>NC_074667.1:57935248-58535248 GCF_029448725.1 Salvelinus fontinalis
CAGCAACCGAGCACACAGCAACCGGTTACACTCACACACTCTGAGCTTGGCACACAGCAACCGGTTACACTCACACACTCTGAGCACACAGCAACCGGTTACACTCACACACTCTGAGCACACAGCAACCGGTTATACTCACACACTCTGAGCTTGGCTCACAGCAACCGGCTACACTCACACACTCTGAGCTTGGCTCACAGCAACCGGTTACACTCACACACGCTGAGCACACAGCAACCGGTTACACTCACACACTCTGAGCACACAGCAACCGGTTATACTCACACACTCTGAGCTTGGCTCACAACAACCGGTTACACTCACACACTCTGAGCTTGGCTCACAGCAACCGGTTACACTCACACACTCTGAGCTTGGCTCACAGCAACCGGTTATACTCACACACTCTGAGCTTGGCTCACAACAACCGGTTACACTCACACACTCTGAGCTTGGCTCACAACAACCGGTTATTTTTATTTTATTTTTATTTTATTTATTTTACCGTTATTTTACCAGGTAAGTTGACTGAGAACACGTTCTCATTTGCAGCAACGACCTGGGGAATAGTTACAGGGGAGAGGAGGGGGATGAATGAGCCAATTGTAAACTGGGGATTATTAGGTGACCATGATGGTTTGAGGGCCAGATTGGGAATTTAGCCAGGACACCGGGGTTAACACCCCTACTCTTACGATAAGTGCCATGGGATTTTTAATGACCTCAGAGAGTCAGGACACCCGTTTAACGTCCCATCCGAAAGACGGCACCCTACACAGGGCAGTGTCCCCAATCACTGCCCTGGGGCATTGGGATATTTTTTAGACCAGAGGAAAGAGTGCCTCCTACTGGCCCTCCAACACCACTTCCAGCAGCATCTGGTCTCCCATCCAGGGACTGACCAGGACCAACCCTGCTTAGCTTCAGAAGCAAGCCAGCAGTGGTATGCAGGGTGGTATGCTGCTGGCTATTATACTCACACACTCTGAGCTTGGCTCACAACAACCGGTTACACTCACACACTCTGAGCTTGGCTCACAGCAACCGGTTATACTCACACACTCTGAGCTTGGCTCACAACAACCGGTTACACTCACACACTCTGAGCTTGGCTCACAGCAACCGGTTACACTCACACACTCTGAGCACACAGCAACCGGTTACACTCACACACTCTGAGCACACAGCAACCGGTTACACTCACACACTCTGAGCACACAGCAACCGGCTACACTCACACACTCTGAGCACACAGCAACCGGTTACACTCACACACTCTGAGCACACAGCAACCGGTTACACTCACACACTCTGAGCACACAGCAACCGGTTACACTCACACACTCTGAGCACACAGCAACCGGTTATACTCACACACTCTGAGCTTGGCTCACAGCAACCGGTTACACTCACACACTCTGAGCTTGGCACACAGCAACCGTTTACACTCACACACTCTGAGCTTGGCTCACAGCAACCGGTTATCATAGCTAATCATCCGGGTGTGAGTGCACCACACATGTGTGTGTCACTCTCATGACTGCCAGGGTGAGCATATTGGCTTGGATTGGCATGCCAACTCTTTCAGATCCTGTGCTAGTGTTGCGACCAACCGGCTCCATTGGCCCTATCCACACTGCAAATCCACCACATCTGCCAGTTTCCTCCTCTGCTGTGTTAATTACAGTCATATCCAGGAAACTGCCCGTGCATCATAGACATGACTCAGTCACATCACTGATAGTCATGTCTTTTTACTGTGAAGTCAGTCCAAATCACACATTTCATTATTTGAGCTTCTAACACTGCTATGACATACATACAATATGCCCCCCTCCAACACTTCCAATTTCAACTGTATGCAATTTCCCTTTCTGAATACATCCACAAATATTTCACAAGTGATGACAAGGGTTGGATTTGAATGTAACGAATGTGGCTGAGAGCATGTCAGTATGACTTTATAAGAAAACTGCACACAGTACTGTATGCAAATATCTAGCTAAGAAAATTCATAGACAATTGAGTATGTTTAATTTAGCATTTTTCTCGTGGTACCAAGTGTTTCCCTTTTCCGAACATATTGCTTTCCAAATACTGTATGATCCACCAACCTCCACTTACGTGTGACTGGATGCCTGGTAGAGGGCTCTAGCCGTCGTCAGACTGGTTGTGTGGTTCTTCTAGAATCTTCTAGTAGTGCACTACATTGGGAATCGGATGCTATTTGAGCTTCAGCCAACGATTGCTCATTAGCGAGTGTTCCCCATAGAGATACAGTACCTGGATCCCCCTCTCTCCATGGTGCTAACATCTGGCAGAGCTGCGAGCACAGTACACTGCGATCTCACTGTTTTTGTCTGTGTTGGGCTGTTATTGAGTTGCAGGAGGAGTACACTACAAGCACTCAACAGACAGGTTTGTGCTCATAGATCCAGATAGAGATATAGTAGTCTAGTGAGGCTTTATGCATGGTACAAAATGCCCAGTGTGTATGTGACTGTCCAGAAGAAGGTGCTAGCTGCAGTCTAGTAGATATCATGAATGTACAGTATATCTAATAAAAAGAGGAGAATAAAGTGTGAAATCTCGAAGGCTACTGATGCAGGTCTACCTTCATCTGTCTATTTTGTTTAAAGTGCATTTGGAAAGTATTCAGAGCCCTTGACTTTTTCCACATTTTGTTACGTTACAGCCTTATTCTAAAATGCATGAATGTTTTTTTCTCCTCATCAATCTACACAAAATACCCCATAATGACAAAGTAAAAACAGGTTTTTAGAAATGTTAGCAAATGTATTAAAAATAAAAACTGAAATATCACATTTACATAAGTATTCAGCGGCAGGGACTAGAGAATGAATATTGATTTAAAAACAAATTTGTTGTGGTTTTTAAATCAACTTGGGAAAATGCCTCACTTTAAAAGAGTCCGGGTGTGTAGTGTTTCAATGGAGCACAGAAAACTTCCCTCTTGTTTTCATGGGTTAATAAGATGATGTGTTAATGACTTCTTCCACCTTGAGAAATGCCCTCCTCTCAAATGGCTTTTGTGCGTGCGTGCGTGCGTGCGTGCGCGTTCACCTGATTATTGGTCTGTGTGTGTGTCAGTGCATTGGTGAGTTACGCAGTGCAGGCTAATGATTTCTCCTGGGTGGGTAATTGAAGTACGGAATGAAGGAAACACAGGAAAATCTGAGGAATAGAAACACATGTCTGATTTAAAACTACAGCATTCACATACAGGAGTCATAAAGGAGAGAACCTCTGTTTCCATATACCTACAGCAATTTGTCCATATCTTCTGCTTCCATACACCTACAGCAGTATGTCCATATCTTCTGCTTCCATACACCTACAGCAGTATGTCCATATCTTCTGCTTCCATACACCTACAGCAATTTGTCCATATCTTCTGCTTCCATACACCTACAGCAGTATGTCCATATCTTCTGCTTCCATACACCTACAGCAATTTGTCCATATCTTCTGCTTCCTTACACTTACAGCAATTTGTCCATATCATTTTTGGGGTTGGTAAGTTAGTCTCGCGGCCGGCTATCTAAACTCAAATATCATATTAAAAACTGAAAACATTTATCTGCACCCTATGATAAAAAGTCTCTACGCTATCAATCTTTTGCTCGCAAAGCGGCGGGGCCCCCTAACAAAATGTAACTTACGGACCAAAAAAGGCTAGGGCCAGCTCTGACTGCATGTGTGGGTATGGATGTGGGTACGCAGACCCGCGAGCCACAGTGGCCCCTCATGATGAGTTCAGATTTTACTGGCTGCCTCTCTGCACACCTACCTTTTAGCCTGACAGTGATGGATCATGGGTGATGGAGGCTGACATTCTCCTCTTCTAATCGCTGCACACAAAACACGTAAATCTCAGCATATAAATAGCTCCTATTAATGATAGATATTTATAAACTGTGGGGTTCGAAACCCTGAGTGCTGATTGGCTGACAGCCGTGGTATATCAGACCGTATACCACGGGTATTTTTACTGCTCTAATTACGTTGGTAACCAGTTTATAATAGCAATAAGGCACCTCGGGGTTTGTGGCATTGCATTGCGTCGTGCCTAAGAAAAGCCCTTAGCTGTGGTATACTGGCCATATACCACACCTCCTCGGGCCTTATTGCTTAAATATTACCCCTCCACACTTTTTCAGGAAGTACAAGAGGAAGTAAATCAGATTTCTGTGGTTGTATTTCACTTTTATTAATGCACCAATCAAGAGAGAGTATGTAAATGTATCAATCAGTAAAGCACATTCCCACACATTGCTTTCTCCTTATTACACATAGCTTACTCTGTCCCAATGTACGTAGTCTAATCACATCAACTGTACATGATAAAAGGCTTGTGAAATAGTCCTGCACTCTTAAAGAATTGCGCTATCTAGAACCTAAAAGGGTTATTCGGCTGTCCCCATAGGAGAACCCTTTGAAGAACCTTTTTTGGTTCCATGTAGAACCCTTTCCACGGAGGTTTCTACATGGAATCCAAAAGGGTTCTAAATAGGACCAAAAAGGGTTCTACCTAGAATAAAAAAAGGGTATCCTATAGGGACAGCTGAATGATCCTATTAGAACACTTTTTTCTAAGAGTGTACTACAAGCCCACTAAGCCATAGTGAGGGTGGTTTTGCAGTGTGAATGTGTGCCGTATTGCACCACAGTGTAGTGTCTTATATGGCAGTCAGGATCCGTTTTAAACCCAAGGGACGTGGCCTGCTGTGGACCACAGAGCCTGTCTGCCTGTCAGAGCTCAGACCCAGAACCACTGCTGAGGACTACTGAGTCAGGTGAAACAGAGGATACTGGGAGAGTCCATTTCTCTGGCTCACAGCCTCTCTGTGTGGACAAACATCTGTCATGATTCTGGCTTCTGGTTGTCTGTCTCCGCCCCTGTTCTCGTTTCTGGTCACGCGCTTCTGTCTTTGCCTCTCCCTATTACGTTCATCTTCACTTTTCACTAAGGGATCTTGGACATTTAGCTTGTGTGTGCATTTAGTGGCTTGCTTGGTATTACCCCACAGACCTCGGCTGGTTAGGGTGCACTGTCAATACAGGACAGCTCTGACATATTAGCTACATGAAATGACCTGCTAAGTGTGTGTGTGCTATGTTGACCCACATCATAAACTGATAGACATTTTGAACTGACCTTTGACTCCTGTGTTCTCTCTGTAGATTTACAATGAGAAGAAGAGTCAGTTTGACATCAAGAGGAACAATCCCAAGGACCTGGTGGAGAGGGTGGCACGAGACATCGCCAAGCTGCTCACTAGCAAGAGGAGAGCCCTGGAGGTAAGCGGATGCTACTGCACCTGTTAGAGAGTTGATGTTTCCAGAGGGGGAAAGAGTTATTTCCATATAGGAACATGCTGGAGGGGTTAGTTTCATATCTTCTGAAAGGGTTGCAATCAATCAAATGTATTTATAAAGCCCTTTTTACATTAGCAGAAAACCCCAAACAGCTAGCAATGCAGAAGCACGGTGGCTAGGAAAAACTCCCTAGAATACAAGCCGGATACCTAGTCAATTGTACAACTGAATGCATCCAACTGAAATGTGTCTTCTGCATTTAACCCAACCCCTCTGAATCAGAGAAGTACAGGGGGCTGCCTTAATCGACATCCACGGCACCAGGGGGTTAACTGGCTTGTTCAGGGGCAGAACGACAGATTTTTCCTTGTCAGCTCAGGGATTCGATCCAGCAACCTTTCGGTTACTGGCCCGTCACTCTAACCACTAGGCTACCTGCCGCCGTGGTTAGATAAAGGCAGGAATCTAAGAAGAAACCTAGAAGGGTACCAGGTT
Organism: Salvelinus fontinalis; assembly: GCF_029448725.1. Taxonomy (NCBI): domain Eukaryota; kingdom Metazoa; phylum Chordata; class Actinopteri; order Salmoniformes; family Salmonidae; genus Salvelinus; species Salvelinus fontinalis. The sequence continues at coordinate 57,941,087 of NC_074667.1, forward strand.
GGTTCTGAGGGGTGGCCAGTCCTCTTCTGGCTGTGCCGGGTGGAGATAATAAGAGTACATGGCCATTAAGGCCAGATTGTTCTTCAAGATGTTCAAACGTTCATAGATGACCAGCAGGGTCAAATAATAATCAGTGGTTGTAGAGGGTGCAACAGGTCAGTACCTCAGGAGTAAATGTCAGTTGGCTCTTCATAGCCGAGCATTCAGAGGTCGAGGCAGCAGGTGCGGTAGAGAGAGAGAGGGTCAAAAACAGCAGGTCCGGGACAAGGTAGCACATCCGGTGAACAGGTCAGGGTGCCCTAGCCGCAGGCAGAACAATTGAAATGGAGCAGCAGCACGAACATGTGGACTGGGGACAGCCAGGAGTCATCAGGCCAGGTAGTCCTGAGGCATGATCCTAGGGCTCAGGTCCTCCGGGAGGAGAGAGAGAATTAGAGGGAGCATACTTAAATTCACATATGACACCAGATAAGATAGGAGAATTACACCAGATAAGACAGACTGACCCTAGCCCCCCGGCACATCGACTATTGCAGCATAGATACTGGAGACTGAGACAGGGGTGGGTCGGAGGACACTGTCGCCCCATCCGACGATACCTCCGGACAGGGCCAACCAGGCAGGATATAACACCACCCACTTTGCCAAAGCACAGCCCCCACACCACTAGAGGGATATAAACCAACTTACTACCCTGAGAGAAGGCTGAGTATAGCCCACGAAGATCTCCTCCACCACACGAGCCCGAGGGAGCGCAAAACCTGACAGGAAGATCACGTCTGTGACTCAACCCACTCAAGTGACGCACCCCTCCTAGGGACGACATGGAAGAGCACTAGTAAGCCAGTGACTCAGCCCCCGTAATAGGGTCAGAGGCAGAGAATCCCAGTAGAGAGAGGGGAGCCGGCCAGGCATAGACAGCAAGGGTGGTTCGTCGCTCCAGTGCCTTGCCGTTCACCTTCGCACCCCTGAGCCATACTACACTCAATCATAGGACCTACTGAAGAGATTAATCTTCAGTAATGACTTAAACCTCTTAAAGATCCGCCCCTTTTTTACATTTTTTGCCTAAAATTATATACCCAAATCTATCTGCCTGTAACTCAGGCCCTGAAGCAAGGATATGCATATTCTTGGTACCATTTGAAAGGAAACACTTTGTAGTTTGTGGAAATGTGAAAGGAATGTAGGAGAATATAACACAATAGATCTGGTAAAAGATAATACAAAGAAAAAAAAAACGTTATTTAGTATTTTTTTTGTACCATTATCTTTGAAATACAAGAGAAAGGCCATAATGTATTATTCCAGCCCAGCTGCAATTTAGATTTTGGCCACTAGATGGCAGCAGTGTATGTGCAAAGTTTTAGACTGATCGATTGAACCATTGCATTTCTGTTCAACATTTTGTATCAAGACTGCCCAAATGTGCCTAATTTGTTTATTAATAACTTTTCATGTTCAAAACTGTCCACTCTCGTCAAACAATAGCATGGTGTTATTTCACTGTAATAGCTACTGTAAATCGGACAGTCCAGTTAGATTAACAAGAATTTAAGCTTTCTGCCAATATCAGACATGTCTTATGTCCTGGGAAATGTTCTTGTTACTTACAACCTCATGCTAATCGCATTAACCTACGTCAGCTCAAACGACCCGTTTCAAGTTTCAACAGGAAACCAGTGCAGGGAGGCTAGCACTGATCAAATTTTGGGGTTGTAGTCAAGATTTTAGCAGACGTATTTAGCACTAACTGAAGTTTATTTAGTTCCTTATCCGGGTAGCCGGAAGGGAACGGAATGTCCTTGAAGATAGCTTTTCTATTCTAGTGACTGAAAGGAAGTTCTGCAGAGGACGGCAGTATTTTAGAGGTAACCGTCCAGGGGAGACAATTATTTGCATCATGATGTTCAGACAGGCAATCTGACTGGTTGCATTATGTTCAGACAGGCCCTCTGATTAATTGCAGTTTGTTTCTTCACTGATGGCATCGAGTTTCCTCCCCCCCAAGAGAGAAAATATTCAAAATCAGTTTGGGATATTTCAAAAAGCCGATCATAATATTAAGGCGCATGATAGAGTCACCGTTTGAACTAATCCCGAAAAATGTGATTTATAAAAAACATAATGTTGATGGGCCTTCTACTTTATAAGGTTGGATAACAGAGCAGTTAATTAACACGTTCATAAGGTTGGATAACAAAGCAGTTAATACGTTTATAAGGTTGGATAACAAAGCAGTTAATACGTTTATAAGGTTGGATAACAGAGCAGTTAATATGTTCATAAGGTTGGATAACAGAGCAGTTAATACGTTCATAAGGTTGGATAACAAAGCAGTTAATACGTTTATAAGGTTGGATAACAAAGCAGTTAATACGTTTATAAGGTTGGATAACAGAGCAGTTAATATGTTCATAAGGTTGGATAACAGAGCAGTTAATACATTTATTAGGTTGGATAACAAAGCAGTTAATACATTTATTAGGTTGGATAACAAAGCAGTTAATATGTTTATAAGGTTGGATAACAAAGCAGTTAATACGTTTATAAGGTTGGATAACAAAGCAGTTAACCTCTCTAGGGTACGTGGGACGGTAGCGTCCCACCTCTTCAACAGCCAGTGAAACTGCAGGGCGCCAAATTCAAAACAACAGAAATAATAATAATTACAATAATTATAATTAAAATTCCTCAAACATACATGTATTTTACACCATTTTAAAGATACACTTGTTGTAAATCCAGCCACAGTGTCCGATTTCAAAAAGGCTTTACGACGAAAGCAAACCAAACGATTATGTTAGGTGAGGGACTATTCACAGAATAACACAGCCATTTTTCCAGCCAAAGAGAGGATTCACAAAAAGCTGAAATATAGATATAATTAATTACTAACCTTTGATGATCTTCATCAGATGACACTCATAGGATTTCATGTTACACAATACATGTATGTTTTGTTCGGTAAAGTTCATATTTATATAAAAAAATCGCAGTTTACATTGACGCGTTACGTTCAGAAGTTCCAAAACATCTGGTGATTTTGCAGAGAGCCACATCAATTTACAGATATACTCATAATAAACATTGCTAAAAGATACAACTGTTATGCATGGAATTTTAGATGCACTTCTCCTTAATGCAACCGCTGTCAGATTTCAAAAAAGCTTTACGGAAAAAGCAAACCATGCAATAATCCGAGTTCGGCGCTCAGAGCCCAATCAAGACAAAAATATATCCGCCATATTGTGCAGTCAACAGAAGTCAGAAATAACATTATAAACATTCACTTACCTTTGATGATCTTCATCAGAATGCACTCCCAGGAATTCCAGTTCCACAATAAATGTTTGCTTTGTTCGATAATGTCCATCATTTATGTCCAAATTCCTCCTTGTTGTTCTAGCGTTCAGTACACTTTCCAAACTCACGACGCGCGTTCAAGTCCAACGGAAAGTACGGACGAAAAGTTCAAAAAGTTTTGAAGTATTGAATCAATCTTTAGGATGTTTTTAACATACTTCTTCAATAATGTTCCAACCGGAGAATTTTTTTGTCTTCAATAGGAGCTGAGTTGAAAATCGACCAACCTCAGATTTCCCACTTCCTGGTTGGATTTTTTCTCTGGTTTTTGCCTGCCATATGAGTTCTGTTATACTCATAGACATCATTCAAACAGTTTTAGAAACTTCAGAGTGTTTTCTATCCAAATCTAATAATATGCAAATTCTAGCTTTTATGGCTTTGTAGCAGGCCGTTTACTCTGGGCATGCTTTTCATCCCGACGTGAAAATACTGCCCCCTACCCCAAAGAAGTTAATACGTTAATAAGGTTGGATAAGAAAGCAGTTAATACATTTATTAGGTTGGATAACAAAGCAGTTAATATGTTTGTTTCGCTCAAATCAGCTGTGCATTCATATCCACACGATACTGTGAAAGCATAATTTTACCCAACCATATCTACATGTGATAATCATAGTTTATATTCATTTAAAGTATAGCTAAGTTGGTTTCTTTTTTTATAATGTCGCAGGCGAATGTCCTCTGAATCAATTTAGTTCATCATATTCATAATTTCATGAAATGTGCGTGCTGCATATTAAAACACTGAGGGTAAACACATAGTGAGGAGATGCACCCATAGAGGAGACCTAAAGCCTACAGGCAGAATGGAAGCACTGAGCCATACTGCTCTGAGGGGGGATAACAGACAGAGAGAGAGAGGAAGAGAGGGGGAGGGAGCTGTACTCCTCTCTCCTTCCCTCTGTGCTGCCTCTCAAAAGGGCCCTCAAGGCATAAGTGCTGCTGTTTTCACCAGTCAAGTCCCTTGAAGGAACATTTGAGGGTATCTTTTAACAGCACAGGGTCTCACATGAGAAGGCACAGTAACCCTGAGCAGTGCACCACAGCCTCTTCAAGGGACAGGCATGGGTAATTCTGTGGCACGGACCCTTAAAGTGAGAGGTATCACGATGTGCCCTGTGGTCGTGCCGTGTGTGGGAATGAAATTGCACTGCTACTGACCCTCGGTTGCCTGTTTTGGCAGGGGTGCCCTGTGAGCTCAGTGCAGTGCCCAAGCCTCTCCCCTCCCCATGCCTGTGTGCCCATCGTGCCCATCCTCCTGCTGGCCTAACCTCCCGGACCACACTGTCACCTCACATCCTGTCCCCACTGTTCACTCAGGAGGGAGGAGAGGAAACGAGGTGAAAAAAGAGAACTGATGGAATGAGAATGGCCCCTGAGGCACAGGAAAAAACAGGGAAATTATGTTCAGAAATTCATAGATTTAAAAATGAGCAATGAGAGAGAGAGAGAGAGAGAGAGAGAGAGAGAGAGAGAGAGAGAGAGAGAGAGAGAGAGAGAGAGAGAGAGAGAGAGAGAGAGAGATATGGTTGGAGAAAGAGACATAGAGAGTGAGAGAGAGATTACTCTGGAATATGCTAAAGGAGAGAACAGAGGATGGGGATTGTCACTGAGTCATTTTGTGGTAATTTAAGAGTACGAGGTTCATAAAACGACATAAAACCGTTCATTTGTTTCATTTCGCCTCATTATAAATTCTCAGACTAAACAGAGAATTCATGACAGCTGAATCAATTCAACTCCACTAGGTATTCATACTGTAGACAGTGGGAATGGAACCAGACTCCTTATGCAGAGTGGAGATAAGGATGTCTCAAACTCATATCCAGGTTGGTTGTGTTGATGTTGCTTTTTATACCAGCCAATTTCTTCTTCCTCCTTAATGGTTATTTACTCCCATGCATTCTGAAAGATTGAAAGCAGCACAGTAATCAGAATGGGAGCGACAAATAGCTGGAAATGTGAGTTGTGTAAATGCAAACCATTAAGTCCTTTCCTTGGATGGTCATACGTTAATATAAACTGTGTGGTTCGAGTCCTGAATGCTGATTGGCTGACAGCGTTGCGTCGTGCCTAAGAACAGCCCTAGCCGTTGTACATTGGCCATATACCACACCCCCTTGTGCCTTATTGCTTAAGTAGACTGTGGGGGGAGTATGTTTATATCTGCTGATGAACAAATGCAAAGCGACTCTAAATGCTTAGTTACAACTGCTGGAAATGGAAACCACCTCATAACACTCCAGGCTCTCTCATATACAGTCATGTATAATTGTATCCCGTCTAGGTAATGCCTCGACCCACTTGGCACAGACTTCAATTCAACGCCTTTTCCATGTTGGTTCAACGTAATTTCATTGAAATGATGTGGAAACAATGTTGATTCGACCAGTGTGTGCCCAGAAGGGAAGCTTCGAAACAGCTGTATTGCATGCTGCTGTCATTGTAGCATGGAGACAACATCCATCCGTCTCCTGGCTTCCCTTTCCTTCTCACCCTCAGCGGAAATCAGTGACGTTGTCCAAAGTAAGATGTTGAGCTGTGAAGTCAAGAAACATGATGCATCACTATTCAGAGGTTAGCAATGAGTTTTAACCAGCAGGGGTCAGCAGTTTCAGGAACACCTCCAGAATGATGATACAGTACAGTAAACTCTGGATGTATTATTCTGTTACATGACAGGGGCCCTTCATAACTAATATCCTGTGGAATAGAGAAAGAGAAAATAGAGTGTTGCAGACTCAGAAATGTGTGTGTGTGCCTTCGTCTATGTGTGCCTGTGTGTTTCACAAGTGTGTGTGTGTCTGTAACAAGTGTGTGTGTGTCTGCGACAAGTGTGTGTGTGTGTGTGTATTATCTGAGCATGAAGTCACACACCTGTACACCTAGCTTTACGAGAGGTGGTTGTTTGACAGCCTTTTAACCGAGAGCATGATATAGAACAGAGCCCTCCATGTAACTTGTCAAGTGTATAAAACACCAGGCAGAAGTGATTCCTGTTGAAGTGATCTGGGCCTGCATCTCTCTTCCCGGGTTCCTTTGACTCCGTCTCCTCTCCCTCCGCTCTGTGTCTCAGCGGCAGCTGGAGGTTCAGTTGGGCCGCTGTGTCCCTGCGAACCAGGCCCACACTCGTATAAACAAAGGTGCTATCTAGAACCTTAAAGGGTTCTTTGTCTGTACCCATAGGAGAACCCTTTGAAGAACCTGTTTTGGTTGTATGTAGAACCTTTTTTGGTTCCAGGTACAACCCTTTTCGGTTCCATGTAGAACCCTTTCTACAGAGAGTTCTACATGGAACCCAAAAGGGTTCTACCTGGAACCAAAAAGGGTTCTACATGCAACCAAAAAAAGGTTATCCTATTGGAACAGCCAAATAACTATTTTGGAACCCTTTTTTCTAAGAGTGTAGTGAAATCTATGAACCAGGTCTGCATATCTGTTGAAGGCTGTGAACCAGGCCTGCTGGTGGCTGTGAACCAGGCCTGCTGGAGGCTGTGAACCAGGCCTGCTGGAGGCTGTGAACCAGGCCTGCTGGAGGCTGTGAACCAGGCCTGCTGGAGGCTGTGAACCAGGCCTGCTGGTGGCTGTGAACCAGGCCTGCTGGAGGCTGTGAACCAGGCCTGCTGGAGGCTGTGAACCAGGCCTGCTGGTGGCTGTGAACCAGGCCTGCTGGAGGCTGTGAACCAGGCCTGCTGGTGGCTGTGAACCAGGCCTGCTGGAGGCTGTGAACCAGGCCTGCTGGAGGCTGTGAACCAGGCCTGCTGGTGGCTGTGAACCAGGCCTGCTGGAGGCTGTGAACCAGGCCTGCTGGAGGCTGTGAACCAGGCCTGCTGGTGGCTGTGAACCAGGCCTGCTGGAGGCTGTGAAACAGGCCTGCTGGAGGCTGTGAACCAGGCCTGCTGGTGGCTGTGAACCAGGCCTGCTGGAGGCTGTGAACCAGGCCTGCTGGAGGCTGTGAACCAGGCCTGCTGGAGGCTGTGAACCAGGCCTGCTGGCGGCTGTGAACCAGGCCTGCTGGAGGCTGTGAACCAGGCCTGCTGGAGGCTGTGAACCAGGCCTGCTGGAGGCTGTGAACCAGGCCTGCTGGAGGCTGTGAACCAGGCCTGCTGGAGGCTGTGAACCAGGCCTGCTGGCGGCTGTGAACCAGGCCTGCTGGAGGCTGTGAACCAGGCCTGCTGGAGGCTGTGAACCAGGCCTGCTGGAGGCTGCTGAACATCCTGCAGGCTGTCAATCAAAGCCTGTATGCCAAGGAGGCAGCATCTGTTGGATGGGATCTCTCAAAGCACAATTAGAAGGGACTGATGGAATACAAAAAGGGACCAAGGTTGATTTGATCCAGTTATGTACATCTCTGTACTCCCCCACTATAGATTTGAGTTTTTTGGTCAACAAAAGTGTTTTAATTTATGAAATCTGTTCTCAAGTAGCTTATTCCCACAACAACAAAAAAAGAGACACATTTATTTAACTAGGCAAGTCAGTTAAGAACAAATTCTTATTTACAATGACGGCCTACCCTGGGCCAAACCCTAACCCAGACGATGCTGGGCCAATTGTACGCCGCCTTATGGGACTCCCAATCAAAGCCGGTTGTGATACAGCCTGGAATGGAACCAGGGTCTGTAGTGACGCCTTTAGCACTGAGATGCAGTGCCTTAGACCGCTGAACCAGGGTCTGTAGTGACGCCTTTAGCACTGAGATGCAGTGCCTTAGACCACCTTACCACTCGGGAGCCCACATATGTGATCGTATCTCAATGTAATCAAGGTATGAAATCATTTATATTTTAAGATACAAACTCTTTTTGGGCTTAGTTGTGCTCAATTTGCAGTGTACACATTATTATATTTTTTACGCCCCCCGGTCGCCCCCCCGGTCGGCACCCCGGTCGGCCCCCCATTAGCTATGACAGAAATTAGCCCGCGACTGAATCTAGTTGCTTACACCTGTACGTATATAGTCTGTCAATGAATGGATGCTTTTGGGCTGTATTGGTGATACACATATCGCTTTTCCTGTATATTTAATTCCATGGTTTCAGAGCTTAAATATTTATGCACACCAGACGTAAACATGCGTCAGAACTAACTTAGTTCCATGACAACAAGTTGGACCGGTTCTTTTCAGGTATCAAGGCAGGCATACGCTTATGGTTTGACTTCTACAGCCAGGTGGGCGTTACAGAGTAGTGATGCTGACAGAGACTCTACAGTCATACTGATTGTGATTGTGCGAGAATGCAGGAGCTCTGACCGGACACTATGCAGGGATGGCAAAAATGCACTTGACAGAAGAAATCAGTCACCCTGCCTAAGACTCTGTTTCCCCTGGCCTGACCATGGATACCAAGACAACACAGGACGAAGGCGGGTTGGAGGGGGACGGGGACAGTGACTGTGACAGCTCTATGTCATCTGTCATCGTGCTACACATACAGTAGATAAATAATTTACAAAGACACACACACACACACACTCGTAGACACACACCACACATCACACCACACACATATGCATATGCCCCATCGCCCAGGACCCTGACCCCTTCCTAAGAGAGTCTGAAGTGGTCGATGACTTGAGTCTGCATCCCAGCAATTTTTCAGACACCTCAGTGACTCACTTTAATTGGACAGGCACCCGGCACGAATCACCATATTAAAACATCTACATTTAGCCCACAGTGATTTAAAGAGCCACAGACTAAAAGCCACAATTGTATCGCTACTATTTTACTATGCAGTAGAGATCTCCATTATTCTCAGAGTGAAATAGCCGTCAGTGGAAGTTCACAGATGGAGAGGTGTCTGAGGAAGTGTTGGTGGAATGTGGTTGTAGATTCAGCTGGTGCTGTTGAGGAGGTAGAATCATCTGGAGTAGTGGGCACGGGGCTGACTGTTGGTTATGACACTGCAGGAGGATCAGAGAGATGGTTACTGCTCTTCCTCTCTCTCTGGTGACAGGTGAAGGGAGTCTGTTGGATTTTGTTAACAGGTTGTCTCTGCATCTTTCTGTTTATGTGTTTAATCTCTGTGTCCTAGTAATAAAGACTTGAGTGCTTCTTGTTATCCAGAGGTATTCAACTCTAAATCACCATGGTGGCGGTGGCGGAGATGATGGTTGTGGTGGTGGTCGTAGTAGTGGTGGTGGTGGTGGTTGTGGTGGTGGTCGTAGTAGTGGTGGTGGTGGTGGTGGTCATGGTGGTGGTCGTAGTAGTGGCGGTGGTGGTGGTTGTGGTGGTGGTCGTAGTAGTGGCGGTGGTGGTGGTTGTGGTGGTGGTCGTAGTAGTCGTGGTGGTGGTGGTGGTTGTGGTGGTGGTCGTAGTAGTGGTGGTGGTGGTGGTGGTTGTGGTGGTGGTCGTAGTAGTGGTGGTAGTAGTGGTGGTGGTGGTGGTCGTAGTGGTGGTGGTGGTGGTGGTGGTGGTGGTTGTGGGGGTGGTCGGAGTAGTGGTGGTGGTGGTGGTGGTTGTGGGGGTGGTCGTAGTAGTGGTGGTGGTGGTGGTGGTGGTGGTGGTGGTCGTAGTAGTGGTGGTGGTGGTGGTGGTGGTCGTAGTAGTGGTGGTGGTGGTGGTGGTCGTGGTCGTGGTGGTCGTAGTAGTGGTGGTGGTCGTAGTAGTGGTGGTCGTGGTGGTGGTCGTAGTGGTGGTCGTAGTAGTGGTGGTGGTGGTGGTGGTCGTGGTGGTGGTCGTAGTGGTGGTGGTTGTAGTGGTGGTTGTGGTGGTGGTCGTAGTAGTGGTGGTGGTGGTGGTCATAGTGGTGGTGGTAGTAGTGGTGGTGGTGGTGGTGGTTGTGGTGGTGGTCGTAGTGGTGGTGGTGGTGGTGGTGGTGGTGGTTGTGGGGGTGGTCGTAGTAGTGGTGGTGGTGGTGGTGGTGGTGGTGGTGGTGGTGGTGGTGGTGGTGGTGGTCGTAGTAGTGGTGGTGGTGGTGGTGGTGGTGGTCGTGGTGGTCGTAGTAGTGGTGGTGGTCGTAGTAGTGGTGGTCGTGGTGGTGGTCGTAGTGGTGGTCGTAGTAGTGGTGGTGGTGGTGGTGGTCGTGGTGGTGGTCGTAGTGGTGGTGGTTGTAGTGGTGGTTGTGGTGGTGGTGGTGGTGGTCGTGGTAGTGGTGGTGGTGGTGGTGGTCGTGGTGGTGGTCGTAGTAGTGGTGGTGGTGGTGGTCGTAGTGGTGGTGGTTGTAGTGGTGGTTGTGGTGGTGGTGGTGGTGGTGGTGGTGGTGTTAGTGGTCGTAGTGGTGGTCGTGGTCGTGGGGGTGGGAGGGATATTGTGCAGACATGACAGAGATGCTCTGTGACTTTGCAGTCATACTGATTGTGATTGTGAGGGAATGTAGGAGCTCTGACCGGGCACTGTGCAGGGATTGCAAAAGTGTGCTTGACAGAATGAATCAGTCACTCTGCGTAAGCTTCTGTTTCCCCTGGCCTGACCATAGAAACCAAGTCGACACAGATGGACCAGGACCAGGAGGGGACGGGGACTGGAATGGGGACAGCTACGTGTCATCTGTCATTGTGTTACACATAGATAAATAATTTACAAAGATACACACACGCACACATATGCACGCACGCACGCACTTACTCGTACACATACATACACACAATCGAGCCTGTCCACGTGCATGCGTGCACACAAACACACCCACCCACACACTAACAGATTCCCAGGACCCTGACCCCCTCCTAAGATAGTCTAAGGTGGTCGATGACTTGAGTCTGCATCCCAGCGTGTTTTCAGATGCTTCTGCGCCTCGCTTTAATTGGACAGGCACCCGGCACGAATCACCAATTTAAAACAGCTACATTTAGTCCTCAGTGCTTTAGCCACAGACTAAAAATGTTAAATAAAACATTACACAATTGTATCACAACTACTTTACTATAGACACTGAACAAAAAATAAACATGTAAAGTGTTGGTTCGATGTTTCATGAGCTGAAATAAAAGATCCCAGAAATTTTCCATACGCACAAGAAGCTTATTTCTCTCAAATGTTGTCCACAAATTTGTTTAAATCCCTTTAGTGAGCATTTCACCTTTGCCAAGATAATCCATCCACCTGTGGCATATCAAGAAGCTGATTAAACAGCATGATCATTACACAGGTGCACCTTGTGCTGGGGACAATAAAAGGACACTCTAAAATGGGCCATTTCCACCAGAGCTGTTGCCAGAGAATTTAATGTTAATTTCTCTACCATAAGCCGTCTCCAACATCATTTTTGAGAATTTGGCAATACATCCAACTTGCCTCACAACCGCAGACCACGTGTATGGCAGTGTGTGGGGGAGCGGTTTAATGATGTCAATGTTGTAAAAAGAGTGCCCCATGGTGGGGTTATGGTATGGGCAGGCATAAGCTACGGACAACTAACACAATTGCATTTTAGCGATTGGCAATTTGATGAGTATTTGAGATCCTAAAGCTCATTGTGAGGCCAATTTTTTTTGAGGTATCTGTGATCAACAGATGCATATATGTTTTCCCAGTAATGTAAAATCCATAGATTAGAGCCTAATTTATTTATTTCAATTGACGGATTTCCTCATATGAACTGAAACTCAGTAAAATCTTTGAAATTGTTGTTTTTTGCGTTTATATTTTTGTTCAGTATAGGACCGATCTCCATTATTCTCAGAGTGAAATAGCCGTCAGTGGAAGTTCACAGATGGAGAGGTGTCTGAGGAAGTGTTGGTGGAATGTGGTTGTAGATTCAGCTGGTGCTGTTGAGGAGGTAGAATCATCTGGAGTAGTGGGCACGGGGCTGACTGTTGGTTATGACACTGCAGGAGGATCAGAGAGATGGTTACTGAGATGGTTACTGCTCTTTCTCTCTCTCTGGTGACAGGTGAAGGGAGTCTGTTGGATTTTGTTAACAGGTTGTCTCTGCATCTTTCTGTTTATGTGTTTAATCTCTGTGTCCTAGTAATAAAGACTTGAGTGCTTCTTGTTATCCAGAGGTATTCAACTCTAAATCACCAGAAAAGACTAGTTCAAGAATACACAGATTATTCCAAACAGCACAAACATGGCAGCAGCTGGCGAGTCCACAATGCGTGACGACAGCACCGGTGTCAAACGATTATGTCTCTCCTGTTGGCGTTAAGTCATGACGAATGAAGGAGTTGTCTGTCTCTAAGAGTTCTGGGAGATTTCCCTATAGCCTCGCAGCTCATTTGTAATATTAGCAATAGATCACACTAGATGACTTTCCATGCACACTGACGGAATCTATCACTCTGGGATGGATTAGTCGGGACTGAGGCAACTGCCGTACACGGTCACATGCACAGGATACAGCATGTGTAAACAGTACAGTGAAATGATTGCTTGCAAGCTCTTCCTCAACAATGCAGTTATACAAAGCCATATACAAGAAATACACACAAGAATATACAGTACCAATCAGTGAAAGGGATACTAATCAGGGTTAAAGTGACTGAGCAGCAGGATAAATATATTAAATAGTAGCAGCAGCAAATATGGCAATAGTGTATTGCTCCATAATACAATGCTACATATTGTATGTACCCATCATGTATACAACTTGTAGCCACCATTTAGTAAAACAGTTAAGCCATACAATGTAGCAAGTGCCAACATTGGTGATGCCAACTAGCTAACATAATGGCCTCACTCGTCAGAACATTACACATGATCCAAGCCCCCACTATTTTACCTTGCTTGGACATTAATAGCTGCTTGCCCTTGGCATGGCTTGTGTTCATTCTGGCAGCATATTGAAGTCCCCCATAATGAATGTGAATGAGCAGCGCTTTGGAGAGGTCAGATATTTGATTAACCTAATCACTGGCTAAATCTACAACATGCCTGTTAAAGTCATATGTCTTTAAGGCGAGTTCATTTTGTGTATGCTGTAAAAAAAGAAAAGGACAAAGCAATGCATTACCCCAAAAAGGAGAGTAGGTAGGAGACTGTAAGAAAGCAATTTCATTTTCCATTTCCTGCAGGCAGTTAGAGAGGCAGTTATAGCACTCCGGTCCCCTCAGGACCCGAAGAACAGGGGAAGTAGGCCGAACTGACTCTCCTTGGTCAAAAATAGCATAGATAACATCTTAGCTCGCCTCAAAACACTGATTGATAAATGTTTTATATCAAAATGATTATCAAATTTGTTCTGGTAGAGTTTATTGGAAGTCTCACCTTTCAGGGGTTTAGTGTGGAGGTTTCAGGAGGATGGAAGGGTTGAGATAGACTAACTTGTGTTAAGGAAGAAGGTGTGTTGGATCTTAATTTGATCACTCTGTTGTTGCTGAGATTTTCCTGCACCGCAGGATTTACATAAATCCACTTAAAACCCACATTAAGACATATTAACATTATTACATTTTTCATGTAGCGTAATTTTGGCCCGCTAATAGCCTAACCACGTTAAAATATTTTGCCTCGACAATACTGGTCAAATTAAGATTCAACACCTGTAGTGTAAACACGATCAATTCTGCTCACTTACCTTGAGGATGAGGGGAGCACCAGTCTGCTCCCTCCACAGCTACACAGACACACACACTGGCCCTTGTCATTCAGATCTATGAACATCCATTAGCAACCATCTGTTACAATAAGACCTGAAGCAGCAAAGCCATTATTTCTCTCTCTCTCTCTCTCTCTCTCTCTCTCTCTCTCTCTCTCTCTCTCTCTCTCTCTCTCTCTCTCTCTCTCTCTCTCTCTCTCTCTCTCTCTCTCTCTCTCTCTCTCTCCTCTCTCTCTCTCTCTCTCTCTCTCCTCTCTCTCTCTCTCTCTCTCCTCTCTCTCTCTCTCTCTCTCTCTCTCTCTCTCTCTCTCACTCTCACTCTCACTCTCACTCTCACTCTCACTCTCACTCACTCTCACTCACTCACTCACTCACTCACTCACTCACTCACTCACTCACTCACTCACTCACTCACTCACTCACTCACTCACTCACTCACTCACTCACTCACTCACTCACTCACTCACTCACTCACTCACTCACTCACTCACTCAAACACACACACACACACACACACAGACACACACAGACACACACAGACACACACAGACACAGATTAATTAATCAACTCACCAATTCACAAATACACAAACAGACACTTAACCTTCTTCCTAAAGTGATTCCTGTTTCACCTTCACATAAGATGAGAACAGCTCACCTCCCAAAACCATATAACATGACTGAACATACAGCAACAGGAGATATGAAGGGATGACCCCCCCTCCCCTCACTGGTCAAAGTAACACACACAGAGATGGGTCAGAACAGAATAAATACACATGATTGTACATCTTCAGTATTGGGCCGTTCCATCACTCCTTCCTACAGAGAAAGGTCACAACGTCTGGAACTTGGCAGAATTTCACATTAGAGAAATGTCAGGATCGAATCTGTTTGCAGCAGCACTGTGGTTGTCACTAGCTGGCACAGCCACAAAGTCAGAAACCCTGCCTAGTTCTACAATGTATCTTCTTAAAATCCAATTTTAAAAAAGAACCCTAATCTTAACCCTGACATTAACCACATTGCTAACCAATTAAATTAAGACCAAACATTCTTGTTTTCATGAATTTTGATGATATAGCCAATTTTAACTTTGTGGTTGTGCCAGCTAGTGGAAACCCAGCACTGCCTGAGGCATCCTTCCTCAGTTTTCATTGCACTTATTGTACTGCGTCTCAGCATACCGTTTCAACAGTTCCATTTGAATGCAGCATTTATATATTTTTTTACAAATGTCAATGTACATACAGAGGAAGATTTATTTTTGATTGGTGTGTTCCTGTCTCACACACAATCGCCTCATTAAAGTGACAATGTGTGTGAGACAGGCAGGGAGGAGGAAGTGGGGGGCTTTTGATTCTCTGTCTAATCATCAGAGTTCTAGTTGAAAGGAGAAAATGGTTCCTGTGTTTAAGCAACTCCTTCTCGTAGCAACGACATCTGCCTCACTCCATCTCCCCATCAGCCAGAGACAAATGAATGGAAATGACTGCTTTCTGTGTTTTACACAGCCATTTCCCCAAGATGCATAAAACATATATTTCCATGCAGTCTCCCATGTGTGATTTTGCATCTGCCAGGACAGAGAATGAGAGAGAGAGAGAAACACTTGAGTTTTGAAATGGTTTTGCTAAAACGCTAAAGTTTTTCTCTTTCTTTGCGAGGCAATTTCTTTTTCGTTGCAACTCTTGTCAGTTGGTTGTTTTCTCGCCTACAGGATACAATTGAAATAGATATTTTCAGATGAAAGGGGCTTTTCAAAAAGTCTCTGCAATCAAATAGAAAATATGTGTTATGTGGCTATATGGAAAAGAACAATGAAATAGGTACTCTGCTCATAATAGTGCCTTGTGCGTGTTTAAAATATATTTTAAGAGACGGTGAGGCACAGTATGTATGTCAAATCCAATTGATTTATAAATACCTTTTTACATCAGCAGATGTCTGTATATATTTACCTAATCAAGATATTTGCATAGAATCCATAGGAGTGAAGACTATTGAGTGTGTAATCAGAACCTGCTCATCCTCCTCTCGCTCTGCTTCATCGTCACAATGATCAGCAGAGAGGCCATTCAATCACCTGCAGCCTCATAATGGAGGAGGTCACACAACCAAAAGAGATGAAGAGGCAGCCAGTGGAATGGGAATATTTATTTAAATTTGACTGAATTATTGAAGAGCTTGATGTTGCAAAATGTATAGACATGCATTTACCCATATTTCATTTGATTTGGGTAACTGAGTTTGCGTGTGTGTGCTTGCATGCGTATGTGCTAGTGTGTATTGAAAGGAAGCCAGGAAGTTGAAGTACCAGTACATGGTGTTGAGGTAAATAAATAAGCATGTGTATGTGTGGATGTTGGCCTGATGTCCATAGCTTGCCACTGACCTCAGGGAGCAGTGCTTTCATTCCAAACAGATGGGGAGCAGAGGTCTGTTGGAGCCCAGCCCTCTTTCCTGTCTCCTGGTGCAGCCAACAAGGCAAATGATGGGCTGCTATCCTAAAAAGTGTTCGCTAGAGGCCCTGACAGCCCTGTGTTCGGGGACGGTGGGCTGTTTTCATAGTAGGGGACATCAAACATTCACGCACACACAGAAACAAACGCACAAACACACCTACATAAACACACAGCCCCTTGTCATTCTGTCTTTCATGTGTGTGCGACCAGAGGGAGTGTTTGATGATTGAGACCAGTGCAGTACAGGGCCAGTCACATAGCAACACAAGGCCCTTTGATTTCCATTTGAGCTGCTGAATTCAACTGAAAAGAGAGTCATTGAACAGAACAAACTTGTGACGGTCAACATAATCACAGCTTCACCAGAACAAAAACAGCCTCGAGTGACGGTCCCATGTGGCTCAGTTGGTAGAACATGGTGCTTGCATGGGTTCCCACGGGGGACCGTTATGAAAAAAGTATGAAAATGTATGAACTCACTACTGTAGGTTGCTCTGGATAAGACTGTTTGCTAGATGACTAAAATGCAAATGTCAAATTATACCTCAATAGAAAGCTCAGATCCTGGTGAACAGCCCTACAGTTAATAGCAGAGATCAGTCCTAACCAGAACAGCCTGCTGGTGTTAGAGGGAACAGTGCCACTTCTCCCTACCACTAACAGCCCATCACTGGCCTCAATAGAAAAGGCACGAGTGCAGATCTGCCACACCTGAGCAGACCAGCTTAAATAGAAAAGCTAAGCTTCACTGGAGCACAGCGGCTTCAATAGAACAGCTCTCTTTCATTGAAACCACTGCAGTTCAGTAGAAGAGTCTGACTACTGTGGAACAGCTGAGCACCATTGAAACGATTTACCGGAGAGAAACTCTAGGTCCGGAATCCTCAGCTCCACCTTCTAGAACTCTGCAGTGCATGGCCATAGAAAGTGTTGCTGCAATTAAAAAGTCTAGGAAATTGGGGAAGGAGGGTTTTGTGCGCTTATGAGGGAATTTTACAGAAAGAGAGGTAGCAAGAAAAGGAATGACAGTGGATGAGTCAGATTGGGTAGTAAGAATGGGGATCCCAGTTTTCACGGTAGGAATGTAGATGGACGTTGGCTTAAATCGTTCTCCCTCTTTACAAGTATTTTTGTCTAACAGTGCGCACTCTGCATATATAGCCCCCCCACAGAAGAAGAAAGAGAGAGAGAGATAGAGATGCTGGTATCTGGTAGAGCAAGGTCGCCTTGGCCTTATTTGGCTCTTCCATCAGAGCGATGGTTAATCTGTACAGGGCCCTGCCTTATCTGAGCGCCTGCCAGCCCGGCCCTGCCCTGTCTACAGAAAACCCATCACGCATCAGACGCACGCACGCACGCACGCGTGCATACACACACGCACGCGCACACACACACACACACACACCAACCTCACCTTCCAAGGGCCATTGGAGGAGGTGTCCGCAGATGTAATTATTATTTCTTTCCATTCTGTTTCTCTCCAGGTTGCATTCATTTGCAGCAGCCTGTCAGTTCTCCTCTTGTGTGTTTGTTTTTTAAGTAGAAGGCATTCAGAATGTTTCTGGGTGCGTTGCATTGCCTCGTCTCAGACGGGGCCATTTGGTTGCTGCATCAATTGATTATGTAAAAAGAAACAGGGGTCTCGGTGGTGTTGGTGTGGGCACATGTGTGGAGTCAAACGCCTAGAACAACCCTGAAGACATTTGTTTTTTCCAACGTGTGTGTGTGCTGTACACTTACCCGTGTCTTTTCAGGGTGACTCTTGTCTTGTAGTCAGCAATGAGAAATAAAAATGTTTCAGTGTGACTATTGTCCTGTAGTCAGCAATGAGAGAGGAACAGTTTCAGGGTGACTTGTCTTGTAGTAAGTAATGAGAGAGGAACAGTTTTCAGGGTGACTCTTGTCTTGTAGGAAGTAATAAGAGAGGAACAGTTTTCAGGGTGACTCTTGTCTTGTAATGAGAGAGGAACAGTTTTCAGGGTGACTCTTGTCTTGTAATGAGAGAGGAACAGTTTCAGGGTGACTCTTGTCTTGTAATGAGAGAGGAACAGTTTCAGGGTGACTTGTCTTGTAATGAGAGAGGAACAGTTTCAGGGTGACTTGTCTTGTAGGAAGTAATGAGAGAGGAACAGTTTTCAGAGTGCCTTAGTGCCACCTGATCATGGAGAGAGATAGAGAATGTAGCTACTTTTAATGAGTAGGGTCATCCAAGTTGAACCCCTTAGTCAGAGTCTACTGCCTCTCACCCTAGATACTTAAAACCATGCCGCAGATAATCTGCCAGGAGTGGTCCATCAGTCCCACTGGGTCGGCAATGAGGGATATTTGGTCAGCGTTGCCAAACTCTCCCCACCCCACCCACCCCACCATCTATCAATCAGACTCAGCACCCGTTCTCGGGACGGTTTCTGCCACACTGTCTTGAGTTTTGACAAGCTGTCATAAAAAGATTGCATCATACTGAGTGATGACCTGACTGTCTCTGTGATTGGCAGGTGTTTTTTCTCCCGGGCCAATGAGGTGGGGGGCTGGTTTGGAGACATGAACCCCTGTTGACTCTCTGACTGACAGACAGACAGGCAGCTCTAGCTCCTAACATGGGGGATATTTCTGTTTGTTTATCAACCGTTTATTTCCCAACCTTTACTTGAGAAGCTAACAGTACAGTGCTGTATGGCAGTATCGGCTAATCCCTTGAGAAGCTAACAGTACAGTGCTGTATGGCAGTATCGGCTAATCCCTTGAGAAGCTAACAGTACAGTGCTGTACGGCAGTATCGGCTAATCCCTTGAGAAGCTAACAGTACAGTGCTGTACGGCAGTATCGGCTAATCCCTTGAGAAGCTAACAGTACAGTGCTGTACGGCAGTACCGGCTAATCCCTTGAGAAGCTAACAGTACAGTGCTGTACGGCAGTATCGGCTAATCCCTTGAGAAGCTAACAGTACAGTGCTGTACGGCAGTACCGGCTAATCACTTGAGAAGCTAACTGTACAGTGCTGTACGACAGTACCGGCTAATCACTTGAGAAGCTAACTGTACAGTGCTGTACGGCAGTACCGGCTAATCACTTGAGAAGCTAACAGTACAGTGCTGTACGACAGTACCGGCTAATCCCTTGAGAAGCTAACAGTACAGTGCTGTACGGCAGTACCGGCTAATCACTTGAGAAGCTAACAGTACAGTGCTGTACGACAGTACCGGCTAATCACTTGAGAAGCTAACAGTACAGTGCTGTACGGCAGTACCGGCTAATCCCTTGAGAAGCTAACAGTACAGTGCTGTACGGCAGTACCGGCTAATCCCTTGAGAAGCTAACAGTACAGTGCTGTACGGCAGTACCGGCTAATCACTTGAGAAGCTAGCAGTACAGTGCTGTACGGCAGTATCAGCTAATCCATTGAGAAGCTAGCAGTACAGTGCTGTACGGCAGTATCAGCTAATCCCTTGAGAAGCTAACAGTACAGTGCTGTATGGCAGTACCGGCTAATCACTTGAGAAGCTAACAGTACAGTGCTGTACGGCAGTATCAGCTAATCCATTGCAGTGGCCAAAGGGATAGGGTAATAGGGTAGACTCTTCCATTGGTTGAGTAACAGGGGAGAAGAAAAGGAGGGGAGGGGAAGAGGAGGGGAGAAGATGAGAGGAGGAGATGAGAGGGGAAACGGGGAGAAGGAGAGGACAGGGGCTAGCCTGGAGGCACCCCAAGAGTAGACTAGAAGAGGAGAAGGAATGGGAGGGCTGTGCCTCGTTAAGGCATGAGAAACCGTGGAGGAGAATTCCAAACCTAGACCTTGAGAAATAACCTTGGTGATTAGAGCCTCTTGAATCGCTCTCTCTCCACCCCTCCTTCTCTCTCTCTCTCTCTCTTTCTCTCTCTCTTTCTCTCACTCTCTCTCTCACTCTCACTCTCACTCTCACTCCCACTCTCCCTCTCTCCTTCACCTCAGTAATCTAAGTGACTCCAGATAAAGGCTGTGGTGTCAACTTCTCTCTGTGTTTTTTCCTCTTTGATACAAATTAATCCATGTCATTGATTACAAATTTACAAGCTTAGGTTCAGCTTATCACAATAAGCCTCTACCTGCTTTGAACCTCCCTACAGCTTCATGCATCACCGCAAACTGTATATCTAACACAGAGGAGGCTGTGGGGAGGAGCTAAAGGAGGACGGGCTCATTGTAATGGCTGGAATGGAATCAATGGAATGGAGCCAAACATGTTGTTTCCATGCGTTTGATGTACCATTCCATTCCAGCCAGCACAATGAGTCCGTCCCACCAGCCTCCTCTGATCTCACACCACAACATCAAATATTTTGACAGTTCTACAGCCCAATACTTAGTGCTTCTGTAAATATGATTGTCCTTTACACAACATGGTACGCTATGAACACTCATAATGTGTGCCTGTATTTGTTTTGGAAAGCGATTGGTGTTCTGTTTTGCTGCAGTGATGTTTGAAACAAGGCCCTGGAACTGCGTGTGAAAAGCAACAGCGAGGGCAGAGTGTGTTAATAAGTGACGAGCAGTACATCCATTCATTCAAATTGGTGCTAATGGCTGACTATTTAAGAGACAATTAATTGCTAGGGGCCAAATGCACAGTGGTGGGTAATGCTGTCACAACGTTCCCATTAATTCCCTGTGTGTGGATGGAGTGTGTATGTGGGTGTTAGTGAATATTACCTGGAGTTTCTCTGGGTCCGTATTTTGCTTAAAAGCAAATTAAGGGTTTCGGGATCTCCCCGTGGTGCAGCGATCTAAGGCACTGCATTGCAGTGCTAGAGGCTTTACTACAGACCCGGATTCATTCCTGGGCTGTGCCACAATCAGCTATGGCCGGGAGTCCCATAAGACAGCACACAATTGGACCAGTGTCATCTGGGTTAGGGGAGGGTTTGGCCGGGGGGGCTTCTAGGCAGAGTTGCAAAAAAATCTATGTCTCAGAGTGGCCAATAAAAAGAAAAGATTAAGATGGGCAAAATAATGCAGACACTGGACAGAGGAACTCTGCCTAGAAGGTCAGCTTCCTAGAGTCACCTGTTGATGTTGAGACTGGTGTTTTGTGGGTACTGTTTAATGAAGCTGCCAGTTGAGGACTTGTGAGGCTTCTGTTTCTCAAACTAGACACTCTAATGTACTTCTCCTCTTGCTGAGTTGTGCACCGGGGCCTCCCACTCCTCTTTCTATACTGGTTAGCTCCAGTTTGTGCTGTTCTGTGAAGGGAGAAGTACACAGCTTTGTATGAGATCATCCGTTTCTTGGCAATTTCTTGCCTTCATTTCTCAGAACAAGAATAAACTGACGAGTTTTAGAAGAAAGTTATTTGTTTCTGGCCATTTTGAGCCTGTAATTGAACCCAGAAATGCTGATGCTCCAGATACTCAACTAGTCTAAAGAAGGACAGTTTTATTGCATCTTTAATCAGCACAAAAGTTTTCAGTTGTGCCAACATAATTGCAAAAGGTTTTCTAATGATCAATTAGCCTTTTAAAATGATCAACTTGGATTGGAACACAGGAGTGATGGTTGCTGATAATGGGCCTCTGTCTATGTAGATATTCCATTACAAATCAACCGGTTCCAGTTACAATAGTCATTTACAACATTAACAATGTCTACACTGTATTTCTGATCAATTTGATGTTATTCTAATGGACAAACAATGTGCTTTTCTTAATAAAACAAGGACAATTCTAAGTGAGCCCAAACCTTTGAACGGTACTGTGTATCCGCCTCACCCTCAGAAAAATAAGTAGTACTGCTAAGCTTTACACAGTCAAATGTGACAAATATTTTGTATATATAAATAACTGTACAAATTATACATGTGTGACATCAATATATATATTATTTTATCCAGAGTGACTTGTAGTTGGTTAATTAATCTTAAAATAGCTAGGAGAGATGACCACATATCACAGTGAAATATATAGGATAAGAACAGTAATATTTTACATACATGTGAAGGTACCCATAAGCAATCATTTCTGATTTAAAAAAATAAATAAATAATGAGTATATAGCGTTTTGGAACGAATCTCTTTAAATGGAGTTCTCAGACAGGGATAGTAAAGGGTGTCTGGAGGACACATAGGTCACAAAGCATTATGGGAAATGATAGGGTTATAGTGAAGCAGACTTGTTCTGTCCTGTAACTAGTGCTTCTCCTCATGTCTTTAGTCATGTCAGTAGCACCCTTAGCAGAGTTCAAATCAAATCATCAAATCCCATTTTATTGTTCACTTCCACATATTTTGCACATGTTATCACGGGTGTAGCGAAATGCTTATGTTTCTAGCTCCAACAGTGCAGTAATGCCTTACAATGTAAAACAATACACAGAAATCCGCAAAATAAAAATAAAGGAATTGAGAAATATTGAATATTAGAACGAGCAATGTCAGAGTCCAGAATATAAATATAAATATATATGATGGTGTCTATAGACATTATGGACAGTATATGAATAGAAAAGATGTGTACAGCAGTAGTTCTATAGGATGAGCCTTGACTAGAATACATACATACATATTTTTTTTTTTTTTTTTTAATTTCACCTTTATTTAACCAGGTAGGCCAGTTGAGAACAAGTTCTCATTTACAACTGCGACCTGGCCAAGATAAAGCAAAGCAGTGCGAAACACAACACAGAGTTACACATGGGATAAACAAACATACAGTCAATAACACAATAGAAAAATCATAGTGGTGAAATTATTTCAATTTAGCAATTAAACACTGGAGTGATAGTTGTGCAGAAGATGAATGTGCAAGTAGAGATACTGGGGTGCAAAGAAGCAACAAAAATAAATAACAATATGGGGATGAGGTAGTTCTGTGGGCTATTTACAGATGGGCTGTGTACAGATGCAGGGATCGGTAAGCTGCTCTGACAGCTGATGCTTAAAGTTAGTGAGGGAGATATAAGTCTCCAGCTTCAGTAATTTTTGCAATTCGTTCCAGTCATTGGCAGCAAAGAACTGGAAGGAAAGGCAGCCAAAGGAGGAGTTGGCATTGGGGACAACCAGTGAAATATACCTGCTGGAGCGTGTGCTACGGGTGGGTGCTGCTATGGTGACCAGTGAGCTGAGATAAGTCTGGGCTTTACCTAACGAAGAATTATAGATGACCTGGAGCTAGTGATTTTGGCGACGAATATGAAGCGAGGGCCAGCCAACGAGAGCATACAGGTCGCAGTGGTGGATAGTATATGGGGCTTTGGTGACAAAACGGATGGCACTGTGATAGACTGTATCCAATTTGTTGAGTAGAGTATTGGAGGCTATTTTGTAAATGATGTTGCCGAGGTCAAGGATCGGTAGGATAGTCAGTTTTACGAGAGTATGTTTGGCAGCATGAGTGAAGGATGCTTTGTTGCGAAATAGGATGCCGATTCTAGATTTAATTTAGGATTGGAGATGCTTAATGTGACTTTGGAAGGAGAGTTTACAGTCTAAACAGACACCTAGGTATTTGACACACTGAACTCTATCTGAGAAGTAGTTGCTGAACCAGGCGAGGCAGTCATTCGAGAAACCAAGGCTGTTGAGTCTGCCGATAAGAATGCGGTGATTGACAGAGTCGAAAGCCTTGGCCAGGTCGATGAAGACGGCTGCACAGTACTATCATTTATCGTTGGCGGTTATGATATCATTTAGGACCTTGAGCGAGGCTGAGGTGCACCCATGACCAGCTCTGAAACCAGATTGTATAGCGGAGAAGGTACGGTGGGATTCGAAATGGTAGGTGATCTGTTTGTTAACTTGGCTTTCGAAGACTTTAGAAAGGAAGGGTAGGATAGATATAGGTCTGTATCAGTTTGGGTCTAGAGTGTCTCCCCCTTTGAAGCAGGGGATGATCGCGGCAGATTTCCAATCTTTGGGGATCTCAGACGATACGAAAGAGAGGTTGAACAGGCTAGTAATAGGTGTTGCAACAATTGCGGTGGATAATTTTAGAAATTTAGGGTCCAGATTGTCTAGTCCAGCACATATGAAGTGCGTAAAAAGGTATGTAAACATTACTATAGTGACCAGTGTTCAATCACTATGTACAAGGGCAGTAGTCTCTGAGGTCAACCTGGGCTCAGAGCATTTCATATCATTTTGTATGTAATTCTGAGACACTCCATTTAGTATGATATGGCATGTATTAATTTGTCGATGTCCATCACACATTTCGTATTATATGTTACAAATTTTCAAAAAATATTTTCAGAATTTGCTAAACAAACTATATGTTACAAATTTGCTAAACTTAATATTTCTGAGGAATTCTAGCTAGGTGGCTAACGTTAGCTAGGCTAGGGGTTAGGGTTAAGGTTAGGGTTATGTTTTGGAGTTAGGTTAAGGTTAGGATTAGGGTTAAGGGAAGGGTTAGCTAAAAGGATTAGGGTAAGGGTTAGTTAACATGTTAAGTAGTTGTAAAGTTGCTCAAAGTATTAAGTAGTTGAAAAGTTGCTAATTAGCTAAAATGCTAAAATTGTCTGTGATGAGATTCGACCTCGCAAACTTTGGATTGCTAGACGTACACATTTTTCCCTTAATAACCATCTGTCTTATGTTACCATACCACACGTAACATATCATCTTCATTTGTGTGTCCCAGATTTACATTTATTATGTTACGTCTAGTCTATGAGATCAGGCTGCTTTAGATTTTGGGGATTTGATTTATTAGGATCTCCATGGCAATGCCAAAGGCTAAAGCTAGTCTTACTGGGGTCCGACATATAACAAAATACAATTTTTATACATTTGAAAACATTAACATGTTGTGGTGTGTGCATCTATCAGTTACACATACTGTACATGTCAGTATACAACAAATAGGTCACATGTGGGAAAGGCGTTGTGCCGTGAGGTGTTGCTTTATTTGTATTTTGAAAGCATGTTTGCTGTTCACTTGCGGCTATATAAAATGGAAGGGAGTTCCATGTACTCATGACTCTGTATAATACTGTACGTTTCCTTGAACTTGTCCTGGACCTGGAGACTGTGAAAATAGTCCTGGTGGCATGTCTGGTGGGGTAAGTGTTTGTGTCAGTGCTGTGTGTAAGTGGACTATGCAAACAATTTGGAATTTCCAAATTGATGTTTCTTATAAAAACAAGAAGTGACGCAGTCAGTCTTTCCTCACCTCTTAGCCAAGAGAGACTGACATGTATAGTATTAATATTAACCCTCTGATTACAATGAAGAGCAAGGCGTGCTGCTCTGTTCTGAGCCAGCTGCAGTTTAACTAGGTCTTTCTTTGAAGCACTTGACCAAATGACTGGACAATAATCAAGATAAGATAAAACTAGAGCCTGCAGGACTTGCTTTGTGGAATGTGGTGTCAAAAAAGCAGAGCATCTCTTTATTACAGACAGACCTCTCCCCATCTTTACAACCGTTGAATCTATATGTTTTGACCATGACAGTTTCCAGTCAAAGGTGACACCAAGTAATTTAGTCCCCTCAGCATGTTCAACAGCCACACCATGCATTACAAATTCAGCTGAGGTCTAAAACTTTTATTTGTATCAAATACAATGCTCTTAGTTTAGAGATGTTCAGGACCAGTCTATTACTGGCCATCCATTCCACAACAGACTGCAACTCGTTGTTAAGGGTTTCAGTGACTTCGTTAGTTGTGATTGCTGATGCGTATATGGTTGAATCATCAGCATATATGGGCGAACATGCTTTGATTAATGCCAGTGGCAGGTCATTGGTAAAAATAGAAAAGAGTAGAGGGCCTAGAGAACTGCCCTGCGGTACACCACACTTTATATGTTTGGCATTAGAGAAGCTTCCATTAAAGAAAGCCCTCTGAGTTATATTAGATAGATAGCTCTGAATCCACGATATGGCAGAGGTTGAAAAGCCATAACACATATGTTTTCTCAACAACAGGTTATGGTCAATAATTTCAAAGGTTGTACTGAAATCTAACAGTACAGCTCCCACAATCTTCTTACAGTTTTTTTTTGATTGCTTAATTAACGCCTCCCTAACCCGGATCCGGGATCCCCCCCAACACAAAAGCTGACTAGCATAGCCTAGCCTAAAGTTACAGGGATATCATAAAATAAAATGTTCATGAAATCACAAGTCCAAGACACCAAATGAAAGATACAGATCTTGTGATTCAAGCCATCATCTCTGATTTGTAAAATGTTTTACAGGGAAGACACAATATGTAAATCTATTAGCTAACCACTGTTAGCAAAAGACAACAATTTTCTTACTCCACCATTTTCTTACTGCATCAGTAGCTATCACCAATTCGGCCAAATAAAGATATTGATAGCCACTAACCAAGACAAATCCACATCAGATGACAGTCTGATAACATATTTATTGTATAGGATAGGTTTTGTTAGAAAAATGTGCATATTTAAGGTATAAATCATAGTTTACAATTGCACCCACCATCACAACTCGACTAGAATAAATACAGAGAGCAACGTGTATTACCTAATTACTAATCATAAAACATTTCTTAAAAATACACAGCGTACACTAATTGAAAGACACAGATCCTGTGAATCCAGACAATATTTCAGATTTTCTAAGTGTCTTACAGCGAAAACACAATAAATCGTTATATTAGCATAGCACATGTGCAAACATTACCCCAGCATTGATTCACGGCAAAAAGAGCGATAGCATTATCACCACCAAAATGTATACATTTTTTCACTTACCTTCTCAGAATTCTTCAGATGACACTCCTGTAACATCATATTACAGCATACATATAGAGTTTGTTCGAAAATGTGGATATTTAGCCACCAAAATCGTGGTTATACAATGAGAAAAGTAGCCAAGCTGGTCAGAAAATGTCGGGCGCCATATTAGACAGTGATCTAGTCTTATACATAAATACTCATAAACTTGACTGTCACGCCCTGGCCTTAGTATTATTTGTTTTCTTTATTATTTTAGTTAGGTCAGGGTGTGACATGGGGAATGTTTGTGTTTTATAGGTTTTGGGTGGTTATATGGTAAAGGGGGTGTTGGGTGTAGTGTATGGGTTTGTGTTGAGTGCATGTGTCTAGCTGTGTCTATGTTGGTGTAGTTGTCTAGGAGAGTCTATGGTTACCTGGATGGGTTCCCAATTAGAGACAGCTGATTTCTGTTGTCTCTGATTGGGAGCCATATTTAGGGTAGCCATAGGCTTTCATTTGATGTGGGTAATTGTCTATGTTATACGTTTGTAGCCTGTGTGTGCACTTCGTTCTTAGCTTCACGATCGTTTTCTTGTTTTGTTTAGTGTATAAGTGTTTTTGTTTCGTTTTGCCTTCATATTCATTAAAAGGAATATGGCTTATTTTCCTACTGCTGCGTTTTGGTCCGTCAATCCTCCACACGATCGTGACATTGACAAAAAAATACAGGGTGGACAGCGATTGATAGACAATTTAGTTCTTAATGCAATCGCTGAATTACATTTTTTAAATTATCCTTACTTTTCAATACAGGTTGCGCCAAACGAAGCTACACCAAACAAAATGGCGGAATAAGCGTTTAACATTTTTCGACAGAAACACGATTTATCATCATAAATAGTTCTTACTATGAGCTGTTCTTCCATCAGAATCTTGGGCAATGAATCCTTTCTCCGGTCTAATCGTCTTTTGGTCGAAAGATGTCCTCTTGTCCCATCGAAATGGCCACTAACGTTCACCATGCACTCAAAGTGCCCAGCTCCTCAAAGTGCATCACACAGAAATGCCATAAAATCGCCCTAAACGGATATAAATTGCTATAAAACGGTTCAAATTAACTACCTTATAATGTTTTTAACACCTATAACGAGTAAAAACATGACCGGATAAATATTACTGGCTAAACAACAGCTTGGAAGGAGGCAAGTCCGATGTCCATCGTGCGTCAGGCGCAGGCAGGAAAAGAAAGCTACTTCCGGTCATTGGTGTTTTATACAGGCCCTGATTGTGCAATCGACTCCATTCAAAGCGTCACCACGTACTGACATCTAGAGGAAGACGTAGGCAGTGTTTGTTTCTCCATAGCATTTACAGAGACATTACAACTGACCTGGGAACAGGGGCCAAGATTTCTGAAATCTCACTCCCTGTCATGAAAAGTGCTGTAGAAGGAGTTCTGTTTCACTCAGAGACATAATTCCAACGGCTATAGAAACTAGAGAGTGTTTTCTATCCAATAATAATATGCATATTGTACGAGCAAGAATTGAGTACTAGGCAGTTTAATCTGGAGACCGATTTATGCTAAGTCGAAACAGCACCCCCTATATTCGCAAGAAGTTAAGCACGATTTTCAAAACAGGGCCCGTGTTTTCAAAACACTACACACAATTAGCACAACCACACACCCAATTAGCAAAACACTACAGATCCTTTGCAAAATTAAACACTCTTTTAAACTATACACTTCTTTTTAAAAACCACACTTTGTTACCATATGAAACACACACGTTTCACATTACTATACTCTGTTTGCACGAGTTACACTCTGCTGTGATAAACCTAAAACACTTTTAGCACTTCTACTTCCCTATGATTAGAGTAGGCTACTATCAACAAAGTACAAATATAATGTAAATTCACCAAACACTACACAAGACCAATTCTCTGTTGCAGACTGAATAAACTCATTTATTTCTCAATACGCCCAAAATGTTGACATGGAGATTCATAATACTGTAACCAAACGTCACTTTACGTATTGTAAGTTCAAAAAATATATATAAAAAAATAACTAGACATTGTCTCTTCGCCTAGCTGGATCTGGCCAGAGAATTTCATCAACATCGCAGGCAATGTTGTCATTAGCAAGACACCTTGGAAAGAAACGTCTTGAATGACGAATCCATCCTTGCATTGCTGCTACCTCCATCTGTTCACAGGCCTCCTCCATGGCTTGGATGAGGGCTACCTCAGCCTGGAGATGGAGATCATATACCTTCCACTGCCGTGCCGAGAAAAACTCTTCTATAGGGTTGAGGAATGGAGAGTATGGTGGAAGATATAGGACGGTGAAATGTGGATGTTGCTGAAACCAGTTCTGAACCAGAGCAGAGCGGTGGAAAGACACATTGTCCCAGACAACAATGTATTGCATATGATCGATTTGATTTGCTGCTGTTATGTTGTGCAATTGGTCCAAGAATGTAAGTATGAGTGCTGTGTTGTAAGGGCCCATATGGACATGGCGGTAGAGGACCCCATTCTGTGTAATGGCTGCACAGAGTGTTATATTACCCCCACGTTGCCCTGGGACATTGACTATAGCCCTGTGGCCAATGATGTTTCTTCCCCTCCTTCGTGTTCTCGTCAGGTTGAACCCAGCCTCATCTACGTAAATGAACTCATGCTGGATCTCCTCTCCATCCATTCGTAAAACTCTCTGAAAAACAGTGTCAGACAAAATTGTGTAGTTAAGTGTAGATCTAGTATACATATTACAGTACAGTAAAGATTATGAGACAGTATGCAAGATCACACTGCTAAAGTGAATACATACCTCTGCATAATCATGCCGCAGTCGTTTCACACTTTCGGAATTGCGCTCGAAAGGCACTCGATAAATTTGCTTCATTTGAATATGTTTTTTTTTTAGGATGCGTGCCAGTGTTGATGTTGAGACCTGATGGATATCTTTGAAAATGGCGTGGTTATTGACAATGTTAGCTTGGAGCTGCTTGAGTTTTATAGCATTGTTGGCCAAAAGCATGTTTACTATCTCCCTCTCTTGCTGTTCTGTGAACATAGGAGGCCTTCCCCCTTGTCGTCCCTGACCCTCAATCCTATGTAGAAAAAAAAACATTATACAATAGTACAGTAATTTCACAGGAAAAGGTGAAAAGGTAAGGAAAAACAGAAGTGCTGATAGTGCATAGAATACAGTACTGTAAGCAGTTACTGAAACCGTGCAGATGTTTTTGATATGATGATATTTTTACAATACCAATTTTCCAGTCGAAATGTTTTCATCACACTTGCCACTGTATATCGGCTTAGATTTGGCTGTACTCGCAGTCCAGCCTCCCTCAGCGTCAGGCCGTGGTTGACAACGTGGTCAACCAGTGTTGTGCGGATCTCATTTGTCAGATTCGGTCCTCTTTGAGCACCTTCTTGTCTTCCTCTTCCTCCCCTTCCTCCCCTTCCTCCTCCTCGTCCTCCTCGTTCTCCTCCTCGTTCTCCTCGTTCTCCTCGTTCTCCTCCTCGTCCTCCTCGTCCTCCTCGTCCTCCTCCTCGTCCTCCTCCTCCTCCTCGTCTTACTCTTTCTCTGACTCTTTCCATTGTGCTTGAAGACCGATGAACTCACCTGCTGCTTTTTATAGTGCTTATACACCTGATTGGTGTGTCTACAATTAAGCAAACGAGGGTTTGCACACCTGATGACTGTGTTGAACCAATTGGTTGGACGGTGAGGTAATTTGACAGTCAGTGCTTTGGTATTGCAAGGACGTGACTTCATGATAGATTTTTGTGTGTAATGTATGTTAAGTGTGTTTAGTGTTTTGCAAATCACTGTGTGTAGAGTTTTGCAACAAGTGTGAGGTTGACAATGTGCTTATAGTTGTGCAAATATGGCCTGATGTTTTGCTTCTTGAGTGTAAGGTTTTGCTAATAGTGTACTACTTTTAATTTTAGTGTGTAAGCAATCCAAAAAAACTGTATCAATTTATTTTCAACCAATAATCAGTCATTGTGTCACCGCAGTAAATGTTGTGTGCCCGTCTCTTTAAGCATGCTGTTTACGTAGAATAGCATTGTATTTGGTCAAACTCTATTTTTTCCAACAGTTTGCTAAGAGCAAGCTGCTGTTAAAACCAGCTTTATCATTCTTGGGTAGCAGAATGATGTTGGCTTTCCTCCAGGCCTGAAGACAAACACTTTACTCTAGGCTCAGATAGAAGATACTGTATGACAGATAGGAGTGGATATAGAGTCAGCTACCATCCTCAGTAGCTTTCCATCTAAGTTGTCTATGCCAGGAGGTTTGTCATTATTTTTTATACCTTTATTTCACTAGGCAAAAGGAGTTAGGAATAAGTTAAGAATAAATTATTGTTTTCAATGACAGACTAGGAACAGTGGGTTAACTGCCTTGTTCAGGGGCAGAACGACAGATTTTTAACTTGTCAGCTCGGGGATTCGATCTTGCAACCTTTCAGTTACTAGTCCAACGCTCTAACCACTAGGCTACCTGCCTCCCCATTATTGATCGACAACAATAATTATTTCACCTCTCCCACACTAACTTTACAAAATTCAAACTTGAAATGCTTTTCTTTCATTATTTCTTTTTTTTTTATACATGAGTACGATGGCTCACTGTTCGTTGTTGGCATTTCCTGCCTGCGTTGCCCACTTTGCCAATGAAGTAATTATTAAAATAATTGGCAGCATCAAATGATTTTGTGATGAATAAGCCATCTGATTCGATGAAAGTTGGAGTTTAATTTGTCTTTCTGCCCATAATTCATTTTAAAGTACTCCAAAGTTGTTTTTCTTTATATTATTGATCTTGGCTTCATAATACTGTTTCTTCTTCTTTTTGTTGAGTTTAGTCACATAATTTCTCAATTTGCAGTAAGTCAGATGTCCACTATTTTTGCCCCATCTCTTTCAACCATACAGTTTTTCAATTCCTCATCAATCCATGAAGCCTTAACAGTTCTAACAGTCAGTTTCTTAACAGGTGCATGTTTATCAATCAATAGAAGAAGCCATTTCATAAATGAATCAAGTGCAGCGTCTGGAGGCTCCTTATTAATCACATCAGACCTACAAATATTTTTAACATCCACATAAGAGTGACAGCAAAATATTTTGTATGATCTCTTATAAACTATTTTAAGCCCAGCTTTTGGAACGTTGGCTTTCCTGGATATAGCTGCTATATTGTGATCACTGCATCCAATGGGTACAGTTTTAGAACAAAGTTCTACAGTATTAGTAAAAATGTGATTGAAACATGTGGATGATCTTGTTCCTGTAGTGTTTGTAAACATCCTGGTAGGTTGATTAATAACCTGAACCAGATTACAGGCACTGGTTACAGGGAGAAGCTCCCTCGTGAGTGGACAGCTTGATGAAAACCAGTCAATATTCAGGTCCACAAGAACGTAGACCTCTCTGTTTACATCACATACACTATAAAGCATTTCACACATAATAATTTAGATACTGACTGTTAGCACTTGGTGGCCTATAGCAACACCCCAAAAGAAAAGGTTTTAGATGTGCCAGGTGAACCTGCAACCACAACACTTCATTAACACTTGACATAAGATCTTCTCTAAGCATTACAGGGATATGGCTCTGAATATATACAGCCACACCGTCTTATTTGTATATGTTATATCCTTATATTGCTACTGCTGTATCATCATATGAATTATCTAAGTGAGTCTCAGAAATGGCTAATATATGAATGTTATTTAATGCTAACAAGTTATTGATTTCATGAACCTTATTTCTAAGGCTACATATATTAGCTACTTGATTCTATCTTATATAGCAAAATGTGAATGTGTTTTTTACATTGGATAAAAGCACAGAGACACAGAGCTACAAAGTGGTTTATCCTGCACTTCATTTGTAAGATATATGTATGATATAAAAAAAAAAACATTGACTACAGTTCAGGGCAGGGTACTGGGCGGAGGCCATCTAGTGGTGTCTATTTATCAGTCTGATGGCCTGGAGATAGAAGCAGTTTTTGAGTATTTTCAGCTTTGATGCACCTGTATTGTCTTCGCTTTCTAGATGGTGGCGAGGTGAATAGGCCATGGCTCGGGTGGCTGAGGTTCTTGATGATCTTCTTGTCCTTCCTATGGCAACGGGTGCTCTAGATGTCCTGGATGGTAGGCAGTGTGCCCCCGGTGATGCGTTGCGGACGGTGCAGTTGCCGTACCAGGCGGTGATACAGCCAACAGGATGCTCTCGATGGTGCATATGTAGAAGTTCGTTTCCTGAGGTTTCCTGAGGTTGAGGAGGTGCAGTTGCATCTTCTCCCCACACTGTCTGAGTGGATGCACCATTTCAAGTTGTCAGTGATGTGCAATCAGAGGAACTTTTCACCCTCTCCACTGCGGCCCTGTCAATGTGGATGGGGGCGTGCTCCCTCTGCTGTCTCCTGAAGTCCATGACGTTAAGGGAGAGGTTCTTTCCTGGCACCACTCCACTAGGGCCCTCACCTCCTCACTGCAGGCTGTCTCCTCGTTGTTGGTAATCATGCCTACCATTGTTGTGTCATCTGAAAACTTGATGATTGAGTTGCTGACAACTGGATTTGTCCGGTTTTCTGGGAAACTGCTAATTCAACCTAGCTTCCTTTTCTGCTGAAAACTGGATATGGGAACTCTGCTCAGGGATTTTCTTTTATGCTTGCTAGTGTCTCTCAGTAGAGCCAATTCTACTTCTCATTTTCAATAGGTTTTGTTTTATTTTTTAACTTCAATCCACCGCTCTCTTGTTGTCTCTCTCACAGTTTGAATTCCCAACCACTGTTTTCTTGCCTCCCACCAATTATCCTCCTGTATTTTGCTCTCTCACTCTTCTTCCTCCTGTATTTCCCTCTCCCACTCCTCTTCCTCCCTCTGTGTGTGTGCGTGCGTACATGCATGCATGCTCCGTGAGAGGGTCTCTGAGAGATTGCTGTAGGACCTGCGCACACACTGAGAGAGCATTAGCTGGCTGAATCGGAGCGATCGATCAGGCACAGAGCATTTACACTGCCAGACTGCTGGGCCTTTGTGGATTGAGATTATTTCACAATTATTACAGGAGGCAGATGCTTGTCAGGAGATGCTCTCTATCAAGGTTCGACTGGTGGAGTACTGCAGTCTCTCTCCCTCTCTCTCTCTCTCTGCCTCACTCCCTCTTTTCTCTCTCTTTTCTCTCGCTCTATTCCTAAATCTCTCTCCTGTATTCCTTTCTCTTTCTTCCTCTCTTCCTTCCTTTCTCTCTCTCCCATCCCTTTCTCCCACTCTCTTTCTCTTTCTTCCTTTCTTCCTTCCTTTCTCTCTCTCCCATCCCTTTCTCCCACTCTCTTTATCTTTCTCTCTCTCTTCGCTCTCTTTCTCTCTCCATGTCTCACATTTTCCCCTTTACTACTTTTATCTTGCAGTTTTTATCTCTGTTTGGTTCGCTAAAGATGAGATATGTATGTGTACCAAGTTATAGGTAAGAAATAAAACACTGTAAATAGTATCTCATTCAGGTCAATTAGAATGATAAAATGTCATTCTCCAAATGGACTCTAGAAACACAGAGAAGGGACTGCATACTGCCAATGTTATGATTATGTGGTGATATTGTGAATACATCAACAATCTTTTCATTTTCTCTGAAAATGAGTTTGCTCTTCTTGGCATCATTAAATAAGGTAGTTCAGATTGGCCCGATCTCAAGCTCTAATGAGTGCATAATGCTTTTAAAAATAGAGAATCCGGCAAGGATTTTTGTTGTGT
Organism: Salvelinus fontinalis; assembly: GCF_029448725.1. Taxonomy (NCBI): domain Eukaryota; kingdom Metazoa; phylum Chordata; class Actinopteri; order Salmoniformes; family Salmonidae; genus Salvelinus; species Salvelinus fontinalis. Next base: position 57,975,862 of record NC_074667.1, read on the forward strand.
GTATCCCTGAGTTTTCGTGTGTGTGTACAACTGTGTGTGTGTTGTAGATGTCTAATAAAAGGTAAATTGTGTGCATTTTCACCCTCATTAAACAGATTCGATTTGGTAAAGGTCCTGTGAGCCTCAGCCTCTAACCACTGTCTGAATCATTTAACCTGAGCCCAGGTTTCTTTCCCCTGGTCAGCCCAAGTTATACCAATGATTCTCACTCACATGATGTTACAATACAGGCTCTGCTGCCCTATCTAAACTCCCTTCATACACTTGTGGATCAATGACCACATCAAAGAGTATGGTTGTGAATGTACAGTACAGAATGTACAGTACAGTGGTCTGCAGGAGTGCATTGCTGGGTATGGATGTATGCTGTAGAGGAGTTTTAGAGCAGTATGAGTGTATACGTACATGTGTGTAGATGTGTGTGTGTGTGATCTCTGTGCGTTTAATGACAAAATAGAGAGGCCCGTCACCGTACTGTCGTACGGTCTGATAGAGCTTTCCGGTAGGTGCTTAAGTGACACACCACTCAGTAATATTTCTCTCAGCTGAAACATATCCTCCTGAAGATGGGAGGAAAGGGTGAGGAGAAGTAAGGGAAGGGAGCAGGATTAATTGCTCACCAAGGAGAGGAAGATAACATCATATGTTTAAAACCCGTCACAACTAATCCTGTCAATTCTTGGGCCAGAATAATGAAAATGGAGGAATAAATAATGTCTCTCTCATATATATATATATATATATATATATATTTCAGCTCCCAGTTCTCAGAGAGAGAAAGTGTATTATGTGTTTGTGGTGAGTTATGTGTGTTTGTGGTGAGTTATGTGTGTTTGTGGTGAGTTATGTGTGTCTGTGGTGAGTTATGTGTGTCTGTGGTGAGTTATGTGTGTCTGTGGTGAGTTATGTGTGTTTGTGGTGAGTTATGTGTGTTTGTGGTGAGTTATGTGTGTTTGTGTCTGTACATAATGTGATGAATGTGATGCAACTGGTGTCTGTGACTGTTTTTGAATGAATGAAGTACTGTGTGTTCATGTTAGGTACCTTCTGCCTATAACCACTCCTGACCTCCTTGCACTACCTCTCACCTCAACATCTACACTCCCCTTCTCCTCACTCCAGTCCAAACATACCCCTCTCTACCTCCACGACCAACACCTGTCGTTCTCAACCATCATCCCCTCCACCCTTGCACCCGCAGCATTCCCCTCTTACCCCTGTCATTTCTCTGTCAGATGCTCACCCGCTCATGTTCCTCAAGGCTTCAAATTTCATTTGGTTTCAATCTGGTGTAATTGCTTTGAGAGGTGGGTGCGTTTGCATGTTGGGTTCTCGTTCCTCTGCTGGAAGAGTGTGTGCGTGCGTGCGTGCGTGCGCATGTGTGTGTGGAGTGTCGTGTAGTGTAGTGTGTGTGTGAACATCTCAAACAATAGCCCGGGCGGACACAGACTGTCACTGATACACTTTGTCAAACAGCAGCAGCTGTCAATGCTTTCAGGCTCACATACAATGGTTCTTTCAGGCAGCATACACACATACACCTTTCCCTTACATGGGGAAATAGGAATGGAAATAAAATAGGTACAAGACATCATGAAATATCTCTGATCGGTAACTCCTCATGACCTTTAGTTGAATATGTAACCATTTCATTATTCTATCAGAAATTCTAGGGCAACATGGAGGATGATTGAAGTAAAGGGCACAGAATGTGTGGCTCAAATAAACAGTTTGCCCTTGAGCTGCAGGCGATGGTGAGGTGAGAGGAGGAGGCCTGTTAAGCTGATGGACTGAGATAACATCATTTTGATAGTAAATTCTTTATTTGCTCTTTCCGTTTGCAGCCACGCTATGTATTACAGTGTATCTGCCTTGTTGCTTATGATGAGGTCGCCGGCTAAATGAATACATGTAAATGTGTGTATAATTAATTGCATGTTTATTAGTAAGAGTCCTCTAGAGCGCTGATTGTGTGTGATGAGTGTGTGATGTGAACATATCTTTGTGAGGCGTGTGGGTGTGCAATATTTGCCTATGTGAGCAGGGGTGATTGACACAGATTTGTCACACTGTGTGTATGCAGTCACAATGTCCTATCTCTCCCACACATTGGCTCCTATACAACAACTGTGGGGGATTTCAACCAGTGTCATTGTCTACCTGTTCATGCGTGGTGCATGTGTGTACTACTGAGGGGAGGACAGCTCATAATAATGTCAGTGGAATGGCATCAAACACATGGAAACCATGTGAAACCATGTGAAACCATGTGTTTGATGTTTTTAATACCGTTCCATTCATTCAGCTCTATTACCACGAGCCCGTCCTCCCAATTAAGGTGCCACCAACCTCCTGCGGTGTATGTATAGAAGTGTGTGTGTGCGTGTGCGTGTGTGCATATGTGTGTAAGTGTGTGTGTGTGTGGGGGGGGGGGGTGTATATGTTCTTTGCTATTGTGTGTGTGTGTGTGTGTGTGTGCGTGTGCGTGTGTGCATATGTGTGTAAGTGTGTGTGTGTGGGGGGGGGGGGGGGGGTGTATATGTTCTTTGCTATTGTGTGTGTATGTGTGTATGTGTGTATGTGTGTATGTGTGTATGTATGTGTGTGTGTGTGTGTGTGTGTAAGTGTGTACACAGTATGTGCACACTTTGCAACTCCAACACCATCATTAAGTTTGCTGATGACACAAGAGTGGTAGGCCTGATCACCGACAACGATGAGACAGCCTATAGGGAGGAGGTCAGAGACCTGACTGTGGTACCAAGACAACAACCTCTCCCTCAACGTGATCAAGGAGATGATTGTGGACGACAGGGAAAGGAGGACTGAACACACACCCATTCTCATCGACGGGGCTGTAGTGGAGCAGGTTGAGAGCTGTCTGTCACTCTCTCTCCTCTGATCTGCTGTCGCTCCTGTCTGTCCCTCTCTCTCCTCTGATCTGCTGTCGCTCCTGTCTGTCCCTCTCTCTCCTCTGATCTGCTGTCGCTCCTGTCTGTCCCTCTCTCTCCTCTGATCTGCTGTCGCTCCTGTCTGTCCCTCTCTCTCCTCTGATCTGCTGTCGCTCCTGTCTGTCTCTCTCTCTCCTCTGATCTGCTGTCGCTCCTGTCTGTCACTCTTTCTCCTCTGATCTGCTGTCGCTCCTGTCTGTCCCTCTCTCTCCTCTGATCTGCCTTCGCTCCTGTCTGTCCCTCTCTCTCCTCTGATCTGCCTTCGCTCCTGTCTGTCCCTCTCTCTCCTTCAATCTGCTGTCGCTCCTGTCTGTCCCTCTCTCTCCTTCAATCTGCTGTCGCTCCTGTCTGTCCCTCTCTCTCCTTCAATCTGCTGTCGCTCCTGTCTGTCCCTCTCTCTCCTTCAATCTGCTGTCGCTCCTGTCTGTCCCTCTCTCTCCTTCAATCTGCTGTCGCTCCTGTCTGTCCCTCTCTCTCCTCTGATCTGCTGTCGCTCCTGTCTGTCCCTCTCTCTCCTTCAATCTGCTGTCGCTCCTGTCTGTCCCTCTCTCTCCTCTGATCTGCTGTCGCTCCTGTCTGTCCCTCTCTCTCTCTCCCCCGAACTGCTTTCGCTCCTGTCTGTACCTGTCTCTCTCTCCTCCGTTCTGCTGTCACTCCTCTCTCCTCTCTCTCTCTCTCTCTCTCGCTCTCTCTTTCTCTGCCTTGGCACAGCCTCTCTCCCTCTCTTTCTCTCTCTCTCTCTCTCTCTCTCTCTCTCTCTCTGCCTCTGCACAGCCTCTCTCTCTCTCTCTCTCTTTCTCTGCCTCTGCACAGCCTCTCTCTCTCTCTCTCTCTTTCTCTGCCTCTGCACAGCCTCACTCTCTCTCTCTTTCCGGAAGATGCAGGTGCCAGCAGCAAACAAAAACAAGCAGGTCAACTAGATACTCAGCAGATCTGTTAACAAATGTAGAACAGACAAAAAGAACAGCCTCATGCTCGTCTTTGTGTTGTAAAGTCAGAGGCTTTTTACCAGATGTGTTTCAGCCAAGCAGCAGGTATTGTTTTCAATTTGCTCTCTTTCTCTCTCTGTCTCTGTCTCCGTCACCTGCAAGGTCGATACATGAATAGCAACCTGCTGGGCCGGGTGGAAAACAACAACCATGTCTGGGACCATTCTAAAATGGTGCCCTTGGGCTCTCTCACTATGATGCCAGTTACGCTAGATTGTCATGTGAATATTATGCAATCTGCATTGGAGGTGTTTCCATCAGACTGACTTTGTTGCCAATCAAAGGTTGTTCATGATGTAGTGCACATAAAAAACACTTTTGCTCTTACGTTTTCATGTACTGAATAAAAAACATGAGTTCAAAGTGTTTCCATTGCATTTTCCACTGTATTGATAGTTTTTTCATACAAACTGTTTCGATAAATGGCAAACTTGGGCATGGAAAACTCTAGACAACAGTTGACATGCTCTCTAGACAACAGTTGACATGCTCTCTAGACAACAGTTGGCATGCTCTCTAGACAAAAGTTCACATGCTCTCTAGACAACAGTTCACATGCTCTCTAGACAACAGTTGGCATGCTCTCTAGACAACAGTTCACATGCTCTCTAGACAACAGTTGGCATGCTCTCTAGACAACAGTTCACATGCTCTCTAGACAACAGTTCACATGCTCTCTAGACAACAGTTCACATGTTCTCTAGACAACAGTTCACATGCTCTCTAGACAACAGTTGGCATGCTCTCTAGACAACAGTTCACATGCTCTCTAGACAACAGTTCACGTGCTCTCTAGAAAACAGTTCACATGCTCTCTAGACAACAGTTCACATGCTCTCTAGACAACAGTTCACATGCTCTCTAGACAACAGTTGGCATGCTCTCTTGACAACAGTTGGCATGCTCTCTAGACAACAGTTCACATGCTCTCTAGACAACAGTTGGCATGCTCTCTAGACAACAGTTGGCATGCTCTCTAGACAACAGTTCACATGCTCTCTAGACAACAGTTGGCGTGCTTTCTAGACAACAGTTGGCATGCTCTCTGGACAACAGTTCACATGCTCTCTAGACAACAGTTGGCGTGCTCTCTCGGCAACAGTTCACATGCTCTCTAGACAACAGTTGGCGTGCTCTCTAGACAACAGTTCACATGCTCTCTAGACAACAGTTCACATGCTCTCTAGACAACATTTGGCATGTTCTCTAGACAACAGTTCACATGCTCTCTAGACAACAGTTGGCATGTTCTCTAGACAACAGTTCACATGCTCTCTAGACAACAGTTCACATGCTCTCTAGACAACAGTTGGCATGCTCTCTAGACAACAGTTGGCATGCTCTCTAAACAACAGTTCACATGCTCTCTAGACAATAGTTGGCATGCTCTCTAGACAACAGTTGGCATGCTCTCTAGACAACAGTTGGCGTGCTCTCTAGACAACAGTTGGCATGCTCTCTGGACAACAGTTCACATGCTCTCTAGACAACAGTTCACGTGCTCTCTAGACAACAGTTCACGTTCTCTCTAGACAACAGTTCACGTGCTCTCTAGACAACAGTTCACATGCTCTCTAGAAAACATTTCACATGCTCTCTAGACAACATTTCACATGCTCTCTAGACAACAGTTCACATGCTCTCTAGACAACAGTTCACATGCTCTCTAGACAACAGTTCACATGCTCTCTAGACAACAGTTCATGTGCTCTCTAGACAACAGTTGGCATGCTCTCTAGACAACAGTTCACGTACTCTCTAGACAACAGTTGGCATGCTCTCTAGACAACAGTTGGCATGCTCTCTAGACAACAGTTCACGTGCTCTCTAGACAACAGTTGGCATGCTCTCTAGACAACAGTTCACATGCTCTCTAGACAACAGTTCACATCACATGCTCTCTAGACAACAGTTCACATGCTCTCTAGACAACAGTTCACATGCTCTCTAGACAACAGTTCACGTGCTCTCTAGACAACAGTTCACATGCTCTCTAGACAACAGTTGGCATGCTCTCTAGACAACAGTTCACGTGCTCTCTAGACAACAGTTCACATGCTCTCTAGACAACAGTTGGCATGCTCTCTGGACAACAGTTCACATGCTCTCTAGACAACAGTTCACGTGCTCTCTAGACAACAGTTCACGTGCTCTCTAGACAACAGTTCACATGCTCTCTAGACAACAGTTGGCGTGCTCTCTAGACAACAGTTGGCATGCTCTCTGGATAACAGTACACATGCTCTCTAGACAACAGTTCACGTGCTCTCTAGACAACAGTTCACGTGCTCTCTAGACAACAGTTCACGTGCTCTCTAGACAACAGTTCACGTGCTCTCTAGACAACATTTCACATGCTCTCTAGACAACAGTTCACATGCTCTCTAGACAACAGTTCACATGCTCTCTAGACAACAGTTCATGTGCTCTCTAGACAACAGTTGGCATGCTCTCTAGATAACAGTTCACGTACTCTCTAGACAACAGTTGGCATGCTCTCTAGACAACAGTTCATGTGCTCTCTAGACAACAGTTGGCATGCTCTCTAGACAACAGTTCACGTGCTCTCTAGACAACAGTTGGCGTGCTCTCTAGACAACAGTTCACATGCTCTCTAGAAAACAGTTCACATGCTCTCTAGACAACAGTTCACGTGCTCTCTAGACAACAGTTCACATGCTCTCTAGACTACAGTTGGCATGCTCTCTAGACAACAGTTCACGTGCTCACTAGACAACAGTTGGCATGCTCTCTAGACAACAGTTGGCATGCTCTCTAGACAACAGTTCACATGCTCTCTAGACAACAGTTCACATGCTCTCTAGACAACATTCACATGCTCTCTAGACAACAGTTCACATGCTCTCTAGACAACAGTTCACATGCTATCTAGACAACAGTTCACATGCTCTCTAGACAATAGTTCACATGCTCTCTAGACAACAGTTCACATGCTCTCTAGACAACAGTTCACATGCTCTCTAGACAACAGTTCACGTGCTCTCTAGACAACAGTTGGCGTGCTCTCTAGACAACAGTTCACATGCTCTCTAGACAACAGTTCACATGATCTCTAGACAACATTACACATGCTCTCTAGACAACATTTGGCATGTTCTCTAGACAACAGTTCACATGCTCTCTAGACAACAGTTGGCATGTTCTCTAGACAACAGTTCACATGCTCTCTAGACAATAGCTGGCATGCTCTCTAGACAACAGTTGGCATGCTCTCTAGACAACAGTTGGCGTGCTCTCTAGACAACAGTTGGCATGCTCTCTGGACAACAGTTCACATGCTCTCTAGACAGCAGTTCACGTGCTCTCTAGACAACAGTTGGCGTGCTCTCTAGACAACAGTTCACATGCTCTCTAGACAACAGTTGGCGTGCTCTCTAGACAACAGTTGGCATGCTCTCTGGACAACAGTTCATGTGCTCTCTAGACAACAGTTGGCATGCTCTCTAGACAACAGTTCACGTGTTCTCTAGACAACAGTTGGCATGCTCTCTAGACAACAGTTCACATGCTCTCTAGACAACAGTTCACATCACATGCTCTCTAGACAACAGTTCACATGCTCTCTAGACAACAGTTCACATGCTCTCTAGACAACAGTTCACGTGCTCTCTAGACAACAGTTCACGTGCTCTCTAGACAACAGTTCACATGCTCTCTAGACAACAGTTGGCGTGCTCTCTAGACAACAGTTGGCATGCTCTCTGGATAACAGTACACATGCTCTCTAGACAACAGTTCACGTGCTCTCTAGACAACAGTTCACGTGCTCTCTAGACAACAGTTCACGTGCTCTCTAGACAACAGTTCACGTGCTCTCTAGACAACATTTCACATGCTCTCTAGACAACAGTTCACATGCTCTCTAGACAACAGTTCACATGCTCTCTAGACAACAGTTCATGTGCTCTCTAGACAACAGTTGGCATGCTCTCTAGACAACAGTTCATGTGCTCTCTAGACAACAGTTGGCATGCTCTCTAGACAACAGTTCACGTGCTCTCTAGACAACAGTTCACATGCTCTCTAGACAACAGTTCACGTGCTCTCTAGACAACAGTTCACATGCTCTCTAGACTACAGTTGGCATGCTCTCTAGACAACAGTTCACGTGCTCTCTAGACAACAGTTGGCATGCTCTCTAGACAACAGTTGGCATGCTCTCTAGACAACAGTTCACATGCTCTCTAGACAACAGTTCACATGCTCTCTAGACAACATTCACATGCTCTCTAGACAACAGTTCACATGCTCTCTAGACAACAGTTCACATGCTATCTAGACAACAGTTCACATGCTCTCTAGACAATAGTTCACATGCTCTCTAGACAACAGTTCACATGCTCTCTAGACAACAGTTCACATGCTCTCTAGACAACAGTTCACGTGCTCTCTAGACAACAGTTGGCGTGCTCTCTAGACAACAGTTCACATGCTCTCTAGACAACATTACACATGCTCTCTAGACAACATTTGGCATGTTCTCTAGACAACAGTTCACATGCTCTCTAGACAACAGTTGGCATGTTCTCTAGACAACAGTTCACATGCTCTCTAGACAATAGCTGGCATGCTCTCTAGACAACAGTTGGCATGCTCTCTAGACAACAGTTTGCGTGCTCTCTAGACAACAGTTGGCATGCTCTCTGGACAACAGTTCACATGCTCTCTAGACAACAGTTCACGTGCTCTCTAGACAACAGTTGGCGTGCTCTCTAGACAACAGTTCACATGCTCTCTAGACAACAGTTGGCGTGCTCTCTAGACAACAGTTGGCATGCTCTCTGGACAACAGTTCATGTGCTCTCTAGACAACAGTTGGCATGCTCTCTAGACAACAGTTCACGTGCTCTCTAGACAACAGTTGGCATGCTCTCTAGACAACAGTTCACATGCTCTCTAGACAACAGTTCACATCACATGCTCTCTAGACAACAGTTCACATGCTCTCTAGACAACAGTTCACATGCTCTCTAGACAACAGTTCACGTGCTCTCTAGACAACAGTTGGCATGCTCTCTAGACAACAGTTCACATGCTCTCTAGATAACAGTTCACATGCTCTCTAGACAACAGTTCACATGCTCTCTAGACAACATTCACATGCTCTCTAGACAACAGTTCACATGCTCTCTAGACAACATTCACATGCTCTCTAGACAACAGTTCACATGCTCTCTAGACAACAGTTCACATGCTCTCTAGACAACAGTTGGCGTGCTCTCTAGACAACAGTTCACGTGCTCTCTAGACAACAGTTCACGTGCTCTCTAGACAACATTTGGCATGTTCTCTAGACAACAGTTCACATGCTCTCTAGACAACAGTTCACATGCTCTCTAGACAACAGTTCACATGCTCTCTAGACAACAGTTCACATGCTCTCTAGACAACAGTTGGCATGTTCTCTAGACAACAGTTCACATGCTCTCTAGACAACAGTTGGCATGCTCTCTTGACAACAGTTGGCATGCTCTCTAGGCAACAGTTCACATGCTCTCTAGACAACAGTTGGCATGCTCTCTAGACAAAAGTTGGCATGCTCTCTAGACAACAGTTCACATGCTCTCTAGACAACAGTTGGCGTGCTTTCTAGACAAGAGTTGGCATGCTCTCTGGACAACAGTTCACATGCTCTCTAGACAACAGTTGGCGTGCTCTCTAGGCAACAGTTCACATGCTCTCTAGACAACAGTTGGCGTGCTCTCTAGACAACAGTTCACATGCTCTCTAGACAACAGTTCACATGCTCTCTAGACAACAGTTCACATGCTCTCTAGACAACATTTGGCATGTTCTCTAGACAACAGTTCACATGCTCTCTAGACAACAGTTGGCATGTTCTCTAGACAACAGTTCACATGCTCTCTAGCCAACAGTTCAAATGCTCTCTAGACAACAGTTGGCATGCTCTCTAGACAACAGTTGGCATGCTCTCTAAACAACAGTTCACATGCTCTCTAGACAATAGTTGGCATGCTCTCTAGACAACAGTTGGCATGCTCTCTAGACAACAGTTGGCGTGCTCTCTAGACAACAGTTGGCATGCTCTCTGGACAACAGTTCACATGCTCTCTAGACAACAGTTCACGTGCTCTCTAGACAACAGTTCACGTGCTCTCTAGACAACAGTTCACATGCTCTCTAGACAACAGTTGGCGTGATTTCTAGACAACAGTTGGCATGATCTCTGGACAACAGTTCACATGCTCTCTAGACAACAGTTCACGTGCTCTCTAGACAACAGTTCACGTGCTCTCTAGACAACAGTTCACGTGCTCTCTAGACAACAGTTCACATGCTCTCTAGACAACATTTCACATGCTCTCTAGACAACAGTTCATGTGCTCTCTAGACAACAGTTGGCATGCTCTCTAGACAACAGTTCACGTACTCTCTAGACAACAGTTGGCATGCTCTCTAGACAACAGTTCACATGCTCTCTAGACAACAGTTCACATCACATGCACTCTAGACAACAGTTCACATGCTCTCTAGACAACAGTTCACATGCTCTCTAGACAACAGTTCACGTGCTCTCTAGACAACAGTTCACATGCTCTCTAGACAACAGTTCACATGCTCTCTAGACAACAATCACATGCTCTCTAGACAACAGTTCACATGCTCTCTAGACAACATTCACATGCTCTCTAGACAACAGTTCACATGCTCTCTAGACAACAGTTCACATGCTCTCTAGACTACAGTTCACATGCTCTCTAGACTACAGTTCACATGCTCTCTAGACAACAGTTCACATGCTCTCTAGACAACAGTTCACATGCTCTCTAGACAACAGTTGGCGTGCTCTCTAGACAACAGTTCACGTGCTCTCTAGACAACAGTTCACGTGCTCTCTAGACAACATTTGGCATGTTCTCTAGACAACAGTTCACATGCTCTCTAGACAACAGTTCACATGCTCTCTAGACAACAGTTCACCTGCTCTCTAGACAACAGTTCACATGCTCTCTAGACAACAGTTGGCATGTTCTCTAGACAACAGTTCACATGCTCTCTAGACAACAGTTGGCATGCTCTCTAGACAACAGTTGGCATGCTCTCTAAACAACAGTTCACATGCTCTCTAGACAATAGTTGGCATGCTCTCTAGACAACAGTTGGCATGCTCTCTAGACAACAGTTGGCGTGCTCTCTAGACAACAGTTGGCATGCTCTCTGGACAACAGTTCACATGCTCTCTAGACAACAGTTCACGTGCTCTCTAGACAACAGTTCACGTGCTCTCTAGACAACAGTTCACATGCTCTCTAGACAACGGTTGGCGTGCTCTCTAGACAACAGTTGGCATGATCTCTGGACAACAGTTCACATGCTCTCTAGACAACAGTTCACGTGCTCTCTAGACAACAGTTCACGTGCTCTCTAGACAACAGTTCACGTGCTCTCTAGACAACAGTTCACATGCTCTCTAGACAACATTTCACATGCTCTCTAGACAACAGTTCATGTGCTCTCTAGACAACAGTTGGCATGCTCTCTAGACAACAGTTCACGTACTCTCTAGACAACAGTTGGCATGCTCTCTAGACAACAGTTCACATGCTCTCTAGACAACAGTTCACATCACATGCACTCTAGACAACAGTTCACATGCTCTCTAGACAACAGTTCACATGCTCTCTAGACAACAGTTCACATCACATGCACTCTAGACAACAGTTCACATGCTCTCTAGACAACAGTTCACATGCTCTCTAGAAAACAGTTCACATGCTCTCTAGACAACAGTTCACATGCTCTCTAGACAACAATCACATGCTCTCTAGACAACAGTTCACATGCTCTCTAGACAACAGTTGGCATGCTCTCTGGACAACAGTTCACATGCTCTCTAGACAACAGTTCACGTGCTCTCTAGACAACAGTTCACGTGCTCTCTAAACAACAGTTCACATGCTCTCTAGACAACAGTTGGCGTGCTCTCTAGACAACAGTTGGCATGCTCTCTGGATAACAGTACACATGCTCTCTAGACAACAGTTCACGTGCTCTCTAGACAACAGTTCACGTGCTCTCTAGACAACAGTTCACGTGCTCTCTAGACAACAGTTCACGTGCTCTCTAGACAACATTTCACATGCTCTCTAGACAACAGTTCACATGCTCTCTAGACAACTGTTCACATGCTCTCTAGACAACAGTTCATGTGCTCTCTAGACAACAGTTGGCATGCTCTCTAGACAACAGTTCACGTACTCTCTAGACAACAGTTGGCTTGCTCTCTAGACAACAGTTCATGTGCTCTCTAGACAACAGTTCACATGCTCTCTAGACAACAGTTCACATGCTCTCTAGACAACAGTTCACATGCTCTCTAGACAACAGTTCACATGCTCTCTAGACAACAGTTCACATGCTCTCTAGACAACAGTTGGCGTGCTCTCTAGACAACAGTTCACATGCTCTCTAGACAACAGTTCACATGCTCTCTAGACAACATTACACATGCTCTCTAGACAACATTTGGCATGTTCTCTAGACAACAGTTCACATGCTCTCTAGACAACAGTTCACATGCTCTCTAGACAACAGTTGGCATGCTCTCTAAACAACAGTTCACATGCTCTCTAGACAACAGTTGGCGTGCTCTCTAGACAACAGTTGGCATGCTCTCTGGACAACAGTTCACATGCTCTCTAGACAACAGTTCACGTGCTCTCTAGACAACAGTTGGCGTGCTCTCTAGACAACAGTTCACATGCTCTCTAGACAACAGTTGGCGTGCTCTCTAGACAACAGTTGGCATGCTCTCTGGACAACAGTTCATGTGCTCTCTAGACAACAGTTGGCTTGCTCTCTAGACAACAGTTCATGTGCTCTCTAGACAACAGTTGGCATGCTCTCTAGAAAACAGTTCACATGCTCTCTAGATAACAGTTCACATGCTCTCTAGACAACAGTTCACATGCTCTCTAGACAACATTCACATGCTCTCTAGACAACAGTTCACATGCTCTCTAGACAACATTCACATGCTCTCTAGACAACAGTTCACATGCTCTCTAGACAACAGTTCACATGCTCTCTAGACTACAGTTCACATGCTCTCTAGACAACAATCACATGCTCTCTAGACAACAGTTCACATGCTCTCTAGACAACAATCACATGCTCTCTAGACAACAGTTCACATGCTCTCTAGACAACAATCACATGCTCTCTAGACAACAGTTCACATGCTCTCTAGACAACAGTTGGCATGCTCTCTGGACAACAGTTCACATGCTCTCTAGACAACAGTTCACGTGCTCTCTAGACAACAGTTCACGTGCTCTCTAGACAACAGTTCACATGCTCTCTAGACAACAGTTGGCGTGCTCTCTAGACAACAGTTGGCATGCTCTCTGGATAACAGTACACATGCTCTCTAGACAACAGTTCACGTGCTCTCTAGACAACAGTTCACGTGCTCTCTAGACAACAGTTCACGTGCTCTCTAGACAACAGTTCACGTGCTCTCTAGACAACATTTCACATGCTCTCTAGACAACAGTTGGCGTGCTCTCTAGACAACAGTTCACGTGCTCTCTAGACAACAGTTGGCGTGCTCTCTAGACAACAGTTCACATGCTCTCTAGAAAACAGTTCACATGCTCTCTAGACAACAGTTCACGTGCTCTCTAGACAACAGTTCACATGCTCTCTAGACAACAGTTGGCATGCTCTCTAGACAACAGTTCACGTGCTCTCTAGATAACAGTTGGCATGCTCTCTGGACAACAGTTCACATGCTCTCTAGACAACAGTTCACGTGCTCTCTAGACAACAGTTCACGTGCTCTCTAGACAACAGTTCACATGCTCTCTAGACAACAGTTGGCGTGCTCTCTAGACAACAGTTGGCATGCTCTCTGGACAACAGTTCACATGCTCTCTAGACAACAGTTGGCATGCTCTCTTGACAACAGTTGGCATGCTCTCTAGACAACAGTTCACATGCTCTCTAGACAACAGTTGGCATGCTCTCTAGACAACAGTTGGCATGCTCTCTAGACAACAGTTCACATGCTCTCTAGACAACAGTTGGCGTGCTTTCTAGACAAGAGTTGGCATGCTCTCTGGACAACAGTTCACATGCTCTCTAGACAACAGTTGGCGTGCTCTCTAGGCAACAGTTCACATGCTCTCTAGACAACAGTTGGCGTGCTCTCTAGACAACAGTTCACATGCTCTCTAGACAACAGTTCACATGCTCTCTAGACAACAGTTCACATGCTCTCTAGACAACATTTGGCATGTTCTCTAGACAACAGTTCACATGCTCTCTAGACAACAGTTGGCATGTTCTCTAGACAACAGTTCACATGCTCTCTAGCCAAGAGTTCTAATGCTCTCTAGACAACAGTTGGCATGCTCTCTAGACAACAGTTGGCATGCTCTCTAAACAACAGTTCACATGCTCTCTAGACAATAGTTGGCATGCTCTCTAGACAACAGTTGGCATGCTCTCTAGACAACAGTTGGCGTGCTCTCTAGACAACAGTTGGCATGCTCTCTGGACAACAGTTCACATGCTCTCTAGACAACAGTTCACGTGCTCTCTAGACAACAGTTCACATGCTCTCTAGACAACAGTTGGCGTGCTCTCTCGACAACAGTTGGCATGCTCTCTGGACAACAGTTCACGTGCTCTCTAGACAACAGTTCACGTGCTCTCTAGACAACAGTTCACGTGCTCTCTAGACAACAGTTCACGTGCTCTCTAGACAACATTTCACATGCTCTCTAGACAACAGTTCATGTGCTCTCTAGACAACAGTTGGCATGCTCTCTAGACAACAGTTCACGTACTCTCTAGACAACAGTTGGCATGCTCTCTAGACAACAGTTCACATGCTCTCTAGACAACAGTTCACATCACATGCTCTCTAGACAACAGTTCACATGCTCTCTAGACAACAGTTCACATGCTCTCTAGAAAACAGTTCACATGCTCTCTAGACAACAGTTCACGTGCTCTCTAGACAACAGTTCACATGCTCTCTAGACAACAGTTCACATGCTCTCTAGACAACAGTTGGCATGCTCTCTGGACAACAGTTCACATGTTCTCTAGACAACAGTTCACGTGCTCTCTAGACAACAGTTCACGTGCTCTCTAAACAACAGTTCACATGCTCTCTAGACAACAGTTGGCGTGCTCTCTAGACAACAGTTGGCATGCTCTCTGGATAACAGTACACATGCTCTCTAGACAACAGTTCACGTGCTCTCTAGACAACAGTTCACGTGCTCTCTAGACAACAGTTCACGTGCTCTCTAGACAACAGCTCACGTGCTCTCTAGACAACATTTCACATGCTCTCTAGACAACAGTTCACATGCTCTCTAGACAACAGTTCACATGCTCTCTAGACAACAGTTCATGTGCTCTCTAGACAACAGTTGGCATGCTCTCTAGACAACAGTTCACGTACTCTCTAGACAACAGTTGGCATGCTCTCTAGACAACAGTTCACATGCTCTCTAGACAACAGTTCACATCACATGCACTCTAGACAACAGTTCACATGCTCTCTAGACAACAGTTCACATGCTCTCTAGACAACAGTTCACATCACATGCACTCTAGACAACAGTTCACATGCTCTCTAGACAACAGTTCACATGCTCTCTAGAAAACAGTTCACATGCTCTCTAGACAACAGTTCACATGCTCTCTAGACAACAATCACATGCTCTCTAGACAACAGTTCACATGCTCTCTAGACAACAGTTGGCATGCTCTCTGGACAACAGTTCACATGCTCTCTAGACAACAGTTCACGTGCTCTCTAGACAACAGTTCACGTGCTCTCTAAACAACAGTTCACATGCTCTCTAGACAACAGTTGGCGTGCTCTCTAGACAACAGTTGGCATGCTCTCTGGATAACAGTACACATGCTCTCTAGACAACAGTTCACGTGCTCTCTAGACAACAGTTCACGTGCTCTCTAGACAACAGTTCACGTGCTCTCTAGACAACAGTTCACGTGCTCTCTAGACAACATTTCACATGCTCTCTAGACAACAGTTCACATGCTCTCTAGACAACTGTTCACATGCTCTCTAGACAACAGTTCATGTGCTCTCTAGACAACAGTTGGCATGCTCTCTAGACAACAGTTCACGTACTCTCTAGACAACAGTTGGCTTGCTCTCTAGACAACAGTTCATGTGCTCTCTAGACAACAGTTCACATGCTCTCTAGACAACAGTTGGCATGTTCTCTAGACAACAGTTCACATGCTCTCTAGACAACAGTTCACATGCTCTCTAGACAACAGTTGGCATGCTCTCTAGACAACAGTTGGCATGCTCTCTAAACAACAGTTCACATGCTCTCTAGACAATAGTTGGCATGCTCTCTAGACAACAGTTGGCATGCTCTCTAGACAACAGTTGGCGTGCTCTCTAGACAACAGTTGGCATGCTCTCTGGACAACAGTTCACATGCTCTCTAGACAACAGTTCACGTGCTCTCTAGACAACAGTTCACGTTCTCTCTAGACAACAGTTCACGTGCTCTCTAGACAACAGTTCACATGCTCTCTAGAAAACATTTCACATGCTCTCTAGACAACATTTCACATGCTCTCTAGACAACAGTTCACATGCTCTCTAGACAACAGTTCACATGCTCTCTAGACAACAGTTCACATGCTCTCTAGACAACAGTTCATGTGCTCTCTAGACAACAGTTGGCATGCTCTCTAGACAACAGTTCACGTACTCTCTAGACAACAGTTGGCATGCTCTCTAGACAACAGTTGGCATGCTCTCTAGACAACAGTTCACGTGCTCTCTAGACAACAGTTGGCATGCTCTCTAGACAACAGTTCACATGCTCTCTAGACAACAGTTCACATCACATGCTCTCTAGACAACAGTTCACATGCTCTCTAGACAACAGTTCACATGCTCTCTAGACAACAGTTCACGTGCTCTCTAGACAACAGTTCACATGCTCTCTAGACAACAGTTGGCATGCTCTCTAGACAACAGTTCACGTGCTCTCTAGACAACAGTTCACATGCTCTCTAGACAACAGTTGGCATGCTCTCTGGACAACAGTTCACATGCTCTCTAGACAACAGTTCACGTGCTCTCTAGACAACAGTTCACGTGCTCTCTAGACAACAGTTCACATGCTCTCTAGACAACAGTTGGCGTGCTCTCTAGACAACAGTTGGCATGCTCTCTGGATAACAGTACACATGCTCTCTAGACAACAGTTCACGTGCTCTCTAGACAACAGTTCACGTGCTCTCTAGACAACAGTTCACGTGCTCTCTAGACAACAGTTCACGTGCTCTCTAGACAACATTTCACATGCTCTCTAGACAACAGTTCACATGCTCTCTAGACAACAGTTCACATGCTCTCTAGACAACAGTTCATGTGCTCTCTAGACAACAGTTGGCATGCTCTCTAGATAACAGTTCACGTACTCTCTAGACAACAGTTGGCATGCTCTCTAGACAACAGTTCATGTGCTCTCTAGACAACAGTTGGCATGCTCTCTAGACAACAGTTCACGTGCTCTCTAGACAACAGTTGGCGTGCTCTCTAGACAACAGTTCACATGCTCTCTAGAAAACAGTTCACATGCTCTCTAGACAACAGTTCACGTGCTCTCTAGACAACAGTTCACATGCTCTCTAGACTACAGTTGGCATGCTCTCTAGACAACAGTTCACGTGCTCACTAGACAACAGTTGGCATGCTCTCTAGACAACAGTTGGCATGCTCTCTAGACAACAGTTCACATGCTCTCTAGACAACAGTTCACATGCTCTCTAGACAACATTCACATGCTCTCTAGACAACAGTTCACATGCTCTCTAGACAACAGTTCACATGCTATCTAGACAACAGTTCACATGCTCTCTAGACAATAGTTCACATGCTCTCTAGACAACAGTTCACATGCTCTCTAGACAACAGTTCACATGCTCTCTAGACAACAGTTCACGTGCTCTCTAGACAACAGTTGGCGTGCTCTCTAGACAACAGTTCACATGCTCTCTAGACAACAGTTCACATGATCTCTAGACAACATTACACATGCTCTCTAGACAACATTTGGCATGTTCTCTAGACAACAGTTCACATGCTCTCTAGACAACAGTTGGCATGTTCTCTAGACAACAGTTCACATGCTCTCTAGACAATAGCTGGCATGCTCTCTAGACAACAGTTGGCATGCTCTCTAGACAACAGTTGGCGTGCTCTCTAGACAACAGTTGGCATGCTCTCTGGACAACAGTTCACATGCTCTCTAGACAGCAGTTCACGTGCTCTCTAGACAACAGTTGGCGTGCTCTCTAGACAACAGTTCACATGCTCTCTAGACAACAGTTGGCGTGCTCTCTAGACAACAGTTGGCATGCTCTCTGGACAACAGTTCATGTGCTCTCTAGACAACAGTTGGCATGCTCTCTAGACAACAGTTCACGTGTTCTCTAGACAACAGTTGGCATGCTCTCTAGACAACAGTTCACATGCTCTCTAGACAACAGTTCACATCACATGCTCTCTAGACAACAGTTCACATGCTCTCTAGACAACAGTTCACATGCTCTCTAGACAACAGTTCACGTGCTCTCTAGACAACAGTTCACGTGCTCTCTAGACAACAGTTCACATGCTCTCTAGACAACAGTTGGCGTGCTCTCTAGACAACAGTTGGCATGCTCTCTGGATAACAGTACACATGCTCTCTAGACAACAGTTCACGTGCTCTCTAGACAACAGTTCACGTGCTCTCTAGACAACAGTTCACGTGCTCTCTAGACAACAGTTCACGTGCTCTCTAGACAACATTTCACATGCTCTCTAGACAACAGTTCACATGCTCTCTAGACAACAGTTCACATGCTCTCTAGACAACAGTTCATGTGCTCTCTAGACAACAGTTGGCATGCTCTCTAGACAACAGTTCATGTGCTCTCTAGACAACAGTTGGCATGCTCTCTAGACAACAGTTCACGTGCTCTCTAGACAACAGTTCACATGCTCTCTAGACAACAGTTCACGTGCTCTCTAGACAACAGTTCACATGCTCTCTAGACTACAGTTGGCATGCTCTCTAGACAACAGTTCACGTGCTCTCTAGACAACAGTTGGCATGCTCTCTAGACAACAGTTGGCATGCTCTCTAGACAACAGTTCACATGCTCTCTAGACAACAGTTCACATGCTCTCTAGACAACATTCACATGCTCTCT
Organism: Salvelinus fontinalis; assembly: GCF_029448725.1. NCBI lineage: Eukaryota > Metazoa > Chordata > Actinopteri > Salmoniformes > Salmonidae > Salvelinus > Salvelinus fontinalis. Next base: position 57,995,057 of record NC_074667.1, read on the forward strand.
AGACAACAGTTCACATGCTCTCTAGACAACAGTTCACATGCTATCTAGACAACAGTTCACATGCTCTCTAGACAATAGTTCACATGCTCTCTAGACAACAGTTCACATGCTCTCTAGACAACAGTTCACATGCTCTCTAGACAACAGTTCACGTGCTCTCTAGACAACAGTTGGCGTGCTCTCTAGACAACAGTTCACATGCTCTCTAGACAACATTACACATGCTCTCTAGACAACATTTGGCATGTTCTCTAGACAACAGTTCACATGCTCTCTAGACAACAGTTGGCATGTTCTCTAGACAACAGTTCACATGCTCTCTAGACAATAGCTGGCATGCTCTCTAGACAACAGTTGGCATGCTCTCTAGACAACAGTTTGCGTGCTCTCTAGACAACAGTTGGCATGCTCTCTGGACAACAGTTCACATGCTCTCTAGACAACAGTTCACGTGCTCTCTAGACAACAGTTGGCGTGCTCTCTAGACAACAGTTCACATGCTCTCTAGACAACAGTTGGCGTGCTCTCTAGACAACAGTTGGCATGCTCTCTGGACAACAGTTCATGTGCTCTCTAGACAACAGTTGGCATGCTCTCTAGACAACAGTTCACGTGCTCTCTAGACAACAGTTGGCATGCTCTCTAGACAACAGTTCACATGCTCTCTAGACAACAGTTCACATCACATGCTCTCTAGACAACAGTTCACATGCTCTCTAGACAACAGTTCACATGCTCTCTAGACAACAGTTCACGTGCTCTCTAGACAACAGTTGGCATGCTCTCTAGACAACAGTTCACATGCTCTCTAGATAACAGTTCACATGCTCTCTAGACAACAGTTCACATGCTCTCTAGACAACATTCACATGCTCTCTAGACAACAGTTCACATGCTCTCTAGACAACATTCACATGCTCTCTAGACAACAGTTCACATGCTCTCTAGACAACAGTTCACATGCTCTCTAGACAACAGTTGGCGTGCTCTCTAGACAACAGTTCACGTGCTCTCTAGACAACAGTTCACGTGCTCTCTAGACAACATTTGGCATGTTCTCTAGACAACAGTTCACATGCTCTCTAGACAACAGTTCACATGCTCTCTAGACAACAGTTCACATGCTCTCTAGACAACAGTTCACATGCTCTCTAGACAACAGTTGGCATGTTCTCTAGACAACAGTTCACATGCTCTCTAGACAACAGTTGGCATGCTCTCTTGACAACAGTTGGCATGCTCTCTAGGCAACAGTTCACATGCTCTCTAGACAACAGTTGGCATGCTCTCTAGACAAAAGTTGGCATGCTCTCTAGACAACAGTTCACATGCTCTCTAGACAACAGTTGGCGTGCTTTCTAGACAAGAGTTGGCATGCTCTCTGGACAACAGTTCACATGCTCTCTAGACAACAGTTGGCGTGCTCTCTAGGCAACAGTTCACATGCTCTCTAGACAACAGTTGGCGTGCTCTCTAGACAACAGTTCACATGCTCTCTAGACAACAGTTCACATGCTCTCTAGACAACAGTTCACATGCTCTCTAGACAACATTTGGCATGTTCTCTAGACAACAGTTCACATGCTCTCTAGACAACAGTTGGCATGTTCTCTAGACAACAGTTCACATGCTCTCTAGCCAACAGTTCAAATGCTCTCTAGACAACAGTTGGCATGCTCTCTAGACAACAGTTGGCATGCTCTCTAAACAACAGTTCACATGCTCTCTAGACAATAGTTGGCATGCTCTCTAGACAACAGTTGGCATGCTCTCTAGACAACAGTTGGCGTGCTCTCTAGACAACAGTTGGCATGCTCTCTGGACAACAGTTCACATGCTCTCTAGACAACAGTTCACGTGCTCTCTAGACAACAGTTCACGTGCTCTCTAGACAACAGTTCACATGCTCTCTAGACAACAGTTGGCGTGATTTCTAGACAACAGTTGGCATGATCTCTGGACAACAGTTCACATGCTCTCTAGACAACAGTTCACGTGCTCTCTAGACAACAGTTCACGTGCTCTCTAGACAACAGTTCACGTGCTCTCTAGACAACAGTTCACATGCTCTCTAGACAACATTTCACATGCTCTCTAGACAACAGTTCATGTGCTCTCTAGACAACAGTTGGCATGCTCTCTAGACAACAGTTCACGTACTCTCTAGACAACAGTTGGCATGCTCTCTAGACAACAGTTCACATGCTCTCTAGACAACAGTTCACATCACATGCACTCTAGACAACAGTTCACATGCTCTCTAGACAACAGTTCACATGCTCTCTAGAAAACAGTTCACATGCTCTCTAGACAACAGTTCACATGCTCTCTAGACAACAGTTCACGTGCTCTCTAGACAACAGTTCACATGCTCTCTAGACAACAGTTCACATGCTCTCTAGACAACAATCACATGCTCTCTAGACAACAGTTCACATGCTCTCTAGACAACATTCACATGCTCTCTAGACAACAGTTCACATGCTCTCTAGACAACAGTTCACATGCTCTCTAGACTACAGTTCACATGCTCTCTAGACTACAGTTCACATGCTCTCTAGACAACAGTTCACATGCTCTCTAGACAACAGTTCACATGCTCTCTAGACAACAGTTGGCGTGCTCTCTAGACAACAGTTCACGTGCTCTCTAGACAACAGTTCACGTGCTCTCTAGACAACATTTGGCATGTTCTCTAGACAACAGTTCACATGCTCTCTAGACAACAGTTCACATGCTCTCTAGACAACAGTTCACCTGCTCTCTAGACAACAGTTCACATGCTCTCTAGACAACAGTTGGCATGTTCTCTAGACAACAGTTCACATGCTCTCTAGACAACAGTTGGCATGCTCTCTAGACAACAGTTGGCATGCTCTCTAAACAACAGTTCACATGCTCTCTAGACAATAGTTGGCATGCTCTCTAGACAACAGTTGGCATGCTCTCTAGACAACAGTTGGCGTGCTCTCTAGACAACAGTTGGCATGCTCTCTGGACAACAGTTCACATGCTCTCTAGACAACAGTTCACGTGCTCTCTAGACAACAGTTCACGTGCTCTCTAGACAACAGTTCACATGCTCTCTAGACAACGGTTGGCGTGCTCTCTAGACAACAGTTGGCATGATCTCTGGACAACAGTTCACATGCTCTCTAGACAACAGTTCACGTGCTCTCTAGACAACAGTTCACGTGCTCTCTAGACAACAGTTCACGTGCTCTCTAGACAACAGTTCACATGCTCTCTAGACAACATTTCACATGCTCTCTAGACAACAGTTCATGTGCTCTCTAGACAACAGTTGGCATGCTCTCTAGACAACAGTTCACGTACTCTCTAGACAACAGTTGGCATGCTCTCTAGACAACAGTTCACATGCTCTCTAGACAACAGTTCACATCACATGCACTCTAGACAACAGTTCACATGCTCTCTAGACAACAGTTCACATGCTCTCTAGACAACAGTTCACATCACATGCACTCTAGACAACAGTTCACATGCTCTCTAGACAACAGTTCACATGCTCTCTAGAAAACAGTTCACATGCTCTCTAGACAACAGTTCACATGCTCTCTAGACAACAATCACATGCTCTCTAGACAACAGTTCACATGCTCTCTAGACAACAGTTGGCATGCTCTCTGGACAACAGTTCACATGCTCTCTAGACAACAGTTCACGTGCTCTCTAGACAACAGTTCACGTGCTCTCTAAACAACAGTTCACATGCTCTCTAGACAACAGTTGGCGTGCTCTCTAGACAACAGTTGGCATGCTCTCTGGATAACAGTACACATGCTCTCTAGACAACAGTTCACGTGCTCTCTAGACAACAGTTCACGTGCTCTCTAGACAACAGTTCACGTGCTCTCTAGACAACAGTTCACGTGCTCTCTAGACAACATTTCACATGCTCTCTAGACAACAGTTCACATGCTCTCTAGACAACTGTTCACATGCTCTCTAGACAACAGTTCATGTGCTCTCTAGACAACAGTTGGCATGCTCTCTAGACAACAGTTCACGTACTCTCTAGACAACAGTTGGCTTGCTCTCTAGACAACAGTTCATGTGCTCTCTAGACAACAGTTCACATGCTCTCTAGACAACAGTTCACATGCTCTCTAGACAACAGTTCACATGCTCTCTAGACAACAGTTCACATGCTCTCTAGACAACAGTTCACATGCTCTCTAGAAAACAGTTCACATGCTCTCTAGACAACAGTTCACATGCTCTCTAGACAACAATCACATGCTCTCTAGACAACAGTTCACATGCTCTCTAGACAACAGTTGGCATGCTCTCTGGACAACAGTTCACATGCTCTCTAGACAACAGTTCACGTGCTCTCTAGACAACAGTTCACGTGCTCTCTAAACAACAGTTCACATGCTCTCTAGACAACAGTTGGCGTGCTCTCTAGACAACAGTTGGCATGCTCTCTGGATAACAGTACACATGCTCTCTAGACAACAGTTCACGTGCTCTCTAGACAACAGTTCACGTGCTCTCTAGACAACAGTTCACGTGCTCTCTAGACAACAGTTCACGTGCTCTCTAGACAACATTTCACATGCTCTCTAGACAACAGTTCACATGCTCTCTAGACAACTGTTCACATGCTCTCTAGACAACAGTTCATGTGCTCTCTAGACAACAGTTGGCATGCTCTCTAGACAACAGTTCACGTACTCTCTAGACAACAGTTGGCTTGCTCTCTAGACAACAGTTCATGTGCTCTCTAGACAACAGTTCACATGCTCTCTAGACAACAGTTCACATGCTCTCTAGACAACAGTTCACATGCTCTCTAGACAACAGTTCACATGCTCTCTAGACAACAGTTCACATGCTCTCTAGACAACAGTTGGCGTGCTCTCTAGACAACAGTTCACATGCTCTCTAGACAACAGTTCACATGCTCTCTAGACAACATTACACATGCTCTCTAGACAACATTTGGCATGTTCTCTAGACAACAGTTCACATGCTCTCTAGACAACAGTTCACATGCTCTCTAGACAACAGTTGGCATGCTCTCTAAACAACAGTTCACATGCTCTCTAGACAACAGTTGGCGTGCTCTCTAGACAACAGTTGGCATGCTCTCTGGACAACAGTTCACATGCTCTCTAGACAACAGTTCACGTGCTCTCTAGACAACAGTTGGCGTGCTCTCTAGACAACAGTTCACATGCTCTCTAGACAACAGTTGGCGTGCTCTCTAGACAACAGTTGGCATGCTCTCTGGACAACAGTTCATGTGCTCTCTAGACAACAGTTGGCTTGCTCTCTAGACAACAGTTCATGTGCTCTCTAGACAACAGTTGGCATGCTCTCTAGAAAACAGTTCACATGCTCTCTAGATAACAGTTCACATGCTCTCTAGACAACAGTTCACATGCTCTCTAGACAACATTCACATGCTCTCTAGACAACAGTTCACATGCTCTCTAGACAACATTCACATGCTCTCTAGACAACAGTTCACATGCTCTCTAGACAACAGTTCACATGCTCTCTAGACTACAGTTCACATGCTCTCTAGACAACAATCACATGCTCTCTAGACAACAGTTCACATGCTCTCTAGACAACAATCACATGCTCTCTAGACAACAGTTCACATGCTCTCTAGACAACAATCACATGCTCTCTAGACAACAGTTCACATGCTCTCTAGACAACAGTTGGCATGCTCTCTGGACAACAGTTCACATGCTCTCTAGACAACAGTTCACGTGCTCTCTAGACAACAGTTCACGTGCTCTCTAGACAACAGTTCACATGCTCTCTAGACAACAGTTGGCGTGCTCTCTAGACAACAGTTGGCATGCTCTCTGGATAACAGTACACATGCTCTCTAGACAACAGTTCACGTGCTCTCTAGACAACAGTTCACGTGCTCTCTAGACAACAGTTCACGTGCTCTCTAGACAACAGTTCACGTGCTCTCTAGACAACATTTCACATGCTCTCTAGACAACAGTTGGCGTGCTCTCTAGACAACAGTTCACGTGCTCTCTAGACAACAGTTGGCGTGCTCTCTAGACAACAGTTCACATGCTCTCTAGAAAACAGTTCACATGCTCTCTAGACAACAGTTCACGTGCTCTCTAGACAACAGTTCACATGCTCTCTAGACAACAGTTGGCATGCTCTCTAGACAACAGTTCACGTGCTCTCTAGATAACAGTTGGCATGCTCTCTGGACAACAGTTCACATGCTCTCTAGACAACAGTTCACGTGCTCTCTAGACAACAGTTCACGTGCTCTCTAGACAACAGTTCACATGCTCTCTAGACAACAGTTGGCGTGCTCTCTAGACAACAGTTGGCATGCTCTCTGGACAACAGTTCACATGCTCTCTAGACAACAGTTGGCATGCTCTCTTGACAACAGTTGGCATGCTCTCTAGACAACAGTTCACATGCTCTCTAGACAACAGTTGGCATGCTCTCTAGACAACAGTTGGCATGCTCTCTAGACAACAGTTCACATGCTCTCTAGACAACAGTTGGCGTGCTTTCTAGACAAGAGTTGGCATGCTCTCTGGACAACAGTTCACATGCTCTCTAGACAACAGTTGGCGTGCTCTCTAGGCAACAGTTCACATGCTCTCTAGACAACAGTTGGCGTGCTCTCTAGACAACAGTTCACATGCTCTCTAGACAACAGTTCACATGCTCTCTAGACAACAGTTCACATGCTCTCTAGACAACATTTGGCATGTTCTCTAGACAACAGTTCACATGCTCTCTAGACAACAGTTGGCATGTTCTCTAGACAACAGTTCACATGCTCTCTAGCCAAGAGTTCTAATGCTCTCTAGACAACAGTTGGCATGCTCTCTAGACAACAGTTGGCATGCTCTCTAAACAACAGTTCACATGCTCTCTAGACAATAGTTGGCATGCTCTCTAGACAACAGTTGGCATGCTCTCTAGACAACAGTTGGCGTGCTCTCTAGACAACAGTTGGCATGCTCTCTGGACAACAGTTCACATGCTCTCTAGACAACAGTTCACGTGCTCTCTAGACAACAGTTCACATGCTCTCTAGACAACAGTTGGCGTGCTCTCTCGACAACAGTTGGCATGCTCTCTGGACAACAGTTCACGTGCTCTCTAGACAACAGTTCACGTGCTCTCTAGACAACAGTTCACGTGCTCTCTAGACAACAGTTCACGTGCTCTCTAGACAACATTTCACATGCTCTCTAGACAACAGTTCATGTGCTCTCTAGACAACAGTTGGCATGCTCTCTAGACAACAGTTCACGTACTCTCTAGACAACAGTTGGCATGCTCTCTAGACAACAGTTCACATGCTCTCTAGACAACAGTTCACATCACATGCTCTCTAGACAACAGTTCACATGCTCTCTAGACAACAGTTCACATGCTCTCTAGAAAACAGTTCACATGCTCTCTAGACAACAGTTCACGTGCTCTCTAGACAACAGTTCACATGCTCTCTAGACAACAGTTCACATGCTCTCTAGACAACAGTTGGCATGCTCTCTGGACAACAGTTCACATGTTCTCTAGACAACAGTTCACGTGCTCTCTAGACAACAGTTCACGTGCTCTCTAAACAACAGTTCACATGCTCTCTAGACAACAGTTGGCGTGCTCTCTAGACAACAGTTGGCATGCTCTCTGGATAACAGTACACATGCTCTCTAGACAACAGTTCACGTGCTCTCTAGACAACAGTTCACGTGCTCTCTAGACAACAGTTCACGTGCTCTCTAGACAACAGCTCACGTGCTCTCTAGACAACATTTCACATGCTCTCTAGACAACAGTTCACATGCTCTCTAGACAACAGTTCACATGCTCTCTAGACAACAGTTCATGTGCTCTCTAGACAACAGTTGGCATGCTCTCTAGACAACAGTTCACGTACTCTCTAGACAACAGTTGGCATGCTCTCTAGACAACAGTTCACGTGCTCTCTAGACAACAGTTCACATGCTCTCTAGACAACAGTTCACATGCTCTCTAGACAACAGTTCAGATGCTCTCTAGACAACAGTTCACATGCTCTCTAGACAACAGTTCACATGCTCTCTAGACAACAGTTGGCGTGCTCTCTAGACAACAGTTCACATGCTCTCTAGACAACAGTTCACATGCTCTCTAGACAACATTACACATGCTCTCTAGACAACATTTGGCATGTTCTCTAGACAACAGTTCACATGCTCTCTAGACAACAGTTCACATGCTCTCTAGACAACAGTTGGCATGCTCTCTAGACAACAGTTGGCATGCTCTCTAAACAACAGTTCACATGCTCTCTAGACAATAGCTGGCATGCTCTCTAGACAATAGCTGGCATGCTCTCTAGACAACAGTTGGCATGCTCTCTAGACAACAGTTGGCGTGCTCTCTAGACAACAGTTGGCATGATCTCTGGACAACAGTTCACATGCTCTCTAGACAACAGTTCACGTGCTCTCTAGACAACAGTTGGCGTGCTCTCTAGACAACAGTTCACATGCTCTCTAGACAACAGTTGGCGTGCTCTCTAGACAACAGTTGGCATGCTCTCTGTACAACAGTTCATGTGCTCTCTAGACAACAGTTGGCATGCTCTCTAGACAACAGTTCACGTGCTCTCTAGACAACAGTTGGCATGCTCTCTAGACAACAGTTCACATGCTCTCTAGATAACAGTTCACATGCTCTCTAGACAACAGTTCACATGCTCTCTAGACAACATTCACATGCTCTCTAGACAACAGTTCACATGCTCTCTAGACAACATTCACATGCTCTCTAGACAACAGTTCACATGCTCTCTAGACAACAGTTCACATGCTCTCTAGACTACAGTTCACATGCTCTCTAGACAACAATCACATGCTCTCTAGACAACAGTTCACATGCTCTCTAGACAACAATCACATGCTCTCTAGACAACAGTTCACATGCTCTCTAGACAACAATCACATGCTCTCTAGACAACAGTTCACATGCTCTCTAGACAACAGTTGGCATGCTCTCTGGACAACAGTTCACATGCTCTCTAGACAACAGTTCACGTGCTCTCTAGACAACAGTTCACGTGCTCTCTAGACAACAGTTGGCGTGCTCTCTAGACAACAGTTGGCATGCTCTCTGGATAACAGTACACATGCTCTCTAGACAACAGTTCACGTCCTCTCTAGACAACAGTTCACGTGCTCTCTAGACAACAGTTCACGTGCTCTCTAGACAACAGTTCACGTGCTCTCTAGACAACATTTCACATGCTCTCTAGACAACAGTTCACATGCTCTCTAGACAACAGTTCACATGCTCTCTAGACAACAGTTCATGTGCTCTCTAGACAACAGTTGGCATGCTCTCTAGACAACAGTTCACGTACTCTCTAGACAACAGTTGGCATGCTCTCTAGACAACAGTTCATGTGCTCTCTAGACAACAGTTGGCATGATCTCTAGACAACAGTTCACGTGCTCTCTAGACAACAGTTGGCGTGCTCTCTAGACAACAGTTCACAGTCTCTCTAGAAAACAGTTCACATGCTCTCTAGACAACAGTTCACGTGCTCTCTAGACAACAGTTCACATGCTCTCTAGACAACAGTTGGCATGCTCTCTAGACAACAGTTCACGTGCTCTCTAGACAACAGTTGGCATGCTCTCTAGACAACAGTTCACATGCTCTCTAGACAACAGTTCACATGCTCTCTAGACAACATTCACATGCTCTCTAGACAACAGTTCACATGCTCTCTAGACAACAGTTCACATGCTATCTAGACAACAGTTCACATGCTCTCTAGACAACAGTTCACATGCTCTCTAGACAACAGTTCACATGCTCTCTAGACAACAGTTCACATGCTCTCTAGACAACAGTTCACATGCTCTCTAGACAACAGTTGGCGTGCTCTCTAGACAACAGTTCACATGCTCTCTAGACAACAGTTCACATGCTCTCTAGACAACATTACACATGCTCTCTAGACAACATTTGGCATGTTCTCTAGACAACAGTTCACATGCTCTCTAGACAACAGTTGGCATGTTCTCTAGACAACAGTTCACATGCTCTCTAGACAACAGTTCACATGCTCTCTAGACAACAGTTGGCATGCTCTCTAGACAACAGTTGGCAGGCTCTCTAAACAACAGTTCACATGCTCTCTAGACAATAGCTGGCATGCTCTCTAGACAACAGTTGGCATGCTCTCTAGACAACAGTTGGCGTGCTCTCTAGACAACAGTTGGCATGCTCTCTGGACAACAGTTCACATGCTCTCTAGACAACAGTTCACGTGCTCTCTAGACAACAGTTGGCGTGCTCTCTAGACAACAGTTCACGTGCTCTCTAGACAACAGTTCACGTGCTCTCTAGACAACATTTCACATGCTCTCTAGACAACAGTTCACATGCTCTCTAGACAACAGTTCACATGCTCTCTAGACAACAGTTCATGTGCTCTCTAGACAACAGTTGGCATGCTCTCTAGACAACAGTTCACGTACTCTCTAGACAACAGTTGGCATGCTCTCTAGACAACAGTTCATGTGCTCTCTAGACAACAGTTGGCATGATCTCTAGACAACAGTTCACGTGCTCTCTAGACAACAGTTGGCATGCTCTCTAGACAACAGTTCACATGCTCTCTAGACAACAGTTCACATGCTCTCTAGACAACATTCACATGCTCTCTAGACAACAGTTCACATGCTCTCTAGACAACAATCACATGCTCTCTAGACAACAGTTCACATGCTCTCTAGACAACAGTTGGCATGCTCTCTGGACAACAGTTCACATGCTCTCTAGACAACAGTTCACGTGCTCTCTAGACAACAGTTCACGTGCTCTCTAGACAACAGTTGGCGTGCTCTCTAGACAACAGTTGGCATGCTCTCTGGATAACAGTACACATGCTCTCTAGACAACAGTTCACGTCCTCTCTAGACAACAGTTCACGTGCTCTCTAGACAACAGTTCACGTGCTCTCTAGACAACAGTTCACGTGCTCTCTAGACAACATTTCACATGCTCTCTAGACAACAGTTCACATGCTCTCTAGACAACAGTTCACATGCTCTCTAGACAACAGTTCATGTGCTCTCTAGACAACAGTTGGCATGCTCTCTAGACAACAGTTCACGTACTCTCTAGACAACAGTTGGCATGCTCTCTAGACAACAGTTCATGTGCTCTCTAGACAACAGTTGGCATGATCTCTAGACAACAGTTCACGTGCTCTCTAGACAACAGTTGGCGTGCTCTCTAGACAACAGTTCACATGCTCTCTAGAAAACAGTTCACATGCTCTCTAGACAACAGTTCACGTGCTCTCTAGACAACAGTTCACATGCTCTCTAGACAACAGTTGGCATGCTCTCTAGACAACAGTTCACGTGCTCTCTAGACAACAGTTGGCATGCTCTCTAGACAACAGTTCACATGCTCTCTAGACAACAGTTCACATGCTCTCTAGACAACATTCACATGCTCTCTAGACAACAGTTCACATGCTCTCTAGACAACAGTTCACATGCTATCTAGACAACAGTTCACATGCTCTCTAGACAACAGTTCACATGCTCTCTAGACAACAGTTCACATGCTCTCTAGACAACAGTTCACATGCTCTCTAGACAACAGTTCACATGCTCTCTAGACAACAGTTGGCGTGCTCTCTAGACAACAGTTCACATGCTCTCTAGACAACAGTTCACATGCTCTCTAGACAACATTACACATGCTCTCTAGACAACATTTGGCATGTTCTCTAGACAACAGTTCACATGCTCTCTAGACAACAGTTGGCATGTTCTCTAGACAACAGTTCACATGCTCTCTAGACAACAGTTCACATGCTCTCTAGACAACAGTTGGCATGCTCTCTAGACAACAGTTGGCAGGCTCTCTAAACAACAGTTCACATGCTCTCTAGACAATAGCTGGCATGCTCTCTAGACAACAGTTGGCATGCTCTCTAGACAACAGTTGGCGTGCTCTCTAGACAACAGTTGGCATGCTCTCTGGACAACAGTTCACATGCTCTCTAGACAACAGTTCACGTGCTCTCTAGACAACAGTTGGCGTGCTCTCTAGACAACAGTTCACGTGCTCTCTAGACAACAGTTCACGTGCTCTCTAGACAACATTTCACATGCTCTCTAGACAACAGTTCACATGCTCTCTAGACAACAGTTCACGTGCTCTCTAGACAACAGTTCATGTGCTCTCTAGACAACAGTTGGCATGCTCTCTAGACAACAGTTCACGTACTCTCTAGACAACAGTTGGCATGCTCTCTAGACAACAGTTCATGTGCTCTCTAGACAACAGTTGGCATGATCTCTAGACAACAGTTCACATGCTCTCTAGACAACAGTTGGCATGCTCTCTAGACAACAGTTCACATGCTCTCTAGACAACAGTTCACATGCTCTCTAGACAACATTCACATGCTCTCTAGACAACAGTTCACATGCTCTCTAGACAACAATCACATGCTCTCTAGACAACAGTTCACATGCTCTCTAGACAACAGTTGGCATGCTCTCTGGACAACAGTTCACATGCTCTCTAGACAACAGTTCACGTGCTCTCTAGACAACAGTTCACATGCTCTCTAGACAACAGTTGGCGTGCTCTCTAGACAACAGTTGGCATGCTCTCTGGATAACAGTACACATGCTCTCTAGACAACAGTTCACGTCCTCTCTAGACAACAGTTCACGTGCTCTCTAGACAACAGTTCACGTGCTCTCTAGACAACAGTTCACGTGCTCTCTAGACAACATTTCACATGCTCTCTAGACAACAGTTCACATGCTCTCTAGACAACAGTTCACATGCTCTCTAGACAACAGTTCATGTGCTCTCTAGACAACAGTTGGCATGCTCTCTAGACAACAGTTCACGTACTCTCTAGACAACAGTTGGCATGCTCTCTAGACAACAGTTCATGTGCTCTCTAGACAACAGTTGGCATGATCTCTAGACAACAGTTCACGTGCTCTCTAGACAACAGTTGGCGTGCTCTCTAGAGAACAGTTCACATGCTCTCTAGAAAACAGTTCACATGCTCTCTAGACAACAGTTCACGTGCTCTCTAGACAACAGTTCACATGCTCTCTAGACAACAGTTGGCATGCTCTCTAGACAACAGTTCACGTGCTCTCTAGACAACAGTTGGCATGCTCTCTAGACAACAGTTCACATGCTCTCTAGACAACAGTTCACATGCTCTCTAGACAACATTCACATGCTCTCTAGACAACAGTTCACATGCTCTCTAGACAACAGTTCACATGCTATCTAGACAACAGTTCACATGCTCTCTAGACAACAGTTCACATGCTCTCTAGACAACAGTTCACATGCTCTCTAGACAACAGTTCACATGCTCTCTAGACAACAGTTCACATGCTCTCTAGACAACAGTTGGCATGCTCTCTAGACAACAGTTCACATGCTCTCTAGACAACAGTTCACATGCTCTCTAGACAACATTACACATGCTCTCTAGACAACATTTGGCATGTTCTCTAGACAACAGTTCACATGCTCTCTAGACAACAGTTGGCATGTTCTCTAGACAACAGTTCACATGCTCTCTAGACAACAGTTCACATGCTCTCTAGACAACAGTTGGCATGCTCTCTAGACAACAGTTGGCAGGCTCTCTAAACAACAGTTCACATGCTCTCTAGACAATAGCTGGCATGCTCTCTAGACAACAGTTGGCATGCTCTCTAGACAACAGTTGGCGTGCTCTCTAGACAACAGTTGGCATGCTCTCTGGACAACAGTTCACGTGCTCTCTAGACAACAGTTCACGTGCTCTCTAGACAACAGTTGGCGTGCTCTCTAGACAACAGTTCACGTGCTCCCTAGACAACAGTTCACGTGCTCTCTAGACAACATTTCACATGCTCTCTAGACAACAGTTCACATGCTCTCTAGACAACATTTCACATGCTCTCTAGACAACAGTTCACATGCTCTCTAGACAACAGTTCACATGCTCTCTAGACAACAGTTCATGTGCTCTCTAGACAACAGTTGGCATGCTCTCTAGACAACAGTTCACGTACTCTCTAGAGAACAGTTGGCATGCTCTCTAGACAACAGTTCATGTGCTCTCTAGACAACAGTTGGCATGATCTCTAGACAACAGTTCACATGCTCTCTAGACAACAGTTCACGTGCTCTCTAGACAACAGTTCACATGCTCTCTAGACAACAGTTGGCATGCTCTCTAGACAACAGTTCACGTGCTCTCTAGACAACAGTTGGCATGCTCTCTAGACAACAGTTCACATGCTCTCTAGACAACAGTTCACATGCTCTCTAGACAACATTCACATGCTCTCTAGACAACAGTTCACATGCTCTCTAGACAACAGTTCACATGCTATCTAGACAACAGTTCACATGCTCTCTAGACAACAGTTCACATGCTCTCTAGACAACAGTTCACATGCTCTCTAGACAACAGTTCACATGCTCTCTAGACAACAGTTCACATGCTCTCTAGACAACAGTTGGCGTGCTCTCTAGACAACAGTTCACATGCTCTCTAGACAACAGTTCACATGCTCTCTAGACAACAGTTCACATGCTCTCTAGACAACAGTTCACATGCTCTCTAGACAACAGTTGGCGTGCTCTCTAGACAACAGTTCACATGCTCTCTAGACAACAGTTCACATGCTCTCTAGACAACATTACACATGCTCTCTAGACAACATTTGGCATGTTCTCTAGACAACAGTTCACATGCTATCTAGACAACAGTTCACATGCTCTCTAGACAACAGTTCACATGCTCTCTAGACAACAGTTCACATGCTCTCTAGACAACAGTTCACATGCTCTCTAGACAACAGTTCACATGCTCTCTAGACAACAGTTGGCGTGCTCTCTAGACAACAGTTCACATGCTCTCTAGACAACAGTTCACATGCTCTCTAGACAACATTACACATGCTCTCTAGACAACATTTGGCATGTTCTCTAGACAACAGTTCACATGCTCTCTAGACAACAGTTGGCATGTTCTCTAGACAACAGTTCACATGCTCTCTAGACAACAGTTCACATGCTCTCTAGACAACAGTTGGCATGCTCTCTAGACAACAGTTGGCAGGCTCTCTAAACAACAGTTCACATGCTCTCTAGACAATAGCTGGCATGCTCTCTAGACAACAGTTGGCATGCTCTCTGACAACAGTTGGCGTGCTCTCTAGACAACAGTTGGCATGCTCTCTGGACAACAGTTCACATGCTCTCTAGACAACAGTTCACGTGCTCTCTAGACAACAGTTGGCGTGCTCTCTAGACAACAGTTCACATGCTCTCTAGACAACAGTTGGCGTGCTCTCTAGACAACAGTTGGCATGCTCTCTGGACAACAGTTCATGTGCTCTCTAGACAACAGTTGGCATGCTCTCTAGACAACAGTTCACATGCTCTCTAGACAACAGTTCACATGCTCTCTAGACAACAGTTCATGTGCTCTCTAGACAACAGTTGGCATGCTCTCTAGACAACAGTTCATGTGCTCTCTAGACAACAGTTGGCATGATCTCTAGACAACAGTTCACGTGCTCTCTAGACAACAGTTGGCGTGCTCTCTAGACAACAGTTCACATGCTCTCTAGAAAACAGTTCACATGCTCTCTAGACAACAGTTCACGTGCTCTCTAGACAACAGTTCACATGCTCTCTAGACAACAGTTGGCATGCTCTCTAGACAACAGTTCACGTGCTCTCTAGACAACAGTTGGCATGCTCTCTAGACAACAGTTCACATGCTCTCTAGACAACAGTTCACATGCTCTCTAGACAACATTCACATGCTCTCTAGACAACAGTTCACATGCTCTCTAGACAACAGTTCACATGCTATCTAGACAACAGTTCACATGCTCTCTAGACAACAGTTCACATGCTCTCTAGACAACAGTTCACATGCTCTCTAGACAACAGTTCACATGCTCTCTAGACAACAGTTCACATGCTCTCTAGACAACAGTTGGCGTGCTCTCTAGACAACAGTTCACATGCTCTCTAGACAACAGTTCACATGCTCTCTAGACAACATTACACATGCTCTCTAGACAACATTTGGCATGTTCTCTAGACAACAGTTCACATGCTCTCTAGACAACAGTTGGCATGTTCTCTAGACAACAGTTCACATGCTCTCTAGACAACAGTTCACATGCTCTCTAGACAACAGTTCATGTGCTCTCTAGACAACAGTTGGCATGCTCTCTAGACAACAGTTCACGTACTCTCTAGACAACAGTTGGCATGCTCTCTAGACAACAGTTCATGTGCTCTCTAGACAACAGTTGGCATGATCTCTAGACAACAGTTCACGTGCTCTCTAGACAACAGTTGGCGTGCTCTCTAGACAACAGTTCACATGCTCTCTAGAAAACAGTTCACATGCTCTCTAGACAACAGTTCACGTGCTCTCTAGACAACAGTTCACATGCTCTCTAGACAACAGTTGGCATGCTCTCTAGACAACAGTTCACGTGCTCTCTAGACAACAGTTGGCATGCTCTCTAGACAACAGTTCACATGCTCTCTAGACAACAGTTCACATGCTCTCT
This sequence comes from Salvelinus fontinalis, assembly GCF_029448725.1. Taxonomy (NCBI): domain Eukaryota; kingdom Metazoa; phylum Chordata; class Actinopteri; order Salmoniformes; family Salmonidae; genus Salvelinus; species Salvelinus fontinalis. The sequence continues at coordinate 58,011,685 of NC_074667.1, forward strand.
AGACAACATTCACATGCTCTCTAGACAACAGTTCACATGCTCTCTAGACAACAGTTCACATGCTATCTAGACAACAGTTCACATGCTCTCTAGACAACAGTTCACATGCTCTCTAGACAACAGTTCACATGCTCTCTAGACAACAGTTCACATGCTCTCTAGACAACAGTTCACATGCTCTCTAGACAACAGTTGGCGTGCTCTCTAGACAACAGTTCACATGCTCTCTAGACAACAGTTCACATGCTCTCTAGACAACATTACACATGCTCTCTAGACAACATTTGGCATGTTCTCTAGACAACAATTCACATGCTCTCTAGACAACAGTTGGCATGTTCTCTAGACAACAGTTCACATGCTCTCTAGACAACAGTTCACATGCTCTCTAGACAACAGTTGGCATGCTCTCTAGACAACAGTTGGCAGGCTCTCTAAACAACAGTTCACATGCTCTCTAGACAATAGCTGGCATGCTCTCTAGACAACAGTTGGCATGCTCTCTAGACAACAGTTGGCGTGCTCTCTAGACAACAGTTGGCATGCTCTCTGGACAACAGTTCACATGCTCTCTAGACAACAGTTCACGTGCTCTCTAGACAACAGTTGGCGTGCTCTCTAGACAACAGTTCACGTGCTCTCTAGACAACAGTTCACGTGCTCTCTAGACAACATTTCACATGCTCTCTAGACAACAGTTCACATGCTCTCTAGACAACAGTTCACATGCTCTCTAGACAACAGTTCATGTGCTCTCTAGACAACAGTTGGCATGCTCTCTAGACAACAGTTCACGTACTCTCTAGACAACAGTTGGCATGCTCTCTAGACAACAGTTCATGTGCTCTCTAGACAACAGTTGGCATGATCTCTAGACAACAGTTCACATGCTCTCTAGACAACAGTTGGCATGCTCTCTAGACAACAGTTCACATGCTCTCTAGACAACAGTTCACATGCTCTCTAGACAACATTCACATGCTCTCTAGACAACAGTTCACATGCTCTCTAGACAACAATCACATGCTCTCTAGACAACAGTTCACATGCTCTCTAGACAACAGTTGGCATGCTCTCTGGACAACATTTCACATGCTCTCTAGACAACAGTTCACGTGCTCTCTAGACAACAGTTCACATGCTCTCTAGACAACAGTTGGCGTGCTCTCTAGACAACAGTTGGCATGCTCTCTGGATAACAGTACACATGCTCTCTAGACAACAGTTCACGTCCTCTCTAGACAACAGTTCACATGCTCTCTAGACAACAGTTCACGTGCTCTCTAGACAACAGTTCACGTGCTCTCTAGACAACATTTCACATGCTCTCTAGACAACAGTTCACATGCTCTCTAGACAACAGTTCACATGCTCTCTAGACAACAGTTCATGTGCTCTCTAGACAACAGTTGGCATGCTCTCTAGACAACAGTTCACGTACTCTCTAGACAACAGTTGGCATGCTCTCTAGACAACAGTTCATGTGCTCTCTAGACAACAGTTGGCATGATCTCTAGACAACAGTTCACGTGCTCTCTAGACAACAGTTGGCGTGCTCTCTAGAGAACAGTTCACATGCTCTCTAGAAAACAGTTCACATGCTCTCTAGACAACAGTTCACGTGCTCTCTAGACAACAGTTCACATGCTCTCTAGACAACAGTTGGCATGCTCTCTAGACAACAGTTCACGTGCTCTCTAGACAACAGTTGGCATGCTCTCTAGACAACAGTTCACATGCTCTCTAGACAACAGTTCACATGCTCTCTAGACAACATTCACATGCTCTCTAGACAACAGTTCACATGCTCTCTAGACAACAGTTCACATGCTATCTAGACAACAGTTCACATGCTCTCTAGACAACAGTTCACATGCTCTCTAGACAACAGTTCACATGCTCTCTAGACAACAGTTCACATGCTCTCTAGACAACAGTTCACATGCTCTCTAGACAACAGTTGGCATGCTCTCTAGACAACAGTTCACATGCTCTCTAGACAACAGTTCACATGCTCTCTAGACAACATTACACATGCTCTCTAGACAACATTTGGCATGTTCTCTAGACAACAGTTCACATGCTCTCTAGACAACAGTTGGCATGTTCTCTAGACAACAGTTCACATGCTCTCTAGACAACAGTTCACATGCTCTCTAGACAACAGTTGGCATGCTCTCTAGACAACAGTTGGCAGGCTCTCTAAACAACAGTTCACATGCTCTCTAGACAATAGCTGGCATGCTCTCTAGACAACAGTTGGCATGCTCTCTAGACAACAGTTGGCGTGCTCTCTAGACAACAGTTGGCATGCTCTCTGGACAACAGTTCACATGCTCTCTAGACAACAGTTCACGTGCTCTCTAGACAACAGTTGGCGTGCTCTCTAGACAACAGTTCACGTGCTCCCTAGACAACAGTTCACGTGCTCTCTAGACAACATTTCACATGCTCTCTAGACAACAGTTCACATGCTCTCTAGACAACAGTTCACATGCTCTCTAGACAACAGTTCATGTGCTCTCTAGACAACAGTTGGCATGCTCTCTAGACAACAGTTCACGTACTCTCTAGAGAACAGTTGGCATGCTCTCTAGACAACAGTTCATGTGCTCTCTAGACAACAGTTGGCATGATCTCTAGACAACAGTTCACATGCTCTCTAGACAACAGTTCACGTGCTCTCTAGACAACAGTTCACATGCTCTCTAGACAACAGTTGGCATGCTCTCTAGACAACAGTTCACGTGCTCTCTAGACAACAGTTGGCATGCTCTCTAGACAACAGTTCACATGCTCTCTAGACAACAGTTCACATGCTCTCTAGACAACATTCACATGCTCTCTAGACAACAGTTCACATGCTCTCTAGACAACAGTTCACATGCTATCTAGACAACAGTTCACATGCTCTCTAGACAACAGTTCACATGCTCTCTAGACAACAGTTCACATGCTCTCTAGACAACAGTTCACATGCTCTCTAGACAACAGTTCACATGCTCTCTAGACAACAGTTGGCGTGCTCTCTAGACAACAGTTCACATGCTCTCTAGACAACAGTTCACATGCTCTCTAGACAACAGTTCACATGCTCTCTAGACAACAGTTCACATGCTCTCTAGACAACAGTTGGCGTGCTCTCTAGACAACAGTTCACATGCTCTCTAGACAACAGTTCACATGCTCTCTAGACAACATTACACATGCTCTCTAGACAACATTTGGCATGTTCTCTAGACAACAGTTCACATGCTATCTAGACAACAGTTCACATGCTCTCTAGACAACAGTTCACATGCTCTCTAGACAACAGTTCACATGCTCTCTAGACAACAGTTCACATGCTCTCTAGACAACAGTTCACATGCTCTCTAGACAACAGTTGGCGTGCTCTCTAGACAACAGTTCACATGCTCTCTAGACAACAGTTCACATGCTCTCTAGACAACATTACACATGCTCTCTAGACAACATTTGGCATGTTCTCTAGACAACAGTTCACATGCTCTCTAGACAACAGTTGGCATGTTCTCTAGACAACAGTTCACATGCTCTCTAGACAACAGTTCACATGCTCTCTAGACAACAGTTGGCATGCTCTCTAGACAACAGTTGGCAGGCTCTCTAAACAACAGTTCACATGCTCTCTAGACAATAGCTGGCATGCTCTCTAGACAACAGTTGGCATGCTCTCTGACAACAGTTGGCGTGCTCTCTAGACAACAGTTGGCATGCTCTCTGGACAACAGTTCACATGCTCTCTAGACAACAGTTCACGTGCTCTCTAGACAACAGTTGGCGTGCTCTCTAGACAACAGTTCACATGCTCTCTAGACAACAGTTGGCGTGCTCTCTAGACAACAGTTGGCATGCTCTCTGGACAACAGTTCATGTGCTCTCTAGACAACAGTTGGCATGCTCTCTAGACAACAGTTCACATGCTCTCTAGACAACAGTTCACATGCTCTCTAGACAACAGTTCATGTGCTCTCTAGACAACAGTTGGCATGCTCTCTAGACAACAGTTCATGTGCTCTCTAGACAACAGTTGGCATGATCTCTAGACAACAGTTCACGTGCTCTCTAGACAACAGTTGGCGTGCTCTCTAGACAACAGTTCACATGCTCTCTAGAAAACAGTTCACATGCTCTCTAGACAACAGTTCACGTGCTCTCTAGACAACAGTTCACATGCTCTCTAGACAACAGTTGGCATGCTCTCTAGACAACAGTTCACGTGCTCTCTAGACAACAGTTGGCATGCTCTCTAGACAACAGTTCACATGCTCTCTAGACAACAGTTCACATGCTCTCTAGACAACATTCACATGCTCTCTAGACAACAGTTCACATGCTCTCTAGACAACAGTTCACATGCTATCTAGACAACAGTTCACATGCTCTCTAGACAACAGTTCACATGCTCTCTAGACAACAGTTCACATGCTCTCTAGACAACAGTTCACATGCTCTCTAGACAACAGTTCACATGCTCTCTAGACAACAGTTGGCGTGCTCTCTAGACAACAGTTCACATGCTCTCTAGACAACAGTTCACATGCTCTCTAGACAACATTACACATGCTCTCTAGACAACATTTGGCATGTTCTCTAGACAACAGTTCACATGCTCTCTAGACAACAGTTGGCATGTTCTCTAGACAACAGTTCACATGCTCTCTAGACAACAGTTCACATGCTCTCTAGACAACAGTTGGCATGCTCTCTAGACAACAGTTGGCAGGCTCTCTAAACAACAGTTCACATGCTCTCTAGACAATAGCTGGCATGCTCTCTAGACAACAGTTGGCATGCTCTCTAGACAACAGTTGGCGTGCTCTCTAGACAACAGTTGGCATGCTCTCTGGACAACAGTTCACATGCTCTCTAGACAACAGTTCACGTGCTCTCTAGACAACAGTTGGCATGCTCTCTAGACAACAGTTGGCATGCTCTCTGGACAACAGTTCACATGCTCTCTAGACAACAGTTCACGTGCTCTCTAGACAACAGTTGGCGTGCTCTCTAGACAACAGTTGGCATGCTCTCTGGACAACAGTTCATGTGCTCTCTAGACAACAGTTGGCATGCTCTCTAGACAACAGTTCACGTGCTCTCTAGACAACAGTTGGCATGCTCTCTAGACAACAGTTCACATGCTCTCTAGACAACAGTTCACATCACATGCTCTCTAGACAACAGTTCACATGCTCTCTAGACAACAGTTCACATGCTCTCTAGACAACAGTTCACGTGCTCTCTAGACAACAGTTGGCATTCTCTCTAGACAACAGTTCACATGCTCTCTAGATAACAGTTCACATGCTCTCTAGACAACAGTTCACATGCTCTCTAGACAACATTCACATGCTCTCTAGACAACAGTTCACATGCTCTCTAGACAACATTCACATGCTCTCTGGACAACAGTTCACATGCTCTCTAGACAACAGTTCACATGCTCTCTAGACTACAGTTCGCATGCTCTCTAGACAACAGTTCATGTGCTCTCTAGACAACAGTTGGCATGCTCTCTAGACAACAGTTCACGTGCTCTCTAGACAACAGTTGGCATGCTCTCTAGACAACAGTTCACATGCTCTCTAGACAACAGTTCACATGCTCTCTAGACAACAGTTCACATGCTCTCTAGACAACAGTTCACGTGCTCTCTAGACAACAGTTGGCATTCTCTCTAGACAACAGTTCACATGCTCTCTAGATAACAGTTCACATGCCCTCTAGACAACAGTTCACATGCTCTCTAGACAACATTCACATGCTCTCTAGACAACAGTTCACATGCTCTCTAGACAACATTCACATGCTCTCTAGACAACAGTTCACATGCTCTCTAGACAACAGTTCACATGCTCTCTAGACTACAGTTCACATGCTCTCTAGACAACAGTTCACATGCTCTCTAGACAACATTACACATGCTCTCTAGACAACATTTGGCATGTTCTCTAGACAACAGTTCACATGCTCTCTAGACAACAGTTGGCATGTTCTCTAGACAACAGTTCACATGCTCTCTAGACAAAAGTTCACATGCTCTCTAGACAACAGTTGGCATGCTCTCTAGACAACAGTTGGCATGCTCTCTAAACAACAGTTCACATGCTCTCTAGACAACAGTTGGCATGCTCTCTAGACAACAGTTGGCGTGCTCTCTAGACAACAGGTGGCATGCTCAATGGACAACAGTTCACATGCTCTCTAGACAACAGTTCACGTGCTCTCTAGACAACAGTTGGCGTGCTCTCTAGACAACAGTTCACATGCTCTCTAGACAACAGTTGGCGTGCTCTCTAGACAACAGTTGGCATGCTCTCTGGACAACAGTTCATGTGCTCTCTAGACAACAGTTGGCATGCTCTCTAGACAACAGTTCACGTGCTCTCTAGACAACAGTTGGCATGCTCTCTAGACAACAGTTCACATGCTCTCTAGATAACAGTTCACATGCTCTCTAGACAACAGTTCACATGCTCTCTAGACAACAATCACATGCTCTCTAGACAACAGTTCACATGCTCTCTAGACAACAGTTGGCATGCTCTCTGGACAACAGTTCACGTGCTCTCTAGACAACAGTTGGCATGCTCTCTAGACAACAGTTCACATGCTCTCTAGACAACAGTTCACATCACATGCTCTCTAGACAACAGTTCACATGCTCTCTAGACAACAGTTCACATGCTCTCTAGACAACAGTTCACGTGCTCTCTAGACAACAGTTGGCATTCTCTCTAGACAACAGTTCACATGCTCTCTAGATAACAGTTCACATGCTCTCTAGACAACAGTTCACATGCTCTCTAGACAGCATTCACATGCTCTCTAGACAACAGTTCACATAATCCCTAGACAACATTCACATGCTCTCTGGACAACAGTTCACATGCTCTCTAGACAACAGTTCACGTGCTCTCTAGACAACAGTTGGCATGCTCTCTAGACAACAGTTGGCATGCTCTCTGGACAACAGTTCACATGCTCTCTAGACAACAGTTCACGTGCTCTCTAGACAACAGTTGGCGTGCTCTCTAGACAACAGTTGGCATGCTCTCTGGACAACAGTTCATGTGCTCTCTAGACAACAGTTGGCATTCTCTCTAGACAACAGTTCACATGCTCTCTAGATAACAGTTCACATGCTCTCTAGACAACAGTTCACGTGCTCTCTAGACAACATTCACATGCTCTCTAGACAACAGTTCACATGCTCTCTAGACAACATTCACATGCTCTCTGGACAACAGTTCACATGCTCTCTAGACAACAGTTCACATGCTCTCTAGACTACAGTTCACATGCTCTCTAGACAACAGTTCATGTGCTCTCTAGACAACAGTTGGCATGCTCTCTAGACAACAGTTCACGTGCTCTCTAGACAACAGTTGGCATGCTCTCTAGACAACAGTTCACATGCTCTCTAGACAACAGTTCACATGCTCTCTAGACAACAGTTCACATGCTCTCTAGACAACAGTTCACGTGCTCTCTAGACAACAGTTGGCATTCTCTCTAGACAACAGTTCACATGCTCTCTAGATAACAGTTCACATGCCCTCTAGACAACAGTTCACATGCTCTCTAGACAACATTCACATGCTCTCTAGACAACAGTTCACATGCTCTCTAGACAACATTCACATGCTCTCTAGACAACAGTTCACATGCTCTCTAGACAACAGTTCACATGCTCTCTAGACTACAGTTCACATGCTCTCTAGACAACAGTTCACATGCTCTCTAGACAACATTACACATGCTCTCTAGACAACATTTGGCATGTTCTCTAGACAACAGTTCACATGCTCTCTAGACAACAGTTGGCATGTTCTCTAGACAACAGTTCACATGCTCTCTAGACAAAAGTTCACATGCTCTCTAGACAACAGTTGGCATGCTCTCTAGACAACAGTTGGCATGCTCTCTAAACAACAGTTCACATGCTCTCTAGACAACAGTTGGCATGCTCTCTAGACAACAGTTGGCGTGCTCTCTAGACAACAGTTGGCATGCTCTCTGGACAACAGTTCACATGCTCTCTAGACAACAGTTCACGTGCTCTCTAGACAACAGTTGGCGTGCTCTCTAGACAACAGTTCACATGCTCTCTAGACAACAGTTGGCGTGCTCTCTAGACAACAGTTGGCATGCTCTCTGGACAACAGTTCATGTGCTCTCTAGACAACAGTTGGCATGCTCTCTAGACAACAGTTCACGTGCTCTCTAGACAACAGTTGGCATGCTCTCTAGACAACAGTTCACATGCTCTCTAGATAACAGTTCACATGCTCTCTAGACAACAGTTCACATGCTCTCTAGACAACAATCACATGCTCTCTAGACAACAGTTCACATGCTCTCTAGACAACAGTTGGCATGCTCTCTGGACAACAGTTCACGTGCTCTCTAGACAACAGTTGGCATGCTCTCTAGACAACAGTTCACATGCTCTCTAGACAACAGTTCACATCACATGCTCTCTAGACAACAGTTCACATGCTCTCTAGACAACAGTTCACATGCTCTCTAGACAACAGTTCACGTGCTCTCTAGACAACAGTTGGCATTCTCTCTAGACAACAGTTCACATGCTCTCTAGATAACAGTTCACATGCTCTCTAGACAACAGTTCACATGCTCTCTAGACAGCATTCACATGCTCTCTAGACAACAGTTCACATAATCCCTAGACAACATTCACATGCTCTCTAGACAACAGTTCACATGCTCTCTAGACAACAGTTCACATGCTCTCTAGACTACAGTTCACATGCTCTCTAGACAACAGTTCACATGCTCTCTAGACAACATTACACATGCTCTCTAGACGACATTTGGCATGTTCTCTAGACAACAGTTCACATGCTCTCTAGACAACAGTTGGCATGTTCTCTAGACAACAGTTCACATGCTCTCTAGACAACAGTTCACATGCTCTCTAGACAACAGTTCACATGCTATCTAGACAACAGTTCACATGCTCTCTACACAACAGTTCACATGCTCTCTAGACAACAGTTCACATGCTCTCTAGACAACAGTTCACATGCTCTCTAGACAACAGTTCACATGCTCTCTAGACAACAGTTGGCGTGCTCTCTAGACAACAGTTCACATGCTCTCTAGACAACAGTTCACATGCTCTCTAGACAACATTACACATGCTCTCTAGACAACATTTGGCATGTTCTCTAGACAACAGTTCACATGCTCTCTAGACAACAGTTGGCATGTTCTCTAGACAACAGTTCACATGCTCTCTAGACAACAGTTCACATGCTCTCTAGACAACAGTTGGCATGCTCTCTAGACAACAGTTGGCAGGCTCTCTAAACAACAGTTCACATGCTCTCTAGACAATAGCTGGCATGCTCTCTAGACAACAGTTGGCATGCTCTCTAGACAACAGTTGGCGTGCTCTCTAGACAACAGTTGGCATGCTCTCTGGACAACAGTTCACATGCTCTCTAGACAACAGTTCACGTGCTCTCTAGACAACAGTTGGCGTGCTCTCTAGACAACAGTTCACATGCTCTCTAGACAACAGTTGGCGTGCTCTCTAGACAACAGTTGGCATGCTCTCTGGACAACAGTTCATGTGCTCTCTAGACAACAGTTGGCATGCTCTCTAGACAACAGTTCACGTGCTCTCTAGACAACAGTTGGCATGCTCTCTAGACAACAGTTCACATGCTCTCTAGACAACAGTTCACATCACATGCTCTCTAGACAACAGTTCACATGCTCTCTAGACAACAGTTCACATGCTCTCTAGACAACAGTTCACGTGCTCTCTAGACAACAGTTGGCATTCTCTCTAGACAACAGTTCACATGCTCTCTAGATAACAGTTCACATGCTCTCTAGACAACAGTTCACATGCTCTCTAGACAACATTCACATGCTCTCTAGACAACAGTTCACATGCTCTCTAGACAACATTCACATGCTCTCTAGACAACAGTTCACATGCTCTCTAGACAACAGTTCACATGCTCTCTAGACTACAGTTCACATGCTCTCTAGACAACAGTTCACATGCTCTCTAGACAACATTACACATGCTCTCTAGACAACATTTGGCATGTTCTCTAGACAACAGTTCACATGCTCTCTAGACAACAGTTCACATGCTCTCTAGACAACAGTTGGCATGCTCTCTAGACAACAGTTGGCATGCTCTCTAAACAACAGTTCACATGCTCTCTAGACAACAGTTGGCATGCTCTCTAGACAACAGTTGGCGTGCTCTCTAGACAACAGTTGGCATGCTCTCTGGACAACAGTTCACATGCTCTCTAGACAACAGTTCAGGTGCTCTCTAGACAACAGTTGGCGTGCTCTCTAGACAACAGTTCACATGCTCTCTAGACAACAGTTGGCGTGCTCTCTAGACAACAGTTGGCATGCTCTCTGGACAACAGTTCATGTGCTCTCTAGACAACAGTTGGCATGCTCTCTAGACAACAGTTCACGTGCTCTCTAGACAACAGTTGGCATGCTCTCTAGACAACAGTTCACATGCTCTCTAGATAACAGTTCACATGCTCTCTAGACAACAGTTCACATGCTCTCTAGACAACATTCACATGCTCTCTAGACAACAGTTCACATGCTCTCTGGACAACAGTTCACATGCTCTCTAGACTACAGTTCACATGCTCTCTAGACAACAATCACATGCTCTCTAGACAACAGTTCACATGCTCTCTAGACAACAATCACATGCTCTCTAGACAACAGTTCACATGCTCTCTAGACAACAGTTGGCATGCTCTCTGGACAACAGTTCACGTGCTCTCTAGACAACAGTTGGCATGCTCTCTAGACAACAGTTCACATGCTCTCTAGACAACAGTTCACATCACATGCTCTCTAGACAACAGTTCACATGCTCTCTAGACAACAGTTCACATGCTCTCTAGACAACAGTTCACGTGCTCTCTAGACAACAGTTTGCATTCTCTCTAGACAACAGTTCACATGCTCTCTAGATAACAGTTCACATGCTCTCTAGACAACAGTTCACATGCTCTCTAGACAGCATTCACATGCTCTCTAGACAACAGTTCACATGCTCTCTAGACAACATTACACATGCTCTCTAGACAACATTTGGCATGTTCTCTAGACAACAGTTCACATGCTCTCTAGACAACAGTTGGCATGTTCTCTAGACAACAGTTCACATGCTCTCTAGACAACAGTTCACATGCTCTCTAGACAACAGTTGGCATGCTCTCTAGACAACAGTTGGCCTGCTCTCTAAACAACAGTTCACATGCTCTCTAGACAACATTTGGCATGTTCTCTAGATAACAGTTCACATGCTCTCTAGACAACAGTTGGCATGTTCTCTAGACAACAGTTCACATGCTCTCTAGACAACAGTTCACATGCTCTCTAGACAACATTACACATGCTCTCTAGACAACATTTGGCATGTTCTCTAGGTAACAGTTCACATGCTCTCTAGACAACAGTTCACATGCTCTCTAGACAACAGTTCACATGCTCTCTAGACAACAGTTGGCGTGCTCTCTAGACAACAGTTCACATGCTCTCTAGACAACAGTTCACATGCTCTCTAGACAACATTACACATGCTCTCTAGACAACATTTGGCATGTTCTCTAGACAACAGTTCACATGCTCTCTAGACAACAGTTGGCATGTTCTCTAGACAACAGTTCACATGCTCTCTAGACAACAGTTCACATGCTCTCTAGACAACAGTTGGCATGCTCTCTAGACAACAGTTGGCAGGCTCTCTAAACAACAGTTCACATGCTCTCTAGACAATAGCTGGCATGCTCTCTAGACAACAGTTGGCATGCTCTCTGACAACAGTTGGCGTGCTCTCTAGACAACAGTTGGCATGCTCTCTGGACAACAGTTCACATGCTCTCTAGACAACAGTTCACGTGCTCTCTAGACAACAGTTGGCGTGCTCTCTAGACAACAGTTCACATGCTCTCTAGACAACAGTTGGCGTGCTCTCTAGACAACAGTTGGCATGCTCTCTGGACAACAGTTCATGTGCTCTCTAGACAACAGTTGGCATGCTCTCTAGACAACAGTTCACATGCTCTCTAGACAACAGTTCACATGCTCTCTAGACAACAGTTCATGTGCTCTCTAGACAACAGTTGGCATGCTCTCTAGACAACAGTTCATGTGCTCTCTAGACAACAGTTGGCATGATCTCTAGACAACAGTTCACGTGCTCTCTAGACAACAGTTGGCGTGCTCTCTAGACAACAGTTCACATGCTCTCTAGAAAACAGTTCACATGCTCTCTAGACAACAGTTCACGTGCTCTCTAGACAACAGTTCACATGCTCTCTAGACAACAGTTGGCATGCTCTCTAGACAACAGTTCACGTGCTCTCTAGACAACAGTTGGCATGCTCTCTAGACAACAGTTCACATGCTCTCTAGACAACAGTTCACATGCTCTCTAGACAACATTCACATGCTCTCTAGACAACAGTTCACATGCTCTCTAGACAACAGTTCACATGCTATCTAGACAACAGTTCACATGCTCTCTAGACAACAGTTCACATGCTCTCTAGACAACAGTTCACATGCTCTCTAGACAACAGTTCACATGCTCTCTAGACAACAGTTCACATGCTCTCTAGACAACAGTTGGCATGCTCTCTAGACAACAGTTCACATGCTCTCTAGACAACAGTTCACATGCTCTCTAGACAACATTACACATGCTCTCTAGACAACATTTGGCATGTTCTCTAGACAACAGTTCACATGCTCTCTAGACAACAGTTGGCATGTTCTCTAGACAACAGTTCACATGCTCTCTAGACAACAGTTCACATGCTCTCTAGACAACAGTTGGCATGCTCTCTAGACAACAGTTGGCAGGCTCTCTAAACAACAGTTCACATGCTCTCTAGACAATAGCTGGCATGCTCTCTAGACAACAGTTGGCATGCTCTCTAGACAACAGTTGGCGTGCTCTCTAGACAACAGTTGGCATGCTCTCTGGACAACAGTTCACATGCTCTCTAGACAACAGTTCACGTGCTCTCTAGACAACAGTTGGCATGCTCTCTAGACAACAGTTGGCATGCTCTCTGGACAACAGTTCACATGCTCTCTAGACAACAGTTCACGTGCTCTCTAGACAACAGTTGGCGTGCTCTCTAGACAACAGTTGGCATGCTCTCTGGACAACAGTTCATGTGCTCTCTAGACAACAGTTGGCATGCTCTCTAGACAACAGTTCATGTGCTCTCTAGACAACAGTTGGCATGCTCTCTAGACAACAGTTCACATGCTCTCTAGACAACAGTTCACATCACATGCTCTCTAGACAACAGTTCACATGCTCTCTAGACAACAGTTCACATGCTCTCTAGACAACAGTTCACGTGCTCTCTAGATAACAGTTCACATGCTCTCTAGACAACAGTTCACATGCTCTCTAGACAACATTCACATGCTCTCTAGACAACAGTTCACATGCTCTCTAGACAACATTCACATGCTCTCTAGACAACAGTTCACATGCTCTCTAGACAACAGTTCACATGCTCTCTAGACTACAGTTCACATGCTCTCTAGACAACAGTTCATGTGCTCTCTAGACAACAGTTGGCATGCTCTCTAGACAACAGTTCACGTGCTCTCTAGACAACAGTTGGCATGCTCTCTAGACAACAGTTCACATGCTCTCTAGACAACAGTTCACATGCTCTCTAGACAACAGTTCACATGCTCTCTAGACAACAGTTCACGTGCTCTCTAGACAACAGTTGGCATTCTCTCTAGACAACAGTTCACATGCTCTCTAGATAACAGTTCACATGCCCTCTAGACAACAGTTCACATGCTCTCTAGACAACATTCACATGCTCTCTAGACAACAGTTCACATGCTCTCTAGACAACATTCACATGCTCTCTAGACAACAGTTCACATGCTCTCTAGACAACAGTTCACATGCTCTCTAGACTACAGTTCACATGCTCTCTAGACAACAGTTCACATGCTCTCTAGACAACATTACACATGCTCTCTAGACAACATTTGGCATGTTCTCTAGACAACAGTTCACATGCTCTCTAGACAACAGTTGGCATGTTCTCTAGACAACAGTTCACATGCTCTCTAGACAAAAGTTCACATGCTCTCTAGACAACAGTTGGCATGCTCTCTAGACAACAGTTGGCATGCTCTCTAAACAACAGTTCACATGCTCTCTAGACAACAGTTGGCATGCTCTCTAGACAACAGTTGGCGTGCTCTCTAGACAACAGTTGGCATGCTCTCTGGACAACAGTTCACATGCTCTCTAGACAACAGTTCACGTGCTCTCTAGACAACAGTTGGCGTGCTCTCTAGACAACAGTTCACATGCTCTCTAGACAACAGTTGGCGTGCTCTCTAGACAACAGTTGGCATGCTCTCTGGACAACAGTTCATGTGCTCTCTAGACAACAGTTGGCATGCTCTCTAGACAACAGTTCACGTGCTCTCTAGACAACAGTTGGCATGCTCTCTAGACAACAGTTCACATGCTCTCTAGATAACAGTTCACATGCTCTCTAGACAACAGTTCACATGCTCTCTAGACAACAATCACATGCTCTCTAGACAACAGTTCACATGCTCTCTAGACAACAGTTGGCATGCTCTCTGGACAACAGTTCACGTGCTCTCTAGACAACAGTTGGCATGCTCTCTAGACAACAGTTCACATGCTCTCTAGACAACAGTTCACATCACATGCTCTCTAGACAACAGTTCACATGCTCTCTAGACAACAGTTCACATGCTCTCTAGACAACAGTTCACGTGCTCTCTAGACAACAGTTGGCATTCTCTCTAGACAACAGTTCACATGCTCTCTAGATAACAGTTCACATGCTCTCTAGACAACAGTTCACATGCTCTCTAGACAGCATTCACATGCTCTCTAGACAACAGTTCACATAATCCCTAGACAACATTCACATGCTCTCTAGACAACAGTTCACATGCTCTCTAGACAACAGTTCACATGCTCTCTAGACTACAGTTCACATGCTCTCTAGACAACAGTTCACATGCTCTCTAGACAACATTACACATGCTCTCTAGACGACATTTGGCATGTTCTCTAGACAACAGTTCACATGCTCTCTAGACAACAGTTGGCATGTTCTCTAGACAACAGTTCACATGCTCTCTAGACAACAGTTCACATGCTCTCTAGACAACAGTTCACATGCTATCTAGACAACAGTTCACATGCTCTCTACACAACAGTTCACATGCTCTCTAGACAACAGTTCACATGCTCTCTAGACAACAGTTCACATGCTCTCTAGACAACAGTTCACATGCTCTCTAGACAACAGTTGGCGTGCTCTCTAGACAACAGTTCACATGCTCTCTAGACAACAGTTCACATGCTCTCTAGACAACATTACACATGCTCTCTAGACAACATTTGGCATGTTCTCTAGACAACAGTTCACATGCTCTCTAGACAACAGTTGGCATGTTCTCTAGACAACAGTTCACATGCTCTCTAGACAACAGTTCACATGCTCTCTAGACAACAGTTGGCATGCTCTCTAGACAACAGTTGGCAGGCTCTCTAAACAACAGTTCACATGCTCTCTAGACAATAGCTGGCATGCTCTCTAGACAACAGTTGGCATGCTCTCTAGACAACAGTTGGCGTGCTCTCTAGACAACAGTTGGCATGCTCTCTGGACAACAGTTCACATGCTCTCTAGACAACAGTTCACGTGCTCTCTAGACAACAGTTGGCGTGCTCTCTAGACAACAGTTCACATGCTCTCTAGACAACAGTTGGCGTGCTCTCTAGACAACAGTTGGCATGCTCTCTGGACAACAGTTCATGTGCTCTCTAGACAACAGTTCACATGCTCTCTAGATAACAGTTCACATGCCCTCTAGACAACAGTTCACATGCTCTCTAGACAACATTCACATGCTCTCTAGACAACAGTTCACATGCTCTCTAGACAACATTCACATGCTCTCTAGACAACAGTTCACATGCTCTCTAGACAACAGTTCACATGCTCTCTAGACTACAGTTCACATGCTCTCTAGACAACAGTTCACATGCTCTCTAGACAACATTACACATGCTCTCTAGACAACATTTGGCATGTTCTCTAGACAACAGTTCACATGCTCTCTAGACAACAGTTGGCATGTTCTCTAGACAACAGTTCACATGCTCTCTAGACAAAAGTTCACATGCTCTCTAGACAACAGTTGGCATGCTCTCTAGACAACAGTTGGCATGCTCTCTAAACAACAGTTCACATGCTCTCTAGACAACAGTTGGCATGCTCTCTAGACAACAGTTGGCGTGCTCTCTAGACAACAGTTGGCATGCTCTCTGGACAACAGTTCACATGCTCTCTAGACAACAGTTCACGTGCTCTCTAGACAACAGTTGGCGTGCTCTCTAGACAACAGTTCACATGCTCTCTAGACAACAGTTGGCGTGCTCTCTAGACAACAGTTGGCATGCTCTCTGGACAACAGTTCATGTGCTCTCTAGACAACAGTTGGCATGCTCTCTAGACAACAGTTCACGTGCTCTCTAGACAACAGTTGGCATGCTCTCTAGACAACAGTTCACATGCTCTCTAGATAACAGTTCACATGCTCTCTAGACAACAGTTCACATGCTCTCTAGACAACAATCACATGCTCTCTAGACAACAGTTCACATGCTCTCTAGACAACAGTTGGCATGCTCTCTGGACAACAGTTCACGTGCTCTCTAGACAACAGTTGGCATGCTCTCTAGACAACAGTTCACATGCTCTCTAGACAACAGTTCACATCACATGCTCTCTAGACAACAGTTCACATGCTCTCTAGACAACAGTTCACATGCTCTCTAGACAACAGTTCACGTGCTCTCTAGACAACAGTTGGCATTCTCTCTAGACAACAGTTCACATGCTCTCTAGATAACAGTTCACATGCTCTCTAGACAACAGTTCACATGCTCTCTAGACAGCATTCACATGCTCTCTAGACAACAGTTCACATAATCCCTAGACAACATTCACATGCTCTCTAGACAACAGTTCACATGCTCTCTAGACAACAGTTCACATGCTCTCTAGACTACAGTTCACATGCTCTCTAGACAACAGTTCACATGCTCTCTAGACAACATTACACATGCTCTCTAGACGACATTTGGCATGTTCTCTAGACAACAGTTCACATGCTCTCTAGACAACAGTTGGCATGTTCTCTAGACAACAGTTCACATGCTCTCTAGACAACAGTTCACATGCTCTCTAGACAACAGTTCACATGCTATCTAGACAACAGTTCACATGCTCTCTACACAACAGTTCACATGCTCTCTAGACAACAGTTCACATGCTCTCTAGACAACAGTTCACATGCTCTCTAGACAACAGTTCACATGCTCTCTAGACAACAGTTGGCGTGCTCTCTAGACAACAGTTCACATGCTCTCTAGACAACAGTTCACATGCTCTCTAGACAACATTACACATGCTCTCTAGACAACATTTGGCATGTTCTCTAGACAACAGTTCACATGCTCTCTAGACAACAGTTGGCATGTTCTCTAGACAACAGTTCACATGCTCTCTAGACAACAGTTCACATGCTCTCTAGACAACAGTTGGCATGCTCTCTAGACAACAGTTGGCAGGCTCTCTAAACAACAGTTCACATGCTCTCTAGACAATAGCTGGCATGCTCTCTAGACAACAGTTGGCATGCTCTCTAGACAACAGTTGGCGTGCTCTCTAGACAACAGTTGGCATGCTCTCTGGACAACAGTTCACATGCTCTCTAGACAACAGTTCACGTGCTCTCTAGACAACAGTTGGCGTGCTCTCTAGACAACAGTTCACATGCTCTCTAGACAACAGTTGGCGTGCTCTCTAGACAACAGTTGGCATGCTCTCTGGACAACAGTTCATGTGCTCTCTAGACAACAGTTGGCATGCTCTCTAGACAACAGTTCACGTGCTCTCTAGACAACAGTTGGCATGCTCTCTAGACAACAGTTCACATGCTCTCTAGACAACAGTTCACATCACATGCTCTCTAGACAACAGTTCACATGCTCTCTAGACAACAGTTCACATGCTCTCTAGACAACAGTTCACGTGCTCTCTAGACAACAGTTGGCATTCTCTCTAGACAACAGTTCACATGCTCTCTAGATAACAGTTCACATGCTCTCTAGACAACAGTTCACATGCTCTCTAGACAACATTCACATGCTCTCTAGACAACAGTTCACATGCTCTCTAGACAACATTCACATGCTCTCTAGACAACAGTTCACATGCTCTCTAGACAACAGTTCACATGCTCTCTAGACTACAGTTCACATGCTCTCTAGACAACAGTTCACATGCTCTCTAGACAACATTACACATGCTCTCTAGACAACATTTGGCATGTTCTCTAGACAACAGTTCACATGCTCTCTAGACAACAGTTCACATGCTCTCTAGACAACAGTTGGCATGCTCTCTAGACAACAGTTGGCATGCTCTCTAAACAACAGTTCACATGCTCTCTAGACAACAGTTGGCATGCTCTCTAGACAACAGTTGGCGTGCTCTCTAGACAACAGTTGGCATGCTCTCTGGACAACAGTTCACATGCTCTCTAGACAACAGTTCAGGTGCTCTCTAGACAACAGTTGGCGTGCTCTCTAGACAACAGTTCACATGCTCTCTAGACAACAGTTGGCGTGCTCTCTAGACAACAGTTGGCATGCTCTCTGGACAACAGTTCATGTGCTCTCTAGACAACAGTTGGCATGCTCTCTAGACAACAGTTCACGTGCTCTCTAGACAACAGTTGGCATGCTCTCTAGACAACAGTTCACATGCTCTCTAGATAACAGTTCACATGCTCTCTAGACAACAGTTCACATGCTCTCTAGACAACATTCACATGCTCTCTAGACAACAGTTCACATGCTCTCTGGACAACAGTTCACATGCTCTCTAGACTACAGTTCACATGCTCTCTAGACAACAATCACATGCTCTCTAGACAACAGTTCACATGCTCTCTAGACAACAATCACATGCTCTCTAGACAACAGTTCACATGCTCTCTAGACAACAGTTGGCATGCTCTCTGGACAACAGTTCACGTGCTCTCTAGACAACAGTTGGCATGCTCTCTAGACAACAGTTCACATGCTCTCTAGACAACAGTTCACATCACATGCTCTCTAGACAACAGTTCACATGCTCTCTAGACAACAGTTCACATGCTCTCTAGACAACAGTTCACGTGCTCTCTAGACAACAGTTTGCATTCTCTCTAGACAACAGTTCACATGCTCTCTAGATAACAGTTCACATGCTCTCTAGACAACAGTTCACATGCTCTCTAGACAGCATTCACATGCTCTCTAGACAACAGTTCACATGCTCTCTAGACAACATTACACATGCTCTCTAGACAACATTTGGCATGTTCTCTAGACAACAGTTCACATGCTCTCTAGACAACAGTTGGCATGTTCTCTAGACAACAGTTCACATGCTCTCTAGACAACAGTTCACATGCTCTCTAGACAACAGTTGGCATGCTCTCTAGACAACAGTTGGCCTGCTCTCTAAACAACAGTTCACATGCTCTCTAGACAACATTTGGCATGTTCTCTAGATAACAGTTCACATGCTCTCTAGACAACAGTTGGCATGTTCTCTAGACAACAGTTCACATGCTCTCTAGACAACAGTTCACATGCTCTCTAGACAACATTACACATGCTCTCTAGACAACATTTGGCATGTTCTCTAGATAACAGTTCACATGCTCTCTAGACAACAGTTGGCATGTTCTCTAGACAACAGTTCACATGCTCTCTAGACAACAGTTCACATGCTCTCTAGACAACAGTTGGCATGATCTCTAGACAACAGTTGGCATTATCTCTAGACAACAGTTGGCATGCTCTCTAAACAACAGTTCACATGCTCTCTAGACAATAGCTGGCATGCTCTCTAGACAACAGTTGGCATGCTCTCTAGACAACAGTTGGCGTGCTCTCTAGACAACAGTTGGCATGCTCTCTGGTCAAGAGTTCACATGCTCTCTAGACAACAGTTCACGTGCTCTCTAGACAACAGTTCACGTGCTCTCTAGACAACAGTTCACATGCTCTCTAGACAACAGTTGGCGTGCTCTCTAGACAACAGTTCACGTGCTCTCTAGAAAACAGTTCACATGCTCTCTAGACAACAGTTCACATGCTCTCTAGAAAACAGTTCACATGCTCTCTAGACAACAATTAATGTGCTCTCTAGACAACAGTTTGCATGCTCTCTAGACAACAGTTCACATACTCTCTAGACAACAGTTGGCATGTTCTCTAGACAACAGTTCACATGCTCTCTAGACAACAGTTAACGTGCTCTCTAGACAACAGTTGGCGTGCTCTCTAGACAACAGTTGGCATACTCTCTGGACAACAGTTCACATGCTCTCTAGACAAAAGTTCACGTGTTCTCTAGACAACAGTTCACGTGCTCTCTAGACAACAGTTCACGTGCTCTCTAGACAACAGTTCACGTGCTCTCTAGACAACAGTTCACGTGCTCTCTAGACAACAGTTGGCGTGCTCTCTAGACAACAGTTCACATGCTCTCTAGACAACAGTTCACATGCTCTCTAGACAACATTACACATGCTCTCTAGACAACATTTGGCATGTTCTCTAGACAACAGTTCACATGCTCTCTAGACAACAGTTGGCATGTTCTCTAGACAACGGTTCACATGCTCTCTAGACAACAGTTCACATGCTCTCTAGACAACAGTTGGCATGCTCTCTAGACAACAGTTGGCATGCTCTCTAAACAACAGTTCACATGCTCTCTAGACAACAGCTGGCATGCTCTCTAGACAACAGTTGGCATGCTCTCTAGGCAACAGTTGGCATGCTCTCTAGACAACAGTTGGCATTCTCTCTGGTCAACAGTTCACATGCTCTCTAGACAACAGTTCACGTGCTCTCTAGACAACAGTTCACATGCTCTCTAGACAACAGTTCACATGCTCTCTAGACAACAGTTGGCGTGCTCTCTAGACAACAGTTGGCATGCTCTCTGGACAACAGTTCACATGCTCTCTAGACAACAGTTCACGTGCTCTCTAGACAACAGTTCACGTGCTCTCTAGACAACAGTTCACGTGCTCTCTAGAAAACAGTTCACATGCTCTCTAGACAACAGTTCACATGCTCTCTAGAAAACAGTTCACATGCTCTCTAGACAACAGTTAATGTGCTCTCTAGACAACAGTTTGCATGCTCTCTAGACAACAGTTCACGTACTCTCTAGACAACAGTTGGCATGCTCTCTAGACAACAGTTCATGTGCTCTCTAGACAATAGTTGGCATGCTCTCTAGACAACAGTTCACGTGCTCTCTAGAAAACAGTTGGCATGCTCTCTAGACAACAGTTCACATGCTCTCTAGACAACAATTCACATCACTTGCTCTCTAGACAACAGTTCACATGCTCTCTAGACAACAGTGCACATGCTCTCTAGACAACAGGTCACATGCTCTCTAGAAAACAGTTGGCATGCTCTCTAGACAACAGTTCACATGCTCTCTAGACAACAGTTCACATGCTCTCTAGACAACAGTTGGCGTGCTCTCTATACAAAGGTTGGCGTGCTCTCTGGACAACAGTTCACATGCTCTCTAGACAACATTTGGCATGTTCTCTAGACAACAGTTCACATGCTCTCTAGACAACAGTTGGCATGTTCTCTAGACAACAGTTCACATGCTCTCTAGACAACAGTTCACATGCTCTCTAGACAACAGTTCACGTGCTCTCTAGAAAACAGTTGGCATGCTCTCTAGACAACAGTTCACATGCTCTCTAGACAACAATTCACATCACTTGCTCTCTAGACAACAGTTCACATGCTCTCTAGACAACAGTGCACATGCTCTCTAGACAACAGGTCACATGCTCCCTAGAAAACAGTTGGCATGCTCTCTAGACAACAGTTCACATGCTCTCTAGACAACAGTTCACATGCTCTCTAGACAACAGTTCACATGCTCTCTAGACAACAGTTGGCATGTTCTCTAGACAACAGTTCACATGCTCTCTAGACAACAGTTCACATGCTCTCTAGACAACAGTTGGCGTGCTTTCTAGACAACAGTTGGCGTGCTCTCTAGACAACAGTTGGCATGCTCTCTGGACAACAGTTCACATGCTCTCTAGAAAACAGTTCACATGCTCTCTAGACAACAGTTCATGTGCTCTCTAGACAACAGTTGGCATGCTCTCTAGACAACAGTTCACGTACTCTCTAGACAACAGTTGGCATGCTCTCTAGACAACAGTTCATGTGCTCTCTAGACAACAGTTGGCATGCTCTCTAGACAACAGTTCACGTGCTCTCTAGACAACAGTTGGCATGCTCTCTAGACAACAGTTCACATGCTCTCTAGACAACAGTTCACATCACATGCTCTCTAGACAACAGTTCACATGCTCTCTAGACAACAGTTCACATGCTCTCTAGAAAACAGTTCACATGCTCTCTAGACAACAGTTCACGTGCTCTCTAGACAACAGTTCACATGCTCTCTAGACAACAGTTGGCATGCTCTCTAGACAACAGTTCACGTGCTCGCTAGACAACAGTTGGCATGCTCTCTAGGCAACAGTTCACATGCTCTCTAGACAACAGTTCACATGCTCTCTAGACAACAGTTCACATGCTCTCTAGACATCAGTTCACATGCTCTCTAGACAACAGTTCACATGCTCTCTAGACAACAGTTCACATGCTCTCTAGACAACAGTTCACATGCTCTCTAGACAACAGTTCACATGCTCTCTAGACAACAGTTCACGTGCTCTCTAGACAACAGTTGGCGTGCTCTCTAGACAAAGGTTGGCGTGCTCTCTAGACAACAGTTCACATGCTCTCTAGACAACATTTGGCATGCTCTCTAAACAACAGTTCACATGCTCTCTAGACAATAGCTGGCATGCTCTCTAGACAACAGTTGGCATGCTCTCTAGACAACAGTTGGCGTGCTCTCTAGACAACAGTTGGCATGCTCTCTGGTCAAGAATTCACATGCTCTCTAGACAACAGTTCACATGCTCTCTAGAAAACAGTTCACATGCTCTCTAGACAACAGTTAATGTGCTCTCTAGACAACAGTTCACATACTCTCTAGACAACAGTTGGCATGCTCTCTAGACAACAGTTCATGTGCTCTCTAGACAACAGTTGGCATGCTCTCTAGACAACAGTTCACGTGCTCTCTAGAAAACAGTTGGCATGCTCTCTAGACAACAGTTCACATGCTCTCTAGACAACATTTGGCATGTTCTCTAGACAACAGTTCACATGCTCTCTAGACAACAGTTGGCATGTTCTCTAGACAACAGTTCACATGCTCTCTAGACAACAGTTCACATGCTCTCTAGACAACAGTTGACGTGCTCTCTAGACAACAGTTGGCGTGCTCTCTAGACAACAGTTGGCATACTCTCTGGACAACAGTTCACATGCTCTCTAGACAAAAGTTCACGTGCTCTCTAGACAACAGTTCACGTGCTCTCTAGACAACAGTTCACGTGCTCTCTAGACAACAGTTCACGTGCTCTCTAGACAACAGTTCACGTGCTCTCTAGACAACAGTTGGCGTGCTCTCTAGACAACAGTTCACATGCTCTCTAGACAACAGTTCACATGCTCTCTAGACAACATTACACATGCTCTCTAGACAACATTTGGCATGTTCTCTAGACAACAGTTCACATGCTCTCTAGACAACAGTTGGCATGTTCTCTAGACAACGGTTCACATGCTCTCTAGACAACAGTTCACATGCTCTCTAGACAACAGTTGGCATGCTCTCTAGACAACAGTTGGCATGCTCTCTAAACAACAGTTCACATGCTCTCTAGACAATAGCTGGCATGCTCTCTAGACAACAGTTGGCATGCTCTCTAGACAACAGTTGGCATGCTCTCTAGACAGCAGTTGGCATGCTCTCTGGTCAACAGTTCACATGCTCTCTAGACAACAGTTCACGTGCTCTCTAGACAACAGTTCACATGCTCTCTAGACAACAGTTCACATGCTCTCTAGACAACAGTTGGCGTGCTCTCTAGACAACAGTTGGCATGCTCTCTGGACAACAGTTCACATGCTCTCTAGACAACAGTTCACGTGCTCTCTAGACAACAGTTCACGTGCTCTCTAGACAACAGTTCACGTGCTCTCTAGAAAACAGTTCACATGCTCTCTAGACAACAGTTCACATGCTCTCTAGAAAACAGTTCACATGCTCTCTAGACAACAGTTAATGTGCTCTCTAGACAACAGTTTGCATGCTCTCTAGACAACAGTTCACGTACTCTCTAGACAACAGTTGGCATGCTCTCTAGACAACAGTTCATGTGCTCTCTAGACAACAGTTGGCATGCTCTCTAGACAACAGTTCACGTGCTCTCTAGAAAACAGTTGGCATGCTCTCTAGACAACAGTTCACATGCTCTCTAGACAACAATTCACATCACTTGCTCTCTAGACAACAGTTCACATGCTCTCTAGACAACAGTGCACATGCTCTCTAGACAACAGGTCACATGCTCTCTAGAAAACAGTTGGCATGCTCTCTAGACAGCAGTTCACATGCTCTCTAGACAACAGTTCACATGCTCTCTAGACAACAGTTCACATGCTCTCTAGACAACAGTTGGCGTGCTCTCTAGACAACAGTTGGCATGCTCTCTGGACAACAGTTCACATGCTCTCTAGACAACAGTTCACGTGCTCTCTAGACAACAGTTCACGTGCTCTCTAGACAACAGTTCACGTGCTCTCTAGAAAACAGTTCACATGCTCTCTAGACAACAGTTCACATGCTCTCTAGAAAACAGTTCACATGCTCTCTAGACAACAGTTAATGTGCTCTCTAGACAACAGTTGGCATGCTCTCTAGACAACAGTTCATGTGCTCTCTAGACAACAGTTGGCATGCTCTCTAGACAACAGTTCACGTGCTCTCTAGAAAACAGTTGGCATGCTCTCTAGACAACAGTTCACATGCTCTCTAGACAACAATTCACATCACTTGCTCTCTAGACAACAGTTCACATGCTCTCTAGACAACAGTGCACATGCTCTCTAGACAACAGGTCACATGCTCTCTAGAAAACAGTTGGCGTGCTCTCTAGACAACAGTTGGCGTGCTCTCTAGACAACAGTTGGCATGCTCTCTGGACAACAGTTCACATGCTCTCTAGAAAACAGTTCACATGCTCTCTAGACAACAGTTCATGTGCTCTCTAGACAACAGTTGGCATGCTCTCTAGACAACAGTTCACGTACTCTCTAGACAACAGTTGGCATGCTCTCTGGACAACAGTTCACATGCTCTCTAGAAAACAGTTCACATGCTCTCTAGACAACAGTTCATGTGCTCTCTAGACAACAGTTGGCATGCTCTCTAGACAACAGTTCACGTGCTCTCTAGACAACAGTTCACATCACATGCTCTCTAGACAACAGTTCACATGCTCTCTAGACAACAGTTCACATGCATTCTAGAAAACAGTTCACATGCTCTCTAGACAACAGTTCACGTACTCTCTAGACAACAGTTCACATGCTCTCTAGACAACAGTTGGCATGCTCTCTAGACAACAGTTCACGTGCTCGCTAGACAACAGTTGGCATGCTCTCTAGGCAACAGTTCACATGCTCTCTAGACAACAGTTCACATGCTCTCTAGACAACAGTTCACATGCTCTCTAGACAACAGTTCACATGCTCTCTAGACATCAGTTCACATGCTCTCTAGACAACAGTTCACATGCTCTCTAGACAACAGTTCACATGCTCTCTAGACAACAGTTCACATGCTCTCTAGACAACAGTTCACATGCTCTCTAGACAACAGTTCACGTGCTCTCTAGACAACAGTTGGCGTGCTCTCTAGACAAAGGTTGGCGTGCTCTCTAGACAACAGTTCACATGCTCTCTAGACAACATTTGGCATGCTCTCTAAACAACAGTTCACATGCTCTCTAGACAATAGCTGGCATGCTCTCTAGACAACATTTGGCATGCTCTCTAGACAACAGTTGGCGTGCTCTCTAGACAACAGTTGGCATGCTCTCTGGTCAAGAGTTCACATGCTCTCTAGACAACAGTTCACGTGCTCTCTAGACAACAGTTCACGTGCTCTCTAGACAACAGTTCACATGCTCTCTAGACAACAGTTGGCGTGCTCTCTAGACAACAGTTCACGTGCTCTCTAGACAACAGTTCACGTGCTCTCTAGAAAACAGTTCACATGCTCTCTAGACAACAGTTCACATGCTCTCTAGAAAACAGTTCACATGCTCTCTAGACAACAGTTCATGTGCTCTCTAGACAACAGTTGGCATGCTCTCTAGACAACAGTTCATGTGCTCTCTAGACAACAGTTCACGTGCTCTCTAGACAACAGTTCACGTGCTCTCTAGAAAACAGTTGGCATGCTCTCTAGACAACAGTTCACATGCTCTCTAGACAACATTTGGCATGTTCTCTAGACAACAGTTCACATGCTCTCTAGACAACAGTTGGCATGTTCTCTAGACAACAGTTCACATGCTCTCTAGACAACAGTTCACATGCTCTCTAGACAACAGTTGACGTGCTCTCTAGACAACAGTTGGCGTGCTCTCTAGACAACAGTTGGCATACTCTCTGGACAACAGTTCACATGCTCTCTAGACAAAAGTTCACGTGCTCTCTAGACAACAGTTCACGTGCTCTCTAGACAACAGTTCACGTGCTCTCTAGACAGCAGTTCACGTGCTCTCTAGACAACAGTTCACATACATTCTAGAAAACAGTTCACATCACATGCTCTCTGGACAACAGTTCACGTGCTCTCTAGACAACAGTTCACGTGCTCTCTAGACAACAGTTCACGTGCTCTCTAGACAACAGTTCACGTGCTCTCTAGAAAACAGTTCACATGCTCTCTAGACAACAGTTCACATGCTCTCTAGAAAACAGTTCACATGCTCTCTAGACAACAGTTTGCATGCTCTCTAGACAACAGTTCACGTACTCTCTAGACAACAGTTGGCATGCTCTCTAGACAACAGTTCATGTGCTCTCTAGACAACAGTTGGCATGCTCTCTAGACAACAGTTCACGTGCTCTCTAGAAAACAGTTGGCATGCTCTCTAGACAACAGTTCACATGCTCTCTAGACAACAATTCACATCACTTGCTCTCTAGACAACAGTTCACATGCTCTCTAGACAACAGTGCACATGCTCTCTAGACAACAGGTCACATGCTCTCTAGAAAACAGTTGGCGTGCTCTCTAGACAACAGTTCACATGCTCTCTAGACAACAGTTCACATGCTCTCTAGACAACAGTTCACATGCTCTCTAGACAACAGTTCACATGCTCTCTAGACAACAGTTGGCGTGCTCTCTAGACAAAGGTTGGCGTGCTCTCTGGACAACAGTTCACATGCTCTCTAGACAACATTTGGCATGTTCTCTAGACAACAGTTCACATGCTCTCTAGACAACAGTTCACATGCTCTCTAGACAACAGTTGGCGTGCTCTCTAGACAACAGTTGGCGTGCTCTCTAGACAACAGTTGGCATGCTCTCTGGACAACAGTTCACATGCTCTCTAGAAAACAGTTCACATGCTCTCTAGACAACAGTTCATGTGCTCTCTAGACAACAGTTGGCATGCTCTCTAGACAACAGTTCACGTACTCTCTAGACAACAGTTGGCATGCTCTCTAGACAACAGTTCATGTGCTCTCTAGACAACAGTTGGCATGCTCTCTAGACAACAGTTCACGTGCTCTCTAGACAACAGTTGGCATGCTCTCTAGACAACAGTTCACATGCTCTCTAGACAACAGTTCACATCACATGCTCTCTAGACAACAGTTCACATGCTCTCTAGACAACAGTTCACATGCTCTCTAGAAAACAGTTCACATGCTCTCTAGACAACAGTTCACGTGCTCTCTAGACAACAGTTCACGTGCTCGCTAGACAACAGTTGGCATGCTCTCTAGGCAACAGTTCACATGCTCTCTAGACAACAGTTCACATGCTCTCTAGACAACAGTTCACATGCTCTCTAGACATCAGTTCACATGCTCTCTAGACAACAGTTCACATGCTCTCTGGACAACAGTTCACATGCTCTCTAGACAACAGTTCACATGCTCTCTAGACAACAGTTCACATGCTCTCTAGACAACAGTTGGCATGTTCTCTAGACAACAGTTCACATGCTCTCTAGACAACAGTTCACATGCTCTCTAGACAACAGTTCACGTGCTCTCTAGAAAACAGTTGGCATGCTCTCTAGACAACAGTTCACATGCTCTCTAAACAACAATTCACATCACTTGCTCTCTAGACAACAGTTCACATGCTCTCTAGACAACAGTGCACATGCTCTCTAGACAACAGGTCACATGCTCTCTAGAAAACAGTTGGCATGCTCTCTAGACAACAGTTCACATGCTCTCTAGACAACAGTTCACATGCTCTCTAGACAACAGTTCACATGCTCTCTAGACAACAGTTGGCGTGCTCTCTAGACAAAGGTTGGCGTGCTCTCTGGACAACAGTTCACATGCTCTCTAGACAACATTTGGCATGTTCTCTAGACAACAGTTCACATGCTCTCTAGACAACAGTTGGCGTGCTCTCTAGACAACAGTTGGCGTGCTCTCTAGACAACAGTTGGCATGCTCTCTGGACAACAGTTCACATGCTCTCTAGAAAACAGTTCACATGCTCTCTAGACAACAGTTCATGTGCTCTCTAGACAACAGTTGGCATGCTCTCTAGACAACAGTTCACGTACTCTCTAGACAACAGTTGGCATGCTCTCTAGACAACAGTTCATGTGCTCTCTAGACAACAGTTGGCATGCTCTCTAGACAACAGTTCACGTGCTCTCTAGACAACAGTTGGCATGCTCTCTAGACAACAGTTCACATGCTCTCTAGACAACAGTTCACGTGCTCTCTAGACAACAGTTCACATGCTCTCTAGACAACAGTTCACATGCTCTCTAGACAACAGTTCACATGCTCTCTAGACATCAGTTCACATGCTCTCTAGACAACAGTTCACATGCTCTCTAGACAACAGTTCACGTGCTCTCTAGACAACAGTTGGCGTGCTCTCTAGACAAAGGTTGGCGTGCTCTCTAGACAACAGTTCACATGCTCTCTAGACAACATTTGGCATGCTCTCTAAACAACAGTTCACATGCTCTCTAGACAACAGTTGGCATGTTCTCTAGACAACAGTTCACATGCTCTCTAGACAACAGTTCACATGCTCTCTAGACAACAGTTGACGTGCTCTCTAGACAACAGTTGGCGTGCTCTCTAGACAACAGTTGGCATACTCTCTGGACAACAGTTCACATGCTCTCTAGACAAAAGTTCACGTGCTCTCTAGACAACAGTTCACGTGCTCTCTAGACAACAGTTCACGTGCTCTCTAGACAACAGTTCACGTGCTCTCTAGACAACAGTTCACGTGCTCTCTAGACAACAGTTGGCGTGCTCTCTAGACAACAGTTCACATGCTCTCTAGACAACAGTTCACATGCTCTCTAGACAACATTACACATGCTCTCTAGACAACATTTGGCATGTTCTCTAGACAACAGTTCACATGCTCTCTAGACAACAGTTGGCATGTTCTCTAGACAACGGTTCACATGCTCTCTAGACAACAGTTCACATGCTCTCTAGACAACAGTTGGCATGCTCTCTAGACAACAGTTGGCATGCTCTCTAAACAACAGTTCACATGCTCTCTAGACAATAGCTGGCATGCTCTCTAGACAACAGTTGGCATGCTCTCTAGACAACAGTTGGCATGCTCTCTGGTCAACAGTTCACATGCTCTCTAGACAACAGTTCACTTGCTCTCTAGACAACAGTTCACATGCTCTCTAGACAACAGTTCACATGCTCTCTAGACAACAGTTGGCGTGCTCTCTAGACAACAGTTGGCATGCTCTCTGGACAACAGTTCACATGCTCTCTAGACAACAGTTCACGTGCTCTCTAGACAACAGTTCACGTGCTCTCTAGACAACAGTTCACGTGCTCTCTAGAAAACAGTTCACATGCTCTCTAGACAACAGTTCACATGCTCTCTAGAAAACAGTTCACATGCTCTCTAGACAACAGTTAATGTGCTCTCTAGACAACAGTTCACATGCTCTCTAGACAACAGTTGGCGTGCTCTCTAGACAAAGGTTGGCGTGCTCTCTGGACAACAGTTCACATGCTCTCTAGACAACATTTGGCATGTTCTCTAGACAACAGTTCACATGCTCTCTAGACAACAGTTCACATGCTCTCTAGACAACAGTTGGCGTGCTCTCTAGAAAACAGTTCACATGCTCTCTAGACAACAGTTCATGTGCTCTCTAGACAACAGTTGGCATGCTCTCTAGACAACAGTTCACGTACTCTCTAGACAACAGTTGGCATGCTCTCTAGACAACAGTTCATGTGCTCTCTAGACAACAGTTGGCATGCTCTCTAGACAACAGTTCACGTACTCTCTAGACAACAGTTGGCATGCTCTCTAGACAACAGTTCATGTGCTCTCTAGACAACAGTTGGCATGCTCTCTAGACAACAGTTCACGTGCTCTCTAGACAACAGTTGGCATGCTCTCTAGACAACAGTTCACATGCTCTCTAGACAACAGTTCACATCACATGCTCTCTAGACAACAGTTCACATGCTCTCTAGAAAACAGTTCACATGCTCTCTAGACAACAGTTCACGTGCTCTCTAGACAACAGTTCACATGCTCTCTAGACAACAGTTGGCATGCTCTCTAGACAACAGTTCACGTGCTCGCTAGACAACAGTTGGCATGCTCTCTAGGCAACAGTTCACATGCTCTCTAGACAACAGTTCACATGCTCTCAAGACAACAGTTCACATGCTCTCTAGACATCAGTTCACATGCTCTCTAGACAACAGTTCACATGCTCTCTGGACAACAGTTCACATGCTCTCTAGACAACAGTTCACATGCTCTCTAGACAACAGTTCACATGCTCTCTAGACAACAGTTGGCATGTTCTCTAGACAACAGTTCACATGCTCTCTAGACAACAGTTCACATGCTCTCTAGACAACAGTTCACGTGCTCTCTAGAAAACAGTTGGCATGCTCTCTAGACAACAGTTCACATGCTCTCTAAACAACAATTCATATCACTTGCTCTCTAGACAACAGTTCACATGCTCTCTAGACAACAGTGCACATGCTCTCTAGACAACAGGTCACATGCTCTCTAGAAAACAGTTGGCATGCTCTCTAGACAACAGTTCACATGCTCTCTAGACAACAGTTCACATGCTCTCTAGACAACAGTTCACATGCTCTCTAGACAACAGTTGGCGTGCTCTCTAGACAAAGGTTGGCGTGCTCTCTGGACAACAGTTCACATGCTCTCTAGACAACATTTGGCATGTTCTCTAGACAACAGTTCACATGCTCTCTAGACAACAGTTGGCATGTTCTCTAGACAACAGTTCACATGCTCTCTAGACAACAGTTCACATGCTCTCTAGACAACAGTTGGCGTGCTCTCTAGACAACAGTTGGCGTGCTCTCTAGACAACAGTTGGCATGCTCTCTGGACAACAGTTCACATGCTCTCTAGAAAACAGTTCACATGCTCTCTAGACAACAGTTCATGTGCTCTCTAGACAACAGTTGGCATGCTCTCTAGACAACAGTTCACGTACTCTCTAGACAACAGTTGGCATGCTCTCTAGACAACAGTTCATGTGCTCTCTAGACAACAGTTGGCATGCTCTCTAGACAACAGTTCACGTGCTCTCTAGACAACAGTTGGCATGCTCTCTAGACAACAGTTCACATGCTCTCTAGACAACAGTTCACGTGCTCTCTAGACAACAGTTCACATGCTCTCTAGACAACCGTTGGCATGCTCTCTAGACAACAGTTCACGTGCTCGCTAGACAACAGTTGGCATGCTCTCTAGGCAACAGTTCACATGCTCTCTAGACAACAGTTCACATGCTCTCTAGACAACAGTTCACATGCTCTCTAGACATCAGTTCACATGCTCTCTAGACAACAGTTCACATGCTCTCTAGACAACAGTTCACGTGCTCTCTAGACAACAGTTGGCGTGCTCTCTAGACAAAGGTTGGCGTGCTCTCTAGACAACAGTTCACATGCTCTCTAGACAACATTTGGCATGCTCTCTAAACAACAGTTCACATGCTCTCTAGACAACAGTTGGCATGTTCTCTAGACAACAGTTCACATGCTCTCTAGACAACAGTTCACATGCTCTCTAGACAACAGGTGACGTGCTCTCTAGACAACAGTTGGCGTGCTCTCTAGACAACAGTTGGCATACTCTCTGGACAACAGTTCACATGCTCTCTAGACAAAAGTTCACGTGCTCTCTAGACAACAGTTGGCGTGCTCTCTAGACAACAGTTCACATGCTCTCTAGACAACAGTTCACATGCTCTCTAGACAACATTACACATGCTCTCTAGACAACATTTGGCATGTTCTCTAGACAACAGTTCACATGCTCTCTAGACAACAGTTGACATGTTCTCTAGACAACGGTTCACATGCTCTCTAGACAACAGTTCACATGCTCTCTAGACAACAGTTGGCATGCTCTCTAGACAACAGTTGGCATGCTCTCTAAACAACAGTTCACATGCTCTCTAGACAATAGCTGGCATGCTCTCTAGACAACAGTTGGCATGCTCTCTAGACAACAGTTGGCATGCTCTCTAGACAACAGTTGGCATGCTCTCTGGTCAACAGTTCACATGCTCTCTAGACAACAGTTCACGTGCTCTCTAGACAACAGTTCACATGCTCTCTAGACAACAGTTCACATGCTCTCTAGACAACAGTTGGCGTGCTCTCTAGACAACAGTTGGCATGCTCTCTGGACAACAGTTCACATGCTCTCTAGACAACAGTTCACGTGCTCTCTAGACAACAGTTCACGTGCTCTCTAGACAACAGTTCACGTGCTCTCTAGAAAACAGTTCACATGCTCTCTAGACAACAGTTCACATGCTCTCTAGAAAACAGTTCACATGCTCTCTAGACAACAGTTAATGTGCTCTCTAGACAACAGTTTGCATGCTCTCTAGACAACAGTTCACGTACTCTCTAGACAACAGTTGGCATGCTCTCTAGACAACAGTTCATGTGCTCTCTAGACAACAGTTGGCATGCTCTCTAGACAACAGTTCACGTGCTCTCTAGAAAACAGTTGGCATGCTCTCTAGACAACAGTTCACATGCTCTCTAGACAACATTCACATCACTTGCTTTCTAGACAACAGTTCACATGCTCTCTAGACAACAGTGCACATGCTCTCTAGACAACAGGTCACATGCTCTCTAGAAAACAGTTGGCATGCTCTCTAGACAACAGTTCACATGCTCTCTAGACAACAGTTCACATGCTCTCTAGACAACAGTTCACATGCTCTCTAGACAACAGTTGGCGTGCTCTCTAGACAACAGTTGACATGCTCTCTGGACAACAGTTCACATGCTCTCTAGACAACAGTTCACGTGCTCTCTAGACAACAGTTCACGTGCTCTCTAGACAACAGTTCACGTGCTCTCTAGAAAACAGTTCACATGCTCTCTAGACAACAGTTCACATGCTCTCTAGAAAACAGTTCACATGCTCTCTAGACAACAGTTAATGTGCTCTCTAGACAACAGTTTGCATGCTCTCTAGACAACAGTTCACGTACTCTCTAGACAACAGTTGGCATGCTCTCTAGACAACAGTTCACGTGCTCTCTAGACAACAGTTGGCGTGCTCTCTAGACAACAGTTCACGTGCTCTCTAGAAAACAGTTGGCATGCTCTCTAGACAACAGTTCACATGCTCTCTAGACAACAGTTCACATGCTCTCTAGACAACAGTTCACATGCTCTCTAGACAACAGTTGGCGTGCTCTCTAGACAAAGGTTGGCGTGCTCTCTGGACAACAGTTCACATGCTCTCTAGACAACGTTTGGCATGTTCTCTAGACAACAGTTCACATGCTCTCTAGACAACAGTTGGCATGTTCTCTAGACAACAGTTCATATGCTCTCTAGACAACAGTTCACATGCTCTCTAGACAACAGTTGGCGTGCTCTCTAGACAACAGTTGAAGTGCTCTCTAGACAACAGTTGGCATGCTCTCTGGACAACAGTTCACATGCTCTCTAGAAAACAGTTCACATGCTCTCTAGACAACAGTTCATGTGCTCTCTAGACAACAGTTGGCATGCTCTCTAGACAACAGTTCACGTACTCTCTAGACAACAGTTGGCATGCTCTCTAGACAACAGTTCATGTGCTCTCAAAACAACAGTTGGCATGCTCTCTAGACAACAGTTCACGTGCTCTCTAGACAACAGTTGGCATGCTCTCTAGACAACAGTTCACATGCTCTCTAGACAACAGTTCACATCACATGCTCTCTAGACAACAGTTCACATGCTCTCTAGACAACAGTTCACATGCTCTCTAGAAAACAGTTCACATGCTCTCTAGACAACAGTTCAAGTGCTCTCTAGACAACAGTTCACATGCTCTCTAGACAACAGTTGGCATGCTCTCTAGACAACAGTTCACGTGCTCGCTAGACAACAGTTGGCATGCTCTCTAGGCAACAGTTCACATGCTCTCTAGACAACAGTTCATATGCTCTCTAGACAACAGTTCACATGCTCTCTAGACATCAGTTCACATGCTCTCTAGACAACAGTTCACATGCTCTCTAGACAACAGTTCACATGCTCTCTAGACAACAGTTCACATGCTCTCTAGACAACAGTTCACATGCTCTCTAGACAACAGTTCACGTGCTCTCTAGACAACAGTTGGCGTGCTCTCTAGACAAAGGTTGGCGTGCTCTCTAGACAACAGTTCACATGCTCTCTAGACAACATTTGGCATGCTCTCTAAACAACAGTTCACATGCTCTCTAGACAATAGCTGGCATGCTCTCTAGACAACAGTTGGCATGCTCTCTGGACAACAGTTGGCGTGCTCTCTAGACAACAGTTGGCATGCTCTCTGGTCAAGAGTTCACATGCTCTCTAGACAACAGTTCACGTGCTCTCTAGACAACAGTTCACGTGCTCTCTAGACAACAGTTCACATGCTCTCTAGACAACAGTTGGCGTGCTCTCTAGACAACAGTTCACGTGCTCTCTAGACAACAGTTCACGTGCTCTCTAGAAAACAGTTCACATGCTCTCTAGACAACAGTTCACATGCTCTCTAGAAAACAGTTCACATGCTCTCTAGACAACAGTTCATGTGCTCTCTAGACAACAGTTTGCATGCTCTCTAGACAACAATTCACATACTCTCTAGACAACAGTTGGCATGCTCTCTAGACAACAGTTCATGTGCTCTCTAGACAACAGTTCACGTGCTCTCTAGACAACAGTTCACGTGCTCTCTAGAAAACAGTTGGCATGCTCTCTAGACAACAGTTCACATGCTCTCTAGACAACATTTGGCATGTTCTCTAGACAACAGTTCACATGCTCTCTAGACAACAGTTGGCATGTTCTCTAGACAACAGTTCACATGCTCTCTAGACAACAGTTCACATGCTCTCTAGACAACAGTTGACGTGCTCTCTAGACAACAGTTGGCGTGCTCTCTAGACAACAGTTGGCATACTCTCTGGACAACAGTTCACATGCTCTCTAGACAAAAGTTCACGTGCTCTCTAGACAACAGTTCACGTGCTCTCTAGACAACAGTTCACGTGCTCTCTAGACAACAGTTCACGTGCTCTCTAGACAACAGTTCACGTGCTCTCTAGACAACAGTTGGCGTGCTCTCTAGACAACAGTTCACATGCTCTCTAGACAACAGTTCACATGCTCTCTAGACAACATTACACATGCTCTCTAGACAACATTTGGCATGTTCTCTAGACAACAGTTCACATGCTCTCTAGACAACAGTTGGCATGTTCTCTAGACAACGGTTCACATGCTCTCTAGACAACAGTTCACATGCTCTCTAGACAACAGTTGGCATGCTCTCTAGACAACAGTTGGCATGCTCTCTAAACAAGAGTTCACATGCTCTCTAGACAATAGCTGGCATGCTCTCTAGACAACAGTTGGCATGCTCTCTAGACAACAGTTGGCATGCTCTCTAGACAACAGTTGGCATGCTCTCTGGTCAACAGTTCACATGCTCTCTAGACAACAGTTCACGTAATCTCTAGACAACAGTTCACATGCTCTCTAGACAACAGTTCACGTGCTCTCTAGACAACAGTTCACGTGCTCTCTAGAAAACAGTTCACATGCTCTCTAGACAACAGTTCACATGCTCTCTAGAAAACAGTTCACATGCTCTCTAGACAACAGTTAATGTGCTCTCTAGACAACAGTTTGCATGCTCTCTAGACAACAGTTCACGTACTCTCTAGACAACAGTTGGCATGCTCTCTAGACAACAGTTCATGTGCTCTCTAGACAACAGTTGGCATGCTCTCTAGACAACAGTTCACGTGCTCTCTAGAAAACAGTTGGCATGCTCTCTAGACAACAGTTCACATGCTCTCTAGACAACAATTCACATCACTTGCTCTCTAGACAACAGTTCACATGCTCTCTAGACAACAGTGCACATGCTCTCTAGACAACAGGTCACATGCTCTCTAGAAAACAGTTGGCATGCTCTCTAGACAACAGTTCACATGCTCTCTAGACAACAGTTCACATGCTCTCTAGACAACAGTTCACATGCTCTCTAGACAACAGTTGGCGTGCTCTCTAGACAAAGGTTGGCGTGCTCTCTGGACAACAGTTCACATGCTCTCTAGACAACATTTGGCATGTTCTCTAGACAACAGTTCACATCCTCTCTAGACAACAGTTGGCATGTTCTCTAGACAACAGTTCACATGCTCTCTAGACAACAGTTCACATGCTCTCTAGACAACAGTTGGCGTGCTCTCTAGACAACAGTTGGCGTGCTCTCTAGACAACAGTTGGCATGCTCTCTGGACAACAGTTCACATGCTCTCTAGAAAACAGTTCACATGCTCTCTAGACAACAGTTCATGTGCTCTCTAGACAACAGTTGGCATGCTCTCTAGACAACAGTTCACGTACTCTCTAGACAACAGTTGGCATGCTCTCTAGACAACAGTTCATGTGCTCTCTAGACAACAGTTGGCATGCTCTCTAGACAACAGTTCACGTGCTCTCTAGACAACAGTTGGCATGCTCTCTAGACAACAGTTCACATGCTCTCTAGACAACAGTTCACATCACATGCTCTCTAGACAACAGTTCACATGCTCTCTAGACAACAGTTCACATGCTCTCTAGAAAACAGTTCACATGCTCTCTAGACAACAGTTCACGTGCTCTCTAGACAACAGTTCACATGCTCTCTAGACAACAGTTGGCATGCTCTCTAGACAACAGTTCACGTGCTCGCTAGACAACAGTTGGCATGCTCTCTAGGCAACAGTTCACATGCTCTCTAGACAACAGTTCACATGCTCTCTAGACAACAGTTCACATGCTCTCTAGACATCAGTTCACATGCTCTCTAGACAACAGTTCACATGCTCTCTAGACAACAGTTCACATGCTCTCTAGACAACAGTTCACATGCTCTCTAGACAACAGTTCACATGCTCTCTAGACAACAGTTCACGTGCTCTCTAGACAACAGTTGGCGTGCTCTCTAGACAAAGGTTGGCGTGCTCTCTAGACAACAGTTCACATGCTCTCTAGACAACATTTGGCATGTTCTCTAGACAACAGTTCACATGCTATCTAGACAACAGTTGGAATGTTCTCTAGACAACAGTTCACATGCTCTCTAGACAACAGTTCACATGCTCTCTAAACAACAGTTGGCGTGCTCTCTAGACAACAGTTGGCATGGTCTCTGGACAACAATTCACATGCTCTCTAGACAACAGTTGGCAT
Organism: Salvelinus fontinalis; assembly: GCF_029448725.1. Taxonomy (NCBI): domain Eukaryota; kingdom Metazoa; phylum Chordata; class Actinopteri; order Salmoniformes; family Salmonidae; genus Salvelinus; species Salvelinus fontinalis. Next base: position 58,049,825 of record NC_074667.1, read on the forward strand.
GCTCTCTAGACAACAGTTCACGTGCTCTCTAGACAACAGTTGGCATGCTCTCTAGACAACAGTTCACATGCTCTCTAGACAACAATTCACATGCTCTCTGGACAACAGTTCACATGCTCTCTAGACAACAGTTCACGTGCTCTCTAGACAACAGTTCAGGTGCTCTCTAGACAACAGTGCACGTGCTCTCTAGACAACAGTTCACATGCTCTCTAGACAACAGTTCACGTGCTCTCTAGACAACAGTTGGCATGCTCTCTAGACAACAGTTCACATGCTCTCTAGACAACAGTTGGCATAATCTATAGACAACAGTTCACATACTCTCTAGACGACAGTTCACATGCTCTCTAGACAACAGTTCACATGCTCTCTAGACAACAGTTCACATGCTCTCTAGAAAACAGTTCACATGCTCTCTAGACAACAGTTCACGTGCTCTCTAGACAACAGTTGGCATGCTCTCTAGACAACAGTTCACATGCTCTCTAGACAACAGTTCACATGCTCTCTAGACAACAGTTCACATGCTCTCTAGAAAAAAGTTCACATGCTCTCTAGACAACAGTTCACATGCTCTCTAGACAACAGTTCACATGCTCTCTAGACAACAGTTCACATGCTCTCTAGACAACAGTTCACATGCTCTCTAGACAACAGTTGGCATGCTCTCTAGACAACAGTTCACGTGCTCTCTAGACAACAGTTCACATGTTCTCTAGACAACAGTTCACATACTCTCCAGACAACAGTTCACGTGCTCTCTAGACAAAAGTTGGCGTGCTCTCTAGACAACAGTTGGCGTGCTCTCTAGACAACAGTTGGCATGCTCTCTGAACAACAGTTCACATGCTCTCTAGACAACAGTTCACGTGCTCTCTAGACAACAGTTCACGTGCTCTCTAGACAACAGTTCACGCGCTCTCTAGACAACAGTTGGCGTGCTCTCTAGACAACAGTTGGCATGCTCTCTGGACAACAGTTCACGTGCTCTCTAGACAACACTTCACGTGCTCTCTAGACAACAGTTGGCATGCTCTCTAGACAACAGTTCACGTGCTCTCTAGACCACAGTTGGCATGCTCTCTAGACAACAATTCACATGCTCTCTAGACAACAGTTCACATGCTCTCTAGACAACAGTTCACATGCTCTCTAGACAACAGTTCACAGGCTCTCTAGACAACAATTCACATGCTCTCTAGACAACAGTTCACATGCTCTCTAGACAACAATTCACATGCTCTCTAGACAACAGTTCACATGCTCTCTAGACAACGATTCACATGCTCTCTAGACAACAGTTCACATGCTCTCTAGACAACAGTTGGCGTGCTCTCTAGACAAAGGTTGGCGTGCTCTCTGGACAACAGTTCACATGCTCTCTAGACAACATTTGGCATGTTCTCTAGACAACAGTTCACATGCTCTCTAGACAACAGTTGGCATGTTCTCTAGACAACAGTTCACATGCTCTCTAGACAACAGTTCACATGCTCTCTAGACAACAGTTGGCGTGCTCTCTAGACAACAGTTGGCGTGCTCTCTAGACAACAGTTGGCAAGCTCTCTGGACAACAGTTCACATGCTCTCTAGAAAACAGTTCACATGCTCTCTAGACAACAGTTCATGTGCTCTCTAGACAACAGTTGGCATGCTCTCTAGACAACAGTTCACGTACTCTCTAGACAACAGTTGGCATGCTCTCTAGACAACAGTTCATGTGCTCTCTAGACAACAGTTGGCATGCTCTCTAGACAACAGTTCACGTGCTCTCTAGACAACAGTTGGCATGCTCTCTAGACAACAGTTCACATGCTCTCTAGACAACAGTTCACATCACATGCTCTCTAGACAACAGTTCACATGCTCTCTAGACAACAGTTCACATGCTCTCTAGAAAACAGTTCACATGCTCTCTAGACAACAGTTCACGTGCTCTCTAGACAACAGTTCACATGCTCTCTAGACAACAGTTGGCATGCTCTCTAGACAACAGTTCACATGCTCTCTAGACATCAGTTCACATGCTCTCTAGACAACAGTTCACATGCTCTCTAGACAACAGTTCACATGCTCTCTAGACAACAGTTCACATGCTCTCTAGACAACAGTTCACATGCTCTCTAGACAACAGTTCACATGTTCTCTAGACAACAGTTCACATACTCTCCAGACAACAGTTCACGTGCTCTCTAGACAAAAGTTGGCGTGCTCTCTAGACAACAGTTGGCGTGCTCTCTAGACAACAGTTGGCATGCTCTCTGAACAACAGTTCACATGCTCTCTAGACAACAGTTCACGTGCTCTCTAGACAACAGTTCACGTGCTCTCTAGACAACAGTTCACGCGCTCTCTAGACAACAGTTGGCGTGCTCTCTAGACAACAGTTGGCATGCTCTCTGGACAACAGTTCACGTGCTCTCTAGACAACACTTCACGTGCTCTCTAGACAACAGTTGGCATGCTCTCTAGACAACAGTTCACGTGCTCTCTAGACCACAGTTGGCATGCTCTCTAGACAACAATTCACATGCTCTCTAGACAACAGTTCACATGCTCTCTAGACAACAGTTCACATGCTCTCTAGACAACAGTTCACAGGCTCTCTAGACAACAATTCACATGCTCTCTAGACAACAGTTCACATGCTCTCTAGACAACAATTCACATGCTCTCTAGACAACAGTTCACATGCTCTCTAGACAACAGTTGGCATGTTCTCTAGACAACAGTTCACATGCTCTCTAGACAACAGTTCACATGCTCTCTAGACAACAGTTGGCGTGCTCTCTAGACAACAGTTGGCGTGCTCTCTAGACAACAGTTGGCAAGCTCTCTGGACAACAGTTCACATGCTCTCTAGAAAACAGTTCACATGCTCTCTAGACAACAGTTCATGTGCTCTCTAGACAACAGTTGGCATGCTCTCTAGACAACAGTTCACGTACTCTCTAGACAACAGTTGGCATGCTCTCTAGACAACAGTTCATGTGCTCTCTAGACAACAGTTGGCATGCTCTCTAGACAACAGTTCACGTGCTCTCTAGACAACAGTTGGCATGCTCTCTAGACAACAGTTCACATGCTCTCTAGACAACAGTTCACATCACATGCTCTCTAGACAACAGTTCACATGCTCTCTAGACAACAGTTCACATGCTCTCTAGAAAACAGTTCACATGCTCTCTAGACAACAGTTCACGTGCTCTCTAGACAACAGTTCACATGCTCTCTAGACAACAGTTGGCATGCTCTCTAGACAACAGTTCACATGCTCTCTAGACATCAGTTCACATGCTCTCTAGACAACAGTTCACATGCTCTCTAGACAACAGTTCACATGCTCTCTAGACAACAGTTCACATGCTCTCTAGACAACAGTTCACATGCTCTCTAGACAACAGTTCACGTGCTCTCTAGACAACAGTTGGCGTGCTCTCTAGACAAAGGTTGGCGTGCTCTCTAGACAACAGTTCACATGCTCTCTAGACAACATTTGGCATGTTCTCTAGACAACAGTTCACATGCTCTCTAGACAACAGTTGGAATGTTCTCTAGACAACAGTTCACATGCTCTCTAGACAACAGTTCACATGCTCTCTAAACAACAGTTGGCGTGCTCTCTAGACAACAGTTGGCATGGTCTCTGGACAACAATTCACATGCTCTCTAGACAACAGTTGGCATGCTCTCTAGACAACAGTTCACGTGCTCTCTAGACAACAGTTGGCATGCTCTCTAGACAACAGTTCACATGCTCTCTAGACAACAATTCACATGCTCTCTGGACAACAGTTCACATGCTCTCTAGACAACAGTTCACGTGCTCTCTAGACAACAGTTCAGGTGCTCTCTAGACAACAGTGCACGTGCTCTCTAGACAACAGTTCACATGCTCTCTAGACAACAGTTCACGTGCTCTCTAGACAACAGTTGGCATAATCTCTAGACAACAGTTCACATGCTCTCTAGACAACAGTTGGCATGCTCTATAGACAACAGTTCACATACTCTCTAGACGACAGTTCACATGCTCTCTAGACAACAGTTCACATGCTCTCTAGACAACAGTTCACATGCTCTCTTGAAAACAGTTCACATGCTCTCTAGACAACAGTTCACGTGCTCTCTAGACAACAGTTGGCATGCTCTCTGGACAACAGTTCACATGCTCTCTAGACAACAGTTCACATGCTCTCTAGACAACAGTTCACATGCTCTCTAGAAAACAGTTCACATGCTCTCTAGACAACAGTTCACATGCTCTCTAGACAACAGTTCACATGCTCTCTAGACAACAGTTCACATGCTCTCTAGACAACAGTTCACGTGCTCTCTAGACAACAGTTGGCATAATCTCTAGACAACAGTTCACATGCTCTCTAGACAACAGTTGGCATGCTCTATAGACAACAGTTCACATACTCTCTAGACGACAGTTCACATGCTCTCTAGACAACAGTTCACATGCTCTCTAGACAACAGTTCACATGCTCTCTAGAAAACAGTTCACATGCTCTCTAGACAACAGTTCACGTGCTCTCTAGACAACAGTTGGCATGCTCTCTAGACAACAGTTCACATGCTCTCTAGACAACAGTTCACGTGCTCTCTAGACAACAGTTGGCGTGCTCTCTAGACAAAGGTTGGCGTGCTCTCTAGAAAACAGTTCACATGCTCTCTAGACAACAGTTCACGTGCTCTCTAGACAACAGTTGGCATGCTCTCTAGACAACAGTTCACATGCTCTCTAGACAACAGTTCACATGCTCTCTAGACAACAGTTCACATGCTCTCTAGAAAAAAGTTCACATGCTCTCTAGACAACAGTTCACATGCTCTCTAGACAACAGTTCACATGCTCTCTAGACAACAGTTCACATGCTCTCTAGACAACAGTTCACATGCTCTCTAGACAACAGTTGGCATGCTCTCTAGACAACAGTTCACGTGCTCTCTAGACAACAGTTCACATGTTCTCTAGACAACAGTTCACATACTCTCCAGACAACAGTTCACTTGCTCTCTAGACAAAAGTTGGCGTGCTCTCTAGACAACAGTTGGCGTGCTCTCTACACAACAGTTGGCATGCTCTCTGAACAACAGTTCACATGCTCTCTAGACAACAGTTCACGTGCTCTCTAGACAACAGTTCACGTGCTCTCTAGACAACAGTTCACGCGCTCTCTAGACAACAGTTGGCGTGCTCTCTAGACAACAGTTGGCATGCTCTCTGGACAACAGTTCACGTGCTCTCTAGACAACACTTCACGTGCTCTCTAGACAACAGTTGGCATGCTCTCTAGACAACAGTTCACGTGCTCTCTAGACCACAGTTGGCATGCTCTCTAGACAACAATTCACATGCTCTCTAGACAACAGTTCACATGCTCTCTAGACAACAGTTCACATGCTCTCTAGACAACAGTTCACATGCTCTCTAGACAACAATTCACATGCTCTCTAGACAACAGTTCACATGCTCTCTAGACAACAGTTGGCGTGCTCTCTAGACAAAGGTTGGCGTGCTCTCTGGACAACAGTTCACATGCTCTCTAGACAACATTTGGCATGTTCTCTAGACAACAGTTCACATGCTCTCTAGACAACAGTTGGCATGTTCTCTAGACAACAGTTCACATGCTCTCTAGACAACAGTTCACATGCTCTCTAGACAACAGTTGGCGTGCTCTCTAGACAACAGTTGGCGTGCTCTCTAGACAACAGTTGGCATGCTCTCTGGACAACAGTTCACATGCTCTCTAGAAAACAGTTCACATGCTCTCTAGACAACAGTTCATGTGCTCTCTAGACAACAGTTGGCATGCTCTCTAGACAACAGTTCACGTACTCTCTAGACAACAGTTGGCATGCTCTCTAGACAACAGTTCATGTGCTCTCTAGACAACAGTTGGCATGCTCTCTAGACAACAGTTCACGTGCTCTCTAGACAACAGTTGGCATGCTCTCTAGACAACAGTTCACATGCTCTCTAGACAACAGTTCACATCACATGCTCTCTAGACAACAGTTCACATGCTCTCTAGACAACAGTTCACATGCTCTCTAGAAAACAGTTCACATGCTCTCTAGACAACAGTTCACGTGCTCTCTAGACAACAGTTCACATGCTCTCTAGACAACAGTTGGCATGCTCTCTAGACAACAGTTCACATGCTCTCTAGACATCAGTTCACATGCTCTCTAGACAACAGTTCACATGCTCTCTAGACAACAGTTCACATGCTCTCTAGACAACAGTTCACATGCTCTCTAGACAACAGTTCACATGCTCTCTAGACAACAGTTCACGTGCTCTCTAGACAACAGTTGGCGTGCTCTCTAGACAAAGGTTGGCGTGCTCTCTAGACAACAGTTGGCATGCTCTCTGGACAACAGTTCACATGCTCTCTAGAAAACAGTTCACATGCTCTCTAGACAACAGTTCATGTGCTCTCTAGACAACAGTTGGCATGCTCTCTAGACAACAGTTCACGTACTCTCTAGACAACAGTTGGCATGCTCTCTAGACAACAGTTCATGTGCTCTCTAGACAACAGTTGGCATGCTCTCTAGACAACAGTTCACATGCTCTCTAGACAACATTTGGCATGTTCTCTAGACAACAGTTCACATGCTCTCTAGACAACAGTTGGAATGTTCTCTAGACAACAGTTCACATGCTCTCTAGACAACAGTTCACATGCTCTCTAAACAACAGTTGGCGTGCTCTCTAGACAACAGTTGGCATGGTCTCTGGACAACAATTCACATGCTCTCTAGACAACAGTTGGCATGCTCTCTAGACAACAGATCACGTGCTCTCTAGACAACAGTTGGCATGCTCTCTAGACAACAGTTCACATGCTCTCTAGACAACAATTCACATGCTCTCTGGACAACAGTTCACATGCTCTCTAGACAACAGTTCACGTGCTCTCTAGACAACAGTTCAGGTGCTCTCTAGACAACAGTGCACGTGCTCTCTAGACAACAGTTCACATGCTCTCTAGACAACAGTTCACGTGCTCTCTAGACAACAGTTGGCATAATCTCTAGACAACAGTTCACATGCTCTCTAGACAACAGTTGGCATGCTCTATAGACAACAGTTCACATACTCTCTAGACAACAGTTCACATGCTCTCTAGACAACAGTTCACATGCTCTCTAGACAACAGTTCACATGCTCTCTTGAAAACAGTTCACATGCTCTCTAGACAACAGTTCACGTGCTCTCTAGACAACAGTTGGCATGCTCTCTAGACAACAGTTCACATGCTCTCTAGACAACAGTTCACATGCTCTCTAGACAACAGTTCACATGCTCTCTAGAAAACAGTTCACATGCTCTCTAGACAACAGTTCACATGCTCTCTAGACAACAGTTCACATGCTCTCTGGACAACAGTTCACATGCTCTCTAGACAACAGTTCACGTGCTCTCTAGACAACAGTTGGCATAATCTCTAGACAACAGTTCACATGCTCTCTAGACAACAGTTGGCATGCTCTATAGACAACAGTTCACATACTCTCTAGACGACAGTTCACATGCTCTCTAGACAACAGTTCACATGCTCTCTAGACAACAGTTCACATGCTCTCTAGAAAACAGTTCACATGCTCTCTAGACAACAGTTCACGTGCTCTCTAGACAACAATTGGCATGCTCTCTAGACAACAGTTCACATGCTCTCTAGACAACAGTTCACGTGCTCTCTAGACAACAGTTGGCGTGCTCTCTAGACAAAGGTTGGCGTGCTCTCTAGACAACAGTTCACATGCTCTCTAGACAACATTTGGCATGTTCTCTAGACAACAGTTCACATGCTCTCTAGACAACAGTTGGAATGTTCTCTAGACAACAGTTCACATGCTCTCTAGACAACAGTTCACATGCTCTCTAAACAACAGTTGGCGTGCTCTCTAGACAACAGTTGGCATGGTCTCTGGACAACAATTCACATGCTCTCTAGACAACAGTTCACATGCTCTCTAAACAACAGTTGGCGTGCTCTCTAGACAACAGTTGGCATGGTCTCTGGACAACAATTCACATGCTCTCTAGACAACAGTTGGCATGCTCTCTAGACAACAGTTCACGTGCTCTCTAGACAACAGTTGGCATGCTCTCTAGACAACAGTTCACATGCTCTCTAGACAACAATTCACATGCTCTCTGGACAACAGTTCACATGCTCTCTAGACAACAGTTCACGTGCTCTCTAGACAACAGTTCAGGTGCTCTCTAGACAACAGTGCACGTGCTCTCTAGACAACAGTTCACATGCTCTCTAGACAACAGTTCACGTGCTCTCTAGACAACAGTTAGCATAATCTCTAGACAACAGTTCACATGCTCTCTAGACAACAGTTGGCATGCTCTATAGACAACAGTTCACATACTCTCTAGACGACAGTTCACATGCTCTCTAGACAACAGTTCACATGCTCTCTAAACAACAGTTCACATGCTCTCTAGAAAACAGTTCACATGCTCTCTAGACAACAGTTCACGTGCTCTCTAGACAACAGTTGGCATGCTCTCTAGACAACAGTTCACATGCTCTCTAGACAACAGTTCACATGCTCTCTAGACAACAGTTCACATGCTCTCTAGAAAACAGTTCACATGCTCTCTAGACAACAGTTCACATGCTCTCTAGAAAACAGTTCACATGCTCTCTAGAAAACAGTTCACATGCTCTCTAGACAACAGTTCACATGCTCTCTAGACAACAGTTGGCATGCTCTCTAGACAACAGTTCACGTGCTCTCTAGACAACAGTTGGCATAATCTATAGACAACAGTTCACGTGCTCTCTAGACAACAGTTGGCATGCTCTCTAGACAACAGTTCACATGCTCTCTAGACAACAGTTGGCATAATCTATAGACAACAGTTCACATACTCTCTAGACGACAGTTCACATGCTCTCTAGACAACAGTTCACATGCTCTCTAGACAACAGTTCACATGCTCTCTAGACAACAGTTCACATGCTCTCTAGACAACAGTTGGCATGCTCTCTAGACAACAGTTCACGTGCTCTCTAGACAACAGTTGGCATGCTCTCTAGACAACAGTTCACATGCTCTCTAGACAACAGTTGGCATAATCTATAGACAACAGTTCACATACTCTCTAGACGACAGTTCACATGCTCTCTAGACAACAGTTCACATGCTCTCTAGACAACAGTTCACATGCTCTCTAGAAAACAGTTCACATGCTCTCTAGACAACAGTTCACGTGCTCTCTAGACAACAGTTGGCATGCTCTCTAGACAACAGTTCACATGCTCTCTAGACAACAGTTCACATGCTCTCTAGACAACAGTTCACATGCTCTCTAGAAAAAAGTTCACATGCTCTCTAGACAACAGTTCACATGCTCTCTAGACAACAGTTCACATGCTCTCTAGACAACAGTTCACATGCTCTCTAGACAACAGTTCACATGCTCTCTAGAAAAAAGTTCACATGCTCTCTAGACAACAGTTCACGTGCTCTCTAGACAACAGTTCACATGTTCTCTAGACAACAGTTCACATACTCTCCAGACAACAGTTCACGTGCTCTCTAGACAAAAGTTGGCGTGCTCTCTAGACAACAGTTGGCGTGCTCTCTAGACAACAGTTGGCATGCTCTCTGAACAACAGTTCACATGCTCTCTAGACAACAGTTCACGTGCTCTCTAGACAACAGTTCACGTGCTCTCTAGACAACAGTTCACGCGCTCTCTAGACAACAGTTGGCGTGCTCTCTAGACAACAGTTGGCATGCTCTCTGGACAACAGTTCACGTGCTCTCTAGACAACACTTCACGTGCTCTCTAGACAACAGTTGGCATGCTCTCTAGACAACAGTTCACGTGCTCTCTAGACCACAGTTGGCATGCTCTCTAGACAACAATTCACATGCTCTCTAGACAACAGTTCACATGCTCTCTAGACAACAGTTCACATGCTCTCTAGACAACAGTTCACATGCTCTCTTGAAAACAGTTCACATGCTCTCTAGACAACAGTTCACATGCTCTCTAGACAACAGTTCACATGCTCTCTGGACAACAGTTCACATGCTCTCTAGACAACAGTTCACGTGCTCTCTAGACAACAGTTGGCATAATCTCTAGACAACAGTTCACATGCTCTCTAGACAACAGTTGGCATGCTCTATAGACAACAGTTCACATACTCTCTAGACGACAGTTCACATGCTCTCTAGACAACAGTTCACATGCTCTCTAGACAACAGTTCACATGCTCTCTAGACAACAGTTCACGTGCTCTCTAGACAACAGTTGGCATAATCTCTAGACAACAGTTCACATGCTCTCTAGACAACAGTTGGCATGCTCTATAGACAACAGTTCACATACTCTCTAGACGACAGTTCACATGCTCTCTAGACAACAGTTCACATGCTCTCTAGACAACAGTTCACATGCTCTCTTGAAAACAGTTCACATGCTCTCTAGACAACAGTTCACGTGCTCTCTAGACAACAGTTGGCATGCTCTCTAGACAACAGTTCACATGCTCTCTAGACAACAGTTCACATGCTCTCTAGACAACAGTTCACATGCTCTCTAGAAAACAGTTCACATGCTCTCTAGACAACAGTTCACATACTCTCTAGACGACAGTTCACATGCTCTCTAGACAACAGTTCACATGCTCTCTAGACAACAGTTCACATGCTCTCTTGAAAACAGTTCACATGCTCTCTAGACAACAGTTCACGTGCTCTCTAGACAACAGTTGGCATGCTCTCTAGACAACAGTTCACATGCTCTCTAGACAACAGTTCACATGCTCTCTAGACAACAGTTCACATGCTCTCTAGAAAACAGTTCACATGCTCTCTAGACAACAGTTCACATGCTCTCTAGACAACAGTTCACATGCTCTCTGGACAACAGTTCACATGCTCTCTAGACAACAGTTCACGTGCTCTCTAGACAACAGTTGGCATAATCTCTAGACAACAGTTCACATGCTCTCTAGACAACAGTTGGCATGCTCTATAGACAACAGTTCACATACTCTCTAGACGACAGTTCACATGCTCTCTAGACAACAGTTCACATGCTCTCTAGACAACAGTTCACATGCTCTCTAGAAAACAGTTCACATGCTCTCTAGACAACAGTTCACGTGCTCTCTAGACAACAGTTGGCATGCTCTCTAGACAACAGTTCACATGCTCTCTAGACAACAGTTCACGTGCTCTCTAGACAACAGTTGGCGTGCTCTCTAGACAAAGGTTGGCGTGCTCTCTAGACAACAGTTCACATGCTCTCTAGACAACATTTGGCATGTTCTCTAGACAACAGTTCACATGCTCTCTAGACAACAGTTGGAATGTTCTCTAGACAACAGTTCACATGCTCTCTAGACAACAGTTCACATGCTCTCTAAACAACAGTTGGCGTGCTCTCTAGACAACAGTTGGCATGGTCTCTGGACAACAATTCACATGCTCTCTAGACAACAGTTCACATGCTCTCTAAACAACAGTTGGCGTGCTCTCTAGACAACAGTTGGCATGGTCTCTGGACAACAATTCACATGCTCTCTAGACAACAGTTGGCATGCTCTCTAGACAACAGTTCACGTGCTCTCTAGACAACAGTTGGCATGCTCTCTAGACAACAGTTCACATGCTCTCTAGACAACAATTCACATGCTCTCTGGACAACAGTTCACATGCTCTCTAGACAACAGTTCACGTGCTCTCTAGACAACAGTTCAGGTGCTCTCTAGACAACAGTGCACGTGCTCTCTAGACAACAGTTCACATGCTCTCTAGACAACAGTTCACGTGCTCTCTAGACAACAGTTAGCATAATCTCTAGACAACAGTTCACATGCTCTCTAGACAACAGTTGGCATGCTCTATAGACAACAGTTCACATACTCTCTAGACGACAGTTCACATGCTCTCTAGACAACAGTTCACATGCTCTCTAAACAACAGTTCACATGCTCTCTAGAAAACAGTTCACATGCTCTCTAGACAACAGTTCACGTGCTCTCTAGACAACAGTTGGCATGCTCTCTAGACAACAGTTCACATGCTCTCTAGACAACAGTTCACATGCTCTCTAGACAACAGTTCACATGCTCTCTAGAAAACAGTTCACATGCTCTCTAGACAACAGTTCACATGCTCTCTAGAAAACAGTTCACATGCTCTCTAGAAAACAGTTCACATGCTCTCTAGACAACAGTTCACATGCTCTCTAGACAACAGTTGGCATGCTCTCTAGACAACAGTTCACGTGCTCTCTAGACAACAGTTGGCATAATCTATAGACAACAGTTCACGTGCTCTCTAGACAACAGTTGGCATGCTCTCTAGACAACAGTTCACATGCTCTCTAGACAACAGTTGGCATAATCTATAGACAACAGTTCACATACTCTCTAGACGACAGTTCACATGCTCTCTAGACAACAGTTCACATGCTCTCTAGACAACAGTTCACATGCTCTCTAGACAACAGTTCACATGCTCTCTAGACAACAGTTGGCATGCTCTCTAGACAACAGTTCACGTGCTCTCTAGACAACAGTTGGCATGCTCTCTAGACAACAGTTCACATGCTCTCTAGACAACAGTTGGCATAATCTATAGACAACAGTTCACATACTCTCTAGACGACAGTTCACATGCTCTCTAGACAACAGTTCACATGCTCTCTAGACAACAGTTCACATGCTCTCTAGAAAACAGTTCACATGCTCTCTAGACAACAGTTCACGTGCTCTCTAGACAACAGTTGGCATGCTCTCTAGACAACAGTTCACATGCTCTCTAGACAACAGTTCACATGCTCTCTAGACAACAGTTCACATGCTCTCTAGAAAAAAGTTCACATGCTCTCTAGACAACAGTTCACATGCTCTCTAGACAACAGTTCACATGCTCTCTAGACAACAGTTCACATGCTCTCTAGACAACAGTTCACATGCTCTCTAGAAAAAAGTTCACATGCTCTCTAGACAACAGTTCACGTGCTCTCTAGACAACAGTTCACATGTTCTCTAGACAACAGTTCACATACTCTCCAGACAACAGTTCACGTGCTCTCTAGACAAAAGTTGGCGTGCTCTCTAGACAACAGTTGGCGTGCTCTCTAGACAACAGTTGGCATGCTCTCTGAACAACAGTTCACATGCTCTCTAGACAACAGTTCACGTGCTCTCTAGACAACAGTTCACGTGCTCTCTAGACAACAGTTCACGCGCTCTCTAGACAACAGTTGGCGTGCTCTCTAGACAACAGTTGGCATGCTCTCTGGACAACAGTTCACGTGCTCTCTAGACAACACTTCACGTGCTCTCTAGACAACAGTTGGCATGCTCTCTAGACAACAGTTCACGTGCTCTCTAGACCACAGTTGGCATGCTCTCTAGACAACAATTCACATGCTCTCTAGACAACAGTTCACATGCTCTCTAGACAACAGTTCACATGCTCTCTAGACAACAGTTCACAGGCTCTCTAGACAACAATTCACATGCTCTCTAGACAACAGTTCACATGCTCTCTAGACAACAATTCACATGCTCTCTAGACAACAGTTCACATGCTCTCTAGACAACAATTCACATGCTCTCTAGACAACAGTTCACATGCTCTCTAGACAACAGTTGGCGTGCTCTCTAGACAAAGGTTGGCGTGCTCTCTGGACAACAGTTCACATGCTCTCTAGACAACATTTGGCATGTTCTCTAGACAACAGTTCACATGCTCTCTAGACAACAGTTGGCATGTTCTCTAGACAACAGTTCACATGCTCTCTAGACAACAGTTCACATGCTCTCTAGACAACAGTTGGCGTGCTCTCTAGACAACAGTTGGCGTGCTCTCTAGACAACAGTTGGCGTGCTCTCTAGACAACAGTTGGCATGCTCTCTGGACAACAGTTCACATGCTCTCTAGAAAACAGTTCACATGCTCTCTAGACAACAGTTCATGTGCTCTCTAGACAACAGTTGGCATGCTCTCTAGACAACAGTTCACGTACTCTCTAGACAACAGTTGGCATGCTCTCTAGACAACAGTTCATGTGCTCTCTAGACAACAGTTGGCATGCTCTCTAGACAACAGTTCACGTGCTCTCTAGACAACAGTTGGCATGCTCTCTAGACAACAGTTCACATGCTCTCTAGACAACAGTTCACATCACATGCTCTCTAGACAACAGTTCACATGCTCTCTAGACAACAGTTCACATGCTCTCTAGAAAACAGTTCACATGCTCTCTAGACAACAGTTCACGTGCTCTCTAGACAACAGTTCACATGCTCTCTAGACAACAGTTGGCATGCTCTCTAGACAACAGTTGGCATGCTCTCTAGACAACAGTTCACATGCTCTCTAGACATCAGTTCACATGCTCTCTAGACAACAGTTCACATGCTCTCTAGACAACAGTTCACATGCTCTCTAGACAACAGTTCACATGCTCTCTAGACAACAGTTCACATGCTCTCTAGACAACAGTTCACGTGCTCTCTAGACAACAGTTGGCGTGCTCTCTAGACAAAGGTTGGCGTGCTCTCTAGACAACAGTTCACATGCTCTCTAGACAACATTTGGCATGTTCTCTAGACAACAGTTCACATGCTCTCTAGACAACAGTTGGAATGTTCTCTAGACAACAGTTCACATGCTCTCTAGACAACAGTTCACATGCTCTCTAAACAACAGTTGGCGTGCTCTCTAGACAACAGTTGGCATGGTCTCTGGACAACAATTCACATGCTCTCTAGACAACAGTTGGCATGCTCTCTAGACAACAGTTCACATGCTCTCTAGACAACAGTTGGAATGTTCTCTAGACAACAGTTCACATGCTCTCTAGACAACAGTTCACATGCTCTCTAAACAACAGTTGGCGTGCTCTCTAGACAACAGTTGGCATGGTCTCTGGACAACAATTCACATGCTCTCTAGACAACAGTTGGCATGCTCTCTAGACAACAGTTCACGTGCTCTCTAGACAACAGTTGGCATGCTCTCTAGACAACAGTTCACATGCTCTCTAGACAACAATTCACATGCTCTCTGGACAACAGTTCACATGCTCTCTAGACAACAGTTCACGTGCTCTCTAGACAACAGTTCAGGTGCTCTCTAGACAACAGTGCACGTGCTCTCTAGACAACAGTTCACATGCTCTCTAGACAACAGTTCACGTGCTCTCTAGACAACAGTTGGCATAATCTCTAGACAACAGTTCACATGCTCTCTAGACAACAGTTGGCATGCTCTATAGACAACAGTTCACATACTCTCTAGACGACAGTTCACATGCTCTCTAGACAACAGTTCACATGCTCTCTAGACAACAGTTCACATGCTCTCTTGAAAACAGTTCACATGCTCTCTAGACAACAGTTCACGTGCTCTCTAGACAACAGTTGGCATGCTCTCTGGACAACAGTTCACATGCTCTCTAGACAACAGTTCACATGCTCTCTAGACAACAGTTCACATGCTCTCTAGAAAACAGTTCACATGCTCTCTAGACAACAGTTCACATGCTCTCTAGACAACAGTTCACATGCTCTCTAGACAACAGTTCACATGCTCTCTAGACAACAGTTCACGTGCTCTCTAGACAACAGTTGGCATAATCTCTAGACAACAGTTCACATGCTCTCTAGACAACAGTTGGCATGCTCTATAGACAACAGTTCACATACTCTCTAGACGACAGTTCACATGCTCTCTAGACAACAGTTCACATGCTCTCTAGACAACAGTTCACATGCTCTCTAGAAAACAGTTCACATGCTCTCTAGACAACAGTTCACGTGCTCTCTAGACAACAGTTGGCATGCTCTCTAGACAACAGTTCACATGCTCTCTAGACAACAGTTCACGTGCTCTCTAGACAACAGTTGGCGTGCTCTCTAGACAAAGGTTGGCGTGCTCTCTAGAAAACAGTTCACATGCTCTCTAGACAACAGTTCACGTGCTCTCTAGACAACAGTTGGCATGCTCTCTAGACAACAGTTCACATGCTCTCTAGACAACAGTTCACATGCTCTCTAGACAACAGTTCACATGCTCTCTAGAAAAAAGTTCACATGCTCTCTAGACAACAGTTCACATGCTCTCTAGACAACAGTTCACATGCTCTCTAGACAACAGTTCACATGCTCTCTAGACAACAGTTCACATGCTCTCTAGACAACAGTTGGCATGCTCTCTAGACAACAGTTCACAGGCTCTCTAGACAACAGTTCACATGTTCTCTAGACAACAGTTCACATACTCTCCAGACAACAGTTCACGTGCTCTCTAGACAAAAGTTGGCGTGCTCTCTAGACAACAGTTGGCGTGCTCTCTAGACAACAGTTGGCATGCTCTCTGAACAACAGTTCACATGCTCTCTAGACAACAGTTCACGTGCTCTCTAGACAACAGTTCACGTGCTCTCTAGACAACAGTTCACGCGCTCTCTAGACAACAGTTGGCGTGCTCTCTAGACAACAGTTGGCATGCTCTCTGGACAACAGTTCACGTGCTCTCTAGACAACACTTCACGTGCTCTCTAGACAACAGTTGGCATGCTCTCTAGACAACAGTTCACGTGCTCTCTAGACCACAGTTGGCATGCTCTCTAGACAACAATTCACATGCTCTCTAGACAACAGTTCACATGCTCTCTAGACAACAGTTCACATGCTCTCTAGACAACAGTTCACATGCTCTCTAGACAACAATTCACATGCTCTCTAGACAACAGTTCACATGCTCTCTAGACAACAGTTCACATGCTCTCTAGACAACAATTCACATGCTCTCTAGACAACAGTTCACATGCTCTCTAGACAACAGTTGGCGTGCTCTCTAGACAAAGGTTGGCGTGCTCTCTGGACAACAGTTCACATGCTCTCTAGACAACATTTGGCATGTTCTCTAGACAACAGTTCACATGCTCTCTAGACAACAGTTTGCATGTTCTCTAGACAACAGTTCACATGCTCTCTAGACAACAGTTCACATGCTCTCTAGACAACAGTTGGCGTGCTCTCTAGACAACAGTTGGCGTGCTCTCTAGACAACAGTTGGCATGCTCTCTGGACAACAGTTCACATGCTCTCTAGAAAACAGTTCACATGCTCTCTAGACAACAGTTCATGTGCTCTCTAGACAACAGTTGGCATGCTCTCTAGACAACAGTTCACGTACTCTCTAGACAACAGTTGGCATGCTCTCTAGACAACAGTTCATGTGCTCTCTAGACAACAGTTGGCATGCTCTCTAGACAACAGTTCACGTGCTCTCTAGACAACAGTTGGCATGCTCTCTAGACAACAGTTCACATGCTCTCTAGACAACAGTTCACATCACATGCTCTCTAGACAACAGTTCACATGCTCTCTAGACAACAGTTCACATGCTCTCTAGAAAACAGTTCACATGCTCTCTAGACAACAGTTCACGTGCTCTCTAGACAACAGTTCACATGCTCTCTAGACAACAGTTGGCATGCTCTCTAGACAACAGTTCACATGCTCTCTAGACATCAGTTCACATGCTCTCTAGACAACAGTTCACATGCTCTCTAGACAACAGTTCACATGCTCTCTAGACAACAGTTCACATGCTCTCTAGACAACAGTTCACATGCTCTCTAGACAACAGTTCACGTGCTCTCTAGACAACAGTTGGCGTGCTCTCTAGACAAAGGTTGGCGTGCTCTCTAGACAACAGTTGGCATGCTCTCTGGACAACAGTTCACATGCTCTCTAGAAAACATTTCACATGCTCTCTAGACAACAGTTCATGTGCTCTCTAGACAACAGTTGGCATGCTCTCTAGACAACAGTTCACGTACTCTCTAGACAACAGTTGGCATGCTCTCTAGACAACAGTTCATGTGCTCTCTAGACAACAGTTGGCATGCTCTCTAGACAACAGTTCACATGCTCTCTAGACAACATTTGGCATGTTCTCTAGACAACAGTTCACATGCTCTCTAGACAACAGTTGGAATGTTCTCTAGACAACAGTTCACATGCTCTCTAGACAACAGTTCACATGCTCTCTAAACAACAGTTGGCGTGCTCTCTAGACAACAGTTGGCATGGTCTCTGGACAACAATTCACATGCTCTCTAGACAACAGTTGGCATGCTCTCTAGACAACAGTTCACGTGCTCTCTAGACAACAGTTGGCATGCTCTCTAGACAACAGTTCACATGCTCTCTAGACAACAATTCACATGCTCTCTGGACAACAGTTCACATGCTCTCTAGACAACAGTTCACGTGCTCTCTAGACAACAGTTCAGGTGCTCTCTAGACAACAGTGCACGTGCTCTCTAGACAACAGTTCACATGCTCTCTAGACAACAGTTCACGTGCTCTCTAGACAACAGTTGGCATAATCTCTAGACAACAGTTCACATGCTCTCTAGACAACAGTTGGCATGCTCTATAGACAACAGTTCACATACTCTCTAGACGACAGTTCACATGCTCTCTAGACAACAGTTCACATGCTCTCTAGACAACAGTTCACATGCTCTCTTGAAAACAGTTCACATGCTCTCTAGACAACAGTTCACGTGCTCTCTAGACAACAGTTGGCATGCTCTCTAGACAACAGTTCACATGCTCTCTAGACAACAGTTCACATGCTCTCTAGACAACAGTTCACATGCTCTCTAGAAAACAGTTCACATGCTCTCTAGACAACAGTTCACATGCTCTCTAGACAACAGTTCACATGCTCTCTAGACAACAGTTCACATGCTCTCTAGACAACAGTTCACGTGCTCTCTAGACAACAGTTGGCATAATCTCTAGACAACAGTTCACATGCTCTCTAGACAACAGTTGGCATGCTCTATAGACAACAGTTCACATACTCTCTAGACGACAGTTCACATGCTCTCTAGACAACAGTTCACATGCTCTCTAGACAACAGTTCACATGCTCTCTAGAAAACAGTTCACATGCTCTCTAGACAACAGTTCACGTGCTCTCTAGACAACAGTTGGCATGCTCTCTAGACAACAGTTCACATGCTCTCTAGACAACAGTTCACGTGCTCTCTAGACAACAGTTGGCGTGCTCTCTAGACAAAGGTTGGCGTGCTCTCTAGACAACAGTTCACATGCTCTCTAGACAACAGTTGGAATGTTCTCTAGACAACAGTTCACATGCTCTCTAGACAACAGTTCACATGCTCTCTAAACAACAGTTGGCGTGCTCTCTAGATAACAGTTGGCATGGTCTCTGGACAACAATTCACATGCTCTCTAGACAACAGTTCACATGCTCTCTAAACAACAGTTGGCGTGCTCTCTAGACAACAGTTGGCATGGTCTCTGGACAACAATTCACATGCTCTCTAGACAACAGTTGGCATGCTCTCTAGACAACAGTTCACGTGCTCTCTAGACAACAGTTGGCATGCTCTCTAGACAACAGTTCACATGCTCTCTAGACAAAAATTCACATGCTCTCTGGACAACAGTTCACATGCTCTCTAGGAAACAGTTCACGTGCTCTCTAGACAACAGTTCAGGTGCTCTCTAGACAACAGTGCACGTGCTCTCTAGACAACAGTTCACATGCTCTCTAGACAACAGTTCACGTGCTCTCTAGACAACAGTTAGCATAATCTCTAGACAACAGTTCACATGCTCTCTAGACAACAGTTGGCATGCTCTATAGACAACAGTTCACATACTCTCTAGACGACAGTTCACATGCTCTCTAGACAACAGTTCACATGCTCTCTAAACAACAGTTCACATGCTCTCTAGAAAACAGTTCACATGCTCTCTAGACAACAGTTCACGTGCTCTCTAGACAACAGTTGGCATGCTCTCTAGACAACAGTTCACATGCTCTCTAGACAACAGTTCACATGCTCTCTAGACAACAGTTCACATGCTCTCTAGAAAACAGTTCACATGCTCTCTAGACAACAGTTCACATGCTCTCTAGACAACAGTTCACATGCTCTCTAGACAACAGTTCACATGCTCTCTAGACAACAGTTCACATGCTCTCTAGACAACAGTTGGCATGCTCTCTAGACAACAGTTCACGTGCTCTCTAGACAACAGTTCACATGTTCTCTAGACAACAGTTCACATACTCTCCAGACAACAGTTCACGTGCTCTCTAGACAAAAGTTGGCGTGCTCTCTAGACAACAGTTGGCGTGCTCTCTAGACAACAGTTGGCATGCTCTCTGAACAACAGTTCACATGCTCTCTAGACAACAGTTCACGTGCTCTCTAGACAACAGTTTACGTGCTCTCTAGACAACAGTTCACGCGCTCTCTAGACAACAGTTGGCGTGCTCTCTAGACAACAGTTTGCATGCTCTCTGGACAACAGTTCACGTGCTCTCTAGACAACACTTCACGTGCTCTCTAGACAACAGTTGGCATGCTCTCTAGACAACAGTTCACGTGCTCTCTAGACCACAGTTGGCATGCTCTCTAGACAACAATTCACATGCTCTCTAGACAACAGTTCACATGCTCTCTAGACAACAGTTCACATGCTCTCTAGACAACAGTTCACGCGCTCTCTAGACAACAGTTGGCGTGCTCTCTAGACAACAGTTCACGCGCTCTCTAGACAACAGTTGGCGTGCTCTCTAGACAACAGTTTGCATGCTCTCTGGACAACAGTTCACGTGCTCTCTAGACAACACTTCACGTGCTCTCTAGACAACAGTTGGCATGCTCTCTAGACAACAGTTCACGTGCTCTCTAGACCACAGTTGGCATGCTCTCTAGACAACAGTTCACATGCTCTCTAGAAAACAGTTCACATGCTCTCTAGACAACAGTTCACTTGGTCTCTGGACAACAGTTCGCATGCTCTCTAGACAACAGTTGGCATGTTCTCTAGACAACAGTTCACATGCTCTCTAGACAACAGTTCACATGCTCTCTAGACAACAGTTCACATGCTCCCTAGACAGCAGTTCACGAGCTCTCTAGAAAACAGTTCACATGCTCTCTAGAAAACAGTTCACATGCTCCCTAGACAACCGTTCACGTGCTCTCTAGAAAACAGTTCACATGCTCCCTAGACAACAGTTGGCATTCTCTCTAGACAACAGTTCACATGCTCTCTAGACAACAGTTGGCATGCTCTCTAGACAACAGTTCACATGCTCTCTAGACAACAGTTCACGTGCTCTCTAGACAACAGTTCACATGCTCTCTAGACAACAGTTGGCATGCTCTCTAGACAACAGTTCACATGCTCTCTAGACAACAGTTGGCATGCTCTCTAGACAACAGTTCACATGCTCTCTAGACAACAGTTCACATGCTCTCTAGACAACAGTTGGCATTCTCTCTAGACAACAGTTCACGTGCTCTCTAGACAACAATTCACATGCTCTCTAGACAACAGTTAACATGCTCTCTAGACAACAGTTGGCATGCTCTCTAGACAACAGTTCACATGCTCTCTAGACTACAGTTCACATGCTCTCTAGACAACAGTTGGCATGCTCTCTAGACAACAGTTCACATGCTCTCTAGACAACAGTTCACGTGCTCTCTAGACAACAGTTAACATGCTCTCTAGAAAACATTTCACATGCTCTCTAGATAACAGTTCACATGCTCTCTAAACAACAGTTCACATGCTCTCTAGACAACAGTTGGCATGTTCTCTAGACAACAGTTCACATGCTCTCTAGACAACAGTTCACATGCTCTCTAGACAACAGTTCACATGCTCTCTAGACAACAGTTCACATGCTCTCTAGACAACAGTTGGCATGTTCTCTAGACAACAGTTCACATGCTCTCTTGAAAACAGTTCACATGCTCCCTAGACAAGAGTTCACGTGCTCTCTAGAAAACAGTTCACATGCTCTCTAGACAACAGTTCACGTGCTCTCTAGACAACAGTTCAGGTGCTCTCTTGACAACAGTTCACGTGCTCTCTAGACAACAGTTCACGTGCTCTCTAGACAACAGTGCACGTGCTCTCTAGACAACAGTTCACATGCTCTCTAGACAACAGTTCACGTGCTCTCTAGACAACAGTTGGCATAATCTCTAGACAACAGTTCACATGCTCTCTAGACAACAGTTGGCATGCTCTCTGAACAACAGTTCACATGCTCTCTAGACAACAGTTCACGTGCTCTCTAGACAACAGTTCACATGTTCTCTAGACAACAGTTCACATACTCTCCAGACAACAGTTCACGTGCTCTCTAGACAAAAGTTGGCGTGCTCTCTAGACAACAGTTGGCGTGCTCTCTAGACAACAGTTGGCATGCTCTCTGAACAACAGTTCACATGCTCTCTAGACAACAGTTCACGTGCTCTCTAGACAACAGTTCACGTGCTCTCTAGACAACAGTTCACGCGCTCTCTAGACAACAGTTGGCGTGCTCTCTAGACAACAGTTTGCATGCTCTCTGGACAACAGTTCACGTGCTCTCTAGACAACACTTCACGTGCTCTCTAGACAACAGTTGGCATGCTCTCTAGACAACAGTTCACGTGCTCTCTAGACCACAGTTGGCATGCTCTCTAGACAACAATTCACATGCTCTCTAGACAACAGTTCACATGCTCTCTAGACAACAGTTCACATGCTCTCTAGACAACAGTTCACGCGCTCTCTAGACAACAGTTGGCGTGCTCTCTAGACAACAGTTCACGCGCTCTCTAGACAACAGTTGGCGTGCTCTCTAGACAACAGTTTGCATGCTCTCTGGACAACAGTTCACGTGCTCTCTAGACAACACTTCACGTGCTCTCTAGACAACAGTTGGCATGCTCTCTAGACAACAGTTCACGTGCTCTCTAGACCACAGTTCACATGCTCTCTAGACAACAGTTCACTTGGTCTCTGGACAACAGTTCGCATGCTCTCTAGACAACAGTTGGCATGCTCTCTAGACAACAGTTCACATGCTCTCTAGAAAACAGTTCACATGCTCTCTAGACAACAGTTCACTTGGTCTCTGGACAACAGTTCGCATGCTCTCTAGACAACAGTTGGCATGTTCTCTAGACAACAGTTCACATGCTCTCTAGACAACAGTTCACATGCTCCCTAGACAGCAGTTCACGAGCTCTCTAGAAAACAGTTCACATGCTCTCTAGAAAACAGTTCACATGCTCCCTAGACAACCGTTCACGTGCTCTCTAGAAAACAGTTCACATGCTCCCTAGACAACAGTTGGCATTCTCTCTAGACAACAGTTCACATGCTCTCTAGACAACAGTTGGCATGCTCTCTAGACAACAGTTCACATGCTCTCTAGACAACAGTTCACATGCTCTCTAGACAACAGTTGGCATGCTCTCTAGACAACAGTTCACATGCTCTCTAGACAACAGTTCACATGCTCTCTAGACAACAGTTCACATGCTCTCTAGACAACAGTTGGCATGCTCTCTAGACAACAGTTCACATGCTCTCTAGACAACAGTTGGCATGCTCTCTAGACAACAGTTCACATGCTCTCTAGACAACAGTTCACATGCTCTCTAGACAACAGTTGGCATTCTCTCTAGACAACAGTTCACGTGCTCTCTAGACAACAATTCACATGCTCTCTAGACAACAGTTAACATGCTCTCTAGACAACAGTTGGCATGCTCTCTAGACAACAGTTCACATGCTCTCTAGACTACAGTTCACATGCTCTCTAGACAACAGTTGGCATGCTCTCTAGACAACAGTTCACATGCTCTCTAGACAACAGTTCACGTGCTCTCTAGACAACAGTTAACATGCTCTCTAGAAAACATTTCACATGCTCTCTAGACAACAGTTCACGTGCTCTCTAAACAACAGTTCACATGCTCTCTAGACAACAGTTGGCATGTTCTCTAGACAACAGTTCACATGCTCTCTAGACAACAGTTCACATGCTCTCTAGACAACAGTTCACATGCTCTCTAGACAACAGTTCACATGCTCTCTAGACAACAGTTGGCATGTTCTCTAGACAACAGTTCACATGCTCTCTTGAAAACAGTTCACATGCTCCCTAGACAAGAGTTCACGTGCTCTCTAGAAAACAGTTCACATGCTCTCTAGACAACAGTTCACGTGCTCTCTAGACAACAGTTCAGGTGCTCTCTTGACAACAGTTCACGTGCTCTCTAGACAACAGTTCACGTGCTCTCTAGACAACAGTGCACGTGCTCTCTAGACAACAGTTCACATGCTCTCTAGACAACAGTTCACGTGCTCTCTAGACAACAGTTGACATAATCTCTAGACAACAGTTCACATGCTCTCTAGACAACAGTTGGCATGCTCTCTGAACAACAGTTCACATGCTCTCTAGACAACAGTTCACGTGCTCTCTAGACAACAGTTCACGTGCTCTCTAGACAACAGTTTACGTGCTCTCTAGACAACAGTTGGCGTGCTCTCTAGACAACAGTTGGCATGCTCTCTGAACAACAGTTCACATGCTCTCTAGACAACAGTTCACGTGCTCTCTAGACAACAGTTCACGTGCTCTCTAGACAACAATTCACGCGCTCTCTAGACAACAGTTGGCCTGCTCTCTAGACAACAGTTTGCATGCTCTCTGGACAACAGTTCACGTGCTCTCTAGACAACACTTCACGTGCTCTCTAGACAACAGTTGGCATGCTCTCTAGACAACAGTTCACGTGCTCTCTAGACCACAGTTGGCATGCTCTCTAGACAACAATTCACATGCTCTCTAGACAACAGTTCACATGCTCTCTAGACAACAGTTCACATGCTCTCTAGACAACAGTTCACATGCTCTCTAGACAACAGTTCACATGCTCTCTAGACAACAGTTCACATGCTCTCTAGACAACAGTTCACTTGGTCTCTGGACAACAGTTCGCATGCTCTCTAGACAACAGTTGGCATGTTCTCTAGACAACAGTTCACATGCTCTCTAGACAACAGTTCACATGCTCCCTAGACAGCAGTTCACGAGCTCTCTAGAAAACAGTTCACATGCTCTCTAGAAAACAGTTCACATGCTCCCTAGACAACCGTTCACGTGCTCTCTAGAAAACAGTTCACATGCTCCCTAGACAACAGTTGGCATTCTCTCTAGACAACAGTTCACATGCTCTCTAGACAACAGTTGGCATGCTCTCTAGACAACAGTTCACATGCTCTCTAGACAACAGTTCACATGCTCTCTAGACAACAGTTGGCATGCTCTCTAGACAACAGTTCACATGCTCTCTAGACAACAGTTCACGTGCTCTCTAGACAACAGTTCACATGCTCTCTAGACAACAGTTCACATGCTCTCTAGACAACAGTTGGCATGCTCTCTAGACAACAGTTCACATGCTCTCTAGACAACAGTTCACATGCTCTCTAGACAACAGTTGGCATGCTCTCTAGACAACAGTTCACATGCTCTCTAGACAACAGTTCACGTGCTCTCTAGACAACAGTTCACATGCTCTCTAGACAACAGTTGGCATGCTCTCTAGACAACAGTTCACATGCTCTCTAGACAACAGTTGGCATGCTCTCTAGACAACAGTTCACATGCTCTCTAGACAACAGTTCACATGCTCTCTAGACAACAGTTGGCATTCTCTCTAGACAACAGTTCACGTGCTCTCTAGACAACAATTCACATGCTCTCTAGACAACAGTTAACATGCTCTCTAGACAACACTTGGCATGCTCTCTAGACAACAGTTCACGTGCTCTCTAGACAACAGTTGGCATACTCTCTAGACAACAGTTCACATGCTCTCTAGACAACAGTTTACATGCTCCCTAGACAACCGTTCACGTGCTCTCTAGAAAACAGTTCACATGCTCCCTAGACAACAGTTGGCATTCTCTCTAGACAACAGTTCACATGCTCTCTAGACAACAGTTGGCATGCTCTCTAGACAACAGTTCACATGCTCTCTAGACAACAGTTCACATGCTCTCTAGACAACAGTTGGCATGCTCTCTAGACAACAGTTCACATGCTCTCTAGACAACAGTTCACGTGCTCTCTAGACAACAGTTCACATGCTCTCTAGACAACAGTTCACATGCTCTCTAGACAACAGTTGGCATGCTCTCTAGACAACAGTTCACATGCTCTCTAGACAACAGTTCACATGCTCTCTAGACAACAGTTCACGTGCTCTCTAGACAACAGTTCACGTGCTCTCTAGACAACATTTCACGCGCTCTCTAGACAACAGTTGGCGTGCTCTCTAGACAACAGTTTGCATGCTCTCTGGACAACAGTTCACGTGCTCTCTAGACAACACTTCACGTGCTCTCTAGACAACAGTTGGCATGCTCTCTAGACAACAGTTCACGTGCTCTCTAGACCACAGTTGGCATGCTCTCTAGACAACAATTCACATGCTCTCTAGACAACAGTTCACATGCTCTCTAGACAACAGTTCACATGCTCTCTAGACAACAGTTCACATGCTCTCTAGACAACAGTTCACATGCTCTCTAGACAACAGTTCACATGCTCTCTAGACAACAGTTCACTTGGTCTCTGGACAACAGTTCGCATGCTCTCTAGACAACAGTTGGCATGTTCTCTAGACAACAGTTCACATGCTCTCTAGACAACAGTTCACATGCTCCCTAGACAGCAGTTCACGAGCTCTCTAGAAAACAGTTCACATGCTCTCTAGAAAACAGTTCACATGCTCCCTAGACAACCGTTCACGTGCTCTCTAGAAAACAGTTCACATGCTCCCTAGACAACAGTTGGCATTCTCTCTAGACAACAGTTCACATGCTCTCTAGACAACAGTTGGCATGCTCTCTAGACAACAGTTCACATGCTCTCTAGACAACAGTTCACATGCTCTCTAGACAACAGTTGGCATGCTCTCTAGACAACAGTTCACATGCTCTCTAGACAACAGTTCACGTGCTCTCTAGACAACAGTTCACATGCTCTCTAGACAACAGTTCACATGCTCTCTAGACAACAGTTGGCATGCTCTCTAGACAACAGTTCACATGCTCTCTAGACAACAGTTCACATGCTCTCTAGACAACAGTTGGCATGCTCTCTAGACAACAGTTCACATGCTCTCTAGACAACAGTTCACGTGCTCTCTAGACAACAGTTCACATGCTCTCTAGACAACAGTTGGCATGCTCTCTAGACAACAGTTCACATGCTCTCTAGACAACAGTTGGCATGCTCTCTAGACAACAGTTCACATGCTCTCTAGACAACAGTTCACATGCTCTCTAGACAACAGTTGGCATTCTCTCTAGACAACAGTTCACGTGCTCTCTAGACAACAATTCACATGCTCTCTAGACAACAGTTAACATGCTCTCTAGACAACACTTGGCATGCTCTCTAGACAACAGTTCACGTGCTCTCTAGACAACAGTTGGCATACTCTCTAGACAACAGTTCACATGCTCTCTAGAAAACAGTTCACATGCTCCCTAGACAACAATTCACATGCTCTCTAGACAACAGTTAACATGCTCTCTAGAAAACATTTCACATGATCTCTAGACAACAGTTCACGTGCTCTCTAAACAACAGTTCACATGCTCTCTAGACAACAGTTGGCATGTTCTCTAGACAATAGTTCACATGCTCTCTAGACAACAGTTCACATGCTCTCTAGACAACAGTTCACATGCTCTCTAGACAACAGTTGGCATGTTCTCTAGACAACAGTTCACATGCTCTCTTGAAAACAGTTCACATGCTCCCTAGACAAGAGTTCACGTGCTCTCTAGAAAACAGTTCACATGCTCTCTAGAAAACAGTTCACGTGCTCTCTAGACAACAATTCACATGCTCTCTAGACAACAGTTAACATGCTCTCTAGACAACAGTTGGCATGCTCTCTAGACAACAGTTCACGTGCTCTCTAGACAACAGTTGGCATGCTCTCTAGACAACAGTTCACATGCTCTCTAGACAACAGTTCACATGCTCTCTAGACAACAATTCACATGCTCTCTAGACAACAGTTCACGTGCTCTCTAGACAACAGTTCACATGCTCTCTAGACAACAGTTGGCATGTTCTCTAGACAACAGTTCACATGCTCTCTAGACAACAGTTCACATGCTCTCTAGACAACAGTTCACGTGCTCTCTAGACAACAGTTGGCATGTTCTCTAGACAACAGTTCACATGCTCTCTAGAAAACAGTTCACATGCTCCCTAGACAACAGTTCACGTGCTCTCTAGAAAACAGTTCACATGCTCTCTAGAAAACAGTTCACTTGCTCCCTAGACAACAGTTCACGTGCTCTCTAGAAAACAGTTCACATGCTCCCTAGACAACAGTTCACATGCTCTCTAGACAACAGTTCACATGCTCTCTAGACAACAGTTGGCATGCTCTCTAGACAACAGTTCACATGCTCTCTAGACAACAGTTCACATGCTCTCTAGACAACAGTTCACATGATCTCTAGACAACAGTTCACATGCTCTCTAGACAACAGTTCACGTGCTCTCTAGACAACAGTTCACATGCTCTCTAGACAACAGTTGGCATGCTCTCTAGACAACAGTTCACATGCTCTCTAGACAACAGTTCACATGCTCTCTAGACAACAGTTCACATGCTCTCTAGACAACAGTTCACATGCTCTCTAGACAACAGTTGGCATGCTCTCTAGACAACAGTTGGCATTCTCTCTAGACAACAGTTCACATGCTCTCTAGACAACAGTTGGCATGCTCTCTAGACAACAGTTGGCATGCTCTCTAGACAACAGTTGGCATGCTCTCTAGACAACAGTTGGCATGCTCTCTAGACAACAGTTCACATGCTCTCTAGACAACAGTTGGCATTCTCTCTAGACAACAGTTCACATGCTCTCTAGACAACAGTTGGCATGCTCTCTAGACAACAGTTGGCATTACTCGCATAAAAACTGTGGATGGAAACATAGGGAGCCTGGCTGTGGGTAGCAGCTTGGGAATGTCTGGTACTAAACTGTCAAATAGAGGAGATTATTACAAACCCAGCCAGCCACACATCACTGAAGTGAGACTGAGATGAGGTTGAGGTCCCCCCCCCCCCCCCCCCCCCCGGCCGTCTCACCATGCACCAATAGGCTGGCTAGGTGTGTGTGTGTGTGTGTGTGTGTGTGTGTGTGTGTGTGTGTGTGTGTGTGTGTGTGTGTGTGTGTGTGTGTGTTTGTGTGTGTGTGTGTGTGTGTGTGTGTGTATGTGTGTGTGTTAGTGGGGTGGGGCTCTCTGAGTGTGTGTGTGCATGCTTTCACAATAAGCTCTCAATGTCTCACCTCAGAATTAGAATTAGACGTTAAGGCAGGGGTTCGCACAAGCCCATTTTGATATCTGAAAATTCTCGCGACCCCACCCATGTGAATTTTTTTTTATTAACAGCCAAAGGTTACTTTTTTATTTGGGGCTGTAGCAGTCAATTGAAAAACATTTGAAACAGTATTTCTGATTGTGTTCTCAACTCACTACCACATACTTTTAATGTGGGGCGATGACAGGCAATTGAAAATGAGTCTGACATAATGGAGCTTATTTCACCACCACTAATGAGATGGATGTGCTTGATGCCTAGGAGCTTCTCAAAGTCAGGGGGCGTGGTCGACAGTGCGAATCTAATTTCTGCTGTTGCATCCAACCTGGATCGATATTTGGCTTTAATGCAGACGAGAGCACTGCAGATATGAGCTGGCGAAGGGTAGTCTACCATTAGTGTTATGGTGCTTTCAAGACAACTGGGAACTCTGAAAATACAAGAACATGACATCAGTTATCTTTAGGTCGGAAAGTCAGAACTCTAGAAAGAGCCCAGAGTTCCCGAGTTGGAATTCTGAGTTGATGACCGTTCAAAACTATTTTTTCCCAATCGGGGCTTGTTTCTTTCCGTGTTCCCAGTTGTCTTGAACGCACTGAAGTCGGAAGTTGGAAATGTCTGAGTTGCCAGTTGTTTTGAGGCGGCAGGGTATTCCCTTTGAGTCAGGAAGAAAAACTCCTCCGTAGTGACCCGTGAATGTGTTGTCTGCTGCATTCAGTCACATGACAGCTCGATCAGCTGTTCGATTTCACTTACCAACATTTAGACTGAGCCAGGATCACAGTCCAACGGATTGGGAAGTAGGTCAGTACCAAAGTGTTCTTCCAAGCGTTGGATGTGAGCAGTCATCACTCTTTTAGGACACTTAATGATGCTGTTTTCTGTTATTTTCTTTTCGTTACACAGAAAGTCAACCAAGTCTGTTTTTTTTTACATCTATTGTGAATGACAACAGTTCCTCTCTCAATGCAAAAATATATCCTACACTCCCCCTCGATAACCACCAAGCCTCGGTGTGAAAAAGAACATTGTCATGCTCAAATCCCATATCTCCACATCGTTTTGTGAATAGGGGGCGCGAAGTGGATGTGATTTGATGTAGTTTACAATTGAAGTTACCTGCTGCAGTATACCTCTGAGTTCTGTGCTCAGCTCTTTTGCAGCCAGTTGCTCTCGGTGTATCATACAATGTGTCCATATGGCAGAGGCAGACACATTCAGAACTAGCAGGCAGAGGCCTGCCCTCTGTCCCGCCATAGATGGAGCCCCATCTGTTCAAAAGAACCCACCATTCTATCCCATGGAATCTGTTTTTGTCAATATAGTCACGCAGCACACTATGCCGTTTCCTGCTCGAGAATCGTGAGACTGAACAATATGTCAATGCAGGGCATCTCTGCCCACACAGCTAACGTCCATTTGGAGAGCATAAGCTGG
Source organism: Salvelinus fontinalis (assembly GCF_029448725.1). Lineage (NCBI taxonomy): Eukaryota > Metazoa > Chordata > Actinopteri > Salmoniformes > Salmonidae > Salvelinus > Salvelinus fontinalis. The sequence goes on from NC_074667.1 coordinate 58,080,570, forward strand.
GGTGTTTCTGAGTTGTTCAGTCAGTTTCCTCTTGATTGCTATTAATAGCAAACATTCTTCGTTTAACAGTGTTTTCTGACAAAGGTATTGATGTGAGTTTTTTCGGTGTTTTCACCGTATCAATTGCGTCCAGTAATATAAAAGTCTCTGCAATAGTGTGGTTTCATATCGTAGCAGGCCTAACCATTCACCGTGGGAATGATTCAAGTGCAACGCTCAAGTGTGCCCTGAGATCTAAGGGCGCTCTCTGGTTGAATTTGATCTTTTAGATATGAATCGTTATCACTTCTATTTTTAAGGTTAACCAAATTACAATGATTTTGAGATGCAAAGACAATATTATAATATCTTTTTATCTAATATATTTTTGTATATAAACTTAGAAAAAAAAGAAACATCCCTTTTTCAGGACCCTGTCTTTCAAAGATAATTCGTAAAAATCAAAATAACTTCACAGATCTTCCTTGTAAAGGGTTTAAACACTGTTTCCCATGCTTGTTCAATGAACCATAAACAATTATTGAACATGCACCTGTGGAACGGTCGTTAAGACAATAACAGCTTACAGATGGTAGGCAATTAAGGTCACATTTATGAAAACTTAGGACACTAAAGAGGTCTTTCTACTGGCTCTGAAAAACACCAAAAGAAAGATGCCCAGGGTCCCTGCTCATCTGGGTGAACTTGCCTTAGGCATGCTGCAGGGAGGCATGAGGACTGCAGATGTGGCCAGGGCAATAAATGGCAATGTCCATACTGTGAGACGCCTACGACAGTGCTACAGGGAGACAGGACGGACAGCTGATCGTCCGCACAGTGGCAGACCATGTGTAACAACACCTGCACAGGATTGGTACATCCGAACATCACACCTGCAGGACAGGTACAGAATGGCAACAACAACTGCCCGAGTTACACAATCCCTCCATCAGTGCTCAGACCGTTCGCAATAGGCTGAGAGAGGCTTGACTGAGGGCTTGTAGGCCTGTTGTAAGGCAGGTCCTCACCAGACATCACCGGGCACAAACCCACCGTCGCTGGACCAGACAGGACCGGCAAAAATTGCTCTTCACCTGCGAGTCGCGGTTTTGTCTCACCAGGGGTGATGGTTGGATTCGCGTTTATCGTCGAAGGAATGAGCGTTACACCGAGGCCTGTACTCTGGAGCGGGATCGATTTGGAGGTGGAGGGTCCGTCATGGTCTGGGGCGGTGTGTCACAGCATCATCGGACTGAGCTTGTTGTCATTGCAGGCAATCTCAATGCTGTGCGTTACATGGAAGACATCCTCCTCCCTGATGTGGTACCCTTCCTGCAGGCTCATCCTGAATTGACCCTCCAGCATGACAATGCCACCAGCCATTCTGCTTGTTCTGTGCGTGATTTCCTGCAAGACAGGAATGTCAGTGTTCTGCCATGGCCAGCGAAGAGCCCGGATTTCAATCCCATTGAGCACGTCTGGGACCTGTTGGATCGGAGGGTGAGGGCTAGGACCATTCCCCCAGAAATGTCTGGGAACTTGCCTTGGTGGAAGAGTGGGGTAACATCTCACAGCAAGAACTGGCAAATCTGGTGCAGTCCACGAGGAGATGCACTGCAATACTTAATGCATTGGAGATAGGTTAGGAAGGACACTGTACCATTCATTGATATTAATAGAGTTGTTTTTGGTATTCACCCAGATGAATTTGCAGACAATTAATTGAATTTTCAGACAATTCCAGCCTGTAGTTGCTCTATTGAATAATTATTAGGACCACAATGACCTGCTCTTAGAGGACTTTGTGAAATGGTGTGATGGTTCTGTTGCTTAGTTCCAAAGGTTTTGTGGCTTGATGAGGAAAATGTGTGTTCTTGTGGAACTACACATCTCACATGGAAAAAGACTACATCTCCCAATAGCCCACGTGGCCTGGCAGGAAATACGTGTGTTTTTGGAGATAGCTGGCAGCAGGTTCTGACTGGAGGGAGTACAGCTATGACCGGAATTAACTTTTTTGTAGCAGGTTAGGAGAATTAACGTGGCAGGTTAGGAGACTTAGGTTGAAGTAAGGAAAAGGGTTAGGTTAAGGGTTAGCTAAAATGCTCTCCTAACTTGCTACGAAAAGTAACTTCCGGTCGTATCTGCACTCCCTCTAGTCACAACTCTGGCAGCTCTTCCTGATTGGGGGACTATTCTATCTAAGTCTGTTGGGCCAGCTACAGTTGGTGGATTCATACTGGAGGCAGAATGGGATGTAGAAAATCCCAGCTGCTTTGCACTAGGTCAGACTAGTTGATTAGCCACCCTATGGCATGGTTACTGGGTTGGATATCTTATCAGAATATGTTTCATAATAGTTTAGGACTGGTAGTTTCAGTGAGGCTGATGAGTAAGTGCTATATTAATAATATGGTCTTGAGATAAAACAGGTCCAACAGCCTGACTCTTCTCTGCTGTAGCCTTGAGTGGAGAAATACTATTTTAAACCAGCTGTGATCCCATTGATCTAGTCATTTAACATGAGTACTTTCCTTTGTATGACAACATCATGTTCATACTGTATGCAGAAAGCTGTTATACAGTATGTCAAACTCGAATGATGGTACTCTGGTGTAGAAAGCTTGCATTCTACTATAGAAATCTGGTGTTCTACTAAAACCGTGCCATTCTAGTAAAGACAGATTGTGATCAACAATAGAAAGCGAGCTGCTGCTCATTTTAGAAACACACCAGAATAGAAGGCTGCTGTTGTAGGCTACTGTGCAAAACTGGTGTTCAAGAATTCTAATATAGAAAGCTGTATATGGAAATCTGGTGTTCTGCTCTAGAAATCTGGTGTTCTGCTATAGAAATCTGGTGTTCTGCTATAGAAATCTGGTGTTCTACTATAGAAATCTGGTGTTCTGCTCTAGAAATCTGGTGTTCTGCTATAGAAATCTGGTTTTCCGCTATAGAAATCTGGTGTTCTACTATAGAAATCTGGTGTTCTATAGAAATCTGGTGTTCTACTATAGAAATCTGGTGTTCTGCTATAGAAATCTGGTGTTCTGCTATAGAAATCTGGTGTTCTGCTATAGAAATCTGGTGTTCTACTATAGAAATCTGGTGCTCTACTATAGAAATAGGGTGTTCTGCTATAGAAATCTGGTGTTCTGCTATAGAAATCTGGTGTTCCGCTATAGAAATCTGGTGTTCTACTATAGAAATCTGGTGCTCTATAGAAATCTGGTGTTCTACTATAGAAATCTGGTGTTCTGCTATAGAAATCTGGTGTTCTATAGAAATCTGGTGTTCTGCTCTAAAAATCTGGTGTTCTATAGAAATCTGGTGTTCTGCTCTAGAAATCTGGTGTTCTGCTATAGAAATCTGGTGTTCTACTATAGAAATCTGGTGTTCTACTATAGAAATCTGGTGTTCTATAGAAATCTGGTGTTCTACTATAGAAATCTGGTGTTCTGCTATAGAAATCTGGTGTTCTACTATAGAAATCTGGTGTTCTACTATAGAAATCTGGTGTTCTATAGAAATATGTTATTCTCCTATAGAAATCTGGTGTTCTGCTGCAGAAATCTGGTGTTCTGATATAGAAATCTGGTGTTCTACTATAGAAATCTGGTGTTCTACTATAGAAATCTGGTGTTCTACTAAAGACATCTGGTGTTCTATAGAAATATGTTATTCTACTATAGAAATCTGGTGTTCTACTATAGAAATATGGTGTTATGCTATATAAATCTGATGTTCTATAGAAATATATTCTTCTTCTATAGAATTCTGGTGTTCTGCTATAGAAATCTGGTGTTCTGCTATCAAAATAGGGTGTTCTGCTATAGAAATCTGGTGTTCTGCTATAGAAATCGGGTGTTCTGCTATAGAAATTGGGTGTTCTGCTAAAGAAATCTGGTGTTCTGCTATAGAAATCTGGTGTTCTGCTATAGAATTCTGGTGTTCTGCTATAGAAATCTGGTGTTCTGCTATAGAAATCTGGTGTTCTGCTATAGAATTCTGGTGTTCTGCTATAGAAATCTGGCGATCTGCTCTAGAAATCGGGTGTTCTACCAGTGCTCTGGTGGGTAGGTGGCAGCATGCTGCTTGGTCTGGTATAGTAACTGGTCTCTGTGGCAGAGAGAGAGAGAGAGAGACAGATAGACTGCATGCTTAGTGATGAGGAGCGGGGAAATGCAAGAGGAAGTGATATAATTTCCATTGTGGAGGGAAGGGGCGGATTAGGGGGAAACAAAGGCAGGGATTATCTTTGCACAGGGCTATAATAGCACTACACACACAGCCTCTGCAGAACGGGCCCGCCACAGGTCTCTTTGGACCACAGAACAGAGACCGGGTCTCCCAACCACACCCGCAGGGTCTTTCTCCCATCCACGCACTTCCTCACTCCAAGCCAGCTCAGAAGAACTACAATGCCCAGCTGCATATGGGAGAGCAACCAGGGACCTGGGATTAAGGGTCATTATTTCTCCTCATTATTGACCTTCATATTGTTGTGTCTCTCTGAGGAGAGAACAGTATGGTCATGTTATCACTGTCCTCTCAGCACAGGAATCAGAACTTCACATTGGATGTCTCTCATTATAGGGCTTAGTCTAATTAGGAGAACATACATGACAATATGCCAATGCGTGAGGTCCATATCAATGCTGTGTTCCCACTTGCATTCATTTCAAGGGTGTACAGTACAATGATGCAATCATGTACAGTATATGAAGGGTCCATTAATACATCAGTGTACTGTACACAATCTACTTCTCTGTTCTTCTCAGAGCGTAATCAATGATTGATTTATTAATTGACAGTATTTTTTTAATAAAGTCACTTCAAGTTGCTGGAAATCGTCTTGTGGTTAGATTGGGACCATGATACGAGTTAAAGGCGGGGTAAAACCCTGCTGATAGGTAGAAAGTAAGACAGATGGAGAGAAAGTGACAGGTTACGTATGGCATATGATGGAGGACAAAGCAGGAGGAGGAGATAAAATAATGGGGGAGACAGAAAGAGAGAGAGAAAGAGTTAGTCTGAGATGTTTTCAATTCTGGAGCTGAAAGTCCCTCCATCTGTGGTGGTGGTTGTGGGACTGAGTGATTTCTATGATTGACCCTAATCCCAGCCCAGTGCTAGAAGAGAGACAGACATAATGGACTCTGCAGACGGACTGCACTCACTCTAACAGGCTCAACTGGCTGGCTGCTGAGGAGGACCACTGGGCCAGTCAGACTGGAGCTTCTCCCCCTACTGGACACAGGGTGATAGGACTCAGGCAAAATACTGCTGACCAACTGGTAGATTTAACCCTATGTGAAGGAAGTGTCTGAATGCTCACTTGGTCACTGGTAAGATTGACAGGCAGGAAGTCAAAGCAGACTTGTTTTTGGGGCTTTGCTAACTGCAGATGTCAATGTGGGGATGTTATCGAACCACCTTTAGCAGTCATGCACAGTGTTAAGGGCCCTATGTTATTGCAGCCAACTGTATGTCACCCAGACACAGTGTTGAGAGGTCAATAAACAGGTGTTGAGTGTCGCAATACACTGCCGCTGCAATCACACGGACTAAACACAGTGTGTTTTGTTGAGTGGCCTGTGTAGTGTTGTTTTTCGAGTGCCCTCGAGATCAACCCGGAGAACAATGCGTTGTGCTGAGTGCCCTTATTGTCACACAGGCCGGCTGAGTGGAGGTCTGGACTGGAGGACCCTAACTCACTGCAGAAATCAGACAGGCGGGTGGGCGGGCCAGGCGTTACGGTGTGGTGTGTCGTTTAGTGGGCTCAACGCAGCATGACATGGCTGGTCCCTGGTATGCTGTCATTCCTCCTAAAATAACACAACTTTGAGTGATTAAACCACTCTCCTCTGGAACAGAGCAAACAGAACAGTTAGGAATATTAAATATGCTAATCGCCTCTCACTGAGCTTTTCATTATGGCTTTTAAGTTCCACAAGTGTAGAAGTGAGAGAGAGACAGAGAGATAGAGAGAGAGAGATCGTGAGAGAGAGATCCTTGGATCCGCCATGCTTGCAGTAACATCACAGACAAGGACTGAACAAACAGCTCTGATGATCCATCCACCACGTGTACAGTACAGTAATACTGTCAGCTAGTCGATTATATAGTGTGAAGGGTTGAAGATGTATAGCTGCAGTAAAGCACTCTGTTGGACAGCACACAGTGTTTCTACTGCTTGACCTTGTCTGTAGCATCACCATCGGGATATAGATGGTGTTAGAGACATTAAAGCAGTGATATTGAAACTGCTGGACTGTGCTGTGTCTCAGTAGTTAGACTGGGTCCATGTCTCTGTACTGTGTGGGCCGGCCTGTGCTGTACTGTACTGTTCTGTACTGTTCTGATCTCACTATGCTCATCCAGTTGCACTAAGTGGCTTGGCTCCAGCCTCCAACATAGATTATATACCCCCCGTCCGTCTCTCAGTCTGATTCATGGTCTGTTTGTGTAGCCCATTCATCTGAGCCAACACATAGTAAGGAGAGACACATGAAGACACATGGCTGTTTTGGAGCAGGGAGGTACTACTTTAAGCTGCTAGAGGAGAGATACGGCCCAGAGATATGGAGCCTTACTGGGGGACTGTAAAAACACTATACTGAGGAAGAAGCCAGAGAAACAGACGACTGAGGAAGAAGCCAGAGAAACAGACGACTGAGGAAGAAGCCAGAGAAACAGATTACTGAGGAAGAAGCCAGAAAAACAGACGACTGAGGAAGAAGCCAGAGAAACAGACGACTGAGGAAGAAGCCAGAGAAACAGACGACTGAGGAAGAAGCCAGAGAAACACACGACTGAGGAAGAAGCCAGAGAAACACACGACTGAGGAAGAAGCCAGAGAAACACACGACTGAGGAAGAAGCCAGAGAAACACACGACTGAGGAAGAAGCCAGAGAAACACACGACTGAGGAAGAAGCCAGAGAAACACACGACTGAGGAAGAAGCCAGAGAAACAGACGACTGAGGAAGAAGCCAGAGAAACAGACGACTGAGGAAGAAGCCAGAGAAACACACGACTGAGGAAGAAGCCAGAGAAACACACGACTGAGGAAGAAGCCAGAGAAACACACGACTGAGGAAGAAGCCAGAGAAACACACGACTGAGGAAGAAGCCAGAGAAACACACGACTGAGGAAGAAGCCAGAGAAACACACGACTGAGGAAGAAGCCAGAGAAACAGACGACTGAGGAAGAAGCCAGAGAAACAGACGACTGAGGAAGAAGCCAGAGAAACAGACGACTGGGGAAGAAGCCAGAGAAACACACGACTGAGGAAGAAGCCAGAGAAACAGACGACTGAGGAAGAAGCCAGAGAAACACACGACTGAGGAAGAAGCCAGAGAAACAGACGACTGAGGAAGAAGCCAGAGAAACAGATGACTGAGGAAGAAGCCAGAGAAACAGATTACTGAGGAAGAAGCCAGAGAAACAGATTACTGAGGAAGAAGCCAGAGAAACACACGACTGAGGAAGAAGCCAGAGAAACAGACGACTGAGGAAGAAGCCAGAGAAACAGATGACAGGAAGAAGCCAGAGAAACAGAAGACTGAGGAAGAAGCCAGAGAAACAGACAACTGAGGAAGAAGCCAGAGAAACACACGACTGAGGAAGAAGCCAGAGAAACAGATGACAGGAAGAAGCCAGAGAAACAGAAGACTGAGGAAGAAGCCAGAGAAACAGACAACTGAGGAAGAAGCCAGAGAAACACACGACTGAGGAAGAAGCCAGAGAAACAGATGACAGGAAGAAGCCAGAGAAACAGACGACTGAGGAAGAAGCCAGAGAAACACACGACTGAGGAAGAAGCCAGAGAAACACACGACTGAGGAAGAAGCCAGAGAAACACACGACTGAGGAAGAAGCCAGAGAAACAGATGACTGAGGAAGAAGCCAGAGAAACACACGACTGAGGAAGAAGCCAGAGAAACAGATGACTGAGGAAGAAGCCAGAGAAACAGACAACTGAGGAAGAAGCCAGAGAAACAGATGACTGAGGAAGAAGACAGATCATCAGGAAGGAAGGACAGAGAATGAGGGAGGAACCATTCTTCATATGCAGTGTCATGGACATGGACACTACATTTGTATTTCCTCATTCATCATGATTCATGTCCTCTTCTCCTTTTTTATAATTTTCGTCTCCTTGAAGAGACGTCACAGATAGACAGACACGTATTGACAGACTACCATCGTTTGGCATTGAAAGGTCTCACTTTGGAAAAACAACAACTTGTAAAGGCTTTATATCTTCATAAGCATTCACAAATCATTTATATGCAAAGTCATACTATACATGAAGGGTGAGACAAAAGGTTCTCACTTTGCCATATGTGGCATATAGGGCTAACCCTTTAGCCATATGTTCAGTTCTCAGGCCAATTCAGAGCAGTGTAGAATCTGGAGGTAATAGTTTAGCCAGCAGCACACTTCACTGTTGATCGCTAATTGAAAACTGTTGGATTACGAACACTCAAGAGTGCCCTTTAGCTAGGTTGACCCCTCCGTTGTATACACAACGCCACACTGTCACACAACTGAGGACGTTTCCTTCAATGAACTTTGTGGCGATCATTTCATTAGACTAATTAGCTCTGCTGTATGTGTCATTGTTTCAGTGGTTCACCTCATTAGTAGTGACTGAATAAAATCTACATTTCATTGTTTCTTAATATAATCCTCATTCAGGTGATTAAGACCCTTATGATCCTGGCATTCAGCTATTGTTTCGCTAACAAGGTTAGTGATATCATAAACGGAGTAGGAGGGGCTAGGTCTGGCTAGCTGTGAGTGGGAGGGTCTTAGTGATGGGGGACTCGGGGGGATGGACCTTCAGACAGAAATAGGACACTTCTCTCTCTAACAAGAGTTTATCACTTTCCTTTCTTTAGGAGAGAAAAAAATGTGCTTGGGGAATGTGGTCCCTTTGATGTTGTACCAGAAATGAAAGTCCACTTAGTGGGAGTCTAAATAGGGTTTGTCATTTTCAAGCCCAGGGACTGTGTGGCTGGCTGGCTGACTGACTGTCTGGCTGCCTGACTGGCTGGGTGGATGACTGGTTGGCTGACTGGCTGGTTGACTGGCTGACTGGCTGGCTGACTGGCTGATAGGGGATGCAAACCAGATATTTCCCTAGGGGGTTGAAGTGGGAGCAGAGAGGAAACCTAGACACAGTACTGAGGCATGGTACCATGCAGACACACAGGGAAAAGACTGTCTCTTTAGAGACTCACTCTATTTTGCCATTGGGCGACGAGATATTGTGTGTCGCCCATAAGCCTCTACACATAGACAGTAATACTCCATGTTATAATCCCTGTGCAATTAATTATGTCAGACCTATATTCTAACTATTAATAGTTAGGAACCAAAATGCGAAAAACGAACCGAGAATATGTAAATAAAGCAAGCAACATTGCACGGAACCCTTTTAGCCACGAAAAGGCATTTGACAAACATTCCTTGTCCGTTTGGTTTGGTAAAGTGACGTTTTATTCAACATGTTCATGTTATTCAATGGCCCTCACCTTCTCCACTCCAAATGCTAACTGTATTACCCCTTGGAATAACACCGTTGTAATCACAGTTTATTTCCAACACACTATAGCCAACCTAAATGTGTCTGGCACCATTTTGCTACAGTACATGGTTTGAAATTGTAGTCATTTAGCTTGCGCCTTACAGAAATGAAATTCCCCCGACAGTGAGGAGAAATGTGTAAGCCCATTGAGGAGCATGCTGAGCTTGGCACCAGTCACTGCCTCTAGAATTATACAGTCTATGAACAGCACTTAGTTCACTTAGTGTTTCCCTCGAGAACAGGTTGGCACACACACACAACCACACACTCTGACACCTACCCACTGAACCAGAGGAGCCTTTAACCCTGACCTCTATATTGACCCTTGACCCTGACCTCTGCTTCATGTGTGTTTCCTGTATAGAGGCTGGCCAGGGAGGCGGAGCAGCTGCAGACAGATTTTCCCTGGCTGGACAGTATCAAGGTAAAGTTAGAACCTCCCTCTCTCTCTTTTCTCTCTCGCGCACTCTCTCTCTCTTTCTTTTCTCTCTCTCGCACTCTCACCATTTCATCCATATTTCTACCCATCTCTCTTCCTCTATCTGTCTCTTCATATTTACATTTATCCACCAAAGTAACACAACCTGTATTTTGTTGTCTTTTAAATGTCAATGCTATCAGTATTACAGACACATGTACAACTCACATGCACCACCCAGAATGAAGATGTGTTATGTGTGTTTGAGCATTTGATAATGTCCCACGGCCTATATCTACATAATGGTGAATCTGTGTTGTGCATGTAAGGCCAAAGCAGGTTGAACTTTGCATTTTCCAACACCTGACCTTTAAAACAGCAGAACACCACTCCCTGTTAATGTCTACATCTCAGAACTTTCAGTATTACTTGGCTTGTGTTTTGTGTGTGTTTGGTGTGTGTTTTTGGTGCGTTTGTGTGTGTATCTGTATGTGTCTGTTTGTGTGTGTGCAACACTCACTCTCAGATTTACAAACACACAGATGCCCCGTATATACACACACACACTCAATCTCACACTCATCACAAGATACAACAGCGGGGAGTGTGTGTGTGTGTATCTTCTGTCTCCAGGGAGACGAGCTAGCTGTCATGGTACACTTCCCACAAATAGATTTTTAACCCCGCGCCTCCCAGGGGATATTTGAGAATAGGCTTTAACTGATTTTAAACAAATTATTATGAGCCATACTTCCCAGCAAAGTCCATTTGTATTCATGGTCGCTTACACTGAAGCCGAAGTTTGGGGGATGACAGTGCCTGCACCTCTCTCCACCCGCTGTTCCCACCAACCCAGGGTGGTTCTGTCTGTCAGTGCATCTGTCCCCTTCGCTCAGGGCCGGGCAGGACTGATGCCTTCATCTATGTCTGCTTGTGGCCAGCTGGTCAGCTTTAATGTTGCTCAATCGGATGTGTACCCATGCAGGTAGTTGCATTTGGGTCACAGTGCCCTCACACAGCACACCTGTTCATAGGTAACTGCATTCAATATGGTTTCACTGTCCCTTCAAGTGGCAAAGCCAGCTCTCTCCCTTTCCCACTCATTTCCCCTCTTCCTCTCTTTCTCTCTCTCTCCCATTATCTCTACCTCATCCCTCTCTCTCTCTCCTTCTGTCTGACCCTCACCCCTTCCCCTCTCCCTCTCTCTCTCTCTCCTTCTGTCTGACCCTCACCCCTTTCCCTCGCTCTCTCTCTCCTTCTGTCTGACCCTCACCCCTTCCCCTCATCCCTCTCGCTCTCTCTCTCCTTCTGTCTGACCCTCACCCCTTCCCCTCTCCCTCTCTCTCTCTCTCTCTCTCTCTCTCCTTCTGTCTGACCCTCACCCCTTCCCCTCTCCCTCTCTCTCTCTCCTTCTGTCTGACCCTCACCCCTTCCCCTCTCCCTCTCTCTCTCTCTCTCTCTCTCCTTCTGTCTGACCCTCACCCCTTCCCCTCTCCCTCTCTCTCTCTCTCCTTCTGTCTGACCCTCACCCCTTCCCCTCATTCTTCCCTCTCTCTCTCTCTCCTTATGTCTGACGCTCACCCCTTCCCCTCCTTCCACTTTTTTTCTTATCTGTCCATGTCTTTAATCAGCCATGAAAACAGTTAGAAAATATCATATTGTTGCAAATAATAATAATGTATTGGAGCTGATTTCATTTGCCTTTATAATTAGACCAGGTAATGAATCTCGGCAGGGGTGACTGGGAAACCATTAAAGAAAACTTGTTGGGAGGGGGAGGGAAGGGAGGGTGGGGAGAGGCAGATATGCTTGTAGATTTGGTGTGCTTTTCTAATTTCCTTTTGGGTGAACACTCGACTGAGTGACACTGTAATTAGATTAGGGGGGCATGATCTTTTGGCATATTAGGAACAGCACAGAGCATCTTAAACTAACCCGGTGGAGCAAGCTGTCAGACTCCGAGAGAAAGGTGTTTATGTAAGACAGACAGTAGAATTTGTGTTTGTGTGTGTGTGTGTGTGTGTGTGTGTGTGTGTGTGTGTGTGTGTGTGTGTGTGTGTGTGTGTGTGTGTGTGTGTGTGTGTGTGTGTGTGTGTGTGTGTGTGTCTGTGTGTGTGTGTGTGTGTGTGTGTGTGTGTGTGTGTGTGTGTGTGTGTGTGTGTGTGTGTGTGTGTGTGTGTGTGTGTTCCCTACCTGGCCTGGCCCATCTTCTATGTTCAATAACACCGACATCATACGACACAATGATATGGCTGTTCCCTCTTCCTCTGCACTGCTGCTGTTGCATCTGTTACCATAACGACAGACCTTCTTTCTTCCTATTGTAACTATGACGATGGTGCCTGGGTTGGTAATATGATCACCCCGATGGTCCAACATTTTGACCGTTGGACTGTTGGTGGTCATAACACCTGTTGTGATGGTCGTTCAGGGTTTTAAATCCATTGGAATTAAATGGTGTGTGAAATAGACATTAAAGTGTTTGATTGCTCCTGATTTCTCAAGATCATAGGTCATCCTATCTCAGCTCTGTCAGGGTCTCTTTCCAGACCATTAATTTTATTGTATTGTCTCTGGATGCATTCTCTTGGGTCTCTGCTTTTTAGTAGCAGGGCCCCAGGGCTAATGACTACAAGAACCAGCCCCTAAATCATTTCACATTACAGTCATTTATACAGTTGAAGTCGGAAGTTTGCATACACTTTAGCCAAATAAATTTAAACTCAGTTTTTCACAATTTCTGACATTTAATCCTAGTAAAAAGTCCCTGTTTTAGGTCAGTTAGGATTACCACTTCATTTTAAGAATGTGAAATATCAGAATAATTGTAGAGAGTGATTTATTTAAGCTTTTATTTCTTTCATCACATTCCCAGTGGGTCAGAAGTTTACATACACTCAATTAGTATTTGGTAGGGTTAGGCAAGAGAATGGTCGTGAACAGGCAAAAGGTCAAAACCAGATCAGAGTCCAGGAGGTACAAAGTGGCAGACAGGCTCGAGGTCAGGGCAGGCAGAATGGTCAGGCAGGCGGGTACAGAGTCCAAAACAGGCAAGGGTCAAAACCGGGAGGACTAGAAAAAGGAGAAAATGCAAAGCAGGAAAACGTGAAAAACCGCTGGTAGGCTTTGACATATAAGGCGAACTGGCACAGAGAGACAGGAAACACAGGGATAAATACACTGGCACAGAGAGACAGGAAACACAGGGATAAATACACTGGCACAGAGAGACAGGAAACACAGGGATAAATACACTGGCACAGAGAGACAGGAAACACAGTGATAAATACACTGGGGAAAACAAGCAACACCTGGAGGGGGTGGAGACAATAAAGAGGTGAAACTGATCAGGGTGTGACAGCAATATTGTTGACCATTCATGCCATTGAATAACATATAAGATATTTTATAGCATTTTTACATCTGGAAGATACAATGTTGCTATGACTACAAGGCGCTCTTTCTAGAATAACTCCAGTATCAAAACTGCTTGCCAGCTCCTAATATTATTATTTAAAAAAAATATATGTTTACGACCAGATCAGCTTAAAACCGTAACTCTGTTTATTATCTCTTTCGTGAGATACAGAAAGGTGTTTGCATCATCTCTTGTTTTGTTACTTTATTATTATCTTTATTTCATATTCAATACCAGCATTAGTAATGCAACGATGCAAGAGAGCACTTACTTGTCAATCACAGGCATAAAGTACAGTAGTTTACCTGTTAATACCACTATTAGTATCAAAAACCAGTGGAGTACTTACGCAGCTGTACTGTATGATAATATCAATGAATCTACAAGGCCTGGTCCTAGACACATGACACATGACATGATGATCTCTGGAGTGGGTTGTCGATCTGATGTGTAAGACATAGGGACATGGTGGAAAGAGACTGGGGGATAGAAGACATCCACTTTCCATCAGAATGTGATGTGGCAGCTGCTGTACGTTTGAAATGCATTAGCGCTAATAGCTGTATCGTTAAGGGAGAGAGAGAGACTGATGAGTTACCATGGAGAAACAGGGGGAGAGGGGTGAGTTACTATGGAGAAACGGGGGAGAGGGGTGAGGGATGAGAGACTCAGTGAGAGAGGGAGAGAGAGAAGGTGAGGGCGTGTGGGAGCGAGGGAGGTTTGATAGAGAGAGAGAGAAAAGGAGGAGGAGATAGGCACAGAGAGAAGGTGAGTGCGTGTGGGAGCGAGGAAGGTTTGATAGAGAGAGAGAGAAAAGGAGGAGGAGATAGGCACAGAGAGAAGGTGAGGGCGTGTGGGAGCCAGGGAGGTTTGATAGAGAGAGAGAGAAAAGGAGGAGGAGATAGGCACAGAGAGAAGGTGAGGGCGTGTGGGAGCGAGGGAGGTTTGATAGAGAGAGAGAGAAAAGGAGGAGGAGATAGGCACAGAGAGAAGGTGAGGGCGTGTGGGAGTGAGGAAGGTTTGATAGAGAGAGAGAGAAAAGGAGGAGGAGATAGGCACAGAGAGAAGGTGAGGGCGTGTGGGAGCCAGGGAGGTTTGATAGAGAGAGAGAGAAAAGGAGGAGGAGATAGGCACAGAGAGAAGGTGAGGGCGTGTGGGAGCGAGGGAGGTTTGATAGAGAGAGAGAGAAAAGGAGGAGGAGATAGGCACAGAGAGAAGGTGAGGGCGTGTGGGAGTGAGGAAGGTTTGATAGAGAGAGAGAGAAAAGGAGGAGGAGATAGGCACAAAGAGAAGGTGAGGGCGTGTGGGAGCGAGGAAGGTTTGATAGAGAGAGAGAGAGAAAAGGAGGAGGAGATAGGCACAGAGAGAAGGTGAGGGCGTGTGGGAGTGAGGAAGGTTTGATAGAGAGAGAGAGAAAAGGAGGAGAAAAGGCACAGAGAGAAGGAGCCGTCTACCACGCTTCTATCACCCTCTAATAAATGAAGCATTTCATCAGTGTTCATTCAGTGTTTGTGTGTGAGTGTGAGTGTGAGTGTGAGTGAGTGTGAGTGTGTGTGTGTGTGTAGTGTGTAGTGTGTAGTGTGTAGTGTGTGTGTGTAGTGTGCGTGCGTGCGCGCGTGCGTGTGTCTCACAGGGTTATACTGAATAAAGAAACCTGTTTCTCAGTATTTGTAGCATATGCTTTTCTGATGTGATTGTTTTTTTTGTTTTTTTATCTCAAAGCTCCCACATTTGAGATAAACAGGATTTTAAAAATTGTTCCTTTCACTGATTAGGTGCACTTGTGACAGTGACATGATCCAGCCACATTAGTAGAGTTCCCTCAGTGAGCCTGACCTCTAGTGGCGGGGGTAAGAGTTGACACTCCGATTTGTTGCACTGACCATGCCAACCCTTCTTATAATGCGTCTATTTCAGATAATTGGCCCTTCAGAGGAAATTACGGAAAATTATTGTGGCGGGCGAATGTCTCTATCAGCCCGGCCCTCGGAGCAGAGCGACGCGAGCGGCTCCCTTAACCACAGAATACATTAGTTTTATGTCTTCAAGGGACCACAATCAGGTGAAATAGACGGACACCAAAGGACGCCTCACTGGGATTCTGTTTCTTCTCTTATTTCACCCACATTTTTATTGTTCTTCTTTTCTGTCTTAGTTTTATTTTGTATTTATATGTTCATCTATGGACAGATTGGGGGAGACAGGAATTCAACGGTCTGTGCAAGAAATGTTTTTGTTTCATGTTTTAGAAGAAGTATTTGGTTCTTTTTGAAATAGGATTGTTTTCCCTACTCACATATGATGAGTGTAACTCACATTACCTTGAGGTGTTAGATGGCGAACAGGCGGATCGTTACGTTTAGTAGGCCAGGGCAGCATACTGCACTAAGTCTGCTACTAAATAAATACTCTCTATAATATTTGAATGTCTATTTCTATGGTTGAATGGGATGTTTTTCTCCCTAGTAATTCTATCACTCCTCCTTTTGTATATCAAATAATCTACATTCCCCCATTCTCAGTGACTGCAGAGGCTCTGTCTGAGTTGGACCAGGTTTTCCTGTTTCAGCACATATGTGAGCCAGTACCCAACCCTTTAAATAGGGTCTCCATAGCAGGAGCTACAGAGAGCGGGAGGAAGAGTAGGAGGGAGGAGGGGAGTGTGGCGATTGGAGCACTTTTTAAATATACAGTATGTTTTTTTGCACACTGATAAGCATAAACACATTGCATAATCACAAATAAACTGCTTCTATTTTCTTTGTGAGCGTCCCCCCCTCGCCCTTCTCTTTCCTGTGGCCGTGCTGAGACAGAGGCAGAGCGCTAGCAGGCTGCCGAGCGAGTAATGGAACTTCTAAACAGCGTTCTGTTATCGCTGAATCCCGCGCCATGGAACACTTTTCCATCTTTTCACCACTTGAGGGAAAGGAATGAAAGGAAGGGGGTAGGAGGACGGGAGAAAATCCATCACAATATACAATTTAGCGTTGCCGCCTCCGTATCAAGCGTATCTGATGGTCTGGATGCCTCAGCAGAGAGACATAGACTGGACCCAGTCTTGTTACTATACACAACACTGAACTGTGTGTGTGTGTGTGTGTGTGTGTGTGTGTGTGTGTGTGTGTGTGTGTGTGTGTGTGTGTGTGTGTGTGTGTGTGTGTGTGTGTGTGTGTGTGTGTGTGTGTGTGTGTGTGTGTGTGTGTGTGCGCGCGCGCGCGTGTGTGTGTGTGTGTGTTTACATGTGAGTGTGTGAGTGCAATTGCACATGTGTGAGAATACTGTAACCTTGACTACAAGCTTGTACTTTGCACTCATGTGAAACTCATGGATAATATGTACCAATTGGTCAAGCAACTGGAAGAGTTGGATCATTGCTCATTTAGTAATATGGCACTCCATAGCCACTTCAAACATCAATCTGGATCATCACCGGTCCAATTCTTCTACACCTCTTCCTGACCACCCCAGGCCACCCCTTTATCCTCCTCCTCCTCCTGTTGACCACCCCAGGCCACCCCTTTATCCTCCTCCTCCTCCTGTTGATCAGCCCAGGCCACCTTTCTCTCCTCTCTTCCACCCCTACCTATCCCCCTCCCCCTCCTCCTCCTCCTGACCATCTCACCCCACCCCTCCCCTTCCCTCCACCCTCCATGTCTTTACCTCCTGATCACCACAGCCCACCCCTCCCCTTCCCTCTACCCTCCATGTCTTTACCTCCTGATCACCACAGCCCACCCCTCCCCTTCCCTCCACCCTCCATGTCTCCACATCCTAATCACCCTAGCCCACCCCTCTCTTCTCTCCTCCACCCCTCCTCCTTATCCAACTCCCGCTGGCAACCTCAGCCCACCCCTCTCTCCTCCACTCCCTCTCCCTCCCTCGCTCCCTTGCTCACTCTCTGCACCTGCTTTCTCTTCTGCTGTCTGCTTTTTTCACTCGCTGGTTGCCTTGGTTACCCCACAGTTTGGTCATTTCAGCTTCTTGATTGCAGGCCCGGCTGTAATTTGCGTAAGTATCTCTCTTCAAGGTAGAAATGCTATTTTCTCCATTCTCTTTATTTATTTGTCTCTCTCTCCCTCTCATTCGCCTTCACCCTCTACCTGACTCCTTCAGTACTCTCATGTAATGTTGTTCTGCTGCTCTGAGAGTGAGAGAGAGAGAGCACAAGTGGTCTCAGACATGCTGTTTCACACTCAACTAAGAGGGCATGAAAGAACTCTTGTTTGGTGAGCCACGGTGCTGTGGAGCGCTGCGTTAGCCGGGGGCAGAGAGAGAGAGAGAGAGAGAGAGAGAGAGAGAAAGAGAGAGAGAGAGTCCCCCGTGCCATGTCTAAACCCAGCCTATCGATCCCCAGGCCCCACCGGGAATGGCAATCAATAGCCAAAGAAATCCAGCAGGCCACGCTCCGAAGCTCTATTCCCCATCTCAACACATGCCCAACACCCATGAAATGTTATTTCATAGAGAGAACCTGCTCCCCCTGGCCCCCTGGTTAGAGAGGGGGTCTATATGAGAACTCTGAACTAGAGAGGTCACCATCATAGAGGATTGGGTTTGGCTTTTTTTATTAAATAATTGGGTCCATCATAGTTTGGGTCTTAATATTGTATATTTTGTCTAATGTCTAGGTATCACCTCTGTGATGTTTACTGTATTAAATTATTATTATTATTATTATTATATTGATTAAACAGTATGTACAACCTCCCTACTGGGACCAGTAGATTGCTGCATGACATTGTTTGATGATGGCATGGTTCCCTTCCCTTAGGTCCTGTGAGGCGGCAGGTACACTAGCCTAGCGGTTAAGAGCGTTGGGCCAGTAACCAGAAGGACGCTGGTTCAAATGCCTTTGAGCAAGGCACTTAGCCCTAACTGCTGTGCATAAGAGCAGCTACTAAATGATGTGAATGTAGCATGTTCATTTCCTATCTCCATTTAAAGAGTTGTGGGTGAGAGGTGTTTATAGAAAAGTTTTTATTTGCAGTGGTTAAAAGTATGGATAAAGGTTTGGGTTTCAGTGGTTAAAAGTATGGATAAAGATTTGGGTTTCAGTGGTTAAAAGTATGGATAAAGGTTTGGGTTTCAGTGGTTAAAAGTATGGATAAAGGTTTGGGTTTCAGTGGTTAAAAGTATGGATAAAGATTTGGGTTTCAGTGGTTAAAAGTATGGATAAAGGTTTGGGTTTCAGTGGTTAAAAGTATGGATAAAGGTTTGGGTTTCAGTGGTTAAAGGTATGGATAAAGGTTTGGGTTTCAGTGTGTGCTTTCTTTGGTGCAACTTGTCCTTGGTCGATGCGGACGTAGATGTCTTGAGGAAGGTTACTGTCTGATTTGAATGTTTGAAGCGTTGTGAAGCATCGTAGGGGACAGCAAGGCGTCTAATGGAAATGATTACATGGTCGACAATAACAGGTTTGTCTCTGCCATCGCTGATGGTTGAGTGGCCACTCTCAGTCAACCTTTGAAGAGGGGGTGGCAGCTCCCTGGCACCCTGGCCCTCAAGCCTTCAACCTGTATCCGGTTGTCCTGAAGAATATGGAACCGTGAAGCTGTTTTCAGGATAAGTGGTGTTCTACTGTTAGACAGAGGTTCAATATGAAGATGCCATGTGATTGGCTAGGGCAGATCCAAATGCACTGTAAGGTGGCTTGTGATTGGTCACTGCTGCCTGGTGAGATTGCGGACTGTACAGTGCCAGGATCCACCATGTCACGCTGATAGATGGAGAATTGGATTGCCTCCTAGGTTACCAGAACACCACCTGATCCCTGTATTAATATTGTTATGGTCTGTTTATCTTATTTGCCTTTATTTGTTGTTAGAGCGTCTCCTTCCTGCCTCTCCTGTGCTGATCAGATTGGGGCTTGTTTGGGAGGCGTTGTGTGCATGTGTCATGTTGGATAGGCCCTTTATCTGGCAGTGTGTCCATGCTGTGTGGCGATGCTATCGGGGCTAAAGCCGGCTCCTCAATGGAGCCATGTCAGCCAACAATGGGGATCTGCATTACCCAGTGCGCAGTGGTACAAAGCGTCCTCTCCTTATCGCAGGATTGGAATATTCAAAGACTGATTTAACTGCTTTTTACTGAAGGGATCTGACAGCCACTGAAAGAGAGAGACAGACTGAGAGAAGGGAGGGAGACAGAGAGAGGGGGGGAGAGAGAGAGAGAGAGAGAGAGAGAGAGAGAGAGAGAGAGAGAGAGAGAGAGAGAGAGAGAGAGAGAGAGAGAGAGAGAGAGAGAGAGAGAGAGAGAGAGAGAGAGAGAGAGAGAGAGAGAGAGAGAGAGAGAGAGAGAGAGAGAGAGAGAGATCATATAACTAAAAGGTTGCTTAGAGGAAATAAGTGTATTAAGGCTAGCATTTAAAGAAGGGCAGTCTGCACTATTGAGCATGGATTAAGACATAGGCCATTGTAACATAAAAGAGGTTATGGAATGCATAGCATATTCATCAGATTTTTTTCAACCACTATGATTTTAGGTCACATAATGGACAATAATGGAAAAACAAAATGGTCTCTCTTTTTCTGTTCTTTTCTCTTTTCCCTTTGTGTTTTTCCTTGCCTTATTCCTGTATCTGTACGACTGCAGACCATCTTTCACTCAGGGCTTTTGAAGTTAATGTGCAGTTAGAGAAGGCCTACCTTTATGTGTGGTGAGACAAAGGACATTGATGTGGTGCACATGGAGAATGCATCATTTTCACGGTGTATTTGAGCAGTAAACTTAGGGCAGATTTGTTTATTGGCATACAAATGAACATCTACATGAAGCTATGTGTGGAACACCATGATAGCAACAGCTCCCTAATAGCTTAAAAGCCCAAAGACATCCAGCATGCCAATGAGAGAGCCGCGCCCTAGGCCTCCCCCCTCCCTCCCTTCATCATACACAGCTTTATCTGAAGAGTCAAACACACAGTTCCTCTCTCTCTCTCTCTCTCTCTCTCTCTCTCTCTCTCTCTTTCTCCCTCTCTCTCTATCTCTCTCTCTCTGGTCCTTCTCTCTCTCTCTCTCTCTCTCTCTCTCTCTCTCTCTCTCTCTCTCTCTCTCTCTCTCTCTCTTTCTCCCTCTCTCTCTATCTCTCTCTCTCTGGTCCTTCTCTCTATCTCTCTCTCTCTGGTCCTTCTCTCTCTCTCTCTCATTTATTTCAATTCAATTCAAAAGGCTTTATTGGCATGGGAAACAGCTTTCTCTCTCTCTCTCTCACTGACTTGATCTCTCCCTCTCTCACTCTATTTCTCTCTCACTCTATTTTTCTCTCACTATTTCTCTCTCACTCTATTTCTCTCTCACTCCACCTATTTTGCTCTCTATCTCCCTTTTTCTCTTTCTCTCTCTCACCCTTGTCTCTCTTTTTCCACATTTTGCTTTTGCCTCCTTTCTTTAAAGTGTGCTTTTTACATTTAATTATGTATTTTTATTGACAGTATAAAGAGGCATCATCCCTGAGATTATGACAGGTTGCTTCAATAGACTCATTTCTCCCCAGAGGAGCCTAACTTGAAAACCACCCTGCATTTATACTAGCCTAATAAGAAGATATTTCAAGGTGACAGGTTTTGTGTGGCTATTTTAAGTGGGTTTTTCTGTGAGGCAGTGCACTAAATTCCGGTCTATTCTATTTTTTGCAATTTGGACATTACTCGACTTGTCCAGGCAGTCAGATGTTTTTTTGTGTCAGAGAATCCTCACTATAGCCAGACTATGTTCACTGAGTTTAGTCTATGTCCTCAACAAGACCCAAATTGTCTGTCATCGCGATAGTCTGACAATCTGTATTAGAGGGGGGGGGGGGGATTGATCAGCTTTAATACTGCAGATAGATTGTGGCTTCTATCAATGTAATTGTCTGCATCACTTCCAATCCCCCATATATATATTTTTTGTTGTAGGCCTACATGCCTTTGTACAGTGCATTTGGAAAGTATTCAGACCCCTTGACTTTTTCCACATTTTGTTACGTTACGGCCTAATTCTAAAATGGATGAAAAAGTTTTTTCCTTCATCGATCTACACACAATACCCCATAATGACAAAGCAAAAACAGGTTATAAAACATTTTTTTTGACATTAGTATTCAGACCCTTTACTTAGTACTTTGTTGAAGTCTTGAGTCTTCTTGGGTATGATGCTACAAGCTTGGCACACCTGTATTTGGGGAGTTTCTCCAATTCTTCTCTGCAGATCCTCTCAAGCTCTGTCAGGCTGGATGGGACGCATCGCTGCATGGCTATTTTCAGGTCTCTCCAGAGATGTTCGATCGGGTTTAATTCCGGGCTCTGGCTGGGCCACTCAAGGACATTCAGAGACGTGTCCCGAAGCCACTCCTGCATTGTCTTGGCTGTGTGCTTAGGGTCGTTGTCCTGTTGGAAGGCGAACCTTCGCCCCAGTCTGAGGTCCTGAGCGCTCTGGATGTTTTCATCAAGGATCTCTCTGTACTTTGCTCCATTCATCTTTCCCACGATCCTGACTAGTCTCCCAGTCCCTGCCGCTGAAAAACCTCCCCACAGCAAGGCCCTTCTCCCCGATTGTTCAGTTTGGCTGGGCGGCAAGCTCATGAAAGTATTGGTAGTTCCAAACTTCTTCCATTTAAGAATGATGGAGGCCACTGTGTTCTTGGGGATCTTCAATGCTGCAGACATTTTTTGGTACCCTGTCCCCAGATCTGTCCTGTCTCGGAGCTCCATGGACAATTCCTTTGACCTCATGGCTTGGTTTTTGCTCTGACATCATATGGACCAGTGTGTGCCTTTCCAAATCATGTCCAATCAATTTAATTGACCACAGGTGGACTCCAATCAAGTTGCAGAAGCATCTCAAGGATGATCAATGGAAACAGGATACACCTGAGCTCAATTTTGAGTCTCAAAGCAAAGGGTCTGAATAATTAGGTAAATAAGGTATTTCTGTTTTCGGTTTGCATTTCCTGCTGTGCAGTAAAATTCTCAGCAAAAAAAAGAGTGATCGAATTAAGATCCTTCATCTGTATCATCACAAGACCGGTTATTAAAACCAGTTAATACGGCCAGTTATTAAGGAGTTAAAAAAGGGAGTTTAAAGGCTCTCTGGTAGTCCTGTGTCTACATTTCTAGGATTATTTCACCCCTTGTGATTTAGCTAGGTTTTTATGTTTCGTAAGTGTTCCTATTATACAAGGAAGGCCTTTTGTTCAAATGAAATGTTTTTATGAAATGAACAAAATAGTTTTCATGTTTTTTTTGTGGTTTCTTTCCCATATTGCACCTCCAGTGTTCTAGTATCCTTGATGAAATTGCATGTCAGTCATTACTTACTTTACATGCGTCAATTGATAAAATGTGTGCTGTGTGTACTTCTCAATACAACATTTCACACTAGCTTCTACTAGAGGGATTGAACATTTCCTGAAGGTTTGTCTGTTATAACTGCCTAGTGTTTCTAAGGGTGTTGGACCTGTCAAATAGACATTGTGTAGAGGGGGAGAGAGACATTGAGAGACAAGGAGAGCGATTGGAGTGGAGGCAGGAAGGACAGAACAGCAGAGTGAGTCAGGTTTTATACCTTACGTTACAAAAGCACTTCTATTCTGCTGCCCAATCACATAGTCTTTTTGTTCTGGAAGGTCCTCCTTGACTAGTCAGCAGAGTGTGTGTGTCTCTGTATGTGCGTATGTTTGTGTGTGTGTATACGCACTAATGAAGAGCAGCAAATGGAATCCTTTATTGTTTCTGATTTTATGTGAGGTTCCATTAGGGATCTGCTGCTAGGGATGATTGCTGGAGTACCATGGCCTGGAGAGCATCCGCAGTTTCTGTTTGATTGTGACTTGTTTTTGTGTATGTATGTGTGTGTGTGTGTGTGTGTGTGTGTGTGTGTGTGTGTGTGTGTGTGTGTGTGTGTGTGTGTGTGTGTGTGTGCGTGCGTGCGTGCGTGCGTGCGTGCGTGCGTGCGTGCGTGCGTGCGTGCGTGCGTGCGTGCGTGCACGTGTAATTACAAAGTCATTAGCAGGTGTCCAGAAGATATATGGATATGACTGTAATCTGTCCTCACATGATGGAGAGCTTGTCTGAGATTTAAATGTCAAACTGTCTCAACGTGTCTTGTGAGAGCACACAGCATGCCCACCAAGAGGTAAGGTATACACCCTGACACATGCACACATGCACCCTTCCTCCCTGACAGAAGCCTATATGTGTAGTGCAGGTCTATACTGTATTCCACCAAATGGGCTGGCTCATATTTAGCCCAGTGGGCCTGTCTAACTTGGTTTTATTTGCGCAAAATGATCATTATCGGGCTAATACTGGTGGCCTCAAGTAAAAAAATGTTGTCGCATGGAGTCCTCAAGGAAAGAAATGGGCCGGTGTGTTAGAAATTGTATTTTTTTATTTTTTATTTCACCTTTATTTAACCAGGTAGGCTAGTTGAGAACAAGTTCTCAATTACAACTGCGACCTGGCCAAGATAAAAACAAAGCAGTGCGACACAAACAACAACACAGAGTTACACATGGAATAAACAAACATACAGTCAATAATACAGTAGGAAAAAAGTATATGCACAGTGTGTGCAAATGAGGTAAAATAAGGGAGGTAAAGAAATAAATAGGCCATGGTGGAGAAATAATTACAATTTAGCAATTTAAACATTGGAGTGATAGATGTGCAGAAGGTGAATGTGCAAGTAGAGATAGTGGGGTACAAAGGAGAAGAAAAAAAAATAACAGTATGGGGATGAGGTAGTTGGATGGGCTATATACAGATGGGCTATGTACAGGTGCAGTGATCTGTGAGCTGCTCTGAGACATGGTGCTTAAAGTTAGTGAGGGAGATATGAGTCTCCAGCTTCAGTGATTTGTGCAATTCGTTCCAGTCATTGGCAGCAGAGAACTGGAAGGAAAGGCGGCCAAAGGAGGAGTTGGCATTGGGGACAACCAGTGAAAAATACCTGCTGGAGCGCGTGCCTCAGGTGGGTGCTGCTATGGTGACCAGTGAGCTGAGATAAGGCGGGGCTTTACCTAGCAAAGACTTATAGATGACCTGGAGCCAGTGGGTTTGGCGACGAATAGATGACCTGGAGCCAGTGGCCAGCCAACGAGAGCATATATGTCGCAGTGGTGGGTAGTATATGGGACTTTGGTGACAAAACCGATGGCACTGTGATAGACTGCATCCAATTTGCTGAGTAGAGTGTTGGGTGCTATTTTGTCAACGACATCGCCGAAGTCAAGGATCGGCAGGATGGTCAGTTTTACGAGGGTATGTTTGACAGCATCAGTGAAGGATGCTTTGTTGCGAAATAGGAAGCCGAGTCTAGATTTAATTTAGGATTGGAGATGCTTAATGTGAGTCTGGAAGGAGAGTTTACAGTCTAACCAGACACCTAGGTATTTGTAGTGGTCCACATATTCTAAGTCTGAATCGTCCAGAGTAGTGATGCTGGACTGGCGGGCAGGTGGGGCAGCGATCGGTTGAAGAGCATGCATTTAGTTTTACTTGCATTTAAGAGCAGTTGGAGGCCACGCAGTTGTATGGCATGTATGGCAGTTGGAGGCCAGCAGTTGTATGGCATTGAAGCTCGTCTGGAGGTTAGTTAACACAGTGTCCAAAGAAGGGCCAGAAATATATAGAATGGTGTCGTCTGCGTAGAGGTGGATCAGAGAGTCACCAGGGACCACCAGGGATGTTAGGGATGATTTCTGGTCCCAGTCCAGCCCTGTATTCCAGCTACTGTACCTGCTTTTACCATATTAATCTACAGCGTCTGCATCTACATAGGGCGGCACACAATTGGCCCACCGCTGTCCGGGTTTGGCCGGGGTAGGTCGTCATTGTAAATAAGAATTTGTTCTTAACTGACTTGCCTGGAGCATGGAATGATTTTAATGTGTTCACTTACGCTCAATGCTTTGTTCAAAGCTTTGTTTTGTTGTTTCTACTTGTCATATGATCATTTGAAAAACAATCTTCCATATACAATTACAGATATTAATTTGAGCCAGTTTGCTACAGTAGGAAATAAATCCTGCAGCAACAGGAAATGTCAATTATTATGTGGATTATAATTAATGGACATTTTTGTAAGAATTGATACATTTTTCATTAGGGCAAATCAAGTCTGAAATTACACAAAGTGGAAATGACAAACTTTAGAAGCCTTTAGAAGTTTGAATTGCTCAGCAACAAAAGAGTGATCAAATTAAGACCCTAAAAACTGTAGATATATAATTATTTAATAGTCATTCATTACAGTAATTGATAGTGGGAGACAAATAGATAAGAAACACGATAGAGAGCCAGTCAGAGTGACACAGTTCAGACAGGAAGCAGCAACAGAAACCGAAAGACAGATAGACA
Source organism: Salvelinus fontinalis (assembly GCF_029448725.1). Taxonomy (NCBI): domain Eukaryota; kingdom Metazoa; phylum Chordata; class Actinopteri; order Salmoniformes; family Salmonidae; genus Salvelinus; species Salvelinus fontinalis. The sequence continues at coordinate 58,106,322 of NC_074667.1, forward strand.
GACATGGTGAGAAAACACAAAAAAGTCTAGAGCAGAGGGGACTGTTTCTATAGCAACAGTGGGCACCTAACCTGCAGCTGCACTGTATTCATTCAATCTGAAATTGGGTGAGAGAGAAGGCTGGCTGGTATTGAGGGGAGAGAGATGGGGAAGAGAGAAGGCTGGCTGGTATTGAGGGGAGAGAGATGGGGAACGGAAAAGGCTGCCTGGTATTGAGGGGAGAGAGATGGGCAAGAGAGAAGGCTGGCTGGTATTGAGGGGAGAGAGATGGGGAAGGGAAAAGGCTGCCTGGTATTGAGGGGAGAGAGATGGGGAAGGGAGAAGGCTGGCTGGTATTGAGGGGAGAGAGATGGGGAAGGGAGAAGGCTGCCTGGTATTGAGGGGAGAGAGATGGGGAAGGGAGAAGGCTGGCTGGTATTGAGGGGAGAGAGATGGGGAAGGGAGAAGGCTGGCTGGTATTGAGGGGAGAGAGATGGGGAAGGGAGAAGGCTGGCTGGTATTGAGGGGAGAGAGATGGGGAAGGGAGAAGGCTGGCTGGTATTGAGGGGAGAGAGATGGGCAAGAGAGAAGGCTGGCTGGTATTGAGGGGAGAGAGATGGGGAAGGGAGAAGGCTGCCTGGTATTGAGGGGAGAGAGATGGGGAAGGGAGAAGGCTGCCTGGTATTGAGGGGAGAGAGATGGGGAAGGGAGAAGGCTGCCTGGTATTGAGAGAAGAGAGATGGGGAAGGGCGAAAAGGCAGGGAGGGCGGAGAGGAGGACGAGAGGTTGGGGAGGGAGCAGACGACTGAGATAAGGGTAAGGAGACCGAGGAGTGGGGAGAGATGCTGTGCGAGCGTGATGCATTGCTGGCGTGCCATTCTATGAGTGTGTGCCGTGTGTTTGTGCTTATGTGTGAGTGTGTGTGGTTTTGTGTATGTTTAGCTGGTAGTTATGCTGAGAGAGGGTAGTGTGCTTTATTAGATGTGTTTAACCTAGGCCCTGGGTCCTAAGAGACCAAGGACCAGCCAGCCTAGGGGGATCTGAGGGACCACAGGCACCTAGGGTGCCTCGCCATGTAGCCTCTGTTTGTGTGTGCGACCTTACATAAAAACATTATATGTGAAAAGAACACTTGAAAAAACCCATAATTTTCGGACACGTGTGAACACGTGTGAACAAATCATGTGAAAAATGTAACACAAAAAATATACACTACCGTTCAAAAGTTTGGGGTCACTTAGAAATGTCCTTGTTTTTGAAAGAAAAGCCATTTGTCCATTGAAATAACAGGCCAGCATCCCGGAGTCGCATCTTCACTGTTGACGTTGAGACTGGTGTTTTGCGGGTACTATTTAATGAAGCTGCCAGTTCTTAAACTCGACACACTAATGTACTTGTCCTCTTGCTCAGTTGTGCACCCGGGCCTCCCACTCCTCTTTCTATTCTGGTTAGGGACAGTTTGCGCTGGTCTGTGAAGGGAGTAGTACACAGCATTGTACGAGACCTTCAGTTTCTTGGCAATTTCTTACATGGAATAGCCTTCATTTGTCAGAACAAGAATAGACTGATGAGTTTCAGAAGAAAGTTATTTGTTTCTGGCCATTATGAGCCTGTAATCGAACCCACAAATGCTGATGCTCCAGATACTCAACTAGTCTAAAGAAGGCCAGTTTTATTTCTTCTTTAATCAGGATAACAGTTTTCAGCTGTGCTAACATAACTGCAAAAGGGTTTTCTAATGATCAATTAGCCTTTTAAAATTATAAACTTGGATTAGCTAACGCAACGTGCCATTTGACACAGGGGTGATGGTTGCTGATAACGGGCCTCTGTACGCCAATATAGATATTCCATAAAAAATCGGCCATTTCCAGCTACAATAGTCATTAACAACATTAACAATGTCTACACTGTATTTCTGATCAATTTGGTGTTATTTTAATGGACAAAAAATCAAGTAAATTTCAAAGTGACCCCAATCTTTTGAACGGTAGTATATACATTTCACATGAGTCAGACACGTGCATCATTTAAAATACATTTTCACATGTGAAAAAATCGCATGTGAAAAATGTCACTTGGGAAAAACAGACACGTGCGTCAGATGTGGTTTTCGGACACGTGTGAAGTTTCACATGCATTTTTAAGCTCAATATGTGAAAACAGCAATTCACATGTGAAAATGCAATTCTACTATTAAAAATGCTATTTTCACATGTGAAACTGCAAATTTGACATGTTTCTTTTTCCATACCCACCACCCGCACCCTTATGTACCGTCTATAAGTGTCTTCCTGTTTACATCCCTCAACTACCCTTTCCCCCCCTTTCCACATCTTCTCTCCTTGTCCCACTGTCTATCCAGATCATGCATGGCTGCTGTGTAGAGAGAGGAGGCAGAGTGTTCTGGTACTGGAGGATAACGAGCATCGGTCTGAAGGGAGAGGACTCTGCTTCTCTGCTTCCCCATCCGGAGGCCCCCCTAGGCAAGGCCCTGCCTCATGTTAAGTGTCAATAGGAGTTTGGGTCAGGCTGCGTCTGTCTGTGTGGGTTGTTTGGGGCTGAGCTGAGCCGTGCTTAGCTGATGACTGACTCCCTGATTAGTGCTGGAGGCCAGCCCGGGTCCTGGTTACGGACATATTGGGTCTGGACTGTCTCAGGGAGAGATAGAGACAGTGAGAGAGAGACAGTGAGAGAGAGACAGTGAGAGAGAGACAGTGAGAGAGAGACAGTGAGAGAGAGAGAGAGAGAGAGAGAGAGAGAGAGAGAGAGAGAGAGAGAGAGAGAGAGAGAGAGAGAGAGAGAGAGAGAGAGAGAGAGAGAGAGAGAGAGAGAGAGAGAGAGAGAGAGAGAGAGAGAGAGTGTGATGGGTATGTGTGGGTATGTGTGTGTGTGTGTGTGTGTGTGTGAAGGGCTCTCTCAGCCTCTCCTCTGCTGTCAGAGAATGAGCAGAACTCCACCGCGGGAAAAGCAGTCACTCCAGTGCCCTTGAGAGCGTATCCTCACCCAGGCTCCCTCCCAATGATATTGAGGCGGGCCCAGACTTATGCCGCACCGTGCCGCACGCAGCCCTGGCGAGGAGGTGGGGGTCGGAGGGAGGGGGCAAGCTCTGGGCTGGGGAGCGTGGGGGTTGTGGGCTTTGGGGGCGTACAGGGAACGCTGCAATGAACTTGGCTTCTGTCCTGTTCTCTGTCTTTTCTTTCTCCTCTGAGATGAGAGGCGCTATTTACCATGAACTCAACAGACAATAAGCAGTGGATGAGAGCTCTAGGGAGCAATGCTAGCTCATTCCACTCTATATACTCATACTAAATCCAGCTAACAACCACTGCACCATAGTAAATCATGCCATACATACAGCATAGCACTGTATGTCCTATTATAGTGAATACCACATTACAACACAACTAGATTGCATCCTGTAGTGCATTAGAAAACAGCACGTCTCAGAAACACATTCCACAAAGTTCCATTCCACAATCTTTCATCACACTACCTCCCCAGTGTTCTGTGATGCTGATTATATTCTCATGCTGTCTAGTGTGTCTGAATATAACCTTGATATCTTCATACAGCTACACCAGCAGAAGAGCTTAATGGATATAGTCACTGCTATATCTTCTCTCATCACCTGTCTTTTCACCTTTCTTTTCCGCGCAGGAGAGCGACATGGAGTACTATGATTCGAAAGCGGAATCAGACTATGTGAGTACAGTGGTGTGTCCTCCCAGTTCTGCCCGTCCTGCTCCCCTGTACGTCTTGTTGTCCCACTGGTCACAGGCCTCTGGGCTGTCTGTGTGTGTTAGTACGCTGCTGACACTGTGGCTATGAGTGTGTGTGACAGGCCTGGGGCCAGCACCATGCATGTGACCAAGCTCCCACTAACTGTCCTCCCAAGAGATTCAGTCAACCCTGAAGTACCTACCTACCTAACCCCAAACCCTGAAGTACTTCCCTACCTAACCCCAAACCCTGAAGGACTTACCTACCTAACCACAAACCCTGAAGGACTTATCTACCTAACCACAAACCCTGAAGGACTTACCTACCTAACCCCAAACCCTGAAGTACCTACCTACCTAACCCCAAACCCTGAAGTACTTCCCTACCTAACCCCAAACCCTGAAGGACTTACCTACCTAACCACAAACCCTGAAGTACCTACCTACCTAACCCCAAACCCTGAAGTACGTTTACCTACACTCTTAGAAAAAAGGGTTCCCAAAAGGTTATTCGGCTGTCCCCATAGGATAACCCTTTTTGGTTCCAAGTAGAACCCTTTTTGGTTCTACTTTTAGCTACCTACCTACCTAAACCCAAACCCTGAAGGACCTACCTACCTACCTACCTAACCCCAAACCATGAACTACTTATCTACCTACCTAACCCCAAACCTTGAAGGACCAACCTACCTAACCCCAAACCCTGAAGGACCTACCTACCTAGCTACCTAACCCACAACCCTGACGGACCTACCTACCTAACCCCAAACCTTGAAGAACCTACATACCTATCCCCAAACCCTGAAGGACCTACCTAACCCCAAACCCTGAAGGACCTAACTACCTACCTACCTAACCCCAAACCCTGAAGAACTTACCTACCTACCCACAAACCCTGAAGGACTTACCTACCTAACCCCAAACCCTGAAGAACCTACCTACCTAACCCCAAACCCTGAAGGACTTGCCTACCTAACCACAAACCCTGAAGGACTTACCTACCTAACATCAAACCCTGAAGGACTTACCTACCTAACCCCAAACCCTGAAGGACTTACCTACCTAACCACAAACCCTGAAGAACCTACCTACCTAACCACAAACCCTGAAGGACTTACCTACCTAACCCCAAATCCTGAAGTACTTACCTACCTAACCCCAAAACCTGAAGTACTTACCTACCTAACCCCAAATCCTGAAGGACTTACCTACCTAACCCCAAACCCTGAAGGACCTACCTAACCCCAAACCCTGAAGTACCTACCTACCTAACCCCAAACCCTGAAGGACCTACCTAACCCCAACTGCACATAACCCCCACCTGTCAAACCTTAAAGTACCTTCACCCCAACTGTCGAGTACCTAATACCTAACCTCAATTTTTAACCCTGTGAAGCCCTTGTGAACTTACCTAACTAACTATCTAAAACTGAAGTACCTAACCCTACCAGTCTACTGAGTATCTTAAACCCTAAATGTCTTCTGTGCATGTGACAGCGACTGCAGCTCCTACTTTCCTCCCAGGATAGGAAAAACCCTGGATTACATACAACTGTGGACGTCAGCAGCACTCTCTGTGGGTTTTACCTCAACCAATGCCCCAATAAATAACCAAGGAACACCCAAACACAAGACAGGATAGTAGGCCTAGACTATACCAAACATACAGTTGCAGTCGGAAGTTTACATACACTTACGTTGGAGTCATTAACACTTGTTTTTCAACAACTCCAAAAAATGTCTTGTTAACAAACTATAGTTTTAACAAGTCGGTTAGAACATCTACTTTGTGCATGACACAAGTCATTTTTCCAACAATTGTTTACAGACAGGTTATTTCACTTATAATTCACTGTATGACTATTCCAGTGGGTCAGAAGTTTACATACACTAAGTTGACTGTGCCTTTAAACAGCTTGGAAAATTTTGGAAAATTATGTCATAGCTTTAGAAGCTTCTCATAGTCAATTGGAGGTGTAACTGTGGATGTATTTCAAGGCCTACCTTCAAACTCAGTGTCTCTTTGCTTGACATCATGGTAAAATCAAAAGAAATCAGCCAAGACTTCAGAATAAAATGTAGACCTGGTTCATCCTTGGGAGCAATTTGGGAGCAATTTCCTTGGGCAATTTCCAAACGCCTGAAGGTACCACGTTCATCTATACAAACAGTAGTACACAAGTATAAAAACCATGGGACCATGCAGCCGTCATACCACTCAGGAAGGAGATGCGTTCTGTCTTCCTAAAGATGATACTTTGGCGCGAAAAGTGCAAATCAATCCCAGAACAACCGCAAAGGACCTTGTGAAGATGCTGGAGGAAACAGGTACAAAAGTTTTGATATCCACAGTAAAACGAGTCCTATATTGACAACAAGGAAGAAGCCACTGCTCCAAAACCGCCATAAAAAAAGCCAGACTATGGTTTGCAACTGCACATGGGAAGAAATGTCCTCTGGTCTGATGAAACAAAAATAGAACTGTTTGGCCATAATGACAATCGTTATGTTTGGAGGAAAAAGGGGGTGGCTTGCAAGCCAAAGAACACCATCCCAACCATGAAGCACGGGGGTGGCAGCATCATGTTGTGGGGTGCTTTGCTGCAGGAGGGACCGGTGCACTTCGCAAAATAGATGGCATCATGAGTGGGGAAATTAGGTGGATATATTGAAGCAACATCTCAATCTCATCAGGAAGTTAAAGCTTGGTCGCAAATGGGTCTTCCAAATGGACAATGACCCCAAGCATACTTCCAAAGTTGTGGCAAAATGGCTTAAGGACAACATAGTCAAGATATTGGAGTGGCCATCACAAACACCCTGACCTCAATCCTATAGAAACTTTGTGGCAGAACTGATAAAGCGTGTGAGAGCAAGGAGGCCTACAAACCTGACTCAGTTACACCAGCTCTGTCAGGAGGAATGGGCCAAAATTCACCCAACTTATTGTGGGAAGCTTATGGAAGGCTACCCGAAACGTTTGACCCAAGTTAAACAATTTAAAATCAATGCTACCAAATACTAATTGAGTGTATGTAAGCTTCTGACCCACTGGGATTGTGATGAAAGAAATAAAAGCTTAAATAAATCATTCTCTCTACTATTATTCTGACATTTCACATTCTTAAAATGAAGTGGTGATCCTAGCTGACCTAAGACAGGGAATTTTTACTATGATTAAATGTCAGGAGTTGTGAAAAACTGAGTTTAAATGTATTTGGCTAAGGTGTATGTAAACTTGCGACTTCAACTGTACATGGCTGTACAGTAACTATCGAGACTTCATGTAATGTCGCTATTAATATGAGTCACCTATAAATCCACATGCTGATTCCACAATCCTCTGTAGAAGGTGTTTTATTTTTATTTAACTAGGCAAGTCAGTTAAGAGCAAATTCTTATTTACAATGACGGTCTACCCCGGCCAAACCCTAACGACATTGGGCCAATTGTGCGCCACCCTATGGGACTCCCAATCACGGCCGGTTGTGATACAGCCTGGAATCAGACCAGGGTCTGTAGTGACTTCTCTCGGGAGCCCTATGCAGGGTGTCCTGACAATGCCTTAGTCTGTCAATGGTCTGGGAACAGTTATTAGTCCTTCCAGAAGATGTAAAGGTCACAGTGACTCACCACTCCTCTTTGTGCTTCCAAGCCACCTGATTAATTGGCTATCAGTACCAAATGCATGAATTCCCTACATCGTCCGAGAACAAAAGGAAGGAAGGAATAAGGAGGGAGAGACGGAGGAGAGAGAGAGTGATAGAGAGAGATGAAGGAGAGAGAGAAAGAGATGACGGAGAGAGAGAGAGACGGAGAAGAGTAATGGTGGGACAGAGAGAGAGAAAAGAGAAAGATGGAGATAGAGAAATATGTGGACGGACAGAGAGAGGAGCTAGCTATGTTATAAATCACGGCGTGATTTTCGAGGTGTGCGGAGGCAGCCCTCCTGTGATTAATGACACAGCACTTTAGGGCCTGTCAACACGTCTAATTGGAGGACATCGGTCATCATTAAAACGGTCACTGCTGAGGCCAAGCCCCTGACAAAACCCATGGCCCACCCCAGCATACCGCTAAAGGTCACCCCCCCACCTCCATTGTGTCCAGAACCAAGTGACTGGTTATGAAGAGGTAAGTGAGGGAGCTTTTGGAGGAGTGTTTAGTTTCTCCTCCAGCATCCTCTATCCTTTGCCCTCTCCCACTGCTTCCTCCTTCTTTCCCCCCCTCCTATTCCTCCACCTCCATCACCACCCTGTGTCCTGTCACTGGTCCACAGTGTTTACTCTCTCCAACTGACCCTTACTCCTGTACCCTCCCTCTAACCTAACCTCTGCCCTGTCTGCTCCGTCCCTCCTCTCCCCATGTCTGTTCATCCAATCATCCCTTTCTCTCCCGGGTTGTAGTGCGTCCCTCCACCCCTCCAGTATAAACACTCCATAATTAGAATGTTCGCCAGATGTTCTGGACTCCATATCTCTCAAAACGTTGAATTGATGGCCTTTGTGGCACCCGAATCCCACAGTACCCTTGGGAACGTAAGTGAGTACCACCACAGTTCGACCTGCCCAAAAGGTGACACTGTCTGTGTCCTCCATCTCCGGTTCTCTGTGTCCAGGCGTAAAAACAGCATATAGCGGCCATTCATTTTTTAAAGGAATATTCCACAGTAGTATGTGTGGAGGAAGCACTGGAGGGGATTACTTAGTAGTGGGATGAATAACACCTCATGTTAAAACTATCTTGAGCTCTAGCCCACTAGTCTTGCCCTTATCCTTACCCAACTCTAGCTGCTTATAAACACGACAAGGTGACCGAGGACAATTGTATGGTTAAACAGTTCAAATACGACCTACGCAGATCGATCAAGATGATGAGACACACAAGTATAGGGACAAAGTGAAGGAGTAATTCAGCTGGTCGGGCACGAGGAGTATGTGTCAGGGGCTTCTAACGATCGCAGATTACAAAAAGAAAGCCAGTCACGTTGCGAACACCAACGCCGCGCTACCGGACAAGCTAAACACCTTTTTCTCACGCTTCAAGTATTACGACTCTGTGCTGCCGAGGTGAGCCCCTGACGATAAAAGGGGTTACATGCTTACGGTCTCCACGGAGGACATATGTAAGTCATTGAAACGTTTTAACCCTCGCAGGGCTGCCGGCCCAGACGGCTTCTCTAGCCGTGCCCTCAGAGCATGTGTGTGCAGACCAGCTAGCTGATGTGTTTTCTGACATTTTCAATCTCTCTCTAGCTCAGGCAGTTGTTCCCTCCTTCTTCAAGATATCCACTATCATCCCCGTGCCCAATAAAGGGAAAGTAACTGAGCTGAGTGATAACCAACACCTAGCACGTTCTTCCGTCATCATGAAGTGCTTCGAGAGGCTAGTCAAAGTCTATATCACCTCCTCCCTCCCCGACACACTCCACCCTCTCCAATTTGCTTACCGCCCCAGACAGATCCAAGGACAATGCAATTGCCATTACACTGCACACTGCCCTCACACACCTGAACAAAAGGAATGCATTTGTGAGGATGCTGTTCACTGACTACAGCTCGGCCTTCAATACCATAGTGTCGTCTAAGCTCACCACAAAGCTCACGGCCCTGGGACTGAACTCATCCTTATGCAACTGGGTCCTGGACTTCCTGACGGGCCACCCCCAGGTGGTGAAAGTAGGCAACGTCATCTCCTCCACACTGATCTTCAACATGTGGGCCCCGCAAGGGTGCGTCCTCAGTCCCCTCCTGTACTCCCTGTAAACCCACGACTGCATAGCCTCACACAGTTCCACCTCCATCATCAAGTTTGCTGAGACACCACAGTAGTAGGTAGACCTGATTACCAACTATGACGAGACAACCTACAAAGAGGAGGTAGGCACTCTGACTGCGTGCTGCCAGGTAAATAACCTCTCCCTCAACGTCAGCAAAACAAAGGAGCTGATTGTGGAATTCAGGAGGAGCAAGGTTGGGCACTCCCCCATCCTCATCAACGGGGCCGCAGTGGAGACGTTAAAAAAACGTCAAAAAAATCTCTGGGAAGCTGGAATGGTCAAACCACACGGACACCATGGTGAAGAAGGCATGACAATGACTCTTCGACCTCGACTCTTCAACACCAGTTGTCACAGGAAGGCTAAGAAGATCATCAGGGACCTCAGACACCCAAGCTACGCCCTGTTCGCGGGCAGTATAGGAGCATCATGGCAAAAACTGTCAGACTAGCCAATCGATTCAACCCCCAGACCATCAGGATGCTGAAAAGCCACCACTAGTCAGTGACCTGCTCCCCCTGTCCCCCTGTCCCCCTGTGCATGTGACGAATAAACTCTAATCTAATCTAACCCTGGGCTTTTGACAATTAACTGTTTTCATTGTCAGGTTCCAATTATAAATCCATCTTACTATGAATTTAATACACACACAGACACACATTGACACATTAAATGTCATAGGCATGATGTCTTGGCCTGTCTTTTTGGTCCCAGCACCACCGCATTTTCTGTCAGTTCACTCTTAGAAAAGGGGGTTCCAAAAGGGTTCTTTGCAGATGGATAGGGTTCTACCAAGAACCGTTTTGATCAGAAGAACCCTTTTTGGAAGACAAGGGTTCTTTGTAAGGCAAAGGGTTCTACCTATAACCTTTAACATCCTAAGAACTGTTTTTTGAAGAAAGGGTTATTTGATGATTAAAATAATTCAGTCAAGAAGGATTCTTTGGCAGACAAGAAAGGTTCTATATAGAACCATATATACAGTAATATTTCCCAGCATGCTCTATTGCAGGGATAATTTTCAGAATTGTTTGTTTTACTGTAATATCTGTGTTTTTGCATGTACATTGATTGGTTGATTAATTTTATGCTACACAAAGATAAATAACATACCGTTTTCTAAACTAATCCAATCTGTTGAAGTTATTACATCCGTTACTGAGATGGCTTTTCAAGTTTAGATGATTGAGGTAGTCTCAGTATTCAATCATCCCTACCCTGCCAGTCATTCTGAATGCAGGTTCCGGGTGGTACAAAATTCCACTTGTTGGATATCCTTACTCTGGCTGGATTCCAATAGGAATTACACATTGCTTTGCAAGCCAGCATAATGTGACTTGCAGGCCTGATGTAACCTGTAAACTAGGAGATTCGTAACACCACTGTGTTAGGGTATAACTAGGACCTCAAAGAAAGGCCTTATGATATATTTGATGTATTGTCATAAATAATAACATTTTAAAAGCTAATAAGGCTGGTGGAACCGTTCATAGAGGGTTCTAGGAAGCGCCGTCCAAAGATAAAATGGTTCTCGGTAGAACCCTTCAAAGAAGTTTCTAGGAAGAACCTTTAGATGATACAATTGTCCTTGGTACAACCCTTCATAGAGGGTTCTAGGTAGAACCATATACAGGGGGTTCTTTGAAGAATCCTACATAGAGGGTTCTATAAATAACCCTCTGCAAAGGGTTCTAACCAGCACCAAAAAGGGTTCCCTTATGGGGACAAACTGAAGAACCCTGTATGGTTCTACTTAGCACATATCTTCTAGGAGTGTAGAATAATATGTTATTGATTTTAGAGTTGTATTTTCTGCCATTGTTGGGGGGAAATCTCTCTGCAAGAAATACCCAAATGAAAGAGACAAGATCAGGCCCCCCAATAGAAGATTATTACTTAGGCTTCAGCAGAGAACAGACAACGCTCACTCGGGGTGAAATTGCAATGGTCTGTGTTATGCATTATCTCACTTTGATTTGATACTGTTATTTTGCTGCTAGTGAAATACGTATAAATTGTAAATTATGTTCCAAGGTAACGATTTGGTTGAGGGCAAGTAGCAGAGATGTTGGCCATCTAGCTGGCAAAACTATTATTATTCTAGCTTGGCATTCCATTTGAAACACAGAGTCATTTAGTGTTTTGATTTTCTTTGCATTACATTACACTGTGAAAACCTAGTTTGTTTCTACTTCAAGGTCTCAGAGCGAGTGACGTCATTAGTTAGCCATTTCACAACGGTTACACTCACCCCTCTTTGACCTTCTCCTTCTGCGCAGCAACCCCAGCAGCTTGGCCAAGGCCAACTGAGCCAACTAGGCTCGAACCATGGACCCTCTGAAAACATCAACAGCTGCCTTCCATGAAGCATCATTACCTATTGCTCCACAAAAGCCGCGTGAAACAACTACTTCAAAGTCTCAGAGCTAGTGATTTCACCGATTGAAAAGCTAGCCATTTCAAACTGGTTGCACACACACACACACACACACACACACACACAATAATATCAAAGGGATAAGTTGGATCAGGAGCGAGAGATGATTGTAGTCTGGGTGAGCCCTGGATGGGTAAAGGTGGAAATAAAAGAGTCTTCAAAAGGTCGTTCCTGGCCTCTTCAACCTTTAATTAAACATTGAGAATGGGGAGATAAAATTAACAATTTGGCTAATGAATCGAGCAAAACAGGTGGTGGATGGCTGAAGAAAATGAACCAATCAGTCTTTCCTGTGTGGATTTATTTAGCTCCTAATTAGAAGCTGCCTTGGTTAATTATGATTGGGCTCTTCGGGGAAAAAGGGCCTCACTGAAATGACAGTCAGGCTGATGGATAAACAAACACTGGGACGGGACTCCATAGTACGCTGCTGATGCACGAGGGGTTTCTGAAGCCAATCACCTTCGCCGTTATTGATAACTTGGCTTCTCTAAGCCAATCATCTTCACTGTAAATGATGTAATAATTTTCTCTAAGCCAATCACTTTCACTGTAAATAATGCAACCATTTTCTCTAAGCCAATCCCCTTCACCCTCTAACCGAGACTTTTTTCGTAACTAAAGCTTCCAGCATTCCTAACCCACTTTCTCTGTATCTGATAAACCATCATCTCTAACCTAATCATCTTCACCGATGAACCAGCAAGTCCTACCTAATCACCCATGCCACCAAACTGCCCTTAACACAATGTCCTCGCGTGTTTGAAGGACTGCATCAGTAATCGAGTGAACCTCTCTGATAGACCAACATCCAACTCTAACCCTCTCACCCTTGCTGATGCAAATGAATAAGCATGATCATGAACACATTCATTGTCTTTGCTGTAATATCGCTAGACTAGTATTATATTTGTCAACCAATCTTCAATGTCACTGCCACACAATCCACTTTTACCTTGTCACCAGCAACATTAGTGTTGCTGTTAAAAGCAGCACATCTTATCACGTACCTGTTCCACGTACCTCAACTCATGGTTGAGTGGGGCAGGTTTACATTGGGATGCAGTTGGAGATGATTGACAGGTAAAGAGTGAGAAAACGAACAGGAAGGTTTAGGCAGAATTAATAGATGAGTTGAGGAATAGGAGACCGTTTAAGAGATATAAATTGAAAATGTGGCTGTGGAAGTTTTATTGTAATGTTCTTACTGTCAAATGTGTGGTGAGGAGTGAATAGGGAGAGATAGGACTCAGAGATGGGGGAGTGCCAAGTCTGGTAGGTTTTTGTAAGTCTGCATAAGAAAGGGGAAACCTGGTGGAGATTAAAGTGATGACACAAGGGCCATAGCCAGAGAGTATAGCCAGAGAGTGCAGCCAGAGAGTATAGCCAGAGAGTATAGCCTGAGAGTGTAGCCAGAGAGTGAAGCCAGAGAGTGTAGCCAGAGAGTGCAGCCAGAGAGTATAGCCAGAGAGTGTAGCCAGAGAGTGTTGCCAGAGAGTGTAGCCAGAGAGTGAAGCCAGAGCATGTAGCCAGAGAGTGCAGCCAGAGAGTATAGCCAGAGAGTATAGCCAGAGAGTATAGCCAGAGAGTGTAGCCAGAGAGTGTAGCCAGATAGTGTAGCCAGAGAGTGTAGCCAGGGAGTGTAGCCAGAGAGTGTAGCCAGGGAGTGTAGCCAGGTAGTATAGCCAGAGAGTATAGCCAGACAGTATAGCCAGAGAGTGCAGCCAGACAGTATAGCCAGAGAGTGCAGCCAGAGAGTGTAGCCAGAGAGTGCAGCCAGACAGTATAGCCAGAGAGTGCAGCCAGAGCGTGTAGCCAGAGAGTGCAGCCAGAGAGTATAGCCAGAGAGTGTAGCCAGAGAGTGTAGCCAGGGAGTGTAGCCAGATAGTGTAGCCAGAGAGTAAAGCCAGAGAGTGAAGCCAGAGAGTGTAGCCAGAGAATATAGCCAGAGCGTGTAGCCAGAGAGTGTAGCCAGAGAGTGCAGCCAGAGAGTATAGCCTGGAGTGTGAGTTTTATAACGGAACGTTTGTATCGATTTTTGCTAATGTTTGTCACCTTTGATTTACAATCATGTATGTGCATGAACTGCATGTGTATGTGTGAGAGCGACACACGCAGAGCGGGAGACAGAGACAGTTGACATATGTCTGATGATGCGTTTCCTGTAAGGTAGCATGTTGTCCTGGTCTGTCACTAAAATGTCGCTATCGTTGACATTCAGTGGACTATCTTCACAACTGTCCCCCTGCTCTGCTCTTACCTTCACTTCCAACAACAGCTTGCAATTGCTTTTTAATAGACAATTAAAGACAGGCCATCGATCAATTCCTGCACAGGGCATGAGGCTTGAATACAAATTTGTGAAAAAACAAACAGTTTTTATCATGTCAAATCCAATGAACCCTTGCTACTCCATTAAAGAGAAATATATGGGCATGTCTCAGTGTGTACTGTACTGTATTGTATTGTACTGTACTGTACTGTAGTGTACTGTACTGTACTGTATTTGAGTATTTGTTTTTTGTCTTAGTTTTATTTTTGTTCTGCCTGCCACCACCCTCCTCTTCGGATGTGTGAGTATTTGTGTTATGCACTGACATGTGTCTGTCAGTTTTAGGATTGTATTTTATTACACTTATAATACAGTATGCACAGTATATATGTATTTTGCGCGTAGATTAACAATTGTGTATGTTTTGGCTTCCCTTTCCTTATGGTATGCGTTGCATGCTACATATTCAGCATGACTTCCTCTCATACCTTCTCATTGGTGGTAATCTCTCCGTGGGCAGATTGTGCGTGTAGATCGAGAGAATCTGCCAGGACTGAATGGGATGCGTGAGATCCCAACAGCATTAGTTTCGGTGTTGGGGTTTTCCTCACTGGTTATTTGGACATTTCAGGATTGGGCAAAGGCGGTGCTTAAACTCCAGTGCTTCACGTGTGTGCCCACACAGATCGGAGGGTGAAGACTCTGAATTTCTAATACGTACAGTACCTTCAGAAAGTATTCACATACAGTACTTGACATTTTCCACATTCTGTTGTGTTACAGCCTGAATTACATTTTTACCAAATGTTAGTTGAGTCACTGGTCTACGACACACAATACCCCATAATGTCAAAGTGGAATTATGTTTTTCAACATATTTACTAATTAATTCAAAATGAAAAGATAAAATGTCTTCAGTCAATAAGTATTGATACCCTTTGTTATGACAAGCCTAAATAAGTTCAGGAGTAAAAATGTACTTAACAAGTCATATAATAAGTTGCATGGACTCTGTGTGCAATAATTGTGTAAAACAAGATTTTTGAATGACTACTTCATCTCTGTACCCCACACATACAATTATCAGTAAGGTCCCTCAGTCGAGCAGTGAATTTCAAACCCAGATTCAACCATAAAGACCAGGGAGGTTTTCCAATGCCTCGCAAAAAAAGGGAACCTATTGGTAGATGGGTAAAAATAAAAAAAGCTATGAAAAACAATGAATATCCCTTTGAGGATGTTGAAGTTATTAATTACACTTCAAATGGTGTATCAATACACCCAGTCACTACGAAGATACAGGCGGTTCCCAGAGAGGATGGAAACTGCTCAGGGATTTTACCATGAGGCCAATGGTGACTTTTAAACAGTTACAGAGTTTAATGGCTGTGATAGGAGAAAACTGAGGATGGGTCAACAACATTGTAGTTACTCCACAATACTAACATAATTGACAGTGAAAAGAAGGAAGCCTGTACAAAATAAATATATTCCAAAAGATGCATTTTGTGTGCAAAAAAAGTAACACTAAAAAAAAAGTTGTAAAACAATTACCTTTTTGCCCTTATGTTTGGGGCAAATCCAATACAACACATTACTGTGTACCACTCTCCATATTTTCAAACATAGTGATGGCTGCATCCTGTTCTGGGTATGCTTGTAATTGTTAAGAACCTGGGAGTTTTTCAGGATAAAAAATAAATGTAATGGAGATAAGCACAGGCAAAATCCTAGAGGAAAACCTGGTTCAGTCTGCTTTCCACCAGACACTGGGAGATAAATTCATATTTCAGCAGGACACTAAGCTACAACACAAGGCCAGATCTACACTGGATTTGCTTACCAAGAAGACAGTGAATGTTCCTCAGCGGCAGTTTTTACTTAAATCTTTTTGAAATCTATAGCACGACCTGAAAATGGTTGTTTAGTAATGATCAACAACCAATTTGACAGAGCTTGAAGAATTTTGAAAAGAATAATGGGCAAATGTTGCACAATTCAGGTGTGGAAAGCTCTTAGAGACTTACCCAGAAAGACTCACAGCTGTAATCACTGCCCATGTGCTTCTACAAAGTATTGACTCAGGGGTGTGAATACTTATGTAAATAAGATATTCTATATTTAATTTTCAATAAATTTCTAAATACATGTTTTCACTTTGTCATTATGAGGTATTGTGTGTAGGTGGGTGAGAAATAAATATATTTAATCTATTTTGAATTCAGAATAAGTCAAGGGGTATTAATACTAACTGAAGGCCCTGTATGAACACAGAAGATAATCATGCAGCTGACCAAATTACGCAAAATTTAACTTCTAGGTTAATGGAGAATTACATTTATGGTATTAGATACAGTATGTGCTATATTTTGTCAGTATGCACCTTGCAGCATATTAGTGAGATCCCTTAGGATTTGGAGGCACAGATAAATGAATAAGCTCCACCAGAGGATGTGTTTAGATCTAACTCCTATTTATTTTCACATGATTGGCTCTTGAAAAGGCAAGGCTTGTCCTCTGTCGATAGCTAATCAAGATTGAATCCTAAATGTCACATTAATAGGAAAAGTTTTACATCCACATTTCTTTTGTCCTTATTTGACATTTGTCACTTTGTGAAAGTAATGTACCGGGCTAACCCAGCTAAATACTAATGGAAGAGGTCATCCTCTCAGTAAACACATTATAGCTCTATAGCTCTGTGTTGTGTGCTAGTGGGTAGGCTACAGAATAATAGACATTCTGTTGTTCTGAATGTCTAACATAACACAAGGCAGCTCCAGCTGGCTTCCTAACCTAACACTGCATGGGCGTAGTGGAGATGCAGCCTGTGTGGGTGGCAGAGAAAGCTGTGATTAAGTAGTGTTGGTTGTTAGTTATTATTGTCAGGCTTAATTTGTGTACCACCTAATGTGTCTGTGATAGCCATCTTGGACACTAATTGATTCCAACTGTTTTGTGTCTACTTTGATACCTGCTGTTGCTTTGTGACGAGGCAAAGAATAGAAGGCAAATCCAAACCCAGCCTAAAAAGCGGTGTAATTGCTGTTTTTGTAGTTTAATCCAGGAGTGTGCATGTGTGCTTCTGTGTGTATGTGCGTGTGCCTGTGCATTCCATCCTTTGTGAGTGTGTTCCTGTTTGTTTGTGGCTTTGCGGGGCGGATATCTGTTTGTGTTCGTCTGTCTGCATTTCCTCCTGTACTGTACTTATCTCATTAACAGTGTGTTTCTTTTTCTGTGTATTTCTCTCTGTGCAGACGGAGGACGGAGATGGGGAAGAGAACCTGATGGAGAACCCCTACTCCATGAAGCTGGAGTTTGTGGACGATCCCAACTTTAAAAACAAGGTCAACTACTCCTACAGTGCCGTCCAGATCCCCACAGACATCTATAAGGGCTGTAAGTACCAAGCTACACAGGCATCCACACACACGATCTGACCTTTTTGGGAAAGGAAAAAAGATACCTAGCAGTTGCACAACTGGATACATTCAACCAAAATGTGTCTTCTGCATTAGAGAGGTGCGGGGGGCTGCTTTAATAGACATCCACATCATCAGCGCCCAGTTGTTGTAGGAGGTTAACTGCCTTGCTCAAGGGCAGAACGGCAGATTTTTCCACTTTGTTGGCTCATGGATTCGAACCAGCGACCCTTCGGTTACTGGCCGCTAGGCTACCTACCACCCTGTTTTGCTAGGTTACATACAACTTTTTTTATTACACATGTTCTAACAGGATAAATCCTTGAGATGCCTCATTTTGTTTCTGAGGGGGTCCTGAGCGGCAGGGAGAACAGGTCATAATTGTCACGCTCGTCGAAATGAATGGACCAAGGCGCAGCGTGCGTAGAGTTCCACATATTTTAATAAATCGAAACTCACCAAAGAAAACAAACAAGCACAAACGAAATGTGACGTTCAGGGCTGCTCACAGGCAGCTACACAAAAACAAGATCCCACAAACTAAAGGTGGAAAAAAGGCTGCCTAAGTATGATCCCCAATCAGAGACAATGATAGACAGTTGCCTCTGATTGGGAACCATACCCGGCCAACAAAGAAATAGAAAAACTAGAATGCCCACCCAAATCACACCCTGACCTAACCAAATAGAGAAATAAAAAGGCTCTCTAAGGTCAGGGCGTGACAATAATAACTCCTGGAATGGAGTCAATGGAATGGTATCAAGCTTGGTTTCAATGTGGTCAATAATGTACTATTCCACTGACTCTATTCCACTGACGTCCTTGACCTCAGCAGCCTCCAATGGTGTGAGTTGAGCACTGTATCCTGCTCCTCTGTGTATCAGTCAACACACGCTTATTGTAACATAATAGGACATGGCAGTAGTGTTCCCACAGTAGCTGTGTGTGTGTGTGTGTGTGTGTGTGTGTGTGTGTGTGTGTGTGTGTGTGTGTGTGTGTGTGTGTGTGTGTGTGTGTGTGTGTGTGTGTGTGTGTGTGTGTGTGTGTGTGTGTGTGTGTGTGTGTGTGTGTGTGCGCGTGCGCACGTGGATTGTGTGGGCGTGGATAGATTCCTCTGTTCTCTGTTCCTGGACACCTCTGTTCCTGGTCTGCCATACCTGGTACCTCACAGCACAACGGGCATAACTCCCTCCTTGGGAGTCATCCACAAATTGACAAAAGTGAACACGTACCTGCTGGGGCTGTAATCTCGCAGTCACCCTTTATTTTCTCTCTAACCAACAAACCAAAATTGGTTCTGTGAAAGTTCCCAGGACATTTGTTAGGTTACGGAAAATGTTCACATTAACACAAAACTGTCCAGTTGTGCTAATGACTATAGAATTTTTATATAAAACATTCACCCGGTGTTGCAAGAACATTCCTAGAACACATTTAATCTGTTCTTTAAAGGTTCCCATGATGTTTAATTTGGTTCTAGGAACAGTCTGGTGAGAACATTGTGGGGACATCACTATATGTTTCCAAAACCCCAAAAGTATCCAGTTGTTCGGATGATTCTACAATGTTTCATATAGGGTGCAAAAAACATTCCCCTGACGTTACAAGAACGTTCCCAGAACACATTTAGTCTGTTATTTAAAGGGTCCCAAATGTTTCTTGTTGGAAAGTTGTGGAGATATATCAAGAGATAGGTTCCCAAAACACTAAAACTGTCCAGTTGTGCTGACAGTCAGATAATGTTTGTATCAGGGTGCACAAAACATTCCTTTGATGTTGCAAGAATGTTGACAGAACAGCCTTTCTGAGTTCTTTAAAAGTTCTCATAATGTTTAATTAGGTTGTGGGAACAGTGTGTGTACATTGCAAGAGATATGTTCCCAAAACACAAAATATGCTCAGCTGTGATGACATTCATATAATGTTTAAGTTAGGTTGCACAGGACATTCCCTTAATGTTGTAAGAATGTTTACAGAACATGTGGTCTACGTTCTTTAAAGGTTTCTAGAACATTTAATTAAGTTATGGGAGTTGTCTGGGATGTTGTGCGAATATTCTCATATTCCCACAATATTGCACAATGTTCCACAATTTCCAAATAAATCAATTTTCATGACGTTCATAGCATATTTCTTTTAGGTTTAACATAATATTCTATTAATATTCATGCAATTTATAAAATGTTATATTTAAGTTTGACCTATTATTGCCACAACTGTATTGTGATTTAGAGACACATGGAATTTTAAATTTGTTACAAGGACACAGCATATGAAGAGGATGGAATGATTTTAATAAATCAGAAATGGTGTTCTGTGTCCTGATTGTCCATATTAGACCCTGCCAGGATGCAGATATCCCCAGGTGGCACAGAGGGTTAATGATCTGGCTGCAGATCCAAAGATTGCAGGTTAAATCCCTCATATTCTTTAACCATGTTTCTTTTGAGAAAAAAAAACTGGCATCGAGGCTCAGATGTACTCTACTAAAAGAGAACGATGCCTTTTAATCATCCAGATTTGTAAATCCAGTCAGATATTCAGAATTTAGACTAACAGTAAAAAATAAAACATTTTGTAACAATTAACTGTTCAACTTCTTAGAAAATACAACCCTGTCTTATTTTTCATGATCTGAGAAGCAAAAGTGTTCCTAGATCAGCACTCAGAGTCCTGGATACCTTGTGAACATGGACCCAGAAGTACGCAGCTTATACAGAGGATGGGGAAGTGATAGTGACTAACCCAGTTAACCGTTAGTTATGTCTAAGAAGGTTTAAAAGGAAGCATGGAATTCCTGATTGAGCATACAGCCATGGCTATATATTGAAAAAAAAGAAGCCATAAGAGCACTTCCCTAGTGGCACAGAGTATGAAAGACCTGGCTTGGGAACCAAACATTGCAGGTACAAACCCCACATGTGCAGATTGTCAACATATGAAGTGTAAAACATATGGTTAAATTTGTATGATTAAATGCTGTTCAAATATCTTCTAGATTAAAATACTGTGTGTCTATCACCTTGGAGTGGGCCAACAATACAGTCATTAAATCTGGATGGGAACATAATGGGGATGTATTCCAATTGGCTTTAAGAGCTACAAATGAGAATGTTGTGGTAATATTAGTTCAAACTTTAATATAACATTTTCTAAATGGTTTTGAAATGTTCTGAGGACCACCAAGACAAGGTAAAATGTATATTGTTTGAATATTCATAGGATATTATGTTAAGCCTAAAGCCAGTACGCTATGAATGTAATAAAAACTGACTCATTTCGAAATTGTGGAACATTGTGCCACATTGTGGGAATGTTCTGTTCGACCGTTTTGAATATCACAATACTATTCTTGCAACGTCCCAGATAATTCCCATAACTTCATAACATTTTCTTGGAACCTTTAAAGAACTTTGACCATGTGTTCTGTCAACATTCTTACAGAATGAAGGGAATGTCCTGTACAACCTAACTTAAACATTGTATGAATGTCATCACAACTGAGAATATTTTGTGTTTTAGGAACCTATCTCTTGTAATGTACCCACACTGTTCCCACAACCTAATTAAATGTTTTGGGAACCTTTAAAGCCTGTTCTGTCAACATTACTGCAACACCAAAATAACGTTTTGTGCACCCTGATACAAACATTATCTGAATGTCAGCACAACTGGACAGTTTTAGTGTTTTGGGAACATATCTCTTGATATATCCCCACAATGTTCCCACAACCTAGACAAATGTGTTAGGACTTTTTAAGAACATAAAACTGTGTTTTGGTAAAGTTCTCGTCACATCAGGTGAATGTTTTTTTGCACCCTAAAAGAAACATTGTATAATCATCCGTACAACTGAACAGTTTTTGTGTTTTGGGAACATATAGTTTGTGATGTCCCCACAATGTTCCTATCAGACTGTTCCCACAACCTAATGAAACATTCTAGGAACCTTTAAAGAACAGACAAAGTGTGTTTTGTGAACGTTCTTGCAATATCAGATGAATGTTTTATATAAATGTTGTATAATCATCCGCACGACTGGACAGTTTTGTGTTATGAGAACATTTGCCACAACCTAGCAAATTTTCTGGGAACTTTCACATAACCAATTTTGGTTTGCTGGGAAAATATGACTGATACATTGTGTTATTACATTACCTGGAAACCTAATGAGAACTTTTTGAGAACGTTCTGTGGTGGTTGTTTCAGATTTTGTGCACAACATTTAAATTAATGTCATGAGAACATTCCAAGGATATTTAATTTAAATCATAAAAACATATATATTTTGAGACGTTATCATCCTAATGTTAGATAAAAGTCTAACTAGAACTTCATGGGAATCTAAGCTAATGTTCTTGGAATGTTCCCAGTTTGCTGGGTACTCTCTCTGTTATCTCTCTGTTATCATATTGTAATCTGTTGGACATGAATGTGTTCACGCTCACGCTCAGGCTGTATCCCAAATAATTCACCAATGATCTGCTAACAGATAGACCACCATTTCTACCTGTTTTGTTTGCAGTCTTCCTCTTCATCAGAAGAACCTCTTTATTTCTGAGGCATAGAAGCTAGGTACCCGGTTTGTAACAAGCTTTTCCAGCAGCCTCTCTCAGCCAATCTTCAGAGTTAGCCGCTCTTTATCCCGGACGAGGGGACAAAGAACATGGAGAACCAACCATGGCGCAATCAGTCCTGCCTGTTGTTCCCGTAGCCATTTTGTGCTGGCCTCTAGATTCTCTCAAAGATATGCCTTTACTGGGACTTATATATGAATAAAGGCTTTCTGATTTAGCCTGCTGGGGATTATATAGGCATAGTAGTAGAATGGAATACTCTGGGAGGATGTTCATTTGAAAGAGTTTTGCTCAGCAGAAAATGTTTACTGTGGGAAAATCAAGTCCCTGTGCGTAGTCTGCAGTGGAAATATTGGCCCAGCTGTTTCAGCTTTGGCACCAGCGCCGTTATGAGCATGCTGTTTGAGTGCTGTTATTTCTCCTTAGTTGAGTAAAATGCAGTACTCATATACAGAAGCCAATCATACTCACATTCAAATCCTTCTCTGGATAAGAGCGTCTGCTAAATGACTTAAATGTAAATGTAAATGTAGCCTAGCTTCTGTCAATAACACATATATAATAAATTCTAAATACAAGCATACAACACATGGTATTGTTATACAATATTGTGGTTATGCACTGTATGCATATGATAAAGGTGAATAACTAACTTGGACATTGAGTTAGCAGTAGCACAAAATATTATGACCAGTAGTGTTAAGCTATAAAATAATGTTATTAGGAATAAGTCAAGCAAATGTATCAAGCATCTCAGAGTAGGAGTGCTGATCTAGGATCAGTTTTGCCTATTAGATCGCAATAAATAAGATTTGCATAGACAGCCGACTTGATCCTAGTTCAGCACTCCTACTCTAAGACGCTTGATACAAATGGCCCCAGAGATCTCAAGTTAAAAGCTGATTTTCATGTAGATTTGAAAGAAAATAGCCTATTATCCTCCTGGGATATTTCTAACTCTGAGTTCCTGGGGCTTGGAACGCTGTCGAAAGGGCAGAGACATGCTCAGTACCGAAGGAGAAAGCTTCTGCTGGAACACCATAGGTGGCTAGGGGAGCTCACGAGGAACTGATGAGGAGCTGATGAGGAACTGATGAGGAGCTGATGAGGAGCTGATGTGGGTGGAACGTTTGTCTGTGGGTCTTGAGAGGTCTGGGCTCATTGAAAGAGCTTTAGGGTCAGTGGAGCAGCAGCATTGTGAGTGAGCAGGAAAGGCTGTCTGGCCAACCCAGAAAGAACAGAGCAAAGCAGCAGGAGTGTGACATGGTCAGCATTTGAGAATAAAAGCCTGGAACTGAGTCTAAAAGTTACAATAAGGTCCAGTAATTGAATCTACTATATAGTTGGTGTGCTGAGTTTAGAGCGAATTACTATCTAAATTACTTCTCCAAAATTTCATCAGTTATCTTCTCCTTCAGTTCTGATGCCTGAGTCTTTGTGCTACTTTACCTGGGAAACACCAGCAGACTATAGATCACTTATTAAATACGGCAATGCTTCAGAGCCTGTTCATTCTATTGAAATCCCTCTGATACTAATCTCTCCCTCTGTTTGAAACCCTCTACTATACCCTCAGATTATTTCTCCATCTACTGTAGTCTATATCTCTGATTTCTGTTGTGAGCCCCCTAATTTCTGTGACTGTGTCTTGTGCTCTTTTTGGATGGAACCCATGACATGGCATGTGTTCCATCATGTTTGCCTGAACCACAAACAGTCAGTGTCCACGCCACAGCCACTACGGGATAGAAAATGAACAGGGTGCTATCTACACAGGAGCTGGCGTATTGTGTGGTATTGTGTGTCTAAGGCAGTAAGTGCTGGTAGACTATGGTATGGATGAGTTTAGTGTTCTGTGTTATGCTTTGTGGATGGAGTAAATGAATAGAGTTTATTATGAGCACTCATCCTCTGTGTACTCGAAGGGGTTGTTATTGTAGTGCTTTGATAATGAACGCCTAAGAGAAGAGGGTCGAACCATGAAACTTTAGTAATATGATTGGTTTTCTCTGTTATATTTGAGGGTTGGAAGGAGCTGGTTTTTGCATGACAAGTAGTTTTTACAGAATTGCGTTAGGCATAGTAATGATATGGCAACAACAGAGTTTTTGACACACGGGAGATGGACCAAGAGAAAGAGCCTGAGAGAGGAAAAGAGAGAGAGGGAGTGAGGGAGAGAGAGGGAGAAGGAGAAAAGGAGGAGGAGAGAGACTTTAATAATAGAAACCGTTTAGAGCTAAAAGCTTTTTATTTTTTTATTGAGTTCCTTTCAGCAGCTAAATGAGGCAGTGTATGAGTCCTGGTTTGATTTGTCTGCCAGGGACCATGTCCGTTTATTGAGATTGAGAGTGTTCCCTGGGCACAGTAATGAACCATTTTATGATTCATTATTCCACTGCTGATTCCTGCTGCCAAGTCTGCAAACTTTCTAATTAACTTAGGTCAAACATTCACACAGTTTTCTTCTAATTATCAATGCTTATTGCAGAACGGACACCGCCACAGAAAAAGCCACAGAGGAATAAATTGATGTGGAGAGAGAGGTTTTATTCTTGTGGTGGGTGAATGTTAGGGAAACATTGAGGGAACAAATGGCAGGGAGAGTTTTTCTGAATAATTGCCGGGGAAGAGCTCAGGGGAATATAATCTTACAGGGAATCACAGAGAAACAAGGATAGGAGAGGAAGCCCTTTCCTGCAGTCAAATGACCTAGTGACCTCATCGGTGGAATGTCATTCATATTTTTCACATATTTCATCATTCATAAACAAACAACAACAAACAAATTCAGAAAATCTGCTGTTTCTATGTCAAATGGTTTTGTTATATTTCAATTTTCTGTGATGTTTATTAAGTGTAATTTTGGGATGCAAACTCAAAATACAGTTTATGGTACAGGTGTCTTCTTTTTTTAAAGCCCAAAAACGTGTGTGAGGTGTATACTTTTGTTTCAAAGTATATTTGATTAAGACTACCAATAAACACTTTGTATGACCCTTATTTAGCAAACTGCAGTAAAAGGTTAAATAAAAACCACTGAAAGAATCCCATCACACACTTAAAGATGCAGTCCGGGATCTTCAGCACTTACAAATTCATAACATATTATACAAAATAGATGACGTAGTACACAGTTGTGTTCACTTTTCGGGGACCCATTTTAGCTTGTGAGTGCTCCTTCTGGCTGAAATTATAGAAAACCTTTATCTCCTGGGTCTGTCTTTAGTTTCATCACCTCTTTATCTCCTGGGTCTGTCTTTAGTTTCATCACCTCTTTATCTCCTGGGTCTGTCTTTAGTTTCATCACCTCTTTATCTCCTGGGTCTGTCTTTAGTTTCATCACCTCTTTATCTCCTGGGTCTGTCTTTAGTTTCATCACCTCTTTATCTCCTGGGTCTGTCTTTAGTTTCATCACCTCTTTATCTCCTGGGTCTGTCTTTAGTTTCATCACCTCTTTATCTCCTGGGTCTGTCTTTAGTTTCATCACCTCTTTATCTCCTGGGTCTGTCTTTAGTTTCATCACCTCTTTATCTCCTGGGTCTGTCTTTAGTTTCATCACCTCTTTATCTCCTGGGTCTGTCTTTAGTTTCATCACCTCTTTATCTCCTGGGTCTGTCTTTAGTTTCATCACCTCTTTATCTCCTGGGTCTGTCTTTAGTTTCATCACCTCTTTAACTCCTGGGTCTGTCTTTAGTTTCAGATAAGCTTCACACCTGTGTAATATAATGGTTATTGCACCAGACTGAAGATGGTATTAATAGTTTTGCAGACACAGCTGCTATACGGTACAGTAGTAAGTAATCGCTGGTGTTGCTGGAACCCTTTTCATTTCAGAGATAACCACTTAAACACACATTTGGCTATATTTACATGTATGTTGTCATAGTAACGGAAGAGTAAAGATAAAGACACATTTAAGTACAGGAAAACCCAAACATGTTCTTTCTTTAGTCTTGAAGTTGGATAAAGTTAAAATCCCCTGCATGCAGAGCAGTGGCAGATCCTGTCATTGCCGTTCTATTGTACACATCAGCTGTGAGCAATGTGCTTATTACAATAGAATGGTGAGGAGTGACTAATTGCATGTGTACATGAAAGAGTGGGTGAAGTGAAGCTTTGCTGGTTAGAATGAATGGAAGGATTAGTCCTCCTCTCCTTTGAAGGGAGGCTGCTGTCCCTCTCTCACTCTTTCTTTCACCCAGTTAATGAGAGAGAGCGAGAGAGAGAGAGCAAACAAGCCCAACATTAATGCCCAAACCACCAGCTAAAAGCACATGTTCCGTGAATGTTAGCTACTGCTCTGCCGTGGTGCTGTAGTAGGTGTGGCGTGGACACTGTGACTGTTTGTGGTTCAGGCACCCCTCTGGACATCTTCAGGCAAACATGATGGAACACATGCCATGTCATGGGTTCCATCCAAAAAGAGCAAAAGACACAGTCACAGAAACTCGGGGGCTCACAACAGAAATCAGCGATATAGACTTCAGTAGATAGAGAAATAATCTGAGGGTATAGTAGAGGGTTTAAAACAGAGGGAGAGATTAGTATCAGAGGGATTACAATAGAATGAACAGGCTCTGAAGCATTGCCGTATTTAATAAGTGATCTATAGTCTGCTGGTGTTTCCCAGGTAAAGTAGCACAAAGACTCAGGCATCAGAACTGAAGGAGAAAGAGAACGGATGAAATTTTGGAGAAGTGATTTAGATAGTAATTCGCTCTAAACTCAGGACACCAACTGTATAGTAGATTCAATTACTGGACCTTATTGTAACTTTTAGAGGAATACCACAATTTATGTGGGTAATGGGTAATTAATTTACAGTATAACAATATGGATTTTTGAAAAGAGAAGTGATTTAATTTAGGCTAAAAGAGGTAGTAAAAGACAGTCAAATGACATCTAAAAGTATGTGCTGTGTGCATCCATCCAGCCCACCTCAGGCTCATCCTATGGCTGAAATAGACATGTTCTTTCTGTCACCCAGCTCACGCTATGCTGGAGATCATCTCAGTCCTCCTCAACATCAAGACAGATTTATGGAGCGAGAGACTGAGAAAGAAAAGCAAAAGTCATTTTGAAAGGAAATGACTGTATGGGGGATTTAAAGTCTGTTTTTCACTCAGAGGGAGAAGACAGCTAAAATCACCACATGGCTCTATTAATATTTCTACCGTTCCTCTTGATTTGATTCGCTCTGTCTTCCGCCCCATACTCGTCCCAGCACCCCCTGCACCCCCCTCCCTACCCCCACCCCTAAAGTGTATGCCCAGTGAAGGGGCACTATCGTTTACCCACACGCTAATGAGAACAGTCAGCACACCAGACTCCACTTCACTCACCACCAAGCTCACAAATTACATTTCATTTGTTTATTTTTGACTGCATCACTTTAATTAGAAAAAGTCTTTGGGCGGAGATCTCTCCAGTCTTTCATTTCATATTCGTGATTCTTAGGAGACGTTCTGCGTTTGATTTGCTCTTCACAGTTCGGGAAGTTTGAGAGCAGGATTGAGGGCTTCAATCAGAAATACAGCGTTTCAAACAGTTTTATCCATATAAACATAGAGAGAGAGAGAGAGAGAGAGAGAGAGAGAGAGAGAGAGAGAGAGAGAGAGAGAGAGAGAGAGAGAGAGAGAGAGAGAGAGAGAGAGAGAGAGAGAGAGAGAGAGAGGTGGATGTTTGAGATTGCAGACTATGTAGTTAATGGGATCCAAATCTGCCAGTGTAAAAAAAAAAGATTACCCCTGTGCTGTGTGTATTAAAAAGAAATGTGTACTGTACTTGTTTGTTAAAAGGACCTCCTTTACTATTGTATGGAGAATGTTGGTTCTATTACCACCACTGTATATACATCTGGTTCTATTGTATGGAGAATGTATGTTCTATTACCACCACTGTATATACATCTGGTTCTATTGTATGGAGAATGTAGGTTCTATTACCACCACTGTATATACAGCTGGTTCTATTGTATGGAGAATGTATGTTCTATTACCACCACTGTATAGCTGGTTCTATTGTATGGAGAATGTATGTTCTATTACCACCACTGTATATACATCTGGTTCTATTGTATGGAGAATGTAGGTTCTATTACCACCACTGTATATACAGCTGGTTCTATTGTATGGAGAATGTAGGTTCTATTACCACCACTGTATATACAGCTGGTTCTATTGTATGGAGAATGTAGGTTCTATTACCACCACTGTATATATAGCTGGTTCTATTGTATGGAGAATGTATGTTCAATTACCACCACTGTATATACAGCTGGTTCTATTGTATGGAGAATGTAGGTTCTATTACCACCACTGTAAATACAGCTGGTTCTATTGTATGGAGAATGTAGGTTCTATTACCACCACTGTATATATAGCTGGTTCTATTGTATGGAGAATGTAGGTTCTATTACCACCACTGTATATACAGCTGGTTCTATTGTATGGAGAATGTAGGTTCTATTACCACCACTACATATATACCGCTGGTTCTATTGTATGGAGAATGTATGTTCTATTTCCACCACTGTATAGCTGGTTCTATTGTATGGAGAATGTATGTTCTATTACCACCACTGTATGTACATCTGGTTCTATTGTATGGAGAATGTAGGTTCTATTACCACCACTGTATATACAGCTGGTTCTATTGTATGGAGAATGTAGGTTCTATTACCACCACTGTATATACAGCTGGTTCTATTGTATGGAGAATGTAGGTTCTATTACCACCACTGTATATATAGCTGGTTCTATTGTATGGAGAATGTATGTTCAATTACCACCACTGTATATACAGCTGGTTCTATTGTATGGAGAATGTAGGTTCTATTACCACCACTGTAAATACAGCTGGTTCTATTGTATGGAGAATGTATCTTCTATTACCACCACTGTATATACAGCTGGTTCTATTGTATGGAGAATGTAGGTTCTATTACCACCACTACATATATACCGCTGGTTCTATTGTATGGAGAATGTATGTTCTATTTCCACCACTGTATAGCTGGTTCTATTGTATGGAGAATGTAGGTTCTATTACCACCACTGTATAGCTGGTTCTATTGTATGGAGAATGTAGGTTCTATTACCACCACTACATATATACCGCTGGTTCTATTGTATGGAGAATGTATGTTCTATTACCACCACTGTATAGCTGGTTCTATTGTATGGAGAATGTAGGTTCTATTGCCACCACTGTATATATAGCTGGTTCTATTGTATGGAGAATGTAGGTTCTATTACCACCACCACTGTATATACAGCTGGTTCTATTGTATGGAGAATGTAGGTTCTATTACCACCACTGTATATATAGCTGGTTCTATTGTATGGAGAATGTATCTTCTATTACCACCACTGTATATACAGCTGGTTCTATTGTATGGAGAATGTAGGTTCTATTACCACCACTGTATATATAGCTGGTTCTATTGTATGGAGAATGTATCTTCTATTACCACCACTGTATATACATCTGGTTCTATTGTATGGAGAATGTATGTTCTATTACCACCACTGTATATATAGCTGGTTCTATTGTATGGAGAATGTATGTTCTATTACCACCACTGTATATACATCTGGTTCTATTGTATGGAGAATGTATGTTCTATTACCACCACTGTATATATAGCTGGTTCTATTGTATGGAGAATGTAGGTTCTATTACCACCACTGTATATATAGCTGGTTCTATTGTATGGAGAATGTATCTTCTATTACCACCACTGTATATACAGCTGGTTCTATTGTATGGAGAATGTAGGTTCTATTACCACCACTGTTTATATAGCTGGTTCTATTGTATGGAGAATGTAGGTTCTATTACCACCACTGTATATACAGCTGGTTCTATTGTATGGAGAATGTAGGTTCTATTACCACCACTATATATATACCGCTGGTTCTATTGTATGGAGAATGTATGTTCTATTTCCACGACTGTATAGCTGGTTCTATTGTATGGAGAATGTAGGTTCTATTACCACCACTGTATAGCTGGTTCTATTGTATGGAGAATGTAGGTTCTATTTCCACCACCACTGTATATACAGCTGGTTCTATTGTATGCAGAGTGTAGGTTCTATTACCATCACTGTATTTATAGCTGGTTCTATTGTATGGAGAATGTAGGTTATATTACCACCACTGTATATAC
This sequence comes from Salvelinus fontinalis, assembly GCF_029448725.1. Taxonomy (NCBI): domain Eukaryota; kingdom Metazoa; phylum Chordata; class Actinopteri; order Salmoniformes; family Salmonidae; genus Salvelinus; species Salvelinus fontinalis. Next base: position 58,136,682 of record NC_074667.1, read on the forward strand.
AGCTGGTTCTGATGTATGGAGAATTTAGGTTCTATTACCACCACTATATATATACCGCTGGTTCTATTGTATGGAGAATGTATGTTCTATTACCACCACTGTATAGCTGGTTCTATTGTATGGAGAATGTAGGTTCTATTACCACCACTGTATATATAGCTGGTTCTATTGTATGGAGAATGTAGGTTCTATTACCACCACCACTGTATATACAGCTGGTTCTATTGTATGGAGAATGTATCTTCTATTACCACCACTGTATATACAGCTGGTTCTATTGTATGGAGAATGTATGTTCTATTACCACCACTGTATATACAGCTGGTTCTAGTGTATGGAGAATGTAGGTTCTATTACCACCACTGTATATACAGCTGGTTCTATTGTATGGAGAATGTAGGTTCTATTACCACCACTGTATATACAGCTGATTCTATTGTATGGAGAATGTAGGTTCTATTACCACCACTGTATATATAGCTGGTTCTATTGTATGGAGAATGTATCTTCTATTACCACCACTGTATAGCTGGTTCTATTGTATGGAGAATGTAGGTTCTATTACCACCACTGTATATACAGCTGGTTCTATTGTAGGGAGAATGTAGATTCTATTACCACCACTATATATATACCGCTGGTTCTATTGTATGGAGAATGTAGGTTCTATTACCACCACTGTATTTCTGGTTCTATTGTATGGAGAATGTAGGTTCTATTGCCACCACCACTGTATATACAGCTGGTTCTATTGTATGGAGAATGTATGTTCTATTACCACCACTGTATAGCTGGTTCTATTGTATGGAGAATGTAGGTTCTATTACCACCACTGTATAGCTGGTTCTATTGTATGGAGAATGTAGGTTCTATTACCACCACTGTATATACAGCTGGTTCTATTGTATGGAGAATGTATGTTCTATTACCACCACTGAATATATAGCTGGTTCTATTGTATGGAGAATAGAGGTTCTATTAGCACCACCGTATAGCTGGTTCTATTGTATGGAGAATAGAGGTTCTATTAGCACCACCGTATAGCTGGTTCTATTGTATGGAGAATAGAGGTTCTATTAGCACCACTGTATAGCTGGTTCTATTGTATGGAGAATGTATGTTCTATTACCACCACTGTATAGCTGGTTCTATTGTATGGAGAATAGAGGTTCTATTAGCACCACTGTATAGCTGGTTCTATTGTATGGAGAATGTATGTTCTATTACCACCACTGTATAGCTGGTTCTATTGTATGGAGAATAGAGGTTCTATTACCACCACTGTATAGCTGGTTCTATTGTATGGAGAATAGAGGTTCTATTAGCACCACTGTATAGCTGGTTCTATTGTATGGAGAATGTATGTTCTATTACCACCACTGTATAGCTGGTTCTATTGTATGGAGAATAGAGATTCTATTATCACCACTGTATAGCTGGTTCTATTGTATGGAGAATGTATGTTCTATTACCACCACTGTGTAGCTGGTTCTATTGTATGGAGAATGTAGGTTCTATTACCACCACTGTATATATAGCTGGTTCTATTGTATGGAGAATGTATGTTCTATTACCACCACTGTATATATAGCTGGTTCTATTGTATGGAGAATGTATGTTCTATTACCACCACTGTATAGCTGGTTCTATTGTATGGAGAATGTATGTTCTATTATCACCACTGTATATACAGCTGGTTCTATTGTATGGAGAATGTATGTCCTATTACCACCACTGTATATATAGCTGGTTCTATTGTATGGAGAATGTATGTTCTATTACCACCACTGTATAGCTGGTTCTATTGTATGGAGAATGTATGTTCTATTACCACCACTGTATATACAGCTGGTTCTATTGTATGGATTATGTAGGTTCTATTACCACCACTGTATATATAGCTGGTTCTATTGTATGGAGAATGTAGGTTCTATTACCACCACTGTATAGCTGGTTCTACTGTATGGAGAATGTATGTTCTATTACCACCACTGTATAGCTGGTTCTATTGTATGGAGAACGTATGTTCTATTACCACCACTGTATATATAGCTGGTTCTATTGTATGGAGAATGTAGGTTCTATTACCACCACTGTATATATAGCTGGTTCTATTGTATGGAGAATGTATCTTCTATTACCACCACTGTATATACATCTGGTTCTATTGTATGGAGAATGTATGTTCTATTACCACCACTGTATATATAGCTGGTTCTATTGTATGGAGAATGTAGGTTCTATTACCACCACTGTATATACAGCTGGTTCTATTGTATGGAGAATGTAGGTTCTATTACCACCACTGTATAGCTGGTCCTATTGTATGGAGAATAGAGGTTCTATTATCACCACTGTATAGCTGGTTCTATTGTATGGAGAATTGATGTTCTGTTACAACCACTGAATATATAGCTGGTTCTATTGTATGGAGAACGTATGTTCTGTTGCAACCACTGAATATATAGCTGGTTTTATTGTATGGAGAACGTATATTCTGTTACAACCACTGTATATATAGCTGGTTCTATTGTATGGAGAATTGATGTTCTGTTACAACCACTGTATATATAGCTGGTTCTATTGTATGGAGAATTGATGTTCTATTAACACCACTGTATATATAGCTGGTTCTATTGTATGGAGAATTGATGTTCTATTACAACCACTGTATATATAGCTGGTTTTATTGTATGGAGAATGTATGTTCTATTACCACCACTGTATATACAGCTGGTTCTATTGTATGGAGAACGTATGTTCTATTACCACCACTGTATATATAGCTGGTTTTATTGTATGGAGAATGTAGGTTCTATTACCACCACTGTATATACAGCTGGTTCTATTGTATGGAGAATGTAGGTTCTATTACCACCACTGTATATATAGCTGGTTCTATTGTATGGAGAATGTAGGTTCTATTACCACCACTGTATATACAGCTGGTTCTATTGTATGGAGAATGTATGTTCTATTACCACCACTGGATAGCTGATTCTATTGTATGGAGAATGTAGGTTCTATTACCACCACTGTATATATACCGCTGGTTCTATTGTATGGAGAATGTATGTTCTTTTACCACCACTGTATAGCTGATTCTATTGTATGGAGAATGTAGGTTCTATTACCACCACTGTATATATACCGCTGGTTCTATTGTATGGAGAATGTATGTTCTATTACCACCACTGTATAGCTGGTTCTATTGTATGGAGAATGTAGGTTCTATTACCACCACTATATATACCGCTGGTTCTATTGTATGGAGAATGTATGTTCTATTACCACCACTGTACAGCTAGTTCTATTGTATGGAGAATGTAGGTTCTATTACCACCACTATATATATACCGCTGGTTCTATTGTATGGAGAATGTATGTTCTATTACCACCACTGTATAGCTGGTTCTATTGTATGGAGAATGTAGGTTCTATTACCACCACTGTATATATACCGCTGGTTCTATTGTATGGAGAATGTATGTTCTATTACCACCACTGTATAGCTGGTTCTATTGTATGGAGAATGTAGGTTCTATTACCACCACTATATATACCGCTGGTTCTATTGTATGGAGAATGTATGTTCTATTACCACCACTGTACAGCTAGTTCTATTGTATGGAGAATGTAGGTTCTATTACCACCACTATATATATACCGCTGGTTCTATTGTATGGAGAATGTATGTTCTATTACCACCACTGTATAGCTGGTTCTATTGTATGGAGAATGTAGGTTCTATTACCACCACTGTATAGCTGGTTCTATTGTATGGAGAATGTAGGTTCTATTACCACCACTGTATAGCTGGTTCTATTGTATGGAGAATGTAGGTTCTATTACCACCACTGTATATACAGCTGGTTCTATTGTATGGAGAATGTATGTTCTATTACCACCACTGAATATATAGCTGGTTCTATTGTATGGAGAATAGAGGTTCTATTAGCACCACCGTATAGCTGGTTCTATTGTATGGAGAATAGAGGTTCTATTAGCACCACCGTATAGCTGGTTCTATTGTATGGAGAATAGAGGTTCTATTAGCACCACTGTATAGCTGGTTCTATTGTATGGAGAATGTATGTTCTATTACCACCACTGTATAGCTGGTTCTATTGTATGGAGAATAGAGGTTCTATTAGCACCACTGTATAGCTGGTTCTATTGTATGGAGAATGTATGTTCTATTACCACCACTGTATAGCTGGTTCTATTGTATGGAGAATAGAGGTTCTATTACCACCACTGTATAGCTGGTTCTATTGTATGGAGAATAGAGGTTCTATTAGCACCACTGTATAGCTGGTTCTATTGTATGGAGAATGTATGTTCTATTACCACCACTGTATAGCTGGTTCTATTGTATGGAGAATAGAGGTTCTATTAGCACCACCGTATAGCTGGTTCTATTGTATGGAGAATAGAGGTTCTATTAGCACCACCGTATAGCTGGTTCTATTGTATGGAGAATAGAGGTTCTATTAGCACCACTGTATAGCTGGTTCTATTGTATGGAGAATGCATGTTCTATTACCACCACTGTATAGCTGGTTCTATTGTATGGAGAATAGAGGTTCTATTACCACCACTGTATAGCTGGTTCTATTGTATGGAGAATAGAGGTTCTATTAGCACCACTGTATAGCTGGTTCTATTGTATGGAGAATGTATGTTCTATTACCACCACTGTATAGCTGGTTCTATTGTATGGAGAATAGAGATTCTATTATCACCACTGTATCGCTGGTTCTATTGTATGGAGAATAGAGATTCTATTATCACCACTGTATAGCTGGTTCTATTGTATGGAGAATGTATGTTCTATTACCACCACTGTGTAGCTGGTTCTATTGTATGGAGAATGTATGTTCTATTACCACCACTGTATATACAGCTGGTTCTATTGTATGGAGAATGTATGTTCTATTACCACCACTGTATAGCTGGTTCTATTGTATGGAGAATGTATGTTCTATTACCACCACTGTATATACAGCTGGTTCTATTGTATGGAGAATGTATGTCCTATTACCACCACTGTATATATAGCTGGTTCTATTGTATGGAGAATGTATGTTCTATTACCACCACTGTATAGCTGGTTCTATTGTATGGAGAATGTATGTTCTATTACCACCACTGTATATACAGCTGGTTCTATTGTATGGATTATGTAGGTTCTATTACCACCACTGTATATACAGCTGGTTCTATTGTATGGATTATGTAGGTTCTATTACCACCACTGTATATATAGCTGGTTCTATTGTATGGAGAATGTAGGTTCTATTACCACCACTGTATAGCTGGTTCTACTGTATGGAGAATGTATGTTCTATTACCACCACTGTATAGCTGGTTCTATTGTATGGAGAACGTATGTTCTATTACCACCACTGTATATATAGCTGGTTCTATTGTATGGAGAATGTAGGTTCTATTACCACCACTGTATATATAGCTGGTTCTATTGTATGGAGAATGTATGTTCTATTACCACCACTGTATATACAGCTGGTTCTATTGTATGGAGAATGTAGGTTCTATTACCACCACTGTATAGCTGGTCCTATTGTATGGAGAATAGAGGTTCTATTATCACCACTGTATAGCTGGTTCTATTGTATGGAGAATTGATGTTCTGTTACAACCACTGAATATATAGCTGGTTCTATTGTATGGAGAACGTATGTTCTGTTGCAACCACTGAATATATAGCTGGTTTTATTGTATGGAGAACGTATATTCTGTTACAACCACTGTATATATAGCTGGTTCTATTGTATGGAGAATTGATGTTCTGTTACAACCACTGTATATATAGCTGGTTCTATTGTATGGAGAATTGATGTTCTATTAACACCACTGTATATATAGCTGGTTCTATTGTATGGAGAATTGATGTTCTGTTACAACCACTGTATATATAGCTGGTTCTATTGTATGGAGAATTGATGCTCTGTTACAACCACTGTATATACAGCTGGTTCTATTGTATGGGGAATGTAGGTTCTATTACCACCACTGTATATATAGCTGGTTCTATTGTATGGAGAATTGATGTTCTATTACAACCACTGTATATATAGCTGGTTCTATTGTATGGAGAATTGATGTTCTATTACAACCACTGTATATATAGCTGGTTCTATTGTATGGAGAATTGATGTTCTATTAACACCACTATAGCTGCTTCTATTGTATGGGAAATGTATGTTCTCTTACCGCCACTATAGCTGGTTCTATTGTATGGATAATTTATTTTCTGTTACAACCACTATATATATAGCTGGTTCTATTGTATGGAGAATTGATGTTCTATTACCAGCATGGTGCAGTAGGATCTCTTGGCCACTCTTCAGAGGAACGGTAAAAAGATCTTCATGAAGATGATGACGATAATAATGGTTATTACTTCTTCAAAGGCCTTATCCATCTAATAGCTACTTCTATCATCCCAAATGGATTTGTTATGTGGGATCGTTTGTATTCCCGTTTGTAATATATCACACCAGACGTGTCTGTCTGTGTGTGTATTAACTGCCTTCTATAACGCTGGATTAAGATTAAGTTGTGCTGTGTGATTAACCAAAATGTGGGTTATTTTTTCATTTTTTTAACAGCTAATTGACTGACAGGTTAAATTATTTGAATTCCACTTGGTGTTTGTTTTCTTCTTCTAGAGATAAATCAGATCTGTGCTATGTAGCAGGGAGTTGTAGTTTCCAACAGGCCATTATTCTACATAATTTAGTGCATCAAATGTGGTAATTTACTACAATGACCATTATCCATTGCGCATCTAGTTGTCAGGTGTTTCTTTTCCACCTGCTACAGAAGAGAGACAGGAATGTGGGATCGTGAGGCGATATAGAATGCAGCTGTTGCTTAGCGATGTATCTCTCCTTAAAAATACATGATCTAAGTGATTGATAGTTGGTATTCAGCAGTCATAAAAGTATGCCTTGTTTACTTTTAAGAACTCCAAAATAGTGATTTTTTTTAGACAGAATAGGCAGCAGCTCTATAGAGATGACTGAAATAGTAAAGTCATCAAATAAATCAAATGTAATATACACAAAAACTGAAATATTATATTAAAGTAATGTGAATAAATGATGGTTAATAAGTGATAAGCAGTAATGGGCAGTCACTACCGTCATGGGACTTTTAGTGATTGTTTTATTCTGTGTTGTTACAGCATTCAACCCAAATGGAAAAGCGTGATTATTTTTTAATTACATTTACATTTAAGTCATTTAGCAGACGCTCTTATCCAGAGCGACTTACAAATTGGTGCATTCACCTTATGACATCCAGTGGAACAGCCACTTTACAATAGTGCATCTAAATCTTTTAAGGGGGGGGGGGGTGTCAGAAGGATTGCTTTATCCTATCCTAGGTATTCCTTAAAGAGGTGGGGTTTCAGGTGTCTCCGGAAGGTGGTGATTGACTCCGCTGTCCTGGCGTCGTGTGGGAGTTTGTTCCACCATTGGGGTGCCAGAGCAGCGAACAGTTTTGACTGGGCTGAGCGGGAACTGTACTTCCTCAGTGGTAGAGCGGAGGAGCAGGGTGACGTGAGAGAACTTGGGAAGGTTGAACACCAGACGGGCTGCGGCGTTCTGGATGAGTTGTAGGGGTTTAATGGCACAGGCAGGGAGCCCAGCCAACAGCGAGTTGCAGTAATCCAGACGGGAGATGACAAGTGCCTGGATTAGGACCTGCGCCGCTTCCTGTGTGAGGCAGGGTCGTACTCTGCGGATGTTGTAGAGCATGAACCTACAGGAACGGGCCACTGCCTTGATGTTAGTTGAGAACGACAGGGTGTTGTCCAGGATCACGCCAAGGTTCTTAGCGCTCTGGGAGGAGGACACAATGGAGTTGTCAACCGTGATGGCGAGATCATGGAACGGGCAGTCCTTCCCCGGGAGGAAGAGCAGCTCCGTCTTGCCGAGGTTCAGCTTGAGGTGGTGATCCGTCATCCACACTGATATGTCTGCCAGACATGCAGAGATGCGATTCGCCACCTGGTCATCAGAAGGGGGAAAGGAGAAGATTAATTGTGTGTCGTCTGCATAGCAATGATAGGAGAGACCATTTGAGGCTATGACAGAGCCAAGTGACTTGGTGTATAGCGAGAATAGGAGAGGGCCTAGAACAGAGCCCTGGGGGACACCAGTGGTGAGAGCGCGTGGTGAGGAGACAGATTCTCGCCACGCCACCTGGTAGGAGCGACCTGTCAGGTAGGACGCAATCCAAGCGTGGGCCGCGCCGGAGATGCCCAACTCGGAGAGGGTGGAGAGGAGGATCTGATGGTTCACAGTATCGAAGGCAGCCGATAGGTCTAGAAGGATGAGAGCAGAGGAGAGAGAGTTAGCTTTAGCAGTGCGGAGCGCCTCCGTGATACAGAGAAGAGCAGTCTCAGTTGAATGACTAGTCTTGAAACCTGACTGATTTGGATCAAGAAGGTCATTCTGAGAGAGATAGCAGGAGAGCTGGCCAAGGACGGCACGTTCAAGAGTTTTGGAGAGAAAAGAAAGAAGGGATACTGGTCTGTAGTTGTTGACATCGGAGGGATCGAGTGTAGGTTTTTTCAGAAGGGGTGCAACTCTCGCTCTCTTGAAGACGGAAGGGACGTAGCCAGCGGTCAAGGATGAGTTGATGAGCGAGGTGAGGTAAGGGAGAAGGTCTCCGGAAATGGTCTGGAGAAGAGAGGAGGGGATAGGGTCAAGCGGGCAGGTTGTTGGGCGGCCGGCCGTCACAAGACGCGAGATTTCATCTGGAGAGAGAGGGGAGAAAGAGGTCAGAGCACAGGGTAGGGCAGTGTGAGCAGAACCAGCGGTGTCGTTTGACTTAGCAAACGAGGATCGGATGTCGTCGACCTTCTTTTCGAAATGGTTGACGAAGTCGTCTGCAGACAGGGAGGAGGGGGGGGGGAGGGGGAGGAGGATTCAGGAGGGAGGAGAAGGTGGCAAAGAGCTTCCTAGGGTTAGAGGCAGATGCTTGGAATTTAGAGTGGTAGAAAGTGGCTTTAGCAGCAGAGACAGAAGAGGAAAATGTAGAGAGGAGGGAGTGAAAGGATGCCAGGTCCGCAGGGAGGCGAGTTCTCCTCCATTTCCGCTCGGCTGCCCGGAGCCCTGTTCTGTGAGCTCGCAATGAGTCGTCGAGCCACGGAGCGGGAGGGGAGGACCGAGCCGGCCTGGAGGATAGGGGACACAGAGAGTCAAAGGATGCAGAAAGGGAGGAGAGGAAGGTTGAGGAGGCAGAATCAGGAGATAGGTTGGAGAAGGTTTGAGCAGAGGGAAGAGATGATAGGATGAAAGAGGAGAGAGTAGCGGGGGAGAGAGAGCGAAGGTTGGGATGGCGCGATACCAACCGAGTAGGGGCAGGGTGGGAAGTGTTGGATGAGAGCGAGAGGGAAAAGGATACAAGGTAGTGGTCGGAGACTTGGAGGGGAGTTGCAATGAGGTTAGTGGAAGCACAGCATCTAGTAAAGATGAGGTCAAGCGTATTGCCTGCCTTGTGAGTAGGGGGGGAAGGTGAGAGGGTGAGGTCAAAAGAGGAGAGGAGTGGAAAGAAGGAGGCAGAGAGGAATGAGTCAAAGGTAGACGTGGGGAGGTTAAAGTCACCCAGAACTGTGAGAGGTGAGCCGTCCTCAGGAAAGGAGCTTATCAAGGCATCAAGCTCATTGATGAACTCTCCGAGGGAACCTGGAGGGCGATAAATGATAAGGATGTTAAGCTTGAAAGGGCTGGTAACTGTGACAGCATGGAATTCAAAGGAGGCGATAGACAGATGGGTAAGGGGAGAAAGAGAGAATGACCACTTGGGAGAGATGAGGATCCCGGTGCCACCACCCCGCTGACCAGAAGCTCTCGGGGTGTGCGAGAACACGTGGGCAGACGAAGAGAGAGCAGTAGGAGTAGCAGTGTTATCTATGGTGAGCCATGTTTCCGTCAGTGCCAAGAAGTCGAGGGACTGGAGGGAAGCATAGGCTGAGATGAACTCTGCCTTGTTGGCCGCAGATCGGCAGTTCCAGAGGCTACCGGAGACCTGGAACTCCACGTGGGTCGTGCGGGCTGGGACCACCAGGTTAGGGTGGCCGCGGCCACGCGGTGTGAGGCGTTTGTATGGTCTGTGCAGAGAGGAGAGAGCAGGGATAGACAGACACATAGTTGACAGGCTAAAGAAGAGGCTACGCTAATGCAAAGGAGATTGGAATGACAAGTGGACTACACGTCTCGAATGTTCAGAAAGTTAAGCTTACGTTGGAAAAATCTTATTGACTAAAATGATTAAAATGATACGGTACTGCTGAAGTAGGCTGGCTAGCAGTGGCTGCGTTGTTGACTTTGTTTGAAGTGTAGCTGGCCAGGTAGCCTCGATAGCTGGCTAGGTAACCTCGGTAACTGGCCAGATAATTAGTCTAACCACACAATTGTCCTAGATACAAGGACAGCAAAGACAACTATGTAGCTAGCTAACACTAGCCAGCTAACACTACACTAATCAAATCGTTCCGTTGTAATGTAATAGTTTCTACAGTGCTGCTATTCGGTAGAAGTTGGCTAGCTAGCAGTGTTAGCAGTGTTAGCGGTGTTGACCAGCAGTATTGACTAGGTAGGGGAACGGCAGCGCGGCGGACGAAAATAGCTGTCTAGCTAACCGAAAATTACTCTAGACTCCACAGTTATCTTAGATACAAGGACAGCAGAGACAACTGTGTAACTAGCTAACACTACACTAATCAAGTCGTTCGTTGAATGTAGTAGATTCTACAGTGCTGCTATTCGGTAGCTAGCTAGCTAGCTAGCAGTGTTGATTACGTTACGTTACGTTAAAAGGACGAAAATAGCTGGCTAGCTAACCTAGAAAATCGCTCTAAACTACACAATTATCTTTGATACAAAGACGGCTATGTAGCTAGCTAAGATCAAACAAATCAAACCATTGTACTGTAATGAAATGAAGTGAAAGTGTGATACTACCTGTGGAGCGAAGCGGAATGCGACCGGGTTGTTGAATGCGGAAGTGCATTTTTTTTAATAATCGAACCGAAACTGAACAGACTTCAAAAAGCACTAAGATTAAACAGAAGGCAAAGATACATTTTGATCACTGTTCATCAGAGCCTGTGCCACGTTCAGAGAGAGAGAGAGAGAGAGAGAGAGAGAGAGAGAGAGAAAGAGAGAGAGAGAGAGAGAGAGAGAGAGAGAGAGAGAGAGAGAGAGAGAGAGAGAGAGAGAGAGAGAGAGAGAGAGGGAATACACGCACTAATGAAGAGCAGCAAATGGAATCCTTTATTGTTTCTGATTTTATGTGAGGTTCCATTAGGGATCTGCTGCTAGGGATGATTGCTGGAGTACCATGGCCTGGAGAGCATCCGCAGTTTCACCTTTTCAAGATATCAGAGAGAGGCCTGTTTCTTAGAAAGATGAGCCCCACAAAGTGCTCAGGGGCCATGTCTTCCTGTGCAAGCAAGCAGGTCGGGTGAGGGCGGGGTTGAGGTCAAGGGTGAAGGTGGGGCAGGTCGGGTAAGGATAACGGAGGGGGCGAGGGCGAAGAGTGGGGACAGGTCAGGGCGAGGCTGGGAGTGAGAGATGGGGTGGGGGCAGGTGGGGGCGAGGGTGGGGGTGAGGGCAGATCAAGCCCCTTCTCTCTCTCTCTAACCTGACAGTTCGTCAGCAACTCGGAGCAGTAATTGAAAATCATGGGAAAAGTGGATAATGATCGTTTATTTGTGTGAAATTCAAACGAGAAGGGGAGAAAGCTGGACTTGGTGGTTCAGCGGCTTATCTGGCTGTGGTTGGCTGAGTAATTAAATCAGGAAAGCCAGTGAAGTTATGCTCAGCTCAGCGCCTTGTCCTGTTTCTCCTTTAATCAAGAGCCCATTAAACCTCTGATTGCGTGCCCCATCTTCTGACTCCAGCTCAGCTATTAAACAGGAAGTGAAAGGCTTTCTCTGTTGCAGGGGGTTGGTGGAATGCACAGGATGCAAAGTAAGAGATAAATAGCAGGACAGGTATTGGGTAAAGAACTGAAAGCCTTTTATATGGTAGCAGATCAAGGGTAATGGGGAGATGAGGAATTGGGTGGGGCGGGGGGGGGGGGGGTGTTAGGAGAGGGGCATTATAGCACTCACAGGATACAAAGTAATATGTAAAGTGCAAGAGTGGTAATAGAAGGAGAGAGAGGGAGAGCGACATGCTGGTGGTGGAATATTTGTAGACATGAGTCTAACATTCAACATGTTTTCCAGTTCTGGTTAAATGGGTGATCAGACATGAATTGTGCATGTGTGCCATTCAGAGGGCGAAAGGGCAAGACAAAAGATTGAAGTGCCGTGGAATGGTGCCAGGCACACTGGTTTGAGTGTGTCAAGAACTGCAACGCTGCTGGGTTTTTCACGGTCAACAGTTTTCCATGTGTATCAAGAATGGTTCACCAACAAAAAGACATCCAGCCAACTTGACACAACTGTGGGAACCAACATGGGCCAGCAACCCTGTGGAACGCTTTTGACACCTTGTAGAGTCCATGCAACTCAATATTAGGAAGCTTTTCCTAATATTTTGTGCACTCAGTGTACATATATCTTAATATTCCAGACTCCCTAATATTTCTATATATCTGAATTATATTATTTTATTTGGGGGATTTGTGTATATTGTTTTGTATTGCTAGGTATTACTGCACTGTTGGAATTAGGAACATAAGCATTTCACTACACCCGTGACAGCATCTGCTAAATATGTGTAGGTGACAAATAACATTTGGTTTGATTTGATTTTTCATTTGATGTCCCAGACACACTGCTCTCTCTCTCTCTGATGAACAGTTTCGGTTCTGGGCCAGCTCACTACATATACAGTATACTGTACATTCTGATGGAGTCAGAACCACACCGGCAGAGGGGACAAAGTCATTCAGCCAGAAGAGATATTTGTATTTACTATGGATCCCCATTTGTTCCTGCCAAGGCAGCATCTATTCTTCCTGGAGTCCAGCAAAATTAAGGCAGTTATATATAAATAAAAGCATTGCATTACATTCACAACAGATTTCACAACACATTAAGTGTGTGCCCTCAGGCCACTACCCTACTACCACATATCTACAACACAGCGGGGATATCACAATCCCCGCTGTTCCGTAAGGTGTATTTGTATCAGTTTTTTAAATCAAATTTTATTGCTTGCATGAGTTACCTGCTCTGCTCTTAAATGCAAGTAAAACTAAATGCATGCTCTTCAACCGATCGCTGCCCACACCTGCCCGCCAGTCCAGCATCACTACTCTGGACGGTTCTGACTTAGAATATGTGGACAACTACAAATACCTAGATGTCTGGTTCGACTGTAAACTCTCCTTCCAGACTCACATTAAGCATCTCCAATCCAAAATTAAATCTAGAATCGGCATCCTATTTCGCAACAAAGCATCCTTCACTCATGCTGCCAAACATACCCTCGTAAAACTGAATATCCTACCGATCCTTGACTTCGGCGATGTCATTTACAAAATAGCCGCCAACACTCTACTCAGCAAATTGGATGCAGTCTATCACAGTGCCATCAGTTTTGTCACCAAAGCCCCATATACTACACACCACTGTGACCTGTATGCTCTCGTTGGCTGGCCCTCGCTTCGTATTCTTCGCCAAACCCACCGGCTCCAGGTAATCTATAAGTCTTTTCTAGGTAAAGCCCCGCCTTATCTCAGCTCACTGGTCACCATAGCAGCACCCACCCGTAGCACGTGCTCCAGCAGGTATATTTCACTGGTCACCCCCAAAGCCTATTCCTCCTTTGGCCGCCTTTCCTTCCAGTTCTCTGCTGCCAATGACTGGAACGAATTGCAAAAATCACTGAAGCTGGAGACTCATATCTCCCTCACTAACTTTAAGCACCAGCTGTCAGAGCAGCTCACAGATCGCTGCACCTATACATAGCACATCTGCAAATAGCCCATCCAACTACCTCATCCCCATACTGTTATTTATTTATTTTATTTTGCTCCTTTGCACCCCAGTATCTCTACTTGCACACTCATCTTCTGCACATCTATCACTCCAGTGTTTAATTTCTATATTGTAATTATTTCGCCACTATGGCCTATTTATTGCCTTACCTGCCTTATCCTACCTCATTTGCACACACTGTATATAGACTTTTTCAATTTTATTATTGACTGTATGTTTGTTTATTCAATGTGTAACTCTGTGTTGTTGTATGTGTTGAACTGCTTTGCTTTATCTTGGCCAGGTCACAGTTGTAAATGAGAACTTGTTCTCTAGCCTACCTGGTTAAATAATGGTGAAATAAAAATAAATAAAAACCTGATGTGGAATAGAGTTCCATGTAGTTATGTCTCTGTTTAGTACTGTGCTCCTCCCATAGTCTGTTCTGGACTTGAGGACTGTGGAGAGACCTCTGGAGGCATGTCTTGTGGGGTATGCATTGGTGTCTGAGCTGTGTGCTAGTAGTTTAAACAGACATTTCAGTGCATTCAACATGTTAATAGTTCTAGTGATGATGTCAATCTCTATTGAAGACGTCAATCTCTCCTCTACTTTGAGCCAGGAGAGATTGACATGCGTATTATTAATGTTAGGTCTCCATGTACATTTAAGGGCCTGCCGTTTTGCCCTGTTCTGGGCCAATTATAATTTTCCTTCTTTGTGGCACCTGACCACACGACTGGACAGTAGTCCAGGTGTGACAAAACTAGGGCCTGTAGGACATCATATTGTCTTGGATTACTTCTACATTATCCTGGACACCCAGTATAAGTATGTGATCTGCTCTACCCCCAGTGCTAGCGTGGTCATTGCCATGTTGATTGTGCTGTACTGTACACACTGTGCTGATAGTGTGTCCTCCTCTCCTCTCATCCTGTCCTGCAGCACCAGTCATCCTGAATGAGCTGAACTGGACCCAGGCTCTGGAGAGGGTTTTCATTGATAACCGCCGGGAGGACAGCTCTCTGCGCTGGCAGGTGTTCGGCAGCGCCACGGGGGTCACAAGATACTACCCAGGTAGGTCCCGGATCGTTATTAATAAGGATATTATCAACTTGAACAAAAATAAAAAAGATCAAGCTGATGTTCAGAATGATGTTTTACATTTCTTTCTTTTTCCAGCCACTCCATGGAGAGCACCCAATAAGATTGACCTGTATGACGTCCGCAGGCGGCCATGGTGGGTACACTGCAAATTGATCGGTGTTGATTTTTCAGTGTTACATTTCTAGTGTTGATTCAGGAATTAAATTGAATCTGTACGAGTTAAATTAGCACTCAGTGATGTAAAACTACCCTTAGTGTTTTTGTTTATAAGCAGAGTTATTGTTTTACACTGTGGAGAGTAAAACAGTCTCATCAAAACCACTCCCATCTTTATCATATTTCCCAGCATGCTCTACTGCAGGTAGATTTTTTGGGATTGTTTTTAATATCTGTGTTTTTGCATTGATTGATTAATCTTATGCTACACAAAGATAAATAGCATACATTTTTCTAAACTAGTCCAATCAGTTAGTTCGTTTTCGCCAATAGAAGAGGAGATTTTTTCATTTTGCTTCTGTAGTCTCACCAGGGTGCCTGCGCACCGGCCTCTATAGAGCCTCACAGTGTAGGTGTCATAATACCCACTAAAACCTAGTGATTAAACAGGGAAATGTTTTCAATCGTTTTTCCACCATTTATTTTCCCATAAGGGATGTTAGAAACACTGTGTTTCGTGTAGGCTTTCCCTGGCTTGACGTTTTGTTAACCGTGTCAAACTCTCTCGGACGAGGTGACTTTTATCAATATATTTGGCTCTATTTACGCTCATATTCGAAAATGCTAATTAGCGTTCAAGTAGGCATCATGCAAAACTACAAATCCCTGCAAGCTCCTGCACGTCATCTCTTGCTGACACCTTTGCTAACAGGTATTGTGTGAATTTAAAACTTGCACAAGTTCACAGAATTGTCCATTTAAAGAAATTTTGCCAATTTATTACTACATTTAGCTAACATTAGATAGTTAATCCAGAGATTATTACCATTGCCTCAATTCAGCAGTCTCATCCAGATCATCATGGCATTTGTAGTTCTTTATAATAGCCACATTAGCAGCTAATTAGCTCTTCATTTTTTGGGGGGTAAATACAGGAAAATATATTGATAAAAGTCACCTTGTCCTAGAGAGATTTACAGTTATCAAAACATCATGCCAGGATAAGCCTACACGAAACACAGCCCTTAAGTATTTAAAAAATCCCCTATGGGAAAAATGAAAAATGAAATGATTGGAACCATTTGCCTTCTTGACCGCTAGGTTTTATGGTCCAGGATAATCAATATGTCTTTCGCCTCCGATTCATTGAAGTAGAAGTCCTTGACCAAATCGAAGTTAGTGATAGCTGTTGATGTCTAGAAGCTCTTTTCAGTCATAGAAAACGATAGTGGAAACATTATGTACAAAAGAAGATCAGCACAAAAAAATACAAAATAGCACAATTGGTCAGGAGCCCGTAAAATAACTGCCATTCCCTCCGGCGCCATTCTCATCATCGGTGGTAACTCTCCAATTCACTCGAAAAGGCAAGGCACACAGGGAAATCATATTGAAGATGTGGCTTAGTGGGGGTGTGGCTTTCAATTAGGTATTTTTGGCCACCCGTGAGTGGAAATGTTGTACCAGTTTAAGTGGTCTATGGTTATGTTCATTAAAGTTTGAGCATGTCTGCTGACAGTTTTGAAGTCTTTATAAATGTGTACATAAGAGCATGTGGCAATAAAGACTTGTAAATATTTAAATATTATTGTAATGTCCTTCACCCAACACTGAAATCAAATTTTATTTGTCATATACACATGGTGAGCAGATGTTAATGCGAGTGTAGCGAAATGCTTGTGCTTCTTGTTCTGACAGTGCAGTAATATCTAACAAGTAATCTAACAATTCCTCAACAACTACCTAATACACACAAATCTAAAGGGGTGAATGAGAATATGTACATGTAAGTATATGGATGAGCTATGGCCAAGCGGCATAGGCAAGGTGCAATAGATGGTATAAAATACAGTATATACATGTGATATGAGTAATGTAAGATATGTGAACATTATTAAAGTGGAATTATTTAGAGTGCATTGTATATAGCGACTAGTGATCCATTTATTAAAGTGGCCAGTGATTGGGTCTCAATGTAGACAGCAGCCTCTCTGAGTTAGTGATTGCTGTTTAGCAGTCTGATGGCCTTAAGATAGAAGCTGTTTTTCAGTGTCCCAGGTCCCAGCTTGGATGCACCTGTACTGACCTCGCCTTCTGGATGGTAGCGGTGTGAACAGGCAGTGGCTCGGGTGGTTGTTGTCCTTGATGATCTTTTTGGCCTTCCTGTGACATCGGGTGCTGTAGGTGTCATGGAGGGCAGGTAGTTTGCCCCCGGTGATACGTTGTGCATACTGCACCACCCTCTGGAGAGCCTTGTGTTTGAGGGCTGTGCAGTTGCTGTACCAGGCTGTGATACAGCCCGACAGGATGCTCTCGATTGTGCATCTGTAAAAGTTTGACAGGGTTTTGGGTGACAAGCCAAATTTCTTCAGCCTCCTGAGGTTGAAGAGGCGCTGTTGTGACTTCTTCACCACACTGTCTGTGTGAGTGGACCATTTCAGTTTGTCTGTGATGTGTTCGCCTAGGAACTTAAAACTTTCCACCTTCTCCACTGCTGTCCCTTCAATGTGGATAGGGGGGTGCTCCCTCTGCTGTTTCCTGAAGTCCACGATCATCTCCTTTGCTTTGTTGATGTTGAGTGAGAGGTTGTTTTCCTGAGACCACACTCCGAGGGCCCTCACCTCCTCCCTGTAGGCCGTCTCGTCGTTGTTGGTAATCAAGCCCACAACTGTTGTGTCATCTGCAAACTTGATGATTTAGTTGGAGGCGTGCATGGCCACACAGTCGTGGGGGAACAGGGAGTACAGGAGGGGGCTGAGCACGCACCCTTGTTTGGGCCCCAGTGTTGAGGATCAGCGAAGTGGAGATGTTGTTTCCTACCTTCACCACCTGGAGCGGCCTGTCTGAAAGGACCCAATTGCACAGGGCAGTGTTCAGACCCAGGGCCTCCAGCTTGATGATGAGCTTTTACTATGGTGTTGAATGCTGAGCTGTAGTCAATGAACAGCATTCTTACATAGATATTCCTTTTGTCCAGATGGGATAGGG
Organism: Salvelinus fontinalis; assembly: GCF_029448725.1. Classification (NCBI taxonomy): domain Eukaryota; kingdom Metazoa; phylum Chordata; class Actinopteri; order Salmoniformes; family Salmonidae; genus Salvelinus; species Salvelinus fontinalis. The sequence continues at coordinate 58,154,905 of NC_074667.1, forward strand.
CAGCATGCAGTGTGATGGAGATTGCGTCGTCTGTGGTCCTGTTGGGGCGGTATGCAAACTGAAGTGGAGGTGATATGATCCTTGACTAGTCTCTCAAAGCACTTCATGATGACAGAAGTGAGTGCTACGGGGCGGTAGTCATTTAGTTCAGTTATCTTTGCCTTCTTGTTTACAGGAACAATGGTAGCCGTCTTGAAGCATGTGGCGACAACAGACTGGGATAGGGAGCGATTGAATATGGGGCGCAGTCCTTCTTAGCGGGCCGCAACGGTGGCACTGTGTTATCCTTGAAGCGGGCAAAGAAGGTGTTTAGTTTGTCTGGAAGTGTGACGTCGGTGTCCGTGACGTGTCTGGTTTTCTTTTTATAGGCCGTGATTTCCCGTAGACCCTGCCACATACGTCTCTTGTCTGAGCCGTTGAATTGCGACTCCACCTTGTCCCTGTACTGGCATTTCACTTGTTTGATTGCCTTTGCGGAGGGAATAACTACACTGTTTATATTCAGTCATATTCCCAGACCTCTTTACAAGGTTAAATGCGGTGGATCGCGCTTTCAGTTTTGCACTTATGCTGCCATCTATCCATGGTTTCTGGTTAGGGCAGGTTTTAATAGTCACAGTGGGTACAACATCTCCAGTGCACTTCTTTATAAACACACTCACCGAGTCAGTGTATAGGTCAATTTTCTTCTCTGAATGACCGTCAAGAGATACAGACCACTTGGTTATTGAATAACACCATTGGTGTAAACTGCATACATGTCCTAGTGTTAAAAATACTATATGAGGTGTAATTGCATAACACTGAAAGTGTTAATTCCCTAACACTGACAAAGTGTAACAGCGTCAGCACTAAGCAGTGTTCATTTAACACTCAAAAGTGTGGCCCCGTATAGACACTTGTAACGTCTGTCGACGTCGTTCTCCTCCTCAGACGAGGAGTAGCATGGATCGGACCAACACGCAGCGAGGTATGTAGACATGATGATTTTAATAATAATAACGAAGACGAAAATACACTTGAACAAACTACAAAACAACAAACGACGTTAAACAGACCTGAACATGAGAACTTACATAACACGAAGAACGCACGCACGAACAGACTAAACAAACGAAACAGTCCCGTGTGGTGACGAACACAAACACGGAAGACAATCACCCACAAACAAACAGTGAGAACAGCCTACCTTAATATGGTTCTCAATCAGAGGAAACGTCAAACACCTGCCTCTAATTGAAAACCATATCAGGCAACACATTTAACCCAACATAGAAACACACAACATAGAATGCCCACCCCAACTCACGCCCTGACCAACTAAACACATACAAAAACAATGGAAAACAGGTCAGGAACGTGACAGAACCCCCCCCTCAAGGTGCGAACTCCGGGCGCACAACCAAAGTCTAGGGGAGGGTCTGGGTGGGCATCTGTCCACGGTGGCGGCTCCGGCTCCGGACGTGGTCCCCACCCCACCATAGTCAATCCCCGCTTCCGTAGCCTCCTCCAAATGGACACCCTCCAAATTAACCCCACTGGATTAAGGGGCAACACCGGAATGAGGGGCAACACCGGAATGAGGGGCAGCTCCGGACTGGCTGGCTGATCCTGGCTGGCTGGCTCTGGCGGATCCTGGCTGGCTGGCTCTGGCGGATCCTGGCTGGCTGGCAGGATCCGCCAGAGCCAGCCAGCCAGGATCCGCCAGGGCCAGCCAGCCAGGAGCTGCCAGAGCCAGCCAGCCAGGATCAGCCAGAGCCAGCCAGCCAGGATCCAACAGAGCCAGCCAGCCAGGATCCGCCAGAGCCAGCCAGCCAGGATCCGCCAGGGCCAGCCAGCCAGGAGCTGCCAGAGCCAGCCAGCCAGGATCCGCCAGAGCCAGCCAGCCAGGATCCGCCCCTCATTCCGGTGTTGCCCCTCATTCCGGTGTTGCCCCTCATTCCGGTGCTGCCCCTTAATCTAATGGGGGTTATATGGAGGGTGGTCATTGGGAGGAGGCCAAGGAAGCGGGGTTTGACTATGGTGGGGTGGGGACCACGACCAGCGCCAGAGCCGCCACCGTGGACAGACGCCCACCCAGACCCTCCCCTAGACTTTATGCTGGTGCTCCCGGAGTTCGCACCTTAAGGGGGGGGTTATGTCACGTTCCTGACCTGTTTTTCCTTTTTCTTGTATTTATTTGGTTGGTCAGGGCGTGAGTTGGGGTGGGTTGTCCATGTGTTATTTTTCTATGTCGGGTTGTTTGTGTTCGGCCGGGTATGATTCTCAATCAGAGGCAGCTGTAAATCGTTGTCCCTGATTGAGAATCATACTTAGGCAGCCGGGGTTCACGTGTGTGTTTGTGGGTGGTTGTATCTCGTATCTGTATTCGTGCCACACGGGACTGTTTTTCGGTTTGTTTCTCTTTTGTCATTTTGTTTCGTTAGTGTTCCGTTTATTTGGTAAAAAAATAATCATGGACACAAACCACTCCGCATATTGGTCTGATCCTTCTCGCCTCTCCTCCTCGTCCGAAGAGGAGGATTACGACTACCGTTACAGGAGAATTTGCTGTGGTTTAATGTTTCTTTCCTACAGAATCCTGCTTTATTCTAGGATATACTATTCAATCTGAGGACAATAACATTGGGGAGGCACATTATTTGTTTGATATGAATGGTTCAAATAGTATAAGTTTCCAATACACTTACAACATCTCAATGAATTAAAGCAATATGTATTATAAACACATTTTATTGTTCCTGATGCACATTCTATAGAATGCCAGATATTCTGGTATCAAATATTAAAGCCCCTGTCACGCCCTGACCTTAGAGAGCCTTTTTATTTCTCTATTTGGTTAGGTCTGGGTGTGATTTAGGTGGGCATTCTATGTTTTCTGTTTCTTTGTTTTTGGCCGAGTGTGGTTCCCAATCAGAGGCAGCTGTCTATCGTTGTCTCTGATTGGGGATCATACTTAGGCAGCCCTTTTTCCCATCATTAGGTTGTGGGATCTTGTTTTCTGTTTAGTGTTTCTGCCTGACAGAACTGTGCGCTTTCGTTTTCACGTTTGTTTTTTTGTTTGAGTGTTTTTGAATATTAAAATCATGAACACTCTCCACGCTGCGTCTTGGTCCACTCTTCATTCAACAAACGAGAGCCGTAACAGCCCCACATATTTAAATATTTGGAATTAGAACTCTGTCAATGTCTTGTAGTGGGAAATCTAATATAACCAATCCTATATTGTGTTCCTGCAGGCCTTAGTCTACCATGGACCTTAGTTGTCCCTCTTTCCTCCGAACTTAAAGGGATACTTCAGGGCAATGAAGCCCAATGTCTACTTCTCCATCGCCAGATTCAGATGAATTTGTGGATACCATTTTTATGTCTCTGCGTGCTGTTTGAAGGAAGTTGCTAACTAACGTTAACGCAATGCCTGGAAATCTATGGTAACTGCTAGCCTGTTAGTAGATACCATAGACTTCCAGGCATTGTGCAAACACTTGTTAGCATTGGCTCGCAAAACTACCTCTAACTTCCTTCATAATAGTGCTGTCCTTTGTTTCAGGCCGTTGAGGTTAAAGCATTATCTAACCCCTATTTATCTCAGTGAGTTACCACAGAGAATTTATTCTCTTCAATGACCACAGCCAAGTGGCAAATTAGATATGGAATAGTAGCATTGCTGTGTTGTGTTAAGTGTTCAACTGCCATTTGGCTTATGAATCCCTACTGTGTTGTGTTAAGTGATCAACTGCCATTTGGCTTGTGAATCCCTTCTGTGTCTCAGATCTCTGCTAGGGCCAGGGTTCAGAGAGGACGCCAGATTGACGTTTTCGACAGCACAGGGGTGTGTGCGGCCAAACAGCCCCCCTTCCCCTCCACCCCTCACCCCTCCATCCCTCCATCCTGCCTCCACCTGTCATTGTCGCTCTGTGGAAGAGTTGCCTGTTGCCTGGGTACAGATTAAAGCACCTTAGACATAATCATGACAGCCACGTTGATTAGAGCTGATGGTGGTTTCTGTCCCTGGCTGTCTCTCTGTGTCCATCTCTAACTAAGCCTGGTTGGCTGTTCCAGGTCAGGCCAGGGGTTGGCCAGGGGTGTTGGATGGGCAGGACGGCAATGCACTGAGACAAACAATAAACTCCCACTGTATAGGAGTAACATACTTACACGTTACTCTAGGTTTATTTGTCAGGTAAAGAAGCAATGTATTTATATCAATATAAACAAAATAGAGTATGGTTGCCTGGCTACTCAGACTCCCGAGTGGCCCGGCGGTCTAAGGCACTGCATCTCAGTGAAAGAGGTGTCACTACAGTCCCTGGTTCGATTACAGGCTGTATCACATCCGGCTTCGATTGCAAGTCCCATAGGGCGGCACACAATTGGCCCAGCGTGGTCCGGGTTTGGACGGGGTAGGATGTCATTGTAAATCAGAATTTGTTCTTAACTGACTTGCATAGTTAAATAAAGGTTACATTTTTAAAAATACAAAAACAATTCTCCAGCCAAATGCTACTCCACGTCCACAGATGTTAGTTACTTATCCGCAATGAGTTTGGATCTGAGTATGTCCCCGATCCATCACCGAATGAGAACACATTCGGGGCTGCCTGATTTGTCCAGAAACCGATGGATTGTGCCATAGCCAGGACACAAATGGGTAAAGAGGCGTTTTGAAAATGTGTCATTGGCTTTGGTAGTCTGATTTGGTTAGAGATGATCCAACCACTGATGACTTTGTTTTGTACAATGCCCCTCGTGCTCCTCGTCACCACAAATCACTTCAATGATGGTAGTCTCAGACTAAAGTTTGTTGCGAACAACAGAGCTGCGGAAGAATTTTGTGTCAGTCGTGAGACTAAGAGTATGCCTCATTACCCACCCATATTAACATGCTATTACAAACAGTTAAATACATATAAAAGCAACTCAAAGGTGAGACTAAGTTGAAGGTGAGGGAGAATCTAATGCTAAGCTGAACTAAACTTTTTGTCAAGTAGATGTATTTGTCAAGTTTGTATTTATTTATTTTTTGTTTCACCTTTATTTAACCAGGCAGGCTAGTTGAGAACAAGTTCTCATTTACAATTGCGACCTGGCCAAGATAAAGCAAAACAGTTCGACACATACAACAACACAGTTACACATGGGATAAACAAACATACAGTCAATAATACAGTAGAAAAGTCTATACAGTGAGTGCAAATGAGGTAAGATAAGGGAGGTAAAGAAATAAATAGGCCATGGTGGCGAAGTAATTACAATATACCAATTAAACACTGGAGTGATAGATGTGCAGAAGATGAATGTGCAAGTAGAGATACTGGGGTGCAAAGGAGCAAGATAAATAAATAAATACAGTAATTGGGATGAGGTAGTTGGAAGTAAAGGTGCAGTGTATTTATATAAATATGAACAACCTAGAGCAGGGTCTCCCCTACGAAAAAAGATTGCAGACAGAGTGCAGTTTAACTGCATTATGTGGCAAATATTGCATCCAAAATAACACAGTTTGTTTTACTACAGCTATTCTGCAGTTACTGCATCCAAAATACGACAGCTGACTTTTACTGCAGTTGACTTTTAACTGCAACCTTTTCTAGTAAGGGTTCCTAACTCCACCCCACCCCCCCCCCCCCCCCACCCCCACCCCCCGGTCTATCTGACAGACTGGGGCTCTCACACAATAACTGTAAAACACTGTTCACCTCCACATGAACACGACGCCCCCAGTAATTAGGTTGTTTGTGTTAACATGCTGCAGTCCCGCTGACATGTTGAAAGAGGATCATGTCCTTGTTTTTCTCAGTACATATACATTCGCCTCCAACATACGAAATGACAACCCTTTTTAATTTGCTTACACATGAGAAGAGTCTTCCTTGAGGCAGAAAGAATCGAAGAGAGAAAGAGAGAGAGCTGTGAGAAAGGAAGGGCTTTTGGATTCAGACAGGGGTAGAAAGAGAGGGATGTTTTCCACAGAAGAGCACCATGTCACCCCCTGGTTCTCCATGTTTGTCACTGCCATTTCTCCCATGTTTCTCCTCTCTGCCTGTTGGTCTCCGACTCTCCATCCATCCTATCTGAAAGCTCCTGTGGCATGTTGCCTAGCAACCTGTGCAGTGTTCAGAGGCGTTACCGTGGCAGGGAGTGCCATGATGTGTCAGGTCAAGCTTGTATGATTATGGTCTAACACGCTGCGTCCGGTTGTGACAGTCTCGAGGGGTCAGCCAATCGCAGGGGGCTAAAAGATAGCCCATTGGATTAGGTAAGCCAATCACGTGTGTGTTAGGTGACAGCAATAGATAAGCAGACCTTTCAAGGAAATGGGGGTAGCACATAATGGTAAAACAACACATACACATACGTGACCGACCGACCAATTTGGTCTTATGTAGCAAAATTTTTAATTGCTACAGGTGGCATATACGTTTTGTTTTTAAGGCACATGAAAGTGCACATGTTCCAGAAGGCATTTCTGCCCAAAAATGCATTTTGATTAAAAAAATACAAGTTTGTATTCAAATGGCTCTCCTGTGAAGTAGTGACGCGTGACATATGCCTAGTTCCTGAAACTAGTCACATATGCACTCAGCTGTTTCTTCACCCTCACCTGCCCGCAATTGCTAACTACCATCTGCAAACACCCAACTATTTGTGATAAAGTGAAAATCTGATGCCCGCACCCAACCCTAACTTGAAAATAGGCCAATAGAAATGTGCCGTACAGTCAGACAGCTGATTTTTGACAGGGTGTGGGAATAACTTTTTTAAGCGTATAATTTCCGACCTTTTGGTAGGCTATTGGTTAGTCAACAGCTCTTTTTATTCATTTTTTACCCCTTTTTCGTGGTATCCAATTGGTAATTATTGTCTTGTCGCTGTAACTCCCATACGGACTTGGGAGAGGCAAAGGTCAAGAGCCAAAACACAACCCAACCAAGCTGCACTGCTTCTTGACACAATGGCCACTTAACCCGGAAGCCAGCCACACCAATGTGTCAGAGGAAACACCGTACACCTGGCGATTGTGTCAGCATGCATGCACCCAGCCCGATGGGATAAGGACATCCCTGCCAGCCAAACTCTCCCCTAACAACTGTGCGCCATCCCATGGGTCTTCCAGTCGCAGCCAGCTGCAGCAGAGCCTGGATTCGAACCAGGATCTCTAGTGTCACAGTTAGCAACTGCGATGCAGTGCCTTAGACCACTGCACCACTCGGAGGCCATGTTAGTCAACATATCTATAATTAGATACATGCAGCCTCTCTTCTGTCATTACTTCCCTAGAAGACTAAATAAACCCTTGATCACCCGGATAATGTCATAAATCGATGAATGCTTCAATCTAGTTGACATCGGTAAAGTTTTCTCATTTATCTCAACTTTTCTTGCACTGCAGATGTTTAGGGACCGGTGATGAAATGCAATAACAAAAAAAATTCTGTAACATTTTCTGTGCAAAATGTTCAAATGACATCAGTTTAAAGGAAATACAAAGCAGTGAAAAATACCTAACATATTTCTGATAAGATTTCAGTTCGGCCTGGATGCATATTTTATGTGGTTGAAATACTGTCAGCTTTTATGTTGCTGATAAAGATAGTACCTTTACAGATGATCCCTAACTGCGCATTCATTCTCTCAAAATTTCAAAATAAATCATATTTCTCCACTCCTGTTCATGAGTCAAAATGTACATGTGGTGTATCATTTCACTGCAAGAAATGCTTAATTCTGCAGAAGTTAATGTTATATTAGACTATGTGAGAGGTTATAGACCTACAGCCAGTGTCCAGATTTCAGTTAGGCTACTATTCCATTTTACCCATCTGAACAGTAGGCTACAGTTCCCGTCTTGCGACTCTCGAATTTGTATAGCACCTCACAATCATCGCACATAACATAACTGCTTTCATTTCTTTTACCACTTCACAAAATCTTTCCAAAAATTACATTACTGTTCTGTCCCTCCATTTGATTTTATTTCCACTCTCCATTTCGTAGATTTTCTCTTATTGAATGAAACTCTGACATTGCGCTACAGTTAGGCCCTGAAGCTTAGGCTACACACGAACACCAGATCAAAATGATGAAGGAACAACCTCAATGTAGCCTATAGATATGAATTGCACAAGAATTATAAATGTATGAATTTTGTATGCATTGTTTTTATTGATGACCACCACCCACCCGCTCTTCTTCCACAAAATACAGTATTTGATGACCCTAAACCTACCCCGCGGATATAACCGCAGGGACTGCTGCTTATGAGTAAACACGCACATCAATAGCACACACACACATCCTCTCACTCCAACACACAGTCGCCTGGACATGTAGATACACATATAAGCATGCATCCCCACCCCCACAGACCCAAACAAACATCAGCACTCCTCCACAGTGACCGATAACTCCTCTCCTAATAATTAGCGATATGCTGTTATATATCCTCATAAATACCAGTATAGAGTGCACAGATGCAATCACAGTAACACGCTCCATACCCCCGACACTGAAATGTGATTTACACAGGGAAATAAAAGGATGGTTTTCATGCACAGTTTGTGACCTAATAGACCTCCACCTTTACGGGAATGAGTTTAGGGCTGGTTGACCTGACCTTTAGATGTGCCGGTTTGTGTGTGTGTGTGTGTGTGTGTGTGTGTGTGTGTGTGTGTGTGTGTGTGTGTGTGTGTGTGTGTGTGTGTGTGTGTGTGTGTGTGTGTGTGTGTGTGTGTGTGTGTGCGTGCGTGCGTGCGTGCGTGCGTGCGTGCGTGCGTGCGTGCGTGCGTTCCCCTTTGAGGAAATCGGGGAAAGGGAGATGATGAGGCTGCCTTGCTCGGTGCTTCCACAGATGGGCTCCCTCCCTCGTTCCCTCCCTCCCTCCGTCTGTCTGCTCTGCTCCCACTAACGGCCTCAGGAAAATTAATGGTCCAGTCGATGCACTTGAAAGTTTCCAATTGCTCTGACATTAATTATTGACATTTGTCCATTATAATGTCTGTTCAGGTTATCAATGGAAGTCAGAGAAGAGAATGGGAGAGCGAGAAAGGTGGAGAGCGAGAGAGAGAGAGAGAGAGAGAGAGAGAGAGAGAGAGAGAAAGTAAGAGAGAGAGAGAGAGAGAGGTCTCTGTTCACAAACACAAACAGACCCCACAGAGCCCCAGGACAGCAACACAATTAGACCCAACCAAATCATGAGAAAACAAAAAGATAATTACTTGACACATTGGAAAGAATTAACAAAAACATTTTGCAAACTAGAATGCTATTCGGCCCTAAACAGAGAGTACACAGTGGCAGAATACCTGACCACTGTGACTGACCCAAACTTAAGGAAAGCTTTGACTATGTACAGACTCAGTGAGCATAGCCTTGCTATTGAGAAAGGCCGCCATAGGCAGACCTGGCTCTCAAGAGAAGACAGGCTATGTGCACACTGCCCATAAAATGAGGTGGAAACCGAGCTGCACTTCCTAACCTGCCAACGGTATGACCATATTAGAGACACATATTTCCCTCAGATTACACAGATCGAAAAACAAACCCAATTTTGATAAACTCCTATATCTAATGTGTGAATTACCACAGTGTGCAATCACTGCAGCAAGATTTGTGACCTGTTGCCACAAGAAAAGGGCAACCAGTGAAGAACAAGCACCATTGTAAATATAACCCATATTCATGTTTATTTATTTTCCTTTTTGTACTTTAACTATTTGCACATCGTTACAACACTGTATATATTTGAAATGTCTTCATTTTTTGGGAACTGTGAGTGTAATGTTTACTGTTCATTTTTATTGTTTATTTCACTTTTGTTTATTATCTACTTCACTTGCTTTGGCAATGTTAACATATGTTTCCCATGCCAATAAAGCCCTTAAATTGAATTGAATTTAATTAAATTGAGAGAGAGAAAGGGAGAGAGAGAAGACTAGAGATAAATATAGAGAGACAGGCATGAAGTTCTCTTAGCCAAGTCTTGCAGAGACCTCATTACCTCCCAGGTTCAGGACGGAATGCAGGGCCATAACAGATATTGATCTCTCAGAAGTCAATCTACCTTCTCTGTAAATATTATGGCTCCTTATCAATCCCAAACAGGAGCTGAGACTGGGCTTGCCTCCCTCCCAGCTCCCTTCCTTAAGGATCCCTCCAGGCTCCCATCTGGCTCCCTCCATCCCTGTTGGCTCCCTTCCTCTCGCCTTCCTCCCTCCTCCTTCCTCCCTCCCGGCTCCATCCCTCCTCCCTGCCTTCCGGCTCCCTCCCACCTGGCTCCCTCCCTTCTCCAGACTCCCTTCCCACTGGCTCCCTCCCTCCCTTCCTTCCCTCCCTCCCAGCACCCTGCCTGCCTCTCCCATTCTCCCTTCTGTAGGGAGTGGTTCAGTCAAAGGGAAGGCAGCTCCTTTATCTGTTTGACTGTATTGTAAATTATGACCATGACTGTGTCACAGTATGAATATTTGCATGGAAATTGTGACCTTGGCCCCATAAAGCATGCAACAAGTGATTTTGTCAAGAGACAGTAACTCAACCCAAACCTATCAGTTTAGGTTTATAGTAGTAAACTTTATAGCTATTTATAGTAGTACACTTTATAGCTACTGTTTGATTGTCTGAATTCAAATGTTGTCTTGTTTCCTGATTTTAAACATTTTCCTGTAACATATAAATTATTTATAATATTTCATACTATGGGCATAACATGAAATATGGAAATGTGACTCTTGGTATCAACCCCTCAAGTAATCAACCAAAAAAAGTCTAATAAATAAAAGGAAGACAACATCTCTTTTTCCTGCAGGCTCTCTAGGCCACATCGTCCCACATTTTTATCTTCATTTAATCTTCATTTGGCAGCCACATCCACATGAGCACTAAGCCCATCATCACAAAACACATACACGCACACACACAGACATACAGACACACACACACACACAGCTCAAACATACCCTGTTAGTATCCACACACTCACAGGATGTACATACAAAACACTGCAACCCATAGATACGTATACATGTACTCTATACATACAGTACAATATATACGTTCAGAAACACACATAAAGAGATATTTATAGAAACATGCGCTCATGCACACGTACTTTCACAATTACACACACAGCCATACGCCTGCACACGTACTAGATTCCAGAATAAGATCAACCTGGGCCACTCCATGTATAGTGTTATATCATCGTGTATCATCTGAAACGTACGGAGATAATTCCCCCGGTTCAAACGTAATGCACGCCACTCAGAGAAACGGGTCAGGGTGCATAAACACAATCTCCTGACGGTGTTAGCCCCCCGGCACAGTTAATATATTGATTTTACAGTGCTACGCCGTGATAAAACTATTTCATGAATTCCAATGAGACTCTTTTACCAGACTGCCACGAAGGTACAGAAATACAATCACAGCCACGCAGAAAGTCATTGTGTTCTATTGGTTGTGTAATGTGTTGGGGAGGGGGTTTTGTACAGATTTCACAGCTTTAATCTGTTCTCATTTAGTGCCGTACCCTCTCCCCTGCCTTGAGACCTGCCGCTCAAACAAATCATTTTAACTGTTTTATGTTGTCATGCAAACAAATATTTACACGGTGAGTGTCTGAATAGTGTTTACTTTCATTAGCTTACAAGCATTGCTTGAAACGTTGGTCAAAACAGCTACCACATAGGCCTACATATAGTAATCATTGTGTGGCCACTTCAAATCAAGGGGGTACCGGTACAGAGTCAATGTGCGTGGGCACCGGTTAGTCGAATAATTGAGGTTTACTAGAGGAGTCTTATGGCTTGTGGGTAGAAGCTGTTTAGAAGCCTGTTGGACCTAGACTTGGCGCTCCGGTACCGCTTGCCGTGCGGTAGCAGAGAGAGCAGTCTATGACTAGGGTGGCTGGAGTCCTTGACAATTTTTAAGGCCTTCCTCTGACACCGCCTGGTATATAGGTCCTAGAAGGCAGGAAGCTTGGCCCCAGTGATATACTGGGCCGTACGCACTACTCTCTGTAGTGTTTTGCGGTCGGAGGTCGAGCAGTTTCCATACCAGGCAGTGATGCAACCCGTCAGGATGCTCTCGATGGTGCAGCTGTAGAACCTTTTGAGGATCTGAGGACCCATGAGAAATATTTTCAGTCTCCTGAAGGGGAATAGGTTTTGTCATGCCCTCTTCACGAGTGCGTTGGTGTGCTTGGACCATGTTAGTTTGTTGGTGATGTGGACACCAAGGACCTTGAAGCTCTCAACCTGCTCCACTACAGTCCCTTTGATGAGAGTGGGGGCGTGCTCGGTCCCCCTTTTCTTGTAGTCCACAATCAACTCCTTTGTCTTAATTATGTTGTGGGAGAGGTTGTTGTCCTGGTACCATACGGCCAGGTCTCTGACCTCCTTCCTATAGGCTGTCTCGTCGTTGTCGATGATCAGGCCTAACACTGTTGTGTCAACGGCAAACTTAATGATGGTGTTTGAGTCGTGCCTGGCCGTGCAGTCATGAGTGAACAGGGAGTACAGGAGGGGACTGAGCAACCACCTCTGAGGGGCCCCCGTGTTGAGGGTCAGCGTGTCAGATGTGTTGTTACCTTCCCTTACCACCTGGGGGCGGCACGTCAGGAAGTCCAGGATCCAGTTGCAGAGAGAGGTGTTTAGTCCCAGGGTCCTTAGCTTAGTGATGAGCTTTGAGGGCACTATGGTGTTGAACGCTGAGCTGCACTTAGGATGCAGAGAGTGACTGTCATTAAGTAGTATAGTGTTATTAGATGATGTAGAGTAATTACCATTAAATAACAGAGAACGAGAGAGAGAGAGAGAGAGAGAGAGAGAGAGAGAGAGAGAGAGAGAGAGAGAGAGAGAGAGAGAGAGAGAGAGAGAGAGAGAGAGAGAGAGAGAGAGAGAGAGAGGTTCTGAGTGAGGGTGTGTTGCAGGGGCATGGCTGATGGCTGTATAGCTGATGGTGGATGGAGTGCAGGGAACGGCAGGGATGGGCGAGTGCCTCGGCTCAGTTCAGCACTAGCCAGGTCCATCTGGTCCTTACCTGGCCCTGGCATGCAGGAGACTGGGTAATGACAGGGAAAAAATGGCATCAGGAGCCAAGAGGTAATTACAGAATGGAACCCATGCAGAAACAACACATCTAAATCCATGAGGCGGCAAATATGAAAGATCAGACGTAACAGTCATATTACTATCAGCTTCAATCCATGGTGGTTTATCAGTCATACCGTGGAACTACTATCAGCCTGGAGATTGAAAAATAGCCCCCTCCAACCCATTCTAATCCACTCCACTTTCCCCCCACACTTGCTTGAAGGCAGAAATAAATACAATTCACTTTTAGGAATGGAGAGCAAGAGAGAGCAAGAGAGAGCAAGAGAGAGCAAGAGAGAGCAAGAGAGAGCAAGAGAGAGCAAGAGAGAGAGAGAGAGAGAGAGAGAGAGAGAGAGAGAGAGAGAGAGAGAGAGAGAGAGAGAGAGAGAGAGAGAGAGAGAGAGAGAGAGAGAGAGAGAGAGACACACAGAGACACAGAGACACAGAGACACAGAGACACAGAGACACAGAGACACAGAGACACAGAGACACAGAGACACAGAGACACAGAGACACAGAGACACAGAGAGACAGAGACACAGAGAGACAGAGAGACAGAGAGACAGAGACACAGAGAGACAGAGACACAGAGACACAGAGAGACAGAGACAGAGGTGCCACAGTCGGACGCAGAAGACAATCTGTGGAAAGATCAGTCGTGGCAGCAGTATAACTTCTGTTGCAAGTGATCCCACCCTGTCCTCTCTCGTCTCTGTGCTTTACTCAAACCCCTAAGAGCAATAGTCTCTATAAAAGTGACTGTTTTCCCCTAAGACATCTGGGGAGTTAATGATAGCTTAGCATTTCACTGTGTTATGTGACAGCTGAGGTTGAACCAGTAATGGAAGTCTGCTGTGCTCTGTTATTAACATTTAACCCATAAATAACTACAGCTGTGTTAAAGCACTAGAGTCCACTGTGATGAAGAGTCTAGCTGGAGGATTTAATGAAATCCTCCAGCCACTCTGTTGGTGTTGCTACGGTCTAGGGCCTTCACCGAAGGGCCCTTCTTCAGACATTCTGACTGGGTTTGGGTGCTGCATCGATGACCACTTTCACAACTCCATCTACCCACAGAATGAAGTCATCACTGCGTGCAGTCTAGCTCTCTCCCCTTCTCGCTCTCCATGCACACTCTCTCTATCAAATTAAGATTTCCATCATTAAATTGATGTCATGCCAATACGCTTCATAGTTCCAAACCTTATTCTGAATGGCACACAGTGGTGGAGAGCTGTGAAAGTTCTACCTTTGATGTGGCGTTCTCTATTATTGAAATTAATTGGAGTGCACCCCTCCCCCACACACTTCTGCCCATTCTGGGCATGCTCGGTTAATCAACCTTTCAAGTGTCGGCGGCGGCAGTGGTACTGGTGGCTGGCCTGACTGTGTTCTGTTCTAGGGTTTCAGAAGGGGTTTCAAGAGAGTGAGGCCTTGGTTGTGTTTGAAGCTGGGATTTGGTGCCACAGCAGTGGAACAGAGGTCAGGGGTCAGTGTGCAGGTTGGAGTGACGGCGTGGAGTCTGCCAGTGAAGTACTGGGCTAGGGCTTGTGGGAGCAGCAGCAAGGCCAACAGGGACTAAGTTCTTCTTTTCCTCCGTATCGGCTTGGCCCGGCTTAAGAAAAGCGCCTCACTGGCTCACAGGCAGCTGGCCTGCCTCCACACACAGCAGAACTGCTGATAATCAGCAGAAAGAGAGCCCTGATTATTGGTCTGCCTCTGCCTCTGCTTAAAGACGGCTGCTAACTACTCGGTCTGCTCTGCTTGCTCCTCAACATGCCAAACTAACTCAACGTTAGCATTTTAACCCCTTACCAAACTATGGAAAAGGTCTAGAACGTTACATCAATCTCTGCTCCATTTGTGTCAGGTGAAATGTGATTTTAATTACAGTTGGAAGGGAATGAGTGCTATCTAATTTGCCTCTATATGTCAGCCTCTATCAGCAGTGGACAGACGTTTGTGTTTGTGGCTTTTCCAGGACAGCAAAGTGCCTAGCATCCCTGGTTTTTTATTTATTTATTTATTTTACCGTTATTTTACCAGGTAAGTTGACTGAGAACACGTTCTCATTTGCAGCAACGACCTGGGGAATAGTTACAGGGGAGAGGAGGGGGATGAATGAGCCAATTGTAAACTGGGGATTATTAGGTGACCATGATGGTTTGAGGGCCAGATTGGGAATTTAGCCAGGACACCGGGGTTAACACCCCTACTCTTACGATAAGTGCCATGGGATCTTTAATGACCTCAGAGAGTCAGGACACCCGTTTAACGTCCCATCCGAAAGACGGCACCCTACACAGGGCAGTGTCCCCAATCACTGCCCTGGGGCATTGGGATTGTGTCCTACTATGTTTCTGCTTTCCACAGACCCGCCCTGCACCATCATGGCTGACACACACACATACTCACACCCACACACCCATAGCTGCCCTATTTTGGGAGTAGCTTTGAAACTGTATTATAATGGTGTTAAGCAGCTTGTGTCTCTCGCTGACATAGTAAATAATGTGTTTGACATCATCAGGGGAATAGAGCAGTACAAATCTTATTTTACTGATAGACAGACAGCGCTTAGCTCAGCTCAGACTCCCGAAACACAGGCCAGCCGGCTCAGCCTGCTTAGAAACATGGGCGAAATCTCTCTAGCTCAGACTAAAACTAAATACATTTAAAACAGCTGAGACAAAGTCTGCATAAAGAAGATTCAGGTTACTCAGACTCCAGATATACACGTACAGATGTAGGATCTTCATTTGAGCCAGTTTTCTACAGCAGGAAAATAATCCTGCAGTAATAGTAAATGTGAATTATTATGTGGATTATAATGAATGGACATTTTTGTAGGGGTTGATAATTTTTTTGTAAGGGAAAATCTAATCTGAAATTTCTAAATGGAAATTACAAACTTCAGAAGCATTTTTAAACCTCAAATACACTACAATTTCTACATTTCCTGCATTGCAGAAAGGTTATCCTGCAACAGGGTGATCAAATTAAGATCTAACATCTGTATAGGTTGCTCAACAAAGCTTTGAATCCATGCAAACATAGCTTTTTCTTAAATTAACCTTAGCTAAGCCGGGACTCCATTCAAGCTTGTCTCAACAAAGCTTAGAATCGATTTAGACACAGCTCTTGAAAGCTTATGCTTCATTTCAGCATTAAATATGCTCTGAACAGGTTGCTAAATATTAACATAGCTCAGCTTATTGTAAACTTAAATCTAGTTTAAATCTACCAGTTCAAGTCTACGCAGTGAAGATGAATACAACTTGTTAAACCCCTTTTTCTCTTTGGAACAGGTATATCCAAGGGGCATCATCTCCCAAGGACATGATCATCATCGTGGACGTGTGAGTATCTAGTTCAGTCTTTCTTCGTCAAGCTGTCCTTCTCCTTCTCTCCTCTCCCTCCTTCCCATTTCTCTTCCCTCCTTCTCCCTCCCCCCTTCTCCCTCCCTCTCTCCTCCCTCCTTCTCATCTCTCCTCCCTCCTCCTCCTCCCTCTCTCCTTCCTCCTTCTACCTCTCTCCTCCCCCCTCCTCCCTCTCTCCTTCCTCCTTCTCCCTCTCTCCTCCCTCCTCCCTCTCTCCTCCCTACTCCTCCCTCCCTCTCCTTCCTCCTCCTCCCTCTCTCCTTCCTCCTTTTCCATCTCTCCTCCCTCCTCCTCCTCCCTCTCTCCTTCCTCCTTCTACCTCTCTCCTCCCCCCTCCTCCCTCTCTCCTTCCTCCTTCTCCCTCTCTCCTCCCTCCTCCCTCTCTCCTCCCTACTCCTCCCTCCCTCTCCTTCCTCCTCCTCCCTCTCTCCTTCCTCCTTTTCCATCTCTCCTCCCTCCTCCTCCTCCCTCTCTCCTTCCCCCTCCTCCCTCTCTCCTTCCTCCTTTTCCTTCTCTCCTCCCGCCTCCTCCCTCTCTCCTTCCTCCTTCTCCCTCCCCCCCTCCTTTTCCCTATCTCCTCCCTCCTGTCCTCTCTCCCCCCTCCTTTCCTCTCTGCTCCCTCATGTCCTCCCTCACCCCCACCAGTGGCATTTTAGCAGGACCAGTAAAGGTCTCTAGTGCCACCTGTTGGTTTACAGAGAATTGAGAGTTCCCTCTCAATCATAATCTCCACATATCTCTTGCTATTATAAACATGTCTAAGAGGTACAATATGAAGATGATCATTGTGAATGCATGATGAAATCGACTGTGATTGGGTCATGAGAGGAATGAGAGGATGGATGTGTCCTCTTGCCAGACTGCCAACCTATAAACACTCATCACAGTATACAGAATCAAAGGGACCGTCACTGTAGAACCTCCTGTGGCTGTACCATATTGTCTGGATGAGGTTTTAAGATGGAGCCGTTTAGGTTGAAGTGTATGGCTCAATGCGCTGATGGCTGTGTGTTGTGTTGTGCCTGTAGGAGTGGCAGTGTCAGTGGACTCACTCTGAAACTGATGAAGACGTCGGTCATGGAGATGCTAGACACTCTGTCAGATGACGACTACGTGAATGTAGCCAGGGTGAGTATCCTCCGCTGATAAGGTCATCAATAGAACTGTTCTGTCATACTGTACATTGTGAATTTCAATCAATCTCTGATAGAGGTCTGGTTTCTCTTCAATATGCGAAATGTAATAACATGGTTAACACCTCCAATGCAGTATAAACATATTATATGGGTATGGTGATGTGGTCATGAGCAAACTTTCACACAGGTTCCTATCACATAGTCACATCCCAGCAAACCAACATTGTTTCTGTGAAAGTTCCCAGAACATACGTTAGGTTGCTCCACATGTTCTCATAACACAAAAACTGGAACCTGTTGTTGTGACAATTATAGAATGTTTGTAGAAAACATTCACCTGATGTTACAAAAACATTCACAGAACACATTTAATCTGTTCTTTAAAGGTTCCCAGAATGTTTCATTAGGTTGTGGGAACAGTCTGATAGGAACAGTGTGGGGACATCACAAACTATATGTTCCCAAAGCACACAAACTGTCCAGTTGTGTGGATGATTCTACAATGTTTCTTTTAGGATACAAAAAACATTCACCTGACGTTCCCAGAACATATTTAATCTGTTCTTTAAAGGTTCCCAGAATGTTTCATTAGGTTGTGGGAACAGTCTGTGAGAACATTGTGGGGACATCACACAAGATATGTTCCCAAAACACAAACACTTAAAAATAAAATAAAAAAGGTATTCACCTGATGTTACAAGAGCTATCCCAGAACACAGTTAGGCTGTTCTTTAATAAAGGTTCCCAGAAAGTTTCTTTAGATTGTGGGAACATTGTGTGGACATTACAAGAGATATAATATGTTCCCAAAACACAAAAACTAGTTGTGCTGATTATTATTACTATGACCCTTTACAGACAGACTGAAAAATACATCTGACAAGGTTTTTTAGAATCCAATTCATACATTTTTGCCACATTCTTGCCGGGATAGACCGATTTTTGCCACGTTCTTGCCGGGATAAGCCTTTTATATCTCCCTTGCACATGCCGGCAAGTTTAGGAGTGGGAGTAGACATGGGCCGAGGTGGGTGGATGTGTATTTGAATAAATGAATTGAATATACACCATCATTAAGAAATCCATTATTAATGTGTTTTAGGCAGGTCTTAAGAAACATTATCAGAGTAATAAAGGACAGACACTTCAAAACCTTCTTTCTTATAATACATTTTTGGACTGTTCTTTTTGCCATTTCTGAATGTTATTCAATGTGCTTCTATGGGCTTTAGTTTTAAAGGCTAAAACAAATATTTGATCAAATAGTTTGTTTATATATTTTTTCATACCTAAAATTCTAAATCAATATCTAAATTATCCATAATATGACAACACTAAGGACATATCATGGTCCAAAATAAACCTACACAGTTGTGAAGAAGGCACGGAAATGCCTCTTCCCCAGGGGGCTGAAAATATCCTCAATCAGTTCTATAGCTGCACAATTGAGAGCATCTCGACTGGCTGCATCACCGCTTGGTATGGCAACTGCTTGGCATCCGACCGTAAGGTGTTACAGAGGGGCCGAGCCCCCTGACATCCAGGACCTATATACCAGGCGGTGTCAGATGAAGGCCCTAACAATTGTCAAAGACTCCAGCCAACCAAGTCATAGACTGTTCTCTCGCAAGCGGTACCGGAGTGCCAAGTAGAGACCAAAAGACTCCTGAACAGCTTTAGACTGCTGAACAGTTAATCAAATGGCTACCAATACTATTTGCATGGACCCCCTTTTTTTACATCAAAACTATGAAATAACACATATGGAATCATGTAGTAACCAAAAAAGTGTTAAACAAATCAAAATATATTTTGGATTTTAGATTCTTCAAAGTAGCCACCCTTTGCCTTGATGACAGCTTTGCACACGCTTGGCATTCTCTCAACCAGCTTCTACTGGAAGGCTTTTCCAAGAGTCTTGAAGGAGTTCCCATTAATCTTGCAATCTGAGTTGCAGTTAACTCTAATTAACTTATCCTCCGCAGCAGAGGTAACTCTGGGACTTCCTTTCCTGTGGCGGTCCTCATGAGATCCAGTTTCATCATAGCACTTGGTCTTTTACCTAATAGGGCTGTCTTCTGTATACCACCACTACCTTGTCATAACACAACTGACTGGCTCAAATGCATTAAGAAGGAAAGAAATGCCACAAGTTAACAAGGCACACCTGGCATTTTATTTTCATTCACAGGACATGTGAACAGCATTCAATCATACAAATACAACCATATGTTTTACACTTCATATGTTGACAATCTGCCATGTGGGCTTTGACCCTGCACAGTTTGGTTCCCAAACCAGGTCACTTATCCTCTGCATCACCAGGGAAGCACTCTTAGGTCTTCTTTTATCCGTATATAAATATGGGGAGGCAGGTAGCCTTGTGGTTAGAGCGTTTGGCCAGTAACCGGAAGGTTGCTAGATCGAATCTCCGAGCTGACAAGGTAAAAATCTGTTGTTCTGCACCTGAACAAGGCAGTTAACCCACTGTGCCTAGGCTGTCATTGTAAATAAGAATTTGTTCTTAACTGACTTGCGTGGTTAAACAATTTTTTAAATATGTAATATAGCCATGGCTGTATGCTCAATCAGTAATTCCATGCTTCCTTTTAAACCTTCTTAGACATAACTAACGGTTAACTGGGTTAGTCACCATCACTTCCCCATCCTGCGTACTTCCCCATCCTGCGTACTTCTGGGTCCATGTTCACAAGGTATCCAGGACTATGAGTGCTGATCTAGGATCATGAAAAATAAGACAGGGTGTGTTTCTTCAAGTTGAATAGTACATTTTTACACAATGTATTTTTATATAGTAAAATATTGTTTGTGTTTGTATGATGTTCAAATGTCCTTAGAATGAAACGAAAATGCCATGTGTCTCTATATCACCGACAATACAGTCCTGAAATGAGAATTACCAGTAAATGTGGAGAAGAACATAATGGGGATGGATTCCAATCTGATTTCATTTGCATGCTGAGAATGTATATTTAAAACTTAAATTTAAAATGTTCTTGAAATGTTCTGAGGAGCTCCAAGACAAGGTCAAATGTTTATTGCGTGAACATCAATGGAGTATTGTGTAAAACCTTAAACAAATATACTATGAACATCATATAAACTGACTTATTTCATTCTTACAACATTAACGGAATGTCCTGTGCAACCTAATTTAAACATTGTATGAATGTCATCACAACTGAGCATATTTTGTGTTTTAGGAACCTATCTCTTGTAATATACCTACACTGTTCTGGGAATGTTCCCGGTTTGCTGGAATGTATGCATAGTTACATATACTGTAAAAACTATTACTTTCCCAGATGGTTATAATACCACAATGTTGCAACCCCCAGTCTGTGTGATTGTGCCAGTCTTTATCTCACCAACAGTCTCTCTGCCTTGCTTCTTAGGTTTTCCATTGAATGCTGCATTATCTGACTCACTGCATACATGGGTAGCCTACACTTGCACACATTTGCACGCCTGCATGCCCCACACACACACACTGGCGGGGTAGCCCTGTTTAGAGACTTGGATGGTTAATCCTCCATAATCCAGTGGTTTTAGTCAGTGTATGTTTCTAAATCCCAGCTCTAAGAGGCAGAAATTAGCGTGATGATTTGGGTGGGAACGAGGCTGATTTCCACCCCTTTAAAGAAAATAAGAGCTCTGGAAGTAGGAAGGAAAGAAAATGGTTGTACCTGGTGTATGGTTGTTGGTCTGTTTATTTGCCTATACTGTATGATAGGGT
The DNA here is from genome assembly GCF_029448725.1 of Salvelinus fontinalis. NCBI lineage: Eukaryota > Metazoa > Chordata > Actinopteri > Salmoniformes > Salmonidae > Salvelinus > Salvelinus fontinalis. The sequence continues at coordinate 58,176,269 of NC_074667.1, forward strand.
TTGTAGACACCAACAGTAATCATTGTTGTTACAGTAATACAATTGTAATTCAAACTCTGCATTTGATCAGTCAAATATTCCCATTATTATTATTTACCAAATTGCCTTCCACTGCCCTGTTACAAGCACAACTACTGAAGAGTTTATTTCCATAACGCTATATCCACCAATTATTCACATTTGTGTTTTCTCATCAGAAATGATTGATTATGGGTACCTTCATGTGTGTGTAAAGTATTATTGTTCTCTGATTTTTTTATTCATAGATTTTAGATGTGTATGAATTATTTTTTATTTTTTTGCAAAACGCTATTTATCCATTGTTTAGCTGGAATTGAATGTCCGTATCTTGTATATTTGACTGTGATATGTGGTTGTCTCACCTAGGATATATAGTGTTTTGTAATGCAACTATTCTATCTTAATCTGATTCAACAAACTCTTCTGATTTCCAATACAGTATAACCTTCAACGGAACCATTACATTGTGTTCTTGTCATTTTGTTACGAGATCATAATCTGTGACAAGGAATACTATAGTTCGTGTTATTTTTCTATTTTTTACCAATAAACTGTAAATATCAAACTGCACGAACAGAAGGAAATGTCAGATTTTCATGCACCAAATGTTTAACCTATTTTATGCCATCATTCTGTCTTCAAAATGTCAACAGAGTTTAAAGTTGACTTTCAAGAAGAAAGGCCATTAAAAACCTGACATTACAGGCATTGCTGTTCGATGCTAATCACATATAGACACACTGCTCACTGTTTACCTCTCTGTCTGTCACAAACACACACACAGACAAACACACAGCCCGGGACTAATTTTAGTTTAGCAGAGGAGATGAGATCTAGATGACATTACCTTGGCTGGGTGTTTTTCATTTGTTCTTGGTTTGCATTGGAATTCCAGGTGCACCTGTGCTTTGTATGGAAAGCTGTAATTATCAATGTTTATTGCCAGAGTGGCACAGAGCAACCCACATCCCCCTCCTCATCCCAACACACTGCAGATGGAGTAGCCCTCAATGCCAATGAGCGAGCAGCGTGGTCACATCCAGACTCATTAAATTGACAATTATTCATTGTTATCTGTTTCCCCCCCCCACACAGTTTAACGAGAAGGCTGATGCTGTCGTCCCCTGTTTTAAGACCTTGGTCCAGGCCAACATGAGAAACAAGAAGATCTTCAAGGAGTCTATCATGCACATGCAAGCCAAAGGAACCACTGACTACAAGTCTGGCTTCCAGTTCGCCTTCGAACAGCTACTCAATGTAAGACTAAGAGCCAGCAGTCAGTCACGCTCTTTGGGGTTTATTTCAGGGTGATAGGTTAGGTTAAGTCTTCCATGAAATGCCCATGGTATAAGACATGCTAATTATCATACTGACATCCCAATTGACATTGAAATTGACATTGGAATTGACCCTGTGCTACCAAGCCACTCTTTAGACAATCAGAGGATTATGCCTCATCTGAATGGAGCCCAAAGGGGCCACTAGATAGTCAGTCAGTCTGATTAGGAACTGCCACTGCAGTGGGATGATGGCGATGGTGGCGTTTAGGGCTAGCCAGCACAGCAGAGGTCCCTGTGTGTGTGTGCAGCAGGGAGGCAACCAGGCAGGCATTGCTGTCTGTCTGTCTACACAGGTGCTGCCTCAGCTCTCTATACTCCTATATATTATAGGAGGCTTTTGTCCTTATGGGCTCTGATGGGATGATTGATGAGAGAGAGATCAGCCACAGACACTTTATATTCTTCTGGTGGGCCGAGAGGCACAAAGCCAAGTGCCCAGCCTAGCCCAGCCTTGCCTAGCCCAGCCTACAACCCAGCCTATAGCCCAGTCTATAGCCCATTGTAGCCCAGCCTAGCCTTGCCTAGCCCAGCCTAGCCCAGCCTACAACCCAGCCTACAGCCCAGTCTAGCCCAGCCTAGCCCAGCCTATAGCCCAGCCTATAGCCCAGTCTAGCCCAGCCTATAGCTCAGCCTATAGCCCAGCTTATAGACCAGCCTATAGTCCAGTCTGCCTCCCCACACAGCAGATGGAGAAATAAAAAGGCATTTTAATCAGTGTCTGCTGTATTCCCCATGATTAGTGTCAGAAGCGTAATAAAAATGTGTAATTGTGGGAATATTATTTATCTTTATTAGCATCTTCATCAGAGTGACATGCCGCTGGCCTGGGTATTAATGGCAGCTGTCAGGCAGGCAGATTGGGGTTGGAGAGGAAGGGAGAAAGGGCAGCTGTCAGGCAGGCAGATTGGGGTAGGAGAGGAAGGGAGAAAGGGCAGCTGTCAGGCAGGCAAATTGGGGTAGGAGAGGAAGGGAAAAAGGGCAGCTGTCAAGCAGGCAGATTTGGGTAGGAGAAGAAGGGAGAAAGGGCAGCTGTCAAGCAGGCAGATTGGGGTAGGAGAGGAAGGGAGAAAGGGCAGCTGTCAAGCACTCAGATTGGGGTAGGAGAGGAAGGGAGAAAGGGCAGCTGTCAAGCAGGCAGATTGGGGTAGGAGAGGAAGGGAGAAAGAGCAGCTGTCAAGCAGGCAGATTGGGGTAGGAGAGGAAGGGAGAAAGGGCTGCTGTCAGGCAGGCAGATTGGGGTAGGAGAGGAAGGGAGAAAGGGCAGCTGTCAGGCAGGCAGATTGGGGTAGGAGTGGAAGGGAGAAAGGGCAGCTGTCAGGCAGGCAGATTGGGGTAGGAGAGGAAGGGAGAAAGGGCAGCTGTCATGCAGGCAGATTGGGGTTGGAGAGGAAGGGAGAAAGGGAAGCTGTCAGGCAGGCATATTGGGGTTGGAGAGGAAGGGAGAAAGGGCAGCAGTCAGGCAGGCAGATTGGGGTTGGAGAGGAAGGGAGAAAAGGGCAGCTGTCAGGCAGGCAGATTGGGGTAGGAGTGGAAGGGAGAAAGGGCAGCTGTCAGGCAGTCAGATTGGGGTAGGAGAGGAAGGGAGAAAGGGCAGCTGTCAGGCAGGCAGATTGGGGTAGGAGAGGAAGGGAGAAAGGGCAGCTGTCAGGCAGGCAGATTGGGGTAGGAGAGGAAGGGGGAAAGGGCAGCTGTCAAGCAGGCAGATTGGGGTAGGAGAAGAAGGGAGAAAGGGCAGCTGTCAAGCAGGCAGATTGCGGTAGGAGAAGAAGGGAGAAAGGGCAGCTGTCAAGCAGGCAGATTGGGGTAGGAGAGGAAGGGAGAAAGGGCAGCTGTCAAGCACTCAGATTGGGGTAGGAGAGGAAGGGAGAAAGGGCAGCTGTCAAGCAGGCAGATTGGGGTAGGAGAGGAAGGGAGAAAGGGCAGCTGTCAAGCAGGCAGATTGGGGTAGGAGAGGAAGGGAGAAAGGGAAGCTGTCAAGCAGGCAGATTGGGGTTGGAGAGGAAGGGAGAAAGGGCAGCTGTCAGGCAGGCAGATTGGGGTTGGAGAGGAAGGGAGAAAGGGCAGCTGTCAAGCAGGAAGATTGGGGTAGGAGAGGAAGGGAGAAAGGGCAGCTGTCAAGCAGGAAGATTGGCGTAGGAGAGGAAGGGAGAAAGGGCAGCTGTCAAGCAGGAAGATTGGGGTAGAAGAGGAAGGGAGAAAGGGCAGCTGTCAGGCAGGCAGATTGGGGTAGGAGAGGAAGGGAGAAAGGGCAGCTGACAAGCAGGCAGATTGGGGTAGGAGAGGAAGGGAGAAAGGGCAGCTGTCAGGCAGGCAGATTGGGGTAGGAGAGGAAGGGAGAAAGGGCAGCTGTCAGGCAGGCAGATTGGGGTAGGAGAGGAAGGGAGAAAGGGCAGCTGTCAAGCAGGCAGATTGGGGTAGGAGAGGAAGGGAGAAAGGGCAGCTGTCAAGCAGGCAGATTGGGGTTGGAGAGGAAGGGAGAAAGGGAGGAGGGATAGGGGGGGCTACGCCTAGAACTCAATGCATATCACAAGAGTATGCTAACCAACACCTTGCCACGGAACACATTTAACCAACACCTGGCCACCGAATACATTTAACTAACGCCTGGCCAAAGAACACATTTAACCAACACCTGGCCACGGAACACATTTAACCAATGCCTGGCCACGGAACACATTTAACCAACGCCTGGCCACGGAACACATTTAACCAACACCTGGCCACGGAACACATTTAACCAACGCCTGGCCACGGAACACATTTAACCAACGCCTGGCCACGGAACACATTTAACTAACGCCTGGCCACGAAACACATTTAACCAACACCTGGCCACGGAACACATTTAACCAACACCTGGCCACGGAACACATTTAACCAACAGCTGGCCCAGGAACACATTTAACCAACAGCTGGCCACGGAACACATTTAACTAACGCCTGGCCACAGAACACATTTAACCAATGCCCGGCCACAGAACACATTTAACCAATGCCTGGCCACGGAACAAATTTAACCAACGCCTGGCCACGGAACACATTTAACTAACGCCTGGCCGCGGAAGACATTTAACCAACACCTGGCCACAGAACACATTTAACCAACGCCTGGCCATGGAAGACATTTAACCAACGCCTGGCCACAGAACACATTTAACCAACGGCACAGGATAAATTACCTTACACAGACAGAGATATGTACACTTCAATCCCATATATGTGGATGTATTGTGCACTGCACATGCAGGTTATACACTGCTCAAAAAAATAAAGGGCACATTTAAACAACACAATGTAACTCCAAGTCAATCACACTTCTGTGAAATCAAACTGTGAAATCAAAAATCAATCACACTTCTGTGAAATCATGCACATTTGTGGCCTGCTGGAGGTCATTTTGCAGGGCGCTGGCAGTGCACCTCCTTGCACAAAGGCGGAGGTAGCGGTCCTGCAGCTGGGTTGTTGCCCTCCTACGGCCTCCTCCACGTCTCCTGATGTACTGGCCTGTCTCCTGGTAGCGCCTGCATGCTCTGGACACTACGCTGACAGACACAGCAAACCTTTTTGCCACAGCTCGCATTGATGTGCCATCCTGGATGAACTGCACTACCTGAGCCACTTGTGTGGGTTGTAGACGCCGTCTCATGCTACCACTAGAGTGAGAGCACCGCCAGCATTCAAAAGTGACCAAAACATCAGCCAGGAAGCATAGGAACTGAGAAGTGGTCTGTGATCACCACCTGCAGAATCACTTCTTTTTTGGGGGTGTCTTGCTAATTGCCTATAATTTCCACCTTTTGTCTATTCCATTTGCACAACAGCATGTGAAATTTATTGTCAATCAGTGTTGCTTCCTAAGTGGACAGTTTGATTTCACAGAAGTGTGATTGACTTGGAGTTACATTGTGTTGTTTAAGTGTTCCCTTTATTTTTTTGAGCAGTGTACATTAGCTAACATATTAGAACATAGACTCTACAGCTGTTCGAAGGCGAACTGGAAGCCAGACTTTGCTCAAGCATTCTTTTCTCTTGTGATGACCCAAGACACCATGTTTTTGTGATTACCTGGATGGAGAGCCTATACTTTATAATGTCTTTATAGTTTGTGTCCTCTTCCTTTTCCTGACTGTTCCCCCGCTCTCACTAATCACTCTCTATCTGTATCTCTGTATCTCTGTACCTTTTCCTTACTGTTTCCCCGCTCTCACTAATCACTCTCTATCTGTATCTCTCTCTGTATCTCTGTACCTTTTCCTGACTGTTTCCCCGCTCTCACTAATCACTCTCTATCTGTATCTCTCTCTGTATCTCTGTACCTTTTCCTGACTGTTTCCCCCCGCTCTCACTAATCACTCTCTATCTGTATCTCTCTCTGTATCTCTGTACCTTTTCCTGACTGTTTCCCCCCGCTCTCACTAATCACTCTCTATCTGTATCTCTCTCTGTATCTCTGTACCTTTTCCTGACTGTTTCCCCCCGCTCTCACTAATCACTCTCTATCTGTATCTCTCTCTGTATCTCTGTACCTTTTCCTGACTGTTCCCCCGCTCTCACTAATCACTCTCTATCTGTATCTCTCTCTGTATCTCTGTACCTTTTCCTGACTGTTTCCCCGCTCTCACTAATCACTCTCTATCTGTATCTCTCTCTGTATCGCTGTACCTTTTCCTGACTGTTTCCCCCCGCTCTCACTAATCACTCTCTATCTGTATCTCTCTCTGTATCTCTGTACCTTTTCCTGACTGTTTCCCCCCGCTCTCACTAATCACTCTCTATCTGTATCTCTCTCTGTATCTCTGTATCTCTCCCTCTCCTTCCTAATCTCTCTCTCCTTCACTCTCTCTCTCCTTCTCTCTCTCTCTCCCTCTCTCTCTCTCTCTCACTAATCACTCTCTCTTTGTATTTGTCTCTGTATCTCTCCCTCTCCCTCTTCCTCTCCCTCTCCCTTTCTTTCAACCTCTCCGTCTCTCTCTCTGTTCCACAGGATACCGGCGCCCCGAGGGCGGGCTGCAATAAGATGATAATGATGTTTACAGATGGAGGAGAGGATCGTGCACAGGACATCTTTGAGAAGTACAACTGGCCCAACAAAACAGTGAGTCTGTCCCCTAAAACCAATTATCTATTCATCAATCCTAGTCTCCCAATGATTTAGCCCATTCATGTTTATGAGTTGATGAACCAGTCTGTACTCTCCCTTCTCTCTCTCTCTTCCTCTCTCTCTCTCTTCCTCCCTATCATCTCTCTCTCCTTGTCATCTCTCTCTCCCTCTCTATCTCCCTCCCTGTCATCTCTCTGTCTTTTTTTTTGTCTTGCTGCTGGTGTTAACAGCTCTGACCTGCTGACTAATTAGCCACTTTATTATCAGAACCCATGAAATTACAGCCAACACATGCACTCACTCACTCTCTCTCTCTCCCTGTCTCTCTCTCTCCCTGTCTCTCTTTCTCTCTCCCTGTATCTCTCTCTCCCTGTCTCTCTTTCTCACTCCCAGTCTCTCTTTCTCCCTCTCCTTCTGTTTTTTTCTCTTCATCCTCGCTCACATGGTTTGAAATGCTGCTGCCATTTTGCTTTCTCACTGTGCGAGAAGAATGTTGATTCTACTGATCTTAGTTTTTCTCTCTCTGCCCACTACCTCCTCACCTTCCAGATTCGAGTATTTACCTTTTCAGTCGGGCAGCACAACTATGATGTCACCCCCTTGCAGTGGATAGCTTGTGCCAACAAAGGTGAGTAGAGAGGGTGTGCCTGTAAAGTGTAGTGACATGGAGAGACTTTACATCTACGCTCATAGATAGAGGAGAACAGAAGCTCCTTCTGCGGCCTATCAATACTCCTCATGTCTAGCAAACAGAAACCAGAAAATATGGGATATTATTATGTCATCATATAACCAAACTCCAATCAAACTGCCCAGCTGTCCACAACCTAGATGACTAAGCTATCCTCCTTTCCTCCATTAGTCCTCATGACCTCATGACCTCATGCCCACTCTGAACCATAACCAATGTACAATTCCACTTTTATGTTCTCTCTGTTTCACTCTTTTTTACAACGTTTCTCTCTCTCTCTCTCTCTCTCTCTCTCTCTCGCTCTCTCGCTCTCTATGTTGTTTGATTTCTCACTGTCTAAATGTTTCTCTAATACGCTTAGCTCTCTCTTCTTCCCATCACAAGAAGCATCCCTCCTAAAGAAGGCTAATTAGTTAATTTCCAGTGTTGCCTTCATAGTGCTTCAGAAGTGCCTCCCTCCCCACAAGTTGTAATTCATTATCGGGTGGAGCCTGGCTGTGTGGTGATAACCATGGCTACCACCTCTCATGCAGGCAGGCGGCATGGGGGAAGTCCAGGATTACTCCTCTGTGCCAACATGCCACTCACTCTAATCATTAGCATGGCACCAAAGCCAATGCCAACCTATGACAATGCTTTTTGAGGTATTCTCCTCTGTGGAGCTGTCATTTGACATGTAGTTGTACAACACTTTACTTATTGCTCTTCTTCGGTATCACACGCAAACAGAGACACATGTCGAGCCGAACATTCTCACCCAGAACACACACTTACACACACACAAGAATCCGCCTCACAAACATATTACATACCCAGCTTCCTCTTGACTAGCCTTACTGTTGTCTCACTTGGCTTGTGCTGCAATCTCTTGGAACCTGGAACCTGGAACCTCTTGGAAGTGGAACCTACCCCCGCTCTGTGTCACTATGAGCTGAACTTTTCTCCTCTCTCCGGTGGCTGAAGACCTGGGTGTAGACCTCTGGTCCATGCTCTCTAGTTTCTATGTTGGTTTCTCTCCTCGTTCCTATTGTCATGTTCTGCCCTGCAACTGGAGGTGTCACAGTCTCTGGCAGGCAGCCAAAAACACTAAGCAAAGGAAGGAGCTACTGTTCTGAACAGTCATAGGAATATGTGTGTGTGTGTGTGTGTGTGTGTGTGTGTGTGTGTGTGTGTGTGTGTGTGTGTGTGTGTGTGTGTGTGTGTGTGTGTGTGTGTGTGTGTGTGTGTGTGTGTGTGTGTGTGTGTGTGTGTGTGTGTGTGTGTGTGTGTGTGCTTTCTTGTCTCTTAACATTCTGGGGATGCTGTCTCCATTTCGCGGCTCTTTGTATAAACACTCTGTGCTTTAATAACTTGGGGAGCGGCAGCAGTTATTGACCCAGAGTGAGTGTGTCTCTCCTCTCCTCAATCCCTAATCAGTAGTCCTGTTCTGTTCTGCCTGGGGTACAGCAGCAGCATCCTCAATGAGCCCTAACACACATTACATTGACATCCTGCAGTAAAATGATGATGAGACTGGAGGTCAATGGCCAATTGTTTCCCCATAGCACCTTAATGGAAATCAATCACACAGTACACACACACATGTGTACATGCGTATGCGTGCACACACACACACACACACACACACACACACACACACACACACACACACACACACACACACACACACACACACACACACAAACACACACCACACACCACATGCACACACATACCACACACACACAAACACACCTATCTGCAGCAAATTACATAATGGCCAACAAACGTAATGGATACTAAATGCAATTTCCCCATAGAGAACAATTAGCATTCTGCTGAGGAGACATTTTAAAATCATAGCACTACATTTGCTCTAATAGCAAAAGATGTTGAGACTTCGCTGGGCAGTTGTGTTATTTCACTTATGCATAGCAATATTACCTTTACAATACACACTACAACAGAACAGTTACATGTTGTTGGTTATTATCACTGTGTATCCACTGAACAGATTCTCTCACTTTGATCTTCAGGATTCTACTACGAGATTCCATCCATTGGAGCCATCAGAATTAACACGCAGGTCAGATATCCTTCCTTCAGTGTGTGTATGTGTGTATGTGTGTATGTGTGTATGTGTGTATGTGTGTATGTGTGTATGTGTGTATGTGTGTATGTGTGTATGTGTGTATGTGTGTGAATCCTTAATGTAACTTCAGGATGTGTTTTCTAGGTCATGTTGAGTTCATTACTCTCTTTAAAGATAATTATGCACATTGTAGATAATGCCTTTAAATATTCCAATTACAAAATGACACAAGGAGGCTTGGAAAGAGCAATAGAGAGGAAGTCACAGGGAGAGATAGAGCTCACTTCTGTCTTCTAGAGGAATAGAGAGGAAGTCACAGGGAGAGATAGAGCTCACTTCTGTCTTCTAGAGGAATAGAGAGGAAGTCACAGGGAGAGATAGAGCTCACTTCTGTCTTATAGAGGAATAGAGAGGAAGTCACAGGGAGAGATAGAGCTCACTTCTGTCTTATAGAGGAATAGAGAGGAAGTCACAGGGAGAGATAGAGCTCACTTCTGTCTTATAGAGGAATAGAGAGGAAGTCACAGGGAGAGATAGAGCTCACTTCTGTCTTCTAGAAGAATAGAGAGGAAGTCACAGGGAGAGATAGAGCTCACTTCTGTCTTATAGAGGAATAGAGAGGAAGTCACAGGGAGAGATAGAGCTCACTTCTGTCTTTTAGAAGAATAGAGAGGAAGTCATAGGGAGAGATAGAGCTGACTTCTGTCTTCTAGAAGAATAGAAAGGAAGTCACAGGGAGAGATAGAGCTCACTTCTGTCTTCTGGAGGAATAGAGAGGAAGTCACAGAGAGAGATAGAGCTCACTTCTGTCTTCTGGAGGAATAGAGAGGAAGTCACAGGGAGAGATAGAGCTCACTTCTGTCTTCTGGAGGAATAGAGAGGAAGTCACAGAGAGAGATAGAGCTTACTTCTGTCTTTTAGAAGAATAGAGAGGAAGTCACAGGGAGAGATAGAGCTCACTTCTGTCTTCTGGAGGAATAGAGAGGAAGTCACAGAGAGAGATAGAGCTCACTTCTGTCTTATAGCAGGTCTCAGTGAGACAGAGGCTTTCAGATCTGCTGTGTTGCCTAATCCACCTCTCCTCTAGTCCCTCCATTACACTACTCACACACACACACACACAGCTGATGCACAGTGTACGTAGTGACACATAGCTGATGCAGCCTGTATTGCACAGTGTACATAGTAACACATAGCTGATGCAGCCTGTATTGCACAGTGTACATAGTAACACATAGCTGATGCAGCCTGTATTGCACAGTGTACTTAGTTAGTTGTGTACTAACTACTTAGTTGGACAAACAGACAGGATGCTAGTTGGTTGACCTGGGCCAGGCATGTAAAGTAGTCCCTGGTTATAGCAACGCATTAACCCATAGTACGGTTAGCTTGGACCCTGGACCCTGGCCTCTACCTACCTGTGGCTCTGTTTCCCTTGGACCTCCTCAGCCATTTTGCTGGCTGACTTTTATGTTTGCTAAATTGTTCTAGTCAGGTGTAACATTTCCCCTATATCCTGTGAAAAGGTCTGCCTGTCATCATCCTGATGAAATATCTCCCTGTGGCAAGAGCGTTAAACGAGAGTTTTAGTGAGATGATAATAGAATAGGTTACGCCTGTCAGCACCTCAGTGTTCAGGCCATGAATAACAAATGGTCAAAGGCACAACACTAAAACAGCACTGTTCTCTGTGTGTTCACACTGCGCGACCCTCCTTGAGTATAAGATGGATACGTAGACTGTTATGGTTAGGGTCTGAGTTGTGCTATAATCGAATATACCATTATGTAAAGGGGCATTATTTACTGACGATGTGAATAAGACCTATTTTGCATACTAAAAGGCGCTGTACGGTCAATCCGACGTCTGCATTGGCCGTGCAGCATTTAGTGATATGTCTCAGCAGAATTCAGGGAATTCATACTTCTTGCACTTCGTGGAGCAGCGCAGAGCTGTTGAGAAGGAAGTTGTCAAGGAAGTGAGTTTGTGTTTATACAGGACCTCCCTCCCTCACCTACCGTCAACCAATCATGTCAATGTGGAGCAATACGGAGCCCTGCATTTGGGAGGCGCACCGCAATCCGGTACAGGGCTCGATTTGGCCAATTTCGTCACACCCTCCATACAGCGCCTTAGAACACATTTTCGGATCAAGCATGAATTGGCTTTAACTCCCTATTTTATACACGTGATCAGCACAGTTTAACTACCTAGATCTTTAGTTGGATTAGGATTGAATCTTCCTGAATTCCTCACCCATAATTGAGATATATTGGAGTTGGTGAAGCGGTCACCAAAGCCTGTTGTTTTCTCATGATCAATTTGAACAGAAACAGCAGGGACTAAGACATTCCACTGACATCTAGGATCAAACTCCCAACGTCCGAAGGTTTCCTTATCAGATTTGGGTGATGTGATCCCTGTCACACAGTCGCTGATTTCCCCCAATCCCCAACAACAGTATTCCATGGATCAATAAATTATTCCAAAAACATTGACGTGTTGAATCTATAAAATTAACCTACTACTGTGGTTAACATAGAGAGGTCTTTATACACTGCTGTGGTTAACACAGAGAGGTGTTTATACACTGCTGTGGTTAACACAGAGATGTGTTTATACTGTACACTACTGTGGTTAACACAGAGAAGTGTTTATACTGTGCACTACTGTGGTTAACACAGATAGGTCTTTATACACTACTGTGGTTAACACAGAGAGGTGTTTATACTGTGCACTACTGTGGTTAACACAGAGAGGTGTTTATACACTACTGTGGTTAACACAGAGAGGTGTTTCTACTGTACACTGCTGTGGTTAACACAGAGAGGTGTCTATACACTGCTGTGGTTAACACAGAGAGGTGTTTATACACTGCTGTGGTTAACACAGAGAGGTGTTTATACACTGCTGTGGTTAACACTGAGAGGTGTTTATACACTGCTGTGGTTAACATAGAGAGGTATTTATACACTGCTGTGGTTAACACTGAGAGGTGTTTATACACAGCTGTGGTTAACACTGAGAGGTGTTTATACACTGCTGTGGTTAACACAGAGAGGTGTTTATACACTGCTGTGGTTAACACTGAGAGGTGTTTATACACTGCTGCGGTTAACACTGAGAGGTGTTTATACACTGCTGTGGTTAACACAGAGAGGTGTTTATACTGTACACTACTGTGGTTAACACAGAGAGGTGTCTATACACTGCTGTGGTTAACATAGAGAGGTGTTTATACACTACTGTGGTTAACACAGAGAGGTGTTTCTACTGTACACTGCTGTGGTTAACACAGAGAGGTGTCTATACACTGCTGTGGTTAACACAGAGAGGTGTTTATACACTGCTGTGGTTAACACAGAGAGGTGTTTATACACTACTGTGGTTAACACAGAGAGGTGTTTATACACTACTGTGGTTAACACTGAGAGGTGTTTATACACTGCTGTGGTTAACACTGAGAGGTGTTTATACACTGCTGTGGTTAACACTGAGAGGTGTTTATACACTGCTGTGGTTAACACAGAGAGGTGTTTATACTGTACACTACTGTGGTTAACACAGAGAGGTGTTTCTACTGTACACTACTGTGGTTAACACAGAGAGGTGTTTATACACTACTGTGGTTAACACAGAGAGGTGTCTATACACTGCTGTGGTTAACACTGAGAGGTGTTTATACTGTACACTGCTGTGGATAACACAGAGAGGTGTTTATACTGTACACTACTGTGGTTAACAAGGAGAGGTGTCTATACACTGCTGTGGTTAACATAAAGAGGTGTTTATACACTGCTGTGGTTAACACTGAGAGGTGTTTCTACTGTACACTGCTGTGGTTAACACAGAGAGGTGTTTCTACTGTACACTGCTGTGGTTAACACAGAGAGGTGTTTATACACTGCTGTGGTTAACACAGAGAGGTGTTTATACACTGCTGTGGTTAACACAGAGAGGTGTTTCTACTGTACACTGCTGTGGTTAACACAGAGAGGTGTTTATACACTGCTGTGGTTAACACAGAGAGGTGTTTATACACTGCTGTGGTTAACACAGAGAGGTGTTTCTACTGTACACTGCTGTGGTTAACACAGAGAGGTGTTTATACACTACTGTGGTTAACACTGAGAGGTGTCTATACACTGCTGTGGTTAACACAAAGAGGTGTTTATACACTGGTTTGGTTAACATAGAGCGGTGTTTCTACTGTACACTGCTGTGGTTAACACTGAGAGGTGTTTATACACTGCTGTGGTTAACACAGAGAGGTGTCTATACACTGCTGTGGTTAACACAGAGAGGTGTTTATACGCTGCTGTGGTTAACATAGAGAGGTGTTTATACACTGCTGTGGTTAACACAGAGAGGTGTTTATACGCTGCTGTGGTTAACACAGAGAGGTGTCTATACACTGCTGTGGTTAACACTGAGAGGTGTTTACACACCGCTGTGGTTAACATAGAGAGGTGTTTATACACTGCTGTGGTTAACACAGAGAGGTGTTTATACACTACTGTGGTTAACACAGAGAGGTGTTTATACACTACTGTGGTTAACACAGAGAGGTGTTTATACACTACTGTGGTTAACACAGAGAGGTGTTTATACACTACTGTGGTTAACATAGAGAGGTGTTTATACACTGCTGTGGTTAACACTGAGAGGTGTCTATACACTACTGTGGTTAACACAGAGGGGTGTTTCTACTGTACACTGCTGTGGTTAACACAGAGAGGTGCTTCTACTGTACACTGCTGTGGTTAACACAGAGAGGTGTTTATACACTGCTGTGGTTAACACAGAGAGGTGTTTATACACTGCTGTGGTTAACACAGAGAGGTGTTTATACACTGGTTTGGTTAACATAGAGCGGTGTTTCTACTGTACACTGCTGTGGTTAACACTGAGAGGTGTTTATACACTGCTGTGGTTAACACAGAGAGGTGTTTATACGCTGCTGTGGTTAACATAGAGAGGTGTTTATACACTGCTGTGGTTAACACAGAGAGGTGTTTCTACTGTACACTGCTGTGGTTAACACAGAGAGGTGTCTATACACTGCTGTGGTTAACACAGAGAGGTGTCTATACACTGCTGTGGTTAACACTGAGAGGTGTTTACACACCGCTGTGGTTAACATAGAGAGGTGTTTATACACTGCTGTGGTTAACACTGAGAGGTGTTTATACACTGCTGTGGTTAACATAGAGAGGTGTTTATACACTACTGTGGTTAACACAGAGAGGTGTTTATACACTACTGTGGTTAACACAGAGAGGTGTTTATACACTACTGTGGTTAACACAGAGAGGTGTTTATACACTACTGTGGTTAACACAGAGAGGTGTTTATACACTACTGTGGTTAACATAGAGAGGTGTTTATACACTGCTGTGGTTAACACTGAGAGGTGTCTATACACTGCTGTGGTTAACACTGAGAGGTGTTTACACACCGCTGTGGTTAACATAGAGAGGTGTTTATACACTGCTGTGGTTAACACTGAGAGGTGTTTATACACTGCTGTGGTTAACATAGAGAGGTGTTTATACACTACTGTGGTTAACACAGAGAGGTGTTTATACACTACTGTGGTTAACACAGAGAGGTGTTTATACACTACTGTGGTTAACACAGAGAGGTGTTTATACACTACTGTGGTTAACATAGAGAGGTGTTTATACACTGCTGTGGTTAACACTGAGAGGTGTCTATACACTGCTGTGGTTAACACAGAGGGGTGTTTCTACTGTACACTGCTGTGGTTAACACAGAGAGGTGTTTCTACTGTACACTGCTGTGGTTAACACAGAGAGGTGTTTATACACTGCTGTGGTTAACACAGAGAGGTGTTTATACACTGCTGTGGTTAACACAGAGAGGTGTTTATACACTGCTGTGGTTAACACAGAGAGGTGTTTCTACTGTACACTGCTGTGGTTAACACAGAGAGGTGTTTATACACTACTGTGGTTAACACAGAGAGGTGTCTATACACTGCTGTGGTTAACACAAAGAGGTGTTTATACACTGCTGTGGTTAACATAGAGAGGTGTTTCTACTGTACACTGCTGTGGTTAACACTGAGAGGTGTTTATACACTGCTGTGGTTAACACAGAGAGGTGTCTATACACTGCTGTGGTTAACACAGAGAGGTGTTTATACACTGCTGTGGTTAACATAGAGAGGTGTTTATACACTGCTGTGGTTAACACAGAGAGGTGTTTCTACTGTACACTGCTGTGGTTAACACAGAGAGGTGTTTATACACTACTGTGGTTAACACAGAGAGGTGTTTATACACTGCTGTGGTTAACACAGAGAGGTGTTTATACACTGCTGTTGTTAACACTGAGAGGTGTTTCTACTGTACACTGCTGTGGTTAACACAGAGAGGTGTTTATACACTGCTGTGGTTAACACTGAGAGGTGTTTATACACTGCTGTGGTTAACATAGAGAGGTGTTTATACACTACTGTGGTTACCACAGAGAGGTGTTTATACTGTACACTACTGTGGTTAACACAGAGAGGTGTTTATACACTGCTGTGGTTAACACTGAGAGGTGTTTACACACCGCTGTGGTTAACATAGAGAGGTGTTTATACACTGCTGTGGTTAACACTGAGAGGTGTTTATACACTGCTGTGGTTAACATAGAGAGGTGTTTATACACTACTGTGGTTAACACAGAGAGGTGTTTATACACTACTGTGGTTAACACAGAGAGGTGTTTATACACTACTGTGGTTAACACAGAGAGGTGTTTATACACTACTGTGGTTAACACAGAGAGGTGTTTATACACTACTGTGGTTAACATAGAGAGGTGTTTATACACTGCTGTGGTTAACACTGAGAGGTGTCTATACACTGCTGTGGTTAACACAGAGGGGTGTTTCTACTGTACACTGCTGTGGTTAACACAGAGAGGTGTTTCTACTGTACACTGCTGTGGTTAACACAGAGAGGTGTTTATACACTGCTGTGGTTAACACAGAGAGGTGTTTATACACTGCTGTGGTTAACACAGAGAGGTGTTTCTACTGTACACTGCTGTGGTTAACACAGAGAGGTGTTTATACACTACTGTGGTTAACACAGAGAGGTGTCTATACACTGCTGTGGTTAACACAAAGAGGTGTTTATACACTGCTGTGGTTAACACAGAGAGGTTTCTATACACTGCTGTGGTTAACACAGAGAGGTGTTTATACACTGCTGTGGTTAACATAGAGAGGTGTTTATACACTGCTGTGGTTAACACAGAGAGGTGTTTCTACTGTACACTGCTGTGGTTAACACAGAGAGGTGTTTATACACTACTGTGGTTAACACAGAGAGGTGTTTATACACTGCTGTGGTTAACACAGAGAGGTGTTTATACACTGCTGTGGTTAACACTGAGAGGTGTTTCTACTGTACACTGCTGTGGTTAACACAGAGAGGTGTTTATACACTGCTGTGGTTAACACTGAGAGGTGTTTATACACTGCTGTGGTTAACATAGAGAGGTGTTTATACACTACTGTGGTTACCACAGAGAGGTGTTTATACTGTACACTACTGTGGTTAACACAGAGAGGTGTTTATACACTGCTGTGGTTAACACTGAGAGGTGTTTATACACTACTGTGGTTAACACAGAGAGGTGTTTATACACTGCTGTGGTTAACACTGAGAGATGTTTATACACTACTGTGGTTAACACAGAGAGGTGTTTATACACTACTGTGGTTAACACAGAGAGGTGTTTATACACTACTGTGGTTAACACAGAGAGGTGTTTATACACTACTGTGGTTAACACAGAGAGGTGTTTATACACTACTGTGGTTAACACAGAGAGGTGTTTATACACTACTGTGGTTAACACAGAGAGGTGTTTATACACTACTGTGGTTAACACAGAGAGGTGTTTATACACTACTGTGGTTAACACAGTAGTGTTACACGGCATCTCCCGGGTGGCGCAGTGGTCTAGGGCTAACTGCGCCACCAGAGTCTCTGGGTTCGCGCCCAGGCGGGGCTGGGTTCGCGCCCAGGCTCTGTCGCAGCCGGCCGCAACCGGGAGGTCCGTGGGGCGACGCACAATTGGCATAGTGTCGTCCGGGTTTGGCCGGTAGGGATATCCATGTCTCAGTATGTAAAATGTAAATAAAATGTATGCACTCTACTGTAAGTCGCTCTGGATAAGAGCGTCTGCTAAATGACTAAAATATGTAAATGTAGAGAGGTGTTTATACACTACTGTGGTTAACACAGAGGGGTGTTTATACACTACTGTGGTTAACACAGAGGGGTGTTTATACACTACTGTGGTTAACACAGAGGGGTGTTTATACACTACTGTGGTTAACACAGAGAGGTGTTTATACACTACTGTGGTTAACACAGAGGGGTGTTTATACACTACTGTGGTTAACACAGAGGGGTGTTTATACACTACTGTGGTTAACACAGAGAGGTGTTTATACACTACTGTGGTTAACCACAGAGAGGTGTTTATACACTACTGTGGTTAACACAGAGGGGTGTTTATACACTACTGTGGTTAACACAGAGAGGTGTTTATACACTACTGTGGTTAACACAGAGGGGTGTTTATACACTGCTGTGGTTAACACAGAGGGGTGTTTATACACTACTGTGGTTAACACAGAGGGGTGTTTATACACTACTGTGGTTAACACAGAGAGGTGTTTATACACTACTGTGGTTAACACAGAGGGGTGTTTATACACTACTGTGGTTAACACAGAGAGGTGTTTATACACTACTGTGGTTAACACAGAGAGCCAGTGGGAGATTGGCATGCTTGTGCCACGTGCCTCTGACACTCCTAATGTGTTTTTAGTAGCTGCTTCATATTGATGAATAATGGCCCTAAATGTCTAAAGACTGTCCACAGGCTTTACTGCTTCTCAGGCCTGGGCTGCTTCTACTGTTGGCCCTCAGGTTTATATGACAGTGAGAAGACTTGTAAGGGTCTTATAGTTTTACGATGAATAAGGGTGACATGCTCTGAATCCCCCCCCAACAGCTATGGGCTGTTGCTATGCGCGACGCAACGAGGAGTGCCTGGATACCACCCCTAGCCGTGGTATATTACCACAAACCCCTAACATGCCTTATTGGTATTATAAACTGGTTACCAACAGTAATTAGAGCAGTATAAATACATGTTTTGTCATACCTGTGGTATACGGTCTGATATACTACGGCTGTCAACCAATCAATTCAGGGTTCTAACCACCCAGTTTATAAAGCAATATATGGTGTGTGTGTGTGTTTGTCATTTCTCTGATGTATGTGTTCTCCTCCCTGTCTCAGGAGTACCTGGATGTGCTGGGTCGGCCCATGGTGCTGGCTGGGCCCAAGGCCAAACAGGTCCAATGGACCAACGTCTACCAGGATGCTCTGGTAAGCCACAACTATCCCACTGATGAGTAGCAACACAAGTGTCACGTTACAGTACATTACTGTAATATACTGTATTATCTATGCATATGCATCACTGTTTATTATTTATTATTGTTATATATAGCTTTTTTTATTGTTATTTTATTGTTTTACTTTATTTTCTTAAAACTGCATTGTTGGTTAAGGGCTTGTAAGTAAGCCTTTCCATTCTACGCCTGCTGTATTCGGCAGCTAGCACTGCGATGCAGTGCCTTAGACCACTGCGCCACTCAGACTGCCACTCAAACTGCAGTACAATGGTCTTAGCATTAAAACAGAAATTAATTAAATAAAAGAAAATTGGATTTCATTTGATTTCATTCATTTCTGTTTTAATGCTAAGGCCCTTGTAATGCAGTTTACCCGGTACTAGCCAAAAATCGAAACGCTTTAGAATTAGTTGCTTACACACTTCTACTTTGAGTCCTACCTATAACATAGCTATGTTTTAGATTAAAAAACATTATATAGAGCCTCCTGAGTGGCGCAGTGGTCTAAGGCACTGCATCACCTCTCTGTGCTAGCTGTGCCACTAGAGATTCTGGGTTCGCAACCGGGAGACCCTTGGGGCTGGCGCACAATTGGCCCAGTGTCGTCCGTGTTGGGGAGGGTTTGGCCGGCAGGGAAGTCCTTGTCCCATTGCGCACTAGCGACTCCTGTGGGGGGCCGGGTGCAGTGCACGTTGACACGGTCACCAGGTGTACAGTGTTTCCTCTGATTGGTGAGGCTGGCTTCTGGGTTAACCTGTCTAGGATGAGGGTGCCGCTAGCGGCACTCCCCCCCCACCCCCACTGAAAAGGCAGAGCCGCGAAATTCAAAAAAAATATTTTTTTTTAAATATTTAACTTTCACACATTAAAGTCCAATACAGCTAATGAAAGACACAGATCTTGTGAATCCAGCCAACATGTCCGATTTTTAAAATGTTTTACAGGGAAGACACAATATGTAAAGATGTAAATCTATTAGCTAAAAACACATTAGCATAATCCACCATCTTTTCTTTGTCCACCAACAACAGTAGCTATCACTAATTCGGCTAAACTAAGATATTTATAGCCCCTAACCAAGAAAAAAACTCATCAGATGACAGTCTGATAACATATTTATGGTATGGGATAGGTTTTGTTAGAAAAATGTGCATATTTCAGGTAGATGGCATAGGTTACAATTGCACCCACCGTCACAAATGGACTAGAATAACTACATAGAGCAACGTGTTTACCTACTTACTAATCATCAAACATTTCGTAAAAATACACAGCATACACTAATCGAAAGACACAGATCCTGTGAATACAGACAATATTTCAGATTTTCTAAGTGTCTTACAGTGAAAATACAATAAATCGTTATATTAGCATAGCACATGTGCAAACATTACCCCAGCATTAATTCTAGCCAAAGTGAGCGATAACGTAAACATCGCCAAAATATATAATTTTTTTCACTAACCTTCTCAGAATTCTTCAGATGACACCCCTGTAACATCACATTACAACATGCATATACAGTTTGTTCGAAAATGTGCATATTTAGCCACCAAAATCATGGTTAGACAATGAGAAATGTAGCCCAGCTGGTGAGAAAATGTCCGTGCGCCATATTAGACAGTGATCTACTCGTATACATAAATACTCATAAACGTGACTAAAAAATATAGGGTGGACAGCGATTGATAGACAATTTAATTCTTAATACAATCGCGGAATTACATTTTTTAAATTATCCTTACTTTTCAATACAGTTTGCGCCAAGCGAAGCTACGTCAAAAAACATGGCGTCCTAAGCCACTAACATTTTTCGACAGAAACACGATTTATCATAATAAAAATGTCCTACCTTGAGCTGTTCTTCCATCAGTATCTTGGGCAAAGGATCCTTTCTTGGGTCTAATCGTCTTTTGGTGGAAAGCTGTCCTCTTGCCATGTGGAAATGCCAACTGTGTTCAGCATGAACTGGAAGCGTGCCCAGCGATTCACAGCGTTTCAGAAATAAATGTCCCAAAATCGCACTAAACGGATATAAATTGCTATAAAACGCTTTAAATTAACTACCTTATGATGTTTTTAACTCCTATAACGAGTCTTAACATGACCGGAGAAAGATTACTCCCAACACTAATGCTTGGAACAGGTGCGGGTCGGTGTCCTCCAGGCGCATGACGCAGCTCCAAAAGAGTGACTAGCTACAGGGTTTTTTAATTTATAGTGCCTGTGAACGCGCATTTGACCCCATTCAAATCGTCATCACGTAAAGGCATCCAGGGGAAGACGTAAGCAGTGTCCGTATACTCATAGGAATAACATTGGCTTTAAAACTTTCTCCAGAACAGTGGCCAAAATGTCTGAAATCTGACTCCATGTCAGGGAAATTGCTGTAGAATGGGTTCTGTTCCACTTAGAGACAAAATTTCAACTCCTATAGAAACTATAGACTGTTTTCTATCCAATAATAATAATAATATGCATATTGTACGATCAAGAATTTTGTAGGAAGCCGTTTCAAAAATTACACGATTACCATAAATAGTGACAACAGCGCCCCCAGCCTCAACAGGTTAAGTGGGCATTGTGTCAAGAAACAGTACGCCTTGGTTGGGTTTTGTTTTGGAAGACGCACTGCTCCTGACCTTTGCCGAGTCCGTTCGGGAGTTGCAGCGATGAGACAAGACTGTAACTACCAATTGGATATCATGAAAGTGGTAAAAAAGTATAATAAAACATTTAAAAACATTATATAGATGCTAACACAACCTTCTGAAGTCCCATATACTGAGACGTTGATGTTTGTGTGTTCAGGGTCTGGGTCTGGTCATAACTGGGACCATGCCAGTCTTCAACCTCACCGCTGATGCAAACTCTCAGGTAAATATCAGCAGGAGCATGAAGCTCAGGGTTTACACTGATTAACAAATGAATAGACTTGTTATTGCACAGTTAATTTTCAAATGGTCTCAGGGCCATTAGAAAAAGTATTTCTGTCTTCTGTGGCTATTTGAGGACCACAAAAATAAATACATAAACAGAAATTGCATCGGTACTAAGCCATAACTTAGATACAGATTTACCATTTGAGAGCAAACTGATTTGCATCATTGTAAAACAACAGGAATCCTGACTGCACAACAGTCCCTTCTGTGTCTATAACTCCCTAATGTTGGCCATCAGTCATGTCTAATGGCATCCTCCCATCCTGGTGCACCGACCGACTGCAGGGCAACACTGACCCCCTGAGGTGGCAACAGGCCCAGCAGCTTTGAGAACCATAATTTTCTTAGAGCTTGGTGAGAGCATGGTTGTCCAATGGTTATTTAGCATACTGTCATGTTCCTGACCTATTTATGTTAGTTGTTATGTGTGTTAGTTGGTCAGGACGTGAGGTTGGGTGGGCATTCTATGTTTTCTGTTTCTGTGTTGGTTTTGGGTTACCTGGTATGGCTCTTAATTAGAGGCAGGTGTTTGGCGTTCCTCTAATTAAGAGTCATATTTAGGTAGGCGTTGTCACAGTGTTCGTTGTGGGTGATTGTCTCCTGTGTCAGTATGTATGTTCGTACCACACGGGACTGTAGCGTTTGTTTGTTTCGTTTCGTTTCGATGTCGTCTGTTTCCTGTACGTAAGTTTATGTTTAGTTATGTAAGTTTATGTTCAGGTTTCGTCAACGTCGTTTTCTTGTTTTGTTATTTCGAAAGTGTTTTGTTTCGTTTCGTGTTGCCATCGTATTCATAATAAAGATGGCTTATTTCCCAAATGCTGCGTTTTGGTCTGAAGATCCTTCTCTCCTCACCTCATCCGAGGATGAGGAGAGCGTCAGCCGTTACAGAATCACCCACCACGCTAAGACCAAGCGGCAAGGGAAAAATAAACGGAGTAAGGGACAGGAGAAAAACAAGGATTTCTGGACATGGGAGCAGATAATGAATGGAGAAGGTCCCTGGGCTAAGGCAGGAGAAAATCGCCGTTCTCAGGAAGAGAGGGAGGCAGCTAAAGCCCAGGAGCGGTGGTTTGAGGAGGCAGCAAGGAGACGTGGCTGGAAGCCCGAAAAGCCATGGGAGCAGCTGGAGGCACTGGGGAGTGCAGAGGCTACCGGAGAGAGGAACCGGAGCTATGAGGGAACACGTCTGGCACGGAAGCCAAAAAAGCCCGTAAGTAATTCCCAAAAATTTCTTGGGGGGGGGCTAGGAGGTAGTGGGCCAAGGGCAGGTAGGAGACCTGCGCCCACTTCCCAGGCTTACCGTGGAGAGCGGGAGTACGGGCAGGCGCCGTGTTACGCAGTAGAGCGCACGGTGTCTCCTGTACGAGTGCATAGCCCAGTGCGGGTTATTCCACCTCCCCGCACTGGGAGGGCTAGATTGGGTATTGAGCCAGGTGTCATGAGGCCGGCTCAACGCGTCTGGTCTCCAGTGCGTCTCCTCGGGCCGGCATACATGGCACCTGCCTTACGCATGGTTTCCCCGGTTCGCCTACATAGGCCGGTGCGGGTTATTCCACCTCCCCGCACTGGTCGGGCAACCGGGAGCATTCAACCAGGTAAGGTTGGGCAGGCTCAATGCTCAAGAGTGCCAGTACGTCTCCACGGTCCGGTATTTCCGGCACCACCTCCCCGCCCCAGCCTAGTACCTACAGTGTCTACACTACGCACTAGGCTACCAGTGCGTATCCTGAGCCCTGTTCCTCCTCCACGCACTCTCCCTGTAGTGCGTGTATCTAGCCCGGTGCCTCCAGTTCCGGGCCCACGCACTAAGCTACCAGTGCGTCTCCAGAGCCCTGTACAAACTGTATCTTCTCCCCCTACTAATCCTGATGTGCTTGTCCTCAGCCCGGCGTCACCAGTGCCGGTACCACGCATCAGTTATAGAGTGGGCTTTGAGAATACAGTGTGCCCTGTCCCTGCTCCCCGCACTAGTAGGAAGGTGCTTATCCTTAGCCCGGTGCCTCCAGTTCCGGCACCACGCACCAGGTCTACAGTGCACCGTATCCGGCCAGAGCCATCCGTCTCCCCAGCGCCATCTGAGCCATCCGTCTCCCCAGCGCCATCTGAGCCATCCGTCTCCCCAGCGCCATCTGAGCCATCTGTCTCCCCAGCGCCGTCTGAGCCATCCGTCTGCCAGGAGCCTGCAAAGCCGCCCGTCTGCCATGAGCCTGCAAAGCCGCCCGTCTGCCATGAGCCTACAGAGCCGTCAGCCAGACAGGAGCCGCTAGAGCCGTCAGCCAGACAGGAGCCGCTAGAGCCGTCAGCCAGACAGGATCTGCCAGAGCCGCCAACCAGACAGGATCTGCCAGAGCCGCCAACCAGACAGGATCTGCCAGAGCCGCCAACCAGACAGGATCTGCCAGAGCCGCCAACCAGACAGGATCTGCCAGAGCCGCCAGCGAGCCATGAGCAGCCAGAGCCGTCAGAGAGCCATGAGCAGCCAGAGCCGTCAGAGAGCCATGAGCAGCCAGAGCCGTCAGAGAGCCATGAGCAGCCAGAGCCGTCAGACAGACAGGAGCCGCTAGAGCCGTCAGCCAGACAGGAGCCGCTAGAGCCGTCAGCCAGACAGGATCTGCCAGAGCCGCCAACCAGACAGGATCTGCCAGAGCCGCCAACCAGACAGGATCTGCCAGAGCCGCCAACCAGACAGGATCTGCCAGAGCCGCCAACCAGACAGGATCTGCCAGAGCCGCCAGCGAGCCATGAGCAGCCAGAGCCGTCAGAGAGCCATGAGCAGCCAGAGCCGTCAGAGAGCCATGAGCAGCCAGAGCCGTCAGAGAGCCATGAGCAGCCAGAGCCGTCAGAGCGCCATGAGCAGCCAGAGCCGTCAGAGCGCCATGAGCAGCCAGAGCCGTCAGAGCGCCATGAGCAGCCAGAGCCGTCAGAGCGCCATGAGCGTCGAGAGTCGTCAGCCTGCCATGAGCGTCGAGAGCCGTCAGCCTGCCATGAGCGTCGAGAGCCGTCAGCCTGCCATGAGCGTCGAGAGCCGTCAGCCTGCCATGAGCGTCGAGAGCCGTCAGCCTGCCATGAGCGTCGAGAGCCGTCAGCCTGCCATGAGCGTCGAGAGCCGTCAGCCTGCCATGAGCGTCGAGAGCCGTCAGCCTGCCATGAGCGTCGAGAGCCGTCAGCCTGCCATGAGCGTCGAGAGCCGTCAGCCAGCCATGAGCGTCGAGATTCGTCAGTCAGCCATGAGCTGCCCTTCAGCCTGAAAAGGCTAGATACCCAGAACTGCCCATCAGTCCAGAGCTGTCTCTCTGTCCGGAGCTGCCTTTCAGTCCGGAGTTGCCCCTCTATCCTGATCTCCCTCTCTATCTTGATCTACCTCTATATTCTTATCTATCCCTCTGTCTTGATTTATCTCTCTGTCCCGGTGTTGTCCTTATTAGGTATGTTATTAAGAGGATTTTGTGGGGGAAAAAAGAGGGTGGACATTCTTGGAGGGAGGAAGCTAGGATGGATTATGGTGGGGTGGGAACCGCGCCCGGAGCCTGAGCCACCACCGTGGTTAGATGCCCACCCAGACCCTCCCCTAGACTTTGTGCTGGTGCGTCCGGAGTTCGCACCTTGTGGGGGGGGTAATGTCACGTTCCTGACCTATTTATGTTAGTTGTTATGTGTGTTAGTTGGTCAGGACGTGAGGTTGGGTGGGCATTCTATGTTTTCTGTTTCTGTGTTGGTTTTGGGTTACCTGGTATGGCTCTTAATTAGAGGCAGGTGTTTGGCGTTCCTCTAATTAAGAGTCATATTTAGGTAGGCGTTGTCACAGTGTTCGTTGTGGGTGATTGTCTCCTGTGTCAGTATGTATGTTCGTACCACACGGGACTGTAGCGTTTGTTTGTTTCGTTTCGTTTCGATGTCGTCTGTTTCCTGTACGTAAGTTTATGTTTAGTTATGTAAGTTTATGTTCAGGTTTCGTCAACGTCGTTTTCTTGTTTTGTTATTTCGAAAGTGTTTTGTTTCGTTTCGTGTTGCCATCGTATTCATAATAAAGATGGCTTATTTCCCAAATGCTGCGTTTTGGTCTGAAGATCCTTCTCTCCTCACCTCATCCGAGGATGAGGAGAGCGTCAGCCGTTACACATACAACCTTCCCACAACATTCGGGGAATGGTGCAGAATAGTTGCTTGGCTCTGGAACATTCTCAACACATTTAAGGAACTTGACAAAATAACATTATTTTCTTTGTTATTTCATTTCTTTAACAGAATGTTTCCTAAAAGTTCAAACATGGTAACATTTGTGTTAATGTTCTAGGAACGTACTCCAACTGGTTTGACATTGGGAATCAGAGAACGTTAAGAAACAGTGTTATTCTGTGGGAAAGTCAGTAGTTCAGCATGTTTCCTACTGGTTTCCTCGTGGTTCTATTTAAAGTCATGTTCTCAGAACGTTAAGAAAAACCACTAGAAAACATTTGCAACTTTCAATGTTAAAAAGAGATACATTCCGTGTTCAGTGTCAACAAAACACTCTCGATCCTCTATCTTGTTGAGTGTGTTCCGGTGTGTTGACCACGCACACTAATTGGCCTCACTTGATGTTAATGAATGCTTGTTAATGAATGCTTGTGAACGTTGGGCCAGTAACCAAAAGATTGCTAGATCCAATCCCTGAACTGACAAGGTACTGTTCCTAGGCTGTCATTGTAAATAAGAATTTGTTAGTTAAATAAAAATGTAAATGTTTCCTTAGAAATGGGGTCTTTTTTAATAAGCTAAAACGCTTTGTTAAAAAACATTGTGGTGGGGCAGTGGACTAATTTCATGGATAGAGAACAGAAGATCGTAGGTTTGAATCGCACTAATTAAAAAATACATGTGTTTGCGTGATTAATGCCTATAATGAATTTCCATGTGTCCTATCTGTGCTTGGAGTTGAAAACAGTTAAACTAAGCTAGCAGTGTTTTTTAAATTCTTATTGAAACATTCAGTGAAAGTTTTAAGGAAGTTATTCAAAAACCTCTTTTACCTTTTATAAACTATAAAACGGTCAGGGAACCTTAGTTAAAGGTTCTCAGAATCTCCCTGCAACCTAAAAACGTATGTTCCCAGAACAGGTGAAATTTTCACTTCTGTTCTGTTTTACCGGTCAGGAAACTCATGGCTTCTTTCCTAGAACCAATGGGAAACCAAAAACGTACATTCCCACAACTTCCAAGGAACCAAATGTGCTAGCTGGGTAGTGATGGCTTGAATGTTTTCTTTTGAGCATGGTTCCAGCAACTATGGTGGATGCTTCACCAGGCCAGCCCAGTGCAGCTCGGTTTGGTTTGGCTCCCTGTATTGTGAATCAGGCTTCAGTATATTGTACA
Source organism: Salvelinus fontinalis (assembly GCF_029448725.1). NCBI lineage: Eukaryota > Metazoa > Chordata > Actinopteri > Salmoniformes > Salmonidae > Salvelinus > Salvelinus fontinalis. The sequence goes on from NC_074667.1 coordinate 58,203,247, forward strand.
TGTCCATCTTCAGCCATACTGTTTGTTAGCTCCCATTGAATCAACTATTAAAATCGAATGGAAAATATTGACTCTTGAGATAATCACACCTAACATTAGGACAATGGCGCCGGAGGGGATGGCTGCCGTTTTACGGGCTCTTAACAACTGGGCTATTTTGTGTGTTTTTTTCACATTGTTTGTAACTTATTTTGTACATAATGTTGCTGCTACCGTCTCTTATGATTTACATTTACATTTACATTTAAGTCATTTAGCAGACGCTCTTATCCAGAGCGACTTACAAATTGGTGCATTCACCTTATGACATCCAGTGGAACAGCCACTTTACAATAGTGCATCTAAATCTTTTAAGGGGGGGGGGGGGTGAGAAGGATTACTTTATCCTATCCTAGGTATTCCTTAAAGAGGTGGGGTTTCAGGTGTCTCCGGAAGGTGGTGATTGACTCCGCTGTCCTGGCGTCGTGAGGGAGTTTGTTCCACCATTGGGGGGCCAGAGCAGCGAACAGTTTTGACTGGGCTGAGCGGGAACTGTACTTCCTCAGTGGTAGGGAGGCGAGCAGGCCAGAGGTGGATGAACGCATTGCCCTTGTTTGGGTGTAGGGCCTGATCAGAGCCTGGAGGTACTGAGGTGCCGTTCCCCTCACAGCTCCGTAGGCAAGCACCATGGTCTTGTAGCGGATGCGAGCTTCAACTGGAAGCCAGTGGAGAGAGCGGAGGAGCGGGGTGACGTGAGAGAACTTGGGAAGGTTGAACACCAGACGGGCTGCGGCGTTCTGGATGAGTTGTAGGGGTTTAATGGCACAGGCAGGGAGCCCAGCCAACAGTGAGTTGCAGTAATCCAGACGGGAGATGACAAGTGCCTAGATTAGGACCTGCGCCGCTTCCTGTGTGAGGCAGGGTCGTACTCTGCGGATGTTGTAGAGCATGAACCTACAGGAACGGGCCACCGCCTTGATGTTAGTTGAGAACGACAGGGTGTTGTCCAGGATCACGCCAAGGTTCTTAGCGCTCTGGGAGGAGGACACAATGGAGTTGTCAACCGTGATGGTGAGATCATGGAACGGGCAGTCCTTCCCCGGGAGGAAGAGCAGCTCCGTCTTGCCGAGGTTCAGCTTGAGGTGGTGATCCGTCATCCACACTGATATGTCTGCCAGACATGCAGAGATGCGATTCGCCACCTGGTCATCAGAAGGGGGAAAGGAGAAGATTAATTGTGTGTCGTCTGCATAGCAATGATAGGAGAGACCATGTGAGGTTATGACAGAGCCAAGTGACTTGGTGTATAGCGAGAATAGGAGAGGGCCTAGAACAGAGCCCTGGGGGACGCCAGTGGTGAGAGCACGTGGTGAGGAGATAGATTCTCGCCACGCCACCTGGTAGGAGCGACCTGTCAGGTAGGACGCAATCCAAGCGTGGGCCGCGCCGGAGATGCCCAACTCGGAGAGGGTGGAGAGGAGGATCTGATGGTTCACAGTATCGAAGGCAGCCGATAGGTCTAGAAGGATGAGAGCAGGGGAGAGAGAGTTAGCTTTAGCAGTGCGGAGCGCCTCTGTGATACAGAGAAGAGCAGTCTCAGTTGAATGACTAGTCTTGAAACCTGACTGATTTGGATCGAGAAGGTCATTCTGAGAGAGATAGCAGGAGAGCTGGCCAAGGACGGCACGTTCAAGAGTTTTGGAGAGAAAAGAAAGAAGGGATACTGGTCTGTAGTTGTTGACATCGGAGGGATCGAGTGTAGGTTTTTTCAGAAGGGGTGCAACTCTCGCTCTCTTGAAGACGGAAGGGACGTAGCCAGCGGTCAGGGATGAGTTGATGAGCGAGGTGAGGTAAGGGAGAAGGTCTCCGGAAATGGTCTGGAGAAGAGAGGAGGGGATAGGGTCAAGCGGGCAGGTTGTTGGGCGGCCGGCCGTCACAAGACGCGAGATTTCATCTGGAGAGAGAGGGGAGAAAGAGGTCAGAGCACAGGGTAGGGCAGTGTGAGCAGAACCAGCGGTGTCGTTTGACTTAGCAAACGAGGATCGGATGTCGTCGACCTTCTTTTCAAAATGGTTGACGAAGTCATCTGCAGAGAGGGAGGAGGGGGGGGAGGAGGATTCAGGAGGGAGGAGAAGGTGGCAAAGAGCTTCCTAGGGTTAGAGGCAGATGCTTGGAATTTAGAGTGGTAGAAAGTGGCTTTAGCAGCAGAGACAGAAGAGGAAAATGTAGAGAGGAGGGAGTGAAAGGATGCCAGGTCCGCAGGGAGGCGAGTTTTCCTCCATTTCCGCTCGGCTGCCCGGAGCCCTGTTCTGTGAGCTCGCAATGAGTCGTCGAGCCACGGAGCGGGAGGGGAGGACCGAGCCGGCCTGGAGGATAGGGGACATAGAGAGTCAAAGGATGCAGAAAGGGAGGAGAGGAGGGTTGAGGAGGCAGAATCAGGAGATAGGTTGGAGAAGGTTTGAGCAGAGGGAAGAGATGATAGGATGGAAGAGGAGAGAGTAGCGGGGGAGAGAGAGCGAAGGTTGGGACGGCGCGATACCATCCGAGTAGGGGCAGTGTGGGAAGTGTTGGATGAGAGCGAGAGGGAAAAGGATACAAGGTAGTGGTCGGAGACTTGGAGGGGAGTTGCAATGAGGTTAGTGGAAGAGCAGCATCTAGTAAAGATGAGGTCGAGCGTATTGCCTGCCTTGTGAGTAGGGGGGGAAGGTGAGAGGGTGAGGTCAAAAGAGGAGAGGAGTGGAAAGAAGGAGGCAGAGAGGAATGAGTCAAAGGTAGACGTGGGGAGGTTAAAGTCGCCCAGAACTGTGAGAGGTGAGCCGTCCTCAGGAAAGGAGCTTATCAAGGCATCAAGCTCATTGATGAACTCTCCGAGGGAACCTGGAGAGCGATAAATGATAAGGATGTTAAGCTTGAAAGGGCTGGTAACTGTGACAGCATGGAATTCAAAGGAGGCGATAGACAGATGGGTAAGGGGAGAAAGAGAGAATGACCACTTGGGAGAGATGAGGATCCCGGTGCCACCACCCCGCTGACCAGAAGCTCTCGGGGTGTGCGAGAACACGTGAGCGGACGAAGAGAGAGCAGTAGGAGTAGCAGTGTTATCTGTGGTGATCCATGTTTCCGTCAGTGCCAAGAAGTCGGGGGACTGGAGGGAGGCATAGGCTGAGATGAACTCTGCGTTGTTGGCCGCAGATCGGCAGTTCCAGAGGCTACCGGAGACCTGGAACTCCACGTGGGTCGTGCGCGCTGGGACCACCAGATTAGGGTGGCCGCGGCCACGCGGTGTGAAGCGTTTGTATGGTCTGTGCAGAGAGGAGAGAACAGGGATAGACAGACACATAGTTGACAGGCTACAGAAGAGGCTACGCTAATGCAAAGGAGATTGGAATGACAAGTGGACTACACGTCTCGAATGTTCAGAAAGTTAAGCTTACGTAGCAAGAATCGTATTGACTAAAATGATTAAAATGATACAGTACTGCTGAAGTAGGCTAGCTGGCAGTGGCTGCGTTGTTGACTTTGTAGGCTAGCTGGCAGTGGCTGCGTTATTCACACTACACTAATCAAGTCGTTCCGTTGAGTGTAATAGTTTCTACAGTGCTGCTATTCGGGGGCTAGCTGGCTAGCTAGCAGTGTTGATTACGTTACGTTGCGTTAAAAGAACGACAATAGCTGGCTAGCTAACCTAGAAAATCGCTCTAGACTACACAATTATCTTTGATACAAAGACGGCTATGTAGCTAGCTACCGAAAAGAGCTTCTGGATATCAGAAGAGCAATTACTCACCTCACACTGGACAAAGATTTTTTTTTTTATTAGTCCGACACGAAGGATATACTGCTTTTCTAAGACCAGGCCCAAATCCCTGTCAGTTGCATGAAGAAAATACGTAAATACAGGGGGTGGAGACCATGATGCCTTGCGAGAATTCATTGGCGAGTGGTTAACCCCCCCTTTATCATCCGTTCTATTGGCCAACTTGCAATCACTGGAGAATAAACTGGATGATATCCGTTCGAGACTATCCTACCAACAGGACACAATTTTTTTTTTTAGATCTGATGTTTCATCGAGTTGTGGCTGATTGACAACACGTATAATATACAGTTGGCTGGGTTTTCCATGCATCGGCAGGACAGAACAGCTACATCTGGTAAGACGAGGGGTGGGGGTGTGGGTCTATTTGGCAATAGAGGGTCTATTTGGCAATTTGCGCTATGTCTAAATTAAGGAAGTTCTGAGGTATTTTGCTCGCCTGAGGTAAAGTACCTCATGATAAGCTGTAGACCACACTATCTACCAAGAGAGATTTCATCTATATTTTCATAGCCGTTTATTTACCACCACAAACCGATGCTGGCACTAAAACCGCACTCAACGAGCTGTATAAGACCATAAGCAAACAAGAAAATACTAATCCAGAATCGGCGCTCCTAGTGGTCGGGGACTTTAATACAGGCAAACTTAAATCCGTTTTACCTCGTTTCTACCAGCATGTCACATGTGCAACCAGAGGAAAAAAAACTCTAGACCACCTTTACTCCACACACAGAGATGCATACATAGCTCTCCCTCGCCCTCCATTTGGCAAATCTGACCATAATTCTATCCTCATGATTCCTGCTTAGAAGCAAAAACTAAAGCAGGAAGTATCAGTGACTCGCTCAATACGAAAGTGGTCAGATGACTCAGATGCTACGCTACAGAACTGTTTTGCAAGCACAGACTGGAATATATTCCTGGATTCATCCAATGGCATTGCGGAGTATACCACCTCAGTCCAGTCACCTGCTTCATCAATAAGTGCATCGACGACGTCCTCCCCACAGTGATTGTACGTACAGTACCAGTCAAAAGTTTGGACACACCTACTCATTCAAGGGTTCTCTTTATTTTTACTATTTTCTACATTGTAGAATAATAGTGAAGAAATTAAAACTAGGAAATAACATATATGGATTAATGTAGTAACCAAAAATGTGTTAAACAAACGTATTAAACAAACCGGCTTCATGAGGAATGCTTTTCCAACAGTCTTGAAGGAGTTGGCACATATGCTGAACACTTGTTGGCTGCTTTTCCTTCACTCCAACTTATCCCAAACCATCTCCTTTGGGTTGAGGTCGGGTGATTGTGAAGGCCAGGTCCTCTGATGCAGCACTCCATCACTCTCCTTGGTCAAATATCAATCAATCAATCAAATGTATTTATAAAGCCATTTTTACATCAGCCAATGTCACAATGTGCTGTACAGAAACCCAGCCTAAAACCCCAAACAGCAAGCAATGCAGATGTAGAAGCACGGTGGCTAGGAAAAACTCCCTAGAAAGGCAGGAACTTAGGAAGAAACCTAGAGAGTAACCAGGCTCTGAGGGGTGGCCAGTCCTCTTCTGGCTGTGTCGGGTGGAGATTATAACAGAACACGGCCAAGATGTTCAAACGTTCATAGATGACCAGCAGGGTCAAATTATAATAATACAGTGGGTGTAGAGGGTGCAACAGGTCAGCACCTCAGGAGTAAATGTCAGTTGGCTTTTCATAGCCGATCATTCAGAGTTAGAGACAGCAGGTCAAGGTAGTACTTCCGGTGAACAGGTCAGGGTTCCATAGCCGCAGGCAGAACAGTTGAAAATGGAGCAGCAGCACGACCATGTGGATTGGGGACAGCAAGGAGTCTTCAGGCCAGGTAGTCCTGAGGCATGGTCCTATGGCTCAGGTCCTCCGAGAGAAGAGAAAGAGAAAGAGAGAGAGAATTAGAGGGAGCATACTTAAATTCACACAGGACACCAGATAAGACAGGAGAAATACTCCAGATATAACAGACTGACCCTAGCCCCCCAACACATAAACTATTGCAGCTGGAGGCTGAGACAGGAGGGGTCGGGAGACACTGTGGCCCCGTCCGACTATACAGCCATACAGGGCCAACCAGGCAGTATATAACCCCACCCACTTTGCCAAAGCACAGCTCCCACCCCACTAGAGGGATATCTTCAACCACCAATGTACTACCCTGAGACAAGGCCGAGTATAGCCCACGAAGATCTCCCCCACGGCACAAATCCGAGGGGGACGCCAACCTGGATAGAAAGATCACATCAGAGACTCAACCCACTCAAGTGAGGCACCCCTCCCAGATAATTTGTTGTGATTGCAAACGTAGTAAAATGGCCCTTACGCAGCCTGGAGGTGTGTTTTGGGTCATTGTCCTGTTGAAAACAAATGATAGTCCCACTAAGCGCAAACCAGATGAGATGGCGTATCACTGCAGAATGCTGTGGTAGTCATGCTGGTTAAGTGTGCCTTGAATTCTAAATAAATCACAGACAGTCTTATCAGCAAAGCACCCCCACACCATCACACCTCCTACTCCATACTTCACGGTGGGAACCACACATGCAGAGATCCTCCGTTCACTTACTCTGCGTCTCACAAAGACACGGCGGTTGGAACCAAAAATCTAAAATTTGGACTCATCAGACCAAAGGACACAGATTTCCACTGATCTAATGTCCACTGCTCGGGTTTCTTGGCCCAAACAAGTCTCTTCTTATTATTGGTGTCCTTTAGTAGTGGTTTCTTTGCAGCAATTCGACCATGAAGGCACAGTCTCCTCTGAACAATTGATGTTGAGATGTGTCTGTTACTTGAACTCTGAAGAATTTATTTGAGCTGCAGTCTGAGGTGCAGTTAATTGCCCATTTCTGAGACTGGTAACTCTAATGAACTTATCCTCTGCAGCAGAGGTAACTCTGGGTCTTCCTTTCCTGTGGCGGTCCTCATGAGAGCCAGTTTCATCATAGCGCTTGATGGTTTTTGCGACTGCAGTTGAAGAAACTTTCAAAGTTCTTGAAATTGACTGACCTTCATGTCTTAAAGTAATGATGGACTGTCATTTCTCTTATTTGAGCTGTTCTTGCCATACTATGGACTTGGCCTTTTCCAAATAGGGCTTTCTGTATACCAACCCTATCTAATCACAACACAACTGATTGGCTCAAACGCATTAAGAAGGAAAGAAATTCCACAAATTAACTTTTAACAAGGCATACCTGTTAATTGAAATGCATTCCAGGTGAATACCTCATGAAGCTGGTTGAGAGAATTCCAAGAGTGTGCAAAGCTGTCATCAAGGCAAAGGGTAGCTACTTTGAAGACTCACAAATATAAAATATATTTTGATTTTGATTTGTTTAACCTCTCCGGGATCGGTGTACCTATAACGTTGGACGGTTGCGCTAGCGTGCGCTAATGTGATTAGCATGATGTTGTAAGTAACAGCAAACTTTCCAGGACATAGACATGTCTTATATGGGCAGAAAGCTTAAATTCTTGTTAATCTAACTGCACTGTCAAATTTACAGTAGCTATAACAGTGAAAAAATACCATGCTATTGTTTGAGAGTGCACAATAACAAAAAACGTTTATCACGGCAACTGGTTTGATACATTCACCTCTGAAGGTAAATAATGTACTTACATTCAGTAATCTTGCTCTGATTTGTAATCCTGAGGGTCCCACAGGCCATCTAGATGTGTGAAAGTTAGTGTATAAGCTAATTATCCATTCCTGGGAGTGTGTAAACTTTAATGTTGTATTACCATAACATTTTTGTATGTTCTCTATATTAGGCACTTTTGGGCAGACTTGATACGAAATATTGTCCAGTATTGCAATGCTTCACTGGATCAATCTGAAACTTTGCACACACACTGTTAAATTGTGCCCAAACTGCAATATTATATTATGGCCTTTCTCTTGCATTTCAAAGATGATGAAACTTCTTTTTTTTTGGAAAACGCATGTTTTTTGGTTTGGTTACCAGATCAAATGTGTTATATTCTCCTACATTCATTTCACATTTCCACAAACTTCAAAGTGTTTCCTTTCAAATGGTATCAAGCATATGCATATCCTTGCTTCAGGTCCTGAGCTACAGGCAGTTAGATTTGGGTATGTCATTGTAGGCAAAAATTGAAAAAGGGTCCGATCCTTAATTAATTAACACTTTTTCTGTTACTGCATGATTCTATGTGTTATTTCATAGTTTTGATGTTTTCACAATTATTTTATAATGTAGAAAATAGTCAAAATAAAGAGAAACCCTGAAATGAGTAGGTGTTCTAAAGTTTTTGACTGGTACTGTACGAACTTCAAAAATCTCTGAAACTGGAAACACTCATCTCCCTCACTGGCTTTAAGCACCAGCTGTCAGAGCATCTCACAGATTACTGCACCTGTACATAGCCCATCTATAATTTAGCCAAAACAACTACCTCTTCCCCTACTCTATTTATTTATTTATTTATTTTGCTCCTTTGCATCCCATTATTTCTATTTCTACTTTGCACATTCTTCCACTGCAAATCTACCATTCCAGTGTTTTACTTGCTATATTGTATTTACTTCGCCACCATGGCCTTTTTTTTGCCTTACCTCCCTTATCTCACCTCATTTGCTCACATCATATATACACTTATTTTTCTACTGTATTATTGACTGTATGTTTGTTTTACTCCATGTGTAACTCTGTGTTGTTGTATGTGTCGAACTGCTTTGCTTTATCTTGGCCAGGTCGCAATTGTAAATGAGAACTTGTTCTCAACTTGCCTACCTGGTTAAATAAAGGTGAAATAAATAAATAAAAAATAAAAATATCCTAACCAGAAGCCATGGATTACAGGCAACATCCGTACCGAGCTAAAGGCTAGAGCTGCCTTCAAGGAGCGGGACACTAATCCGAACGCTTATAAGAAATCCCTCTATGCCCTCGGACGAACCATCAAACAGGTAAAGCGCCAATACAGGACCAAGATTGGATCCTACTACAATGGCTCTGATGCTTGTTGGATGTGGCAGGGCTTGCAAACTATTACGGACTACAATGGGAAACCGCGAGCTGCCCAGTGACGCGAGCCTACCAGACGAGCTAAGTGCCTTTTATGCTCGCTTCGAGGCAAGCAACACTGAAGCATGCATGAAAGCACCAGCTGTTCCGGACGACTGTGTGATAACGCTCTTCGTAGCCGATGTGAGCAAAACCTTTAAACAGGTCAACATTCACAAGGCTGCGGAGCCAGACGGATTACCAAGATGTGTACTCAGAGCATGTGCGGACCAACTGGCAAGTGTCTTCACTGACATTTTCAACCAGTCCCTAACCGAGTCGGTAATGCCAATATGTTTCAAGCAGACCACCATAGTTCCTGTGCCCAAGAAAGAAGAAGGAACCTGCCTAAATGACTACCGCCCTGTAGCACTCACATCGGTAGCCATGAAGTGCTTTAAAAGGCTGGTCATGGCTCACATCAACACCATCATCCTGGAAACCCTAGACCCACTTCAATTCGCATACCGCCCCAACAGATCCACAGATGACGCAATCTCAATCGCACTCCACACTGACATTTCCCACCTGGACAAAAGGAACACCTATGTGAGAATACTGTTCATTGACTACAGCGCAGCGCCATAGTGCCCACAAAGATCATCACTAAGCTAAGTACCCTGGGACTAAACACCTCCCTTTGCAACTGGATCCTGGACTTCCTGATGGGCTGCCCCCAGGTGGTAAGGGTAGGCAACAAAACATCTGCCACGTCTGCACCATCGAGAGCATCCTGACCGGTTGCATCACCGCCTGGTATGGCAACTGCTCGCCATTCAACCGTAAGGCGCTACAGAGGGTAGTGAGTACATCTCAGTACATCACTGGGGCCAAGGTTCTTGCCATCCAGGACCTATATACTAGGCGGTGTCAGAGGAAGGCCCAAAAAATTGTCAGACCCCAGTCACCCAAGTCATAGACTCTTCTCTCTGCTACCGCACGGCAGGCAGTACTGGAGTGCCAAGTCTAGGTCCAAAAGGCTCCTTAAGAGCTTCTACCCCCAAGCCATAAGACTGCTGGACAATTAATCAAATGGCCACCCGGATAATTTACATAATTGTTTTTTTATTGTGTTACTTTTTATTTTATGTTTTACTTTAGTTCATTTAGTAAATATTTTTCTTAACTCTATTTCTTGAACTGCATTGTTGGTTAAGGACTTGTAAGTAAGCATTTCACAGTAAGTGCAACACCTGTTGTATTCGGCACATGTGACAAATAACATTTAAATTCATTTGATCCTGCTGCAGATGTAAGATCTTAATCTGATCACCCTGTTGCAGGAGAACTTTCCTGGTAATGCAAGAAATGTAAAACGAGTGTTTTTGGGGGATGAAAAAGGCTTCTGAAGTTTGTAATTGCCTTCTTGATTTTCTCTTACAAAAAATGTATCAACCCCTACAAAAGGTTCCACATAATAATTCAAATTTCCTGTTGCTGCAGGATTATTTTCCTGCTGTAACAAACTGGCTAGAATTAAGATCCTACGTCAGTATGACAAATTGATTCAGTTCCAGGGTGTAGATATGCATTAATCAGCTGGCATAAGGTGTAGATATCGATTAATCAGATGTACACATGGTAATAAATCAGAGATGGTGAGGACAGCTTTTCAGCAGTCAGTCTAATGCCCCTGTGTGTATGTGTGTATGTGTGTGTGGGTGTATGTGGGTGTGTGTGTGTGTGTGTGTTGGGCGGTGGGTGGGTGGGTGGGTGGGTGGGTGGGTGGGTGCGTGCGTGCGTGCGTGCAGTCTCTGGCTTTGCTATCGTAATGTGAGAGACTGACAGATGGTGTGATGACATGATCAGTGACAGCGGTGTAGATGCTCTTATAGTTGATCAGGAACCATTAACTGGAATGTTTTTAAACAGACGCAGCTTGTCCTTGGTGTCATGGGAGTGGATGTTGCAATCAACGAAATTAAGAGGAAGACACCAACATACAGGGTACACACAGACACACACAGATGCATACACACTCACTCACTCACACACACACACACACACACACACACACACACACACACACACACACACACACACACACACACACACACACACACACACATACACACACATACACAAACGCACACACATACACCGATGCATACACACACACGCATGCACAGACACACAGACACACACACACGCAAACACACGCTCACACACACACACACACACACACACACACACACACACACACAACACAGAAGCAGTATAAAAAAGTCTTGTTTCTCTCCCTACAGCTTGGAGCCAATGGATACACCTTTGCGATCGACCAAAATGGCTATTTGCTCCTGCACCCCAACCTGCAACCTAAGGTAGGATCAAGACTGTCCTCTATGCATCCCATCCTGCAACCTAAGGTAGGACCCAGACCATAGTAATAGAATGAATAGAATAGGCTTCATTCTATTTCTATGTCCCAGATTTTCCTCCTGACTCCTCTTGACTCTTTTTTTACATCATTAGTATTCCTCTGTTCTGACTTTTTCTTGACTTTTCTACCCAGATACTGGTATTATTCCGTCTGTCTGATTGGCTGCCTGTCTGTCTCTCAGATCATTAACTTCAGAGAACCTGTCACCCTGGACTTCCTGGATGCTGAGCTAGAGGACAGTAAAAAGGAGGAGGTAAATACAGTTCAGACAACTAAACACCCACACATCTCTAACATTGTCATGGTTACTACAGCTGTATGACAGTGATCCAATGACCAAACCGTTGAATCAAATGTCACAGTTATTTTTGTTGCTGACTTGCTGCACCCTCGACAACTACTGTGATTATTATTATTTGACCATGCTGGTCATTTATGAACATTTGAACATCTTGGCCATGTTCTGTTATAATCTCCACCCGGCACAGCCAGAAGAGGACTGGCCACCCCTCATAGCCTGGTTCCTCTCTAGGTTTCTTCCTAGGTTTTGTCAGTTATTTTTGTTAAAGTATATGAAACTCTCCATCTCTTTTTGCCTTCCTCCTGTTCTGTCTGTTTCTCTCTCTCTCTCTCAGATCCGTCGAGAAATGATTGATGGCAAATCAGGGCAAAAGAAAATCAAGACTCTCATTAAGTCAGTTGATGAGGTAAGTCATCAATATATGGCTCAGCCATGATCAATACTGGCACCATCCAGATATATGAGGCTTAGCCATGATCCATACGGGCACCATCCAGAATATCTGAGTAATGACAAAAATTCAAACTTGTACTGTAGTCCAGGTTGTGTTTGAGGAAGTGATTCTGGTGCTGATCAGGGTGATCTGATGTTGTTGTCTGATTTCAGAGGTACATTGATGAGGCCATGCGGACATACACCTGGACACCAGTGGAGGGCACAGATTACAGGTGAGTGCTAAACTACCAGCCTTCATCTGGATCGTAACCGAAACGGGGAGGGACTACCTGAACTTACCCAATAAAAAACTTGTTTTGTTTGCAAAACATTTTTCGTTACAAAATGTCTCGTTACGGTTTGCAACGGTGTGCGCTAATGACTACGACCCTGGCGGTAAGACGAAGATCGGACCTGAAGGTATGAGTGAAATCCAACTTTCACCTGACCATAGGAGTGACATCACCTGACCTTGAACTGAGCCTGTGAATAAGGTATATAACCCTGTGATCTAGAAACTTGCTTTCCTGCATCAGTCTTCAACCACTGGTGTGTGTACATTTAGAGAATACACTCAGGTTATTAACGTGCCTGCTGTCTACATAGGGTATTATTCACCTCAATCAAATCAAATCAAATGTATTTATATAGCCCTTCTTACATCAGCTGATATTTTAAAGTGCTGTACAGAAACCCAGCCTAAAACCCCAAACAGCAAGCATTGCAGGTGTAGAAGCACGGTGGCTAGGAAAAACTCCCTAGAAAGGCCAAAACCTAGGAAGAAACCTAGAGAGGAACCAGGCTATGAGGGGTGGCAAGTCCTCTTCTGGCTGTGCCGGGTGGAGATTATAACAGAACATGGCCAAGATGTTCAAATGTTCATAAATGACCAGCATGGTCAAATAATAATAATCACAGTAGTTGTCGAGGGTGCAGCAAGTCAGCACCTCAGGAGTAACTGTCAGTTGGCTTTTCATAGCCGATCATTGAGAGTATCTCTACCGCTCCTGCTCTCTAGAGAGTTGAAAACAGCAGGTCTGGGACAGGTAGCACGTCCGGTGAACAGGTCAGGGTTCCATAGCCGCAGGCAGAACAGTTGAAACTGGAGCAGCAGCACGGCCAGGTGGACTGGGGACAGCAAGGAGTCATCATGCCAGGTAGTCCTGAGGCATGGTCCTAGGGCTCAGGTCCTCCGAAAGAGAGAAAGAAAGAGAGAATCAACATTAAGACACTCATTTCTCTTGTGAAAGAAGACTAGTAGGATCCTAAACACAAATGAACTGCATGCTTTTTTCATTTTATTAATCTCCAAAACTAGGTTGAACGGTTGAGGTTGAATTATAATGATATTTCCTCCTAGCAACACTGAAAATTACATTTGATCATATTCAATAGTCCTAGAAATGCCTGATGAGGATTTTTACTGCATCTCTATTGGCTGGGAGCCAGCTGTTTGGTTTCTGAGCAATGTCCCTCTCTTCAACTCGATAAGCAGGTCAATTAAGCTCCAACATTTGAGCCTGTTTTGTTGTGTGAGTGCAGTTTGTTCACACCTCCCAATTAGGGAATGATGTCATGTTTGTTTTCAGTATCTGTGTGTATTTGTGTGTGTTTGTGTGTGTGTGTGTATTTATTAGGGCAGATATAATGTGATTCTGATGTGGTTGTGTGTCTGCCTCACCACTCCAGTCTAGGGCTGGTACTGCCCACATACAGTGAGAACCACATCAAGGCTAACCTGAGTGACCAGATCCTGCAGGTGCAGTGTAAGTACCAGGAGACACCCAACACCAGCCCACTCTCTCTCTCTCTTTTCTCTCTCTCTCCCAAATATGACCTTACGCCCCCCTTACTAAGTCAAGGGGGACCCCACTGGGACCTCCCTGGGTCTCCGGCGAACACCATCGTACGGACGATCAGAGTGGAGCACTCTATACCACCCCTCTCCTCTCCTCCTCTCTCCTTGCACCTCTCTCCTTCCCTGTGACAGTGACAAGGATATACTGGGAGTGAAACTTTTTCTTATACAGCCTCCTTTATCTACAGCCCCCTCTATCTACCCTCTTGTCTTCATACTGTGCTGTTAACTATGGTGATTTTTTTTTCTTCACAACTGTTGAAGAAAAAACCTGAACTAGCAGAAAGGTGAAAGCTGTGGTTTTACTGTGTTACTAAGGTGAAAATAATGGTGATCTTGTGCTATTTATTTTCTTTGCCAAATGCTCTCGCCTCTTCTCCACCAACAAGCAATGATTCTGAAGCGTATGTGTTCATAAACATGTTTTTTTGTAATGTTTCCAAACCCGTGAAAACAGGCATGCTTTTCACTCTTTTCTGTTTAGTTTTTGTTATAATTTGTATTGAGTTGTCTTCCTGTTGAGTTCCTAGATATGGGATTATTTTCTGTTGGACTGTACCTTGTTTCTGTTTTGTATTCAGCTTTGGAATCATTCAGTAGATAAACTCCCATGGCCCATGATGAGGGTCTGTCCTTCCTTCCTCTGTGGGAGTTTGGGTTTAGTGGGTCTGAATGGGGACACCTGTTATCTCTCTCATGCTTTCTTTCTCCAGACCCTGTTGCTCCACTTTTTTCCTGGTTCTGTCTGTTATGTCTATTTGGGGTTTTCATGGTTAACTTTCACAGTGCCGGTTTTGTCCTTTACCGTTTCGTATTTCTTTCACTTTCACGACATTCTGATTTCCTATTTTTCTCATTCTGTTCAGTTTCTTGTTTGCTCTTGCAAAAAAGGTGTTTGTTCTTCATTTCTGTTCTTTCTCGTCTGTTTGACTTAATTGGTTTCTTTCTTTTGAGAAAGCAATATTTTTATTCAAATAATAATTGAATAAAATATTGTCTGTGACCCCCCTCCCCCTACCCCAAACCTTTCTTTTCTTGCTCACTACCTCTCTGATGGATCCACACAGTGCAATACACCAAGGGCAAGTATACTCCATATTGGTCCACGTTCCCTACCCTTACGTTCTTAACCTCCTCCCACCCTCGCTGACCCCACCCTCACCTGTCCCAGCCTGCTTGCCTCTGTTCCTGCCCATCTTGCCTTCAAGACCCTCCTCTTCCTCCTCCTCCTCCTCACTCTCCACCCACCCAAACACCCACCCACTCACCCACACTCCTGCTGCAGCTCAGACCCCATATCTCTCAAGATGGCTCCTCCAGTCTCCAACCTCACCCCCACGTCTCTGGTGCTTCAGTCACACTCACAACACCTCCAAACACCCAAAGAAGACAGATATTATCCACGTTCTCTGTTAAAACCTCTGTATTTTGTCCTCTCTACACCTCCCCTCTGTGGATAGCTCTCTAAACTGGTTGTCTCACTTTACTATCCATCTCTCTCTTTCCTTCTGTCTCTTCTCTCCATCTCTCTGTGTCCCTTTCTCTCACTATTTCTCTACCATCTCTTTATTCCTCCCTCTCTCTATCTATCCGCTGTCTTGCGATGTCATTGTAACTGAAAGGATGTCTTACCTCTCACACCAGTGTACAGGAGTTGAGGGAGCCGCCATCGGTTCCAAAAGAACGTCCTCCATATTAACTGTCCTCACACTAGAGCAGGCAAAGCTCTACCTGTAATGATGAAGCATTGTTTGTCGTTATTATTTAGTTAAACAAACTGAAGTTAACCCCATTGTTTTATTAGTATAACTGAGGCTGGTCCCATTTGAGTTCATTGGTCCACATGATAGTGCATCTGAATGTCACCACAGTTTATCAACTATTTACAACATTATTATGAATATTAATAGTTAGACTATTAATATGTTAGCATGACTAAGTCCACCGGCATTGTAGCCAAGCTGTTTAAGCCCAGGTGATTAAATCCCCATGTTAGCATAACTAAGGTTATTAGCATGTTAGCTTTAATGAAGTTGACCCCTGAACAACAGACTGTGTTGGTCAGCTTAACCTATATTGTCCCTATCCGTGTCAGCTAGTGCTGCTGGCGGATCTCTTTAGGGCCACACTGTGGGTCACCCTGGTCCTCTCATGTTGTTGGGTACGTGGCAGAGCGCCCCGTGGCGCCTGCCTCGTGTGTCGTCCCTCTGTAACCCCTGTCTCCATCAGCTTGTCTCCCTCCTCCCCCATCAGTCCTCAGACTGCTGGGGGAACGGCCCTCTACCTCCTCAAAAAAACAAAAACATGACCCGGATGTGCACGGCATTGTGGGTGCAACACTACCTGGGCACTGCAGTCAATTTATCCGTTTTCAAATATTTATATGTATCATCTACGTGTCATCTACTTTCTCTACTTTTTTAGAGATGATCTAAAATGTAAAAGATGTCTGATAAAAGCAGATATATTACAGTGTTTAATGAGGTTAAGAGACTCATAGATACAAACTAACTTTTATATCTGAATGAAAATGAATAAGGTTAGTTTACTAGAGGTAAAGCAAGTTGCCCCTTGATATGCCCTTCACAATGCAATGCATTTCCCCCTGATTGTGTGTCTCTTGGTGCCGTGTCCCCTGCCAGTCTGAGGGATGACCACTTCCATTGGGACCCCTGCGCCACCCACCTCCCCCTGCAATAGTTGGCCATGTTGATGCCTGCCTGTGAAATGCACTCATTATGGGTTGATCTGTCTGAGAACTCACTTCCCCTCATGATGTGTGATGGAAGTTAGTTCTCCGACATAAAAAAAAGAACAATTAACTTGAAATCAAAATGGTTGGATTCATATGGTTATGATTTTTCAATGGTAATGAACTAAAGTGGAAAATGAGAAAGAAGTGAGTGCTGGGCAGAGTCAGGTTGCATTTGAGGCACCATATTGGCTAACGCTGGTGTATCCCCCATGATTCCTCTTCGGTGTTGCTATGGTAACTCCCTTCCGCGTTCCCTGCACCCCTGAAGAACAGCCGCTGTGTACCCAGAACCTCCCACTGCTCTGCTCATGGCTCTTCCCAGATAATCTTCCCCTTTCTGTTGCAGATTTTGAATCTCTGCTGCCAAACAGTTTTGAGTCTGAAGGACATGTATTCATAGCTCCCAGGTAGCCCTGTGTGAATGCTTGCTGTCTTCCCATTTGTTTTGATAGTCCTCACTGTAGTGTCTCCACCACCTTCAGCCCACAACATTACTCAGTGGTTCACTTCCACCACCTTCCTTCAACCCCCACACTTTAACGTCACACCAAGAAATCTCCTCAGCCACTGGTCATTTGTTATTGTCACTCACACCTCACATTTCTTTTCTTGTGGTGTTCAAGACTGTGCCTTTGATTATTTTGTTGTAGTGTCATTGCTGTTGGTTTTCTCATATCATGGTTTGACTTTGTGCGTTCTTTGTTGACAAAGTTAGGAGTGTGACGACACTTGTGTTTTTGTTTTTTACCGTTTCTGACAACAGAATTTATATAGTCTACTTTTTTGGAATTTCAGTGCATTCAATCCTTCTCGCCTCCTGCCCCAAAGTAACCCCTCCCATCCCAAAACGTACCCTCCCTGCCCCCAGAACTGTTCCTGTGCTACCTCACATCCTTTGCATGTCGCCAGTTGGTGCTGCATGGTTTTGTGTGTATGCATATTCCAAGGTGTGTTTGTGACTGCAGTATGAATACAGTATGTAATCTTGAGAATACCTACTTGATGTAAATAAAGATGTACAGTATAATGTGTATAAAAGGTGAATGAAATCCCCCTTTGCAAGTTTTCTTTTTGTCATGATCAGACCTTCATTCTGTAAAGCTCCCAGCTCCATGCTGAAAGACTGACAAGTACACTCACTCTGTCTGCTGCCAGTGTGTTGCGTTCACCAGCCCTTCACTCCATATTTCACTCTTGACAGTCTGTCTCGTAGGCATGTTTGAATATCCTGACAGCCGCAGGACATGCATGCGTATGAGTTTCTATGGGTTTGTGTGCTGTGACAGTGTTTGGGAATGTGCATCTGGGTATTGTAAATAAGAGCTCTCCATATACCTGCTCAGAGAATATGAGAAGCCAGACACACGTTGTGTGTTTGTTCTCAACTGTTCTTGGGTCAAAAAAAAATGCTGCCGCTGACTGTCCTCAGGGAATACTGCAACGAGCTAGAGCTCTCCAACAACAACACTGAGTTCCTGCTCAACTTCATCGCTCTCATGGAGAAGGTGACACCTGACTCCAAACAATGTGAGTCCCTCCGTCTCTCCAGTTCCCTCTTCTTACAGTAACCTCGCCACTTGTAGGAATGTAATGGCATGATCAGAATTCTCATTGTTTACATTTGACCGCTATACACAGTATTTAAATGTACAGTCACAATCAACAATTTGCTGTCAATCACAATGCCTCCTAAAGCATGTCCCCTTCTCACTGTGGTCTAACCCAGGTGACAACCTGCTCCTTCACAACCTCATCCTGGACACTGGCATCATCAGACAGCTGGTGGAGAAGGTGTGGAAGACCAAAGACCTCAACACGTGAGTAGAGGACTGCATGTGTACTATGTGTTATATCCGGAGTCTGGGTACTTCCTGTATTCTCACGCTCCTGTTCTGTGTTGCAGATATGGCTTTCTGGCGGTGTTTGCTGCAACAGATGGAGGGATTACAAGAGTGTTTCCCAACAAGTGAGTCCAGTCTTAATCTACCACCCAACCTTTTTTCAAATTGATGCATTAGAGTACATTGGATGTGCATGTAAAGCCTTCCAAACATTGGACCAAAGTCAAGTGCAAAGTCAAGTGCATAAACATATCTAAATTACTTTTCATGCTTGTAAACATATAAACCGGAATTAAATATCCAGGATAGCTAGGACCAAGGTATCTGCCAGTATACCTTTACAGTTTATTAGTTTCTGTCCCTGGCTCTGTCCGTGAGTTTTAATGTTGTGCTGATCCTCAGGGCTGCTGAGACCTGGGAAGAGGACCCTGAGCCTTTTAATGCCAGCTATTACCGCCGCAGTCTGGACAACAAGGGCTACATCTTCAGAGCGCCTTATCGCACCGGTGAGTCATCATCTGTCTCACCTCCACCCAGACACAACTGTACTACTAAAGTCTTTATGGGATCTGTTCTGTTGATTTATTTGTTATTGACTCCCTCCCTCCCTCCCTCCCTCCCTCCTTCATCCTCCATCCCTCCTCCATCATTCCCTCCCTCCCTCCTTCATCCTCCATCCCTCCTCCATCCTTCCCCCTTCCTTCCCCAACCCTCCTCCCTCCCTCCTCCATCCCTCCTCCATCCTTACTCCCTCCTCCATCCCTCCTCCCGCCTTTCTGCATCTCTCCTCCCTCCCTCCCTCCCTCCCTCCCTCCCTCCCTCCCTCCCCAACCCTCCTCCCTCCCTCCTCCCTACCACCTCCCTCCCTTCCTTCCTTCCTTCCTTCCTCCCTCCCTCCCTCCCTCCCTCCCTCCCTCCCTCCCTCCCTCCCTCCCTCCCTCCCTCCCTCCCTCCCTCCCTCCCTCCCTCCCTCCCTCCCTCCCTCCCTCCCTCCCTCCTTCTTATTCTTCTCCTTCTCCCATGAAGTGAATGATGAGCTGCTGAACCCAGAGAACGACACCATAGGAATCCTGGTCAGCACTGCAGTGGAGATCACAGTGGGAGGGAAAACCATCAAACCTGTAGGTGAGCCATGCCGCACCGCACCGGGAATCTGGGACTCTGGGAGGGAAGGGTTCATTACCATTGTTGGAGGTGTAGCACATGGAAATGTGTAAAACTTACTCCTCAGCCTGAAGTGTCCCCACTTGCACCACTGCATAGCTAACTTTTCGCGTGGCGCCTACTGGTAAAACATTTCAGGAGGGTGATCACGTGTGCTGGCAAGGCAGAGGTCCTGAGTTCGTGCCAGATATTAGCCAAATCGGGAGGAAGTGGTACTTGCTAAGCAAGCAGTGTGACGTCCTTTACAGAGGCATGATGAGTAGTATGGTTAGTTACTCTACTGGGGGCTAGTATGGACTAGTATGATGTGTTAATCCACTGCAGGATTTAGGATCTTAATTTGATCACTCTGTTGTCGCAGAGAACTTTCTTGCACAGCAGGAAATGTAAATTGTAGTGTATTCGAGGTGTAAAAGGCTTGTAAAGTCCACTTTAAATTTTCAGACTAACGAAAAATATATCAACACCTACAAAAATGTCCATTAATTATAATCCACATACTAATTCACATTTCCTGTTGCTGCAGGATTATTATCATGTCTAAGTAAGAGAGTACATCTGAAGTAGGAATTTGGAGGGAAATATATTTCTCACGATAGGAGGAAAATATCTGTCTCTCTTTCTCTTTCTCGCTCTGTCTTCTCTCTCTCTCTCTCTCTCCCCCCCTTCTCTCTCATTTCTTTGGGTATATCTCAATGTCTCTCCCTGTGTATGACTAGTGGTTGGAGTAAAGCTGGATCTTGAGGCCTGGGTGGAGAAATTCAAGATCCTGGCTAGCAACCAAACAAGTCCAACAAGTGACAACCGCCAAGTCCAACAAACGGTAACAAACATAAGGACAACCAGGAATTAAACCCACACACAAACATATGAAATGTGTTTTTTGCTTATCGTTGATGATTATTTGTTTTTGATAGTGTGGACCAACCAGTGGCTGTGAGATGGACTGTGAAGCCAACAGCGAAGTAAGATAAAGAATAATCAGTGGTGTAGTGGAGGACATACGCAGGTATATGCCGAATACCCACTTATTTTTCAGTGGGCATTGCGTATACTCACTTCTTAATCCCCAGGATGCTTATCAAAGTAGTGTAGTGTAGGTATACGCCGTATCAATTAATAATGCTGTAGTTGATCAACTATTATTTCTTCACATTTTCAGTGCAGCAATGTGCACACGGCACTAGGCCTAGAACGGTGTGAATGTTCCAAAATGCAATTTGTGTGAAAACACCATTCTAAAATGCGCACCGCACATGCGATCGGTTTCATGGACAGAGATGGAAATATTCCTTAGAAATGTTGAGAGGGGAGATCTAAAGATGCAACAACTATCATGGGTTGCTAATATGACTAGGAAAATGCCTTAAAATAATAGCCTCCAACATCCAGGTTTCAAACAATTAAGGAACAGTTAACCTTTCAGGAGCCTCTACCCCGGGTCCGGGAGCACCCCCCCCCCCCCCCACACTGATTAGCATAGCTAGCATAGCGTCACAATTAAATAGTAGCATCTAAATATCATTAAATCACAAGTCCAAGACACCTAATGAAAGATACAGATCTTGTGAATAAAGTCACCATTTCAGATTTTTAAAATGTTTTACAGGGAAGACAAAATATGTAAATCTATTAGCTAACCATGTTAGCAAAAGACAACCTTTTTCTTTGCCCACCATTTTTTCTCAACACCAGTAGCTATCACCAATTCGGCTAAACTAAGATATTGATAGCCACTAACCAAGAAAAAACCTCATCAGATGACAGTCTGATAACATATTTATGGTATAGGATAGGTTTTGTTAGAAAAATGTGCATATTTCAGGTATAAATCATAGTTTGCCATTGCAGCCAGCATCACAAATCTCACCAAAGCTCCTAGAATTACTACAGAGAGCAACGTGTATTACCAATTTACTCATCATAAAACATTTCTTAAAAATACACAGCACACAGCAATGGAAAGACACAGATCTTGTGAATTCAGACAACATTTCAGATTTTCTAAGTGTTTTACGGCGAAAACACAATAAATCGATATATTAGCATACCACATATGCAAACGTTACCAGAGCATTGATTCTAGCCAAAGAGAGCGATAACGTAATCATCGCCAAAATATATAAATTTTTTCACTAACCTTCTCAGAATTCTTCAGATGACACTCCTGTAACATCATATTACAACATACATATAGAGTTTGTTCGAAAATGTGCATATTTAGCCACCAAAGTCATGGTTAGACAATGACAAAAGTAGCTCAGCTGGTCAGAAAATGTCCTGCACCATATTAGACAGTGATCTAGTCTTATATATAAATACTCATAAACTTGACTAAAAAATACAGAGTGGACAGCGATTGATAGACAATTTAATTCTTAATACAATCGCGGAATTACATTTTTTAAATTATCCTTACTTTTCAATACAGGTTGCGCCAAGCGAAGCTATAGCAAACAAAATGGCGGCATAAGCGTTTAACATTTTTCGACAGAAACGATTTATCATCATAAATTGTTCTTACTATGAGCTGTTCTCCCATCAGAATCTTGGACAATGAATCCTTTCTTGGGTCTAATCTTCTTTTGGTCGAAAGATGTCCACTTGTCCGTCGAAATGCCCACTAACGTACGACCGGGACCCCGAAACGTGCCCGGAGCTTCAAAGTCTATTACAAAGCAATGCCTCAAAATCGCACTAAACGGATATAAATTGCTATAAAATGGTTTAAATTAACTACCTTATGATGTTTCTAACACCTATAACGAGTAAAAACATGACCGACGCTATATTACTGGCTAAACCAAGGCTTGGAAAAAGGCCAGTCAGATATCCTTCTTGCGTTGACCGCAGTGTCCAAAGGAACGCTACTTCCGGTATTTGGTGATTTATAGAGCCAATGATTGCGCAATCGACTCCATTCAAATTGTCACCACTTACTGACATCTAGAGGAAGGCGTGGGCAGTGTTTGTATCCTCATAGGATTAACAGTGGCTTTAAAACTGATCTGGAACCAGAGGCCAAGAGTTCTGAAAACTCACTCACTGGGAGGAAAAGTGCTGTAGAATGAGTTCTGTTCCACTCAGAGACATGATTCAAACGGCTATAGAAACTAGAGAGTGTTTTCTATCCAATAATAACAATAATATGCATATTGTACGAGCAAGAATTGAGTACTAGGCAGTTTAATCTGTAGAGAAAATTATGCTAATGCGAAACAGCACCCCCTATAGTTGCAAGAAGTTAATAGATAGTGATGCCTATGATAGGCCTAGGTTATCAGGAATCGACGTATATGACCCAGATGTAGACACGTCGAATTGACAATGGTTTAATGTTCCAACAGGGGCAGGCAAGAGACAGGTCAAGGCAGGCAGGGGTCAGTAAACCAGAGGTGGGGCATCGGTACCGGACGGCAGGCAGGCTCAGGCTCAGGGTAGGCAGAGGTCAAACAATCCAGAGGTGGGGCAACGGTACCGGACGGCAGGCAGGCTCTGGGTAGGCAGAGGTCAATAATCCAGAGGTGGGGCAAAGGTACAGGTTGGCAGGCAGGCTCGGGGTCAGGGGCAGGCAGAGTGGTCAGGCAGGCGGGCTCAGAATCAGGATAGGCAAGGGTCAAAACCAGGAGGGAGAGAAAAAGGAGAGACTGGGAAAAGCAGGAACTGAGAACAAAAACGCTGGTTGACTTGACAAACAAGACGAACTGGCAACAGGTATAGAGTTGAAGTCTCGAAGTTTACATACACCTTAGACAAAAACATTTAAACTCAGTTTTTCACAACTCCTGATATTTAATCCTAGTATAAATTCCCTGTCTTAGGTCAGTTAGGATCACTACTTCATTTTAAGAATGTAGTAGACTAATAGTAAAGAGAATGATTTATTTCACATTTATTTCACATTCCCAGTGGGTCAGAAGTTTACATACACTCAATTAGTATTTGGTAGCACTGTCTTTAAATTGTTTAACTTGGGTCAAACGTTTTGGGTAGCCTTCCACAAGCTTCCCACAATAAGTTGGGTGAATTTTGGCCCATTCCTCCTGACAGAGCAGGTGTAACTGAGCCAGATTTGTAGGCCTCCTTGCTCGCACACGCTTTTTCAGTTCTGCCCACAAATTTTCTATGGGATTGAGGTCAGGGCTTTGTGATGGCCACTCCAATACCTTGACTTTATTGTCCTTAAGCCATTTTGCCACAACTTTGGAAGTATGCTTGGGGTCATTGTCCATTTGGAAGACCCATTTGCGACCAAGCTTTAACTTCCTGACTGATGTCTTGAGATGTTGCTTCAACATATCCACATAATTTTCCTCCCTCATGATGCCATCTATTTTGTGAATTGCACCAATCCCTCCTGCAGCAAAGCACCCCACAACATGATGCTGCCACCCCCGTGCTTCACGGTTGGGATGGTTTTCTTCGGCTTGCAAGCCTCCCCCTTTTCCTCCAAACATAATGAGGGTCATTATGGCCAAACAGTTCTATTTTTGTTTCATCAGACCAGAGGACATTTTTCCAAAAAGTATGATCTTTGTCCCTGTGTGCAGTTGCAAACCGTAGTCTAGCTTTTTTTATGGCGGTTTTGGAGCAGTGGCTTCTTCCTTGCTGAGCGGCCTTTCGGGTTATGTCGATATAGGACTCGTTTTACTGTGGATATAGATACTTTTGTACCCGTTTCCTCCAGCGTCTTCACAAGGTCCTTTGCTGTTGTTCTGGGATTGATTTGCACTTTTCACACCAAAGTACGTTCATCTCTAGGAGACAGAACGCATCTCCTTCCTGAGCGGGCCATGGTGTTTATAATCCTGATTACTATTGTTTGTACAGATGAAAGTGGTACCTTCAGGTGTTTGGAAATTGCTCCCAAGGATGAACCAGACTTGGGGAGGTCTACAATTCTTTTTCTGAGGTCTTGGTTGATTTCTTTTGATTTTCCCATGATGTGAAGCAAAGAGGCACTGAGTTTGAAGGTAGGCCTTGAAGTACATCCACAGGTACACCTCCAATTGACTCAAATTATGTAAATTAGCCAATAGGATGGTTCTTAAGCCATGACATCATCTTCTGGAATTTTCCAAGCTATTTAAAGGCACAGTCAACTTAGTGTATGTAAACTTCTGACCCACTGGAATTGTGATACAGTGAATTATAAGTGAAATAATCTGTCTGTAAACAATTGTTGGAAAAATGACTTGTGTCATGCACAAAGTAGACGTCCTAACCGACTTGCCAAAACTATAGTTTGTTAACAAGACATTTTTGTAGTGGTTGAAAAAGTGTATGTGAACTTCCGACTTCAACTGTAAATACACAGGGGATAATGGGGAAGATGGGCGACACCTGGAGGGGGGTGGAGACAATCACAAGGACAGGTGAAACAGATCAAGTTTTGACAAACTGTCTTCTAGTAGATGGAAAGGCTTTCCAAAAAACCTTCTCAATTAAATGATAACTAGCCTATGTCTACTTGGCATAATTATATCATAATGATTTGCATCAATCCAGTGGCCATTTGTTTTACAAACTCCATCTCATATGCTACAGAAACACCACTAACCAAACAACAGTGCTAGGTGCCTGGCACTTGAATTTAAGGGTAACAACATTTTTCCTAGACCTCGAAATTGGTCTCATGGTTTAAGCATTGTTGTGGACTTAGAACATCAAATGTTCTTGTTCTTGTTTTTCTATTAAAAAAGTGTGACTTAATTGACTCAGTTGACAGCCTGATCTACAGTATCTGTTTCAATGGTAGGACTACTATTAGCCCGCTTGCACAGTACATTTTGGTTTGGCCTGACTGTGAAAGATCAATATGGGATTTTTCAATGTTTCTCATATAATTCTTTGCACAGGGTGGGTCGTTTGGGAATTTCTTTGCAAAATTTTAGTATACTCACTTCTCCAGGCATCACTACACCACTGTGAACAATGCTACTATCATGTTTTCAATGGTACTATATGCATGAAGCTAAGACATAGTTGAGAGTTAAACAGACTAACAGTTGGGGTCTCATGTCGTCATGGTTGTCCATCTGCGCCTGTCCACACAGGACCTTCTTTGTTACCTGGTGGATGACGGTGGTTTCCTGATCATGTCCAATCAGAAGGATCACTGGAACAAGGTGACATGTTCTGACAGTTACTACAAAGCTTTATTGAACCCAGTCTATCCTTGACTTAGGGGCATGTTGTATAATTCTTTCCTCTCTTCCACAGATTGGCATGTTCTTCAGTGAGGTGGACCCCTACCTGATGCATGCTCTCTACAACAACTCCTTTTACAACCGGAAGCAGTCCTTTGACTACCAGTCTGTGTGTGACCCCGTGCCAAGCAGCAACACCGGGGCTGCACCAAGAGGAGTCTTTGTGGTAAGGACTTCACATATTCAACAATGAAGGACACGGCTATCGGACCTCGAGAGTGGCGCAGCGGTCTAAGGCACTGCATCTAAGGCACTGCACCGGGTTTGATCCCGGGCTGTATCACAACCGGCCTTAATCAGGAGTCCCCTAGGGCGGCGCACAATTGGCCCAGCGTCGTCCAGGTTAGGGGAGGGTTCGGCCAGGGGGGCTTTACTTGGTTCATTGCGCTCTAGTGACTCCTTGTGGTGGGCCGGGCGCCTGCAGGCTGACTGCGTTCATCAGTCGAACAGTGTTTCCTCCGACACATTGGTGCAGCTGGCTTCCGGGTTAAGCGGGCGGGTGTTAAGAAGCTTGGTTTGGCAGGTCATGTTTCGGAGGATGCATGACTCGACCTTCGCCTCCCGAGCATGTTGGGGAGTTGCAGCGATGAGACAAGAACAAAATTGGGGAGAAAAGGGGGGTAAAATACAAAAAAATACAAAATAAATAAGACACGGCTATCACCCTTCTGTAATAATGAATGCTTGATAGCTAGCTAATTTAAAATGGAGAACAGGCAATGTCCTTGTGTTTATGTGTCCCCTTCTTTCTCTGTCCCATCAGCCCACCATTGCAGACTTTGTGAACCTGGCCTGGTGGTCATCAGCAGCTGCCTGGTAAGACCAGAGAATACAAGAATACTGTTGCCTGAAACACACACTACTTAAACAGAGCCACATATTTGCACTACCAACATCCTTTAACCTCTCTGGGATATGTGGGACGGTAGCGTCCCACCTGGCCAACATCCAGTGAGAATGCAGAGCGCCAAATTCAAATAAATTACTATAAAAATTAAACTTTCATGAAATCACACATTCAATATACCAAATTAAAGCTATGCTTTACGGCGAAAAGCAAACAATGCTATTATCTGAGGATAGCACGCCAGCTAACAATCACAGACCATCATATTTCAACCATCCCGGCGTGACACAAAACGCAGAAATAAAGATATAATTCATGCCTTACCTTTGACGAGCTTCTTCTGTTGGCACTCCAATATGCCCCATAAACATCACAAATGGTCCTTTTGTTCGATTAATTCCGTCGATATGTATCCAAAATGTCCGATTATTTGGCGCGTTTGATCCAGAAAAACACCGGTTCATACTTGCACAACGTGACTACAAAATATCTCAAAAGTTACCTGTAAGCTTTGTCCAAACATTTCAAACTACTTTTGAAATACAACTTTAGGTATTTTTTTACGTAAATAATCGATAAAATTGAAGACGGGATAATCTGTGTTCAATACCGGAGGAAAACAATTTGTAGCATGCTTTCTGGTCACGCGCCTCTAACAAACAGTACACTTCACTGGAGCCTCATTCTGAACATGGCTACTTCTTCCATCTCAAAGGAAAAACCTCAACCAATTTCTAAAGACTGTTGACATCCAGTGGAAGCGATAGGAACTGCAGGAAGGTCCCTTAGAAATCTGGATTCCCAATGAAAACCCATTGAAAAGAGAGTGACCTCAAAAAACTAAAAATCTGAATGGTTTGTCCTCGGGGTTTTGCTTGCCAAATAAGTTCTGTTATAGTCACAGACATGATTCAGACAGTTTTATAAACTTCAGAGTGTTTTCTATCCAATACTAATAATACTATGCATATATTAGCATCTGGGACTGAGTAGGAGGCAGTTTACTCTGGGCACGCTTTTCATCCAAACGTGAAAATGCTGCCCCCTATCCTAGAGAAGTTAAACAATCTCCCTTTCCACCCAGGTCCCTATTTCAGCAGCTGCTCTATGGAATGGCCTACCACAGTTGGTTTGTCACAGGTGAGTACAAAGTCGAGATATTGTGGTTTCTGTTTTTTTATGAAGGACAGTGATTGCAACACTGTACTTGTTATTATCTGTGTCCACATCAATATGTATTTGTCTATGTCTGTGTGTTGTAGATGAGGTAGAGGCAGAGGGGATGGACTCCAGAGAGACCAGCTGTGTGACGATACAGACTCAGTTCTACTTCACTAACATCAACAGCTCCTATGACATCCTGCAAGACTGTGGCAACTGCTCCAGGTAGCTTTTACTCTCCACGTACAACTCATACAAACATACACCAACATACAGTGCAGAAAGTATTCAGACCCATTGAGTTTTTACACATTTTGTTACGTTACAGCATTATTCTAAAATAGATTAAATTGCTTTTTTTCCTCGTCAATCTCCACACAATACCCCATAATGACAAAGCAAAAACAGGATTTTATAAATGTTTGCAAATTTATAAAAAAATTAAAAGATATGAAATAACACATTTACATAAGTAATCAGACTGTTTACTCAGTACTCTGTTGAAGCACCTTTGGCAGCAATTACAGCCTCAAGTCTTCTTGGTATGACGTTACAAGCTTGGCACACCTGTATTTGGGGAGTTTCTCCCATTCTCTCTGCAGATCCTCTCACTCTGTCAGGTTGGATGGGGAGCGTTGCTGCAAAGCTATTTTCCGGTCTCTTCAGAGATGTTCGATCGGGTTCACTCCTGCGTATGGGAATTGATTGCCCACCCATCTATCTTCAGAGCTCGTACTGTTAGGTGACCTAAACTGGGATATGCTTAACACCCCGGCCGTCCTACAATCTAAGCTAGATGCCCTCAATCTCACACAAATGATCAATGAACTTACCAGGTACAACCCCAAATCTGTAAACACGGGCACCCTCATAGATATCATCCTAACCAACCTGCCCTCTTAATACACCTCTGCTGTCTTCAACCAGGATCTCAGCGATCACTGCCTCATTGCCTGCGTCCGTAATGGGTCTGCGGTCAAACGACCACCCCTTCATCACTGACAAACGCTCCCTAAAACACTTCAGCGAGCAGGCCTTTCTAATCGACCTGGTCCGGGTATCCTGGAAGGATATTGTCCTCATTCCGTCAGTAGAGGATGCCTGGTTATTCTTTAAAAGTGCTTTCCTCACCATCTTAAATAAGCATGCCCCGTTAAAAAAATGTTGAACCAGGAACAGATATAGCCCTTGGTTCACTCCAGATCTGACTGCCCTTGACCAGCACAAAAACATCCTGTGGCGTGCTGCATTAGCATCGAATATCCCCCACGATTTGCAACTTTTCAGGGAAGTTAGGAACCAATATACACAGGCAGTTAGGAAAGCAAAGGCTAGTTTTTTCAAGCAGAAATTTGCATCCTGTAGCACAAACGCCAAAAGTTCTGGGATACTGTAAAGTCCATGGAGAATAAGAGCACCTCCTCCCAGCTGCCCACTGCACTGAGGCTAGGAAACACTGTCACCACTGATAAATCCATGATAATTGAGAATTTCAATAAGCATTTTTCTACGGCTGGCCAGGCTTTCCACCTGGCTACCCCTACCCCGGTCAAGAGCCCTGCACCCCCCACAGCAACTTGCCCAAGCCTCCCCCATTTCTGCTTCGCCCAAAACCAGATAGCTGATGTTCTAAAATAGTTGCAAAATCTGGACCCCTACAAATCAGCTGGGCTAGACAATCTGGACCCTCTCTTTCTAAAATTATCTGCCGCAATTGTTGCAACCCCTATTACTAGCCTGTTCAACCTCTCTTTCGTATCGTCTGAGATACCCAAAGATTGGAAAGCTGCCGCGGTCATCCCCCTCTTCAAAGGGGGTAACACTCTAGACTCAAACTGTTACAGACCTATATGTATCCTACCCTGCCTTTCTAAGGTCTTCGAAAGCCAAGTTAACAAACAGATCACCGACCATTTCGAATCCCACCATACCTTCTCCGCTATGCAATCTGGTTTCCGAGCTGGTCATGGGTGTACCTCAGCCACGCTCAAGGTCCTAAACGATATCATAACCGCCATCAATAAAAGATAATACTGCAGCCGTATTCATCAACCTGGCCAAGGCTTTCGACTCTGTCAATCACCACATTCTTATCGGCAGACTCAACAGCCTTGGTTTCTCAAATGACTGCCTCACCTGGTTCACCAACTACTTCTTAGACAGAGTTTTCTTTGTGTCAAATCAGAAGGCCTGTTGTACGGACCTCTGGCAGTCTCTATGGGGGTGCCACAGGGTTCAATTCTCGGGCTGACTCTTTTCTCTGTATACATCAATGATGTCGCTCTTGCTGCTGGTGATTCTCTGACCCACCTCTTCGCAGACGACACCATTCTGTATACTTCTGGCCCTTCTTTGGACACTGTGTTAATTAACTATACTCCAGATGAGCTTCAATGCCATACAACTCTCCTTCCGTGGCCTCCAACTGCTCTTAAATGCAAGCTAAACTAAATGCATGCTCTTCAACCGATCGCTGCCCACACCTGCCCGCCCGTCCAGCGGTTCTGACTTAGAATATGTGGGCAATTACAAATACCTAGGTGTCTAGTTAGACTGTAAACTTTCCTTCCAGACTCACATTAATCATCTACAATCCAAAATTAGATCTAGAATCGGCTTTCTATTTCGCAACCAAGCATCCTTCACTCATGCTGCCAAACATAACCTCGTAAAACTGACTATCCTGCCGATCCTTGACTTCGGCGATGTCATTTATAAAATAGCCTCCAACCCTCTACTCAGCAAATTGGATGCAGTCTATTACAGTGCCATCCATTTTGTCACTAAAGCCCCATATACTACCCACCACTGTGACCTGTATGCTCTCGTTGGCTGGCCCTCACTTCATATTCATCGTCAAACCCAATGGCTCCAGGTCATCTTTAAGTCTTTGCTAGGTAAAACCCTGCCTTATCTCAGCTCACTGGTCACCATAGCAGCACCCCCACCGTAGCACGCGGTCCAGCAGGTATATTTCACTGGTCACCCCCAAAGCCTATTCCTCCTTTAGCCGCCTTTCCTTCCAGTTCTCTGCTGCCAAAGCCTGGAACGAATTGCAAAAATCACTGAAGCTGGAGCCTCATATCTCCCTCAATAACTTTAAGCATCAGCTGTCAGAGCAGCTCACAGATCACTGCACCTGTACATAGCCCATCTGTAAATAGCCCATCCAACTACCTCATCCCCATATATATTTTTTTTATTGCTCCTTTGCATCCCAGTATCTCTACTTGCACATTCATCTTTCACTCCAGTGTTTATTTGCTAAATTGTAATTACTTCACCACTACGGCCTATTTATTGCCTTAACTCCCTAATCTTACCTCATTTGCACACACTGTATATCTATTTTTTCTATTGTGTTATTGACTGTACGTTTGTTCATTCCATGTGTAACTCTGTGTTGTTGTTTGTGTTTTGCACTCCTTTGCTTTATCTTGGCCAGGTTGCAGTTGTAAATGAGAACTTGTTCTCAACTGGCCTACCTGGTTAAATAAAGTTGAAATAAAATAAAGAGTAAAAAAGTTGTCTTGGCTGTGTGCTTAGGGTCATTGTCCTGTTGGAAGCTGAACCTTCGCCCCGGTCTTAGGTCCTGAGCGCTCTGGAGCAGGTTTTCATCAAACCTGCTCTGTACTTTGCTCCATTCATCTTTTCCTCGATCCTGACTAGTAACCCAGTCCCTGCTGCTGAAAAACATCCTCACAGCATGATGTTTCCACCCCCATGCTTTACCGTAGGGATGGTGCCAGGTTTCTTCCAAGCGTGTGTGGTGGTTAATTTCTTTACTATCAAATGAGGAGAGACAAACTTATCACTCAAGTCAGAGTTATACTTAAACTAAATCTTTATTCACTTATTAATAAGGGAGCAGGTTAACTTCTTATGGGCAGGTGGGATGGTAGCATCCCACCTGGCCAACATCCGGTGAAATTGCAGAGCGCGAAATTCAAACTACAGTATTATAAATATTTAACGTTCATAAAATCACAAGTGTATTACCTCAAAATAAAGCATAACTTCTTGGTAATCCAGCCACGGTGTCGGATTTCAAAAAGGCTTTACGGCGAAAGCAAACCGTGCGATTATCTGAGGACAGCGCCCCGCATACAAACACATGGAAAACATATTTCAACCAGGCAGGTGCGACACGAAAGTCAGAAATAGCGATATAAAAAATGCCTTACCTTTGATGATCTTCTTCTGTTGGCACTCCAAAAGGTCCCAGTTACATCACAAATGGTCCTTTTGTTCAATAATGTCCTTCTTTATATCCATAAAAACTCAGTTTAGCTGGCGTGCTTCAGTCAACAATCCACTCAGTTTCCCTCCATCAAAATGCATACAAAATTAATCCCAAACGTTACTAATAAACTTTTCCAAACAAGTCAATCACCGTTTATAATTAAACCTTAGGTACCCTAATACGCAAATAAATGATCAAATTTAAGACAGAGAATCGTTATTGTCTTTACCGGAGACCACACGCTTGGAAACACTACAGCCAAAATGGGAGCCACCTAGAAAACTACAACTTCTGCCTCATTTTTCTGAAACTCTTTCTTAAGACTGTTGCCATCTAGTGGAAGCCCTAGGAACTGCAATCTGGGAGGACTTGGCCTTATAATTAAAGTGATAGCCATTGAAAATAGAGGTAGGCTGAATTTCTTTTTTTGGGGGGGGGGGGGGGGTTTGTCCTCAGGGTTTTGCTTGCCATATCAGTTCTATTATACTCACAGACATAATTTTAACAGTTTGATGAGACCAGGTGAGAAACGAACACAGGTGAAATCAATGAACAAAAATGAAAGACAGGGCTACGTTTTAGAACACAAAGAAACAGGGCTATGTTCAAGAACACAAAGGAAAAGAACACAAGGTTGACTAAGGAAAGAAAAGCAGAACCTTACAATGCTATGGAATGCGGTCTCTTTAGGTTTATCACCCAAAGATATCGTAAATCTTCTGTCAGTGTAAATCTCTCAGAGGCCCATCCTCAGTAGAACACACACAGATGAGTGTTCTAACAACCCCTTATTATGTTGCATAAAACAACCATTTGATGCAATAACAGTATTATAACATAATCTTGTCATTTCTCTCACACGTGACGTTTGGCATTCAGGCCAAAGAGTTCAATCTTGGACGTTTTGGGTTTTGCGCTAGCACAGCACAGCTGATTCAAATAATCAACTAATCATCAAGCTTTGATAATTTGAATCAGCAGCGTAGTGTTAGGGCAAAACCAAAATGTGCACCCCTTGGGGTCACGAGTTTGGTAAACGCTGCCTCAATTAATCTAAAAGTTTATGAAATTCCATCAGAAGTACTGAAATAGTAACCTCATTAAGTTAAATGAGCCTAGTAAAACGATCTCATGGAGCTGATCCAACAGTAAACAAATCTGTCATATACAATTGTAGGATCTTAATTTGATCACTCTTTTGTTGCTGAGAATTTTCCTGCATCTTTCGTGATTTGCATAAATTCACTGAAAACCTACACTAACACAAAGATATAAAAACAGTATTACACTTTTCATGTAGCCTACTTTTGGCAAGCTAATAGCCTAATCACCAATCAAGCAACATAATAGACTAAACATACAAATCCTGTTGCTGCAGAAATATTTTGCTTTGACAATATAGGTCAAATTAAGATCCTACACTTGTAAGAGTTTGTTGACTCAGTCTCTCTTTGTGTGTAGGCTGATCCATGCCAAGAGGTTAAACAACACCAACCTCCTGTTTGTGGTGGCAGAGAAGATGCCCTGCAACACCTGTGAGGTGGAGAAACTGTCCCAGGCGGAGACAGAGTGTATCCTTGCCAACACATACACACCTGCTGTTGGGAGTCTTCTCCGCTCATTCGTTTATCTCTTTATCGACTTGTTTATAAGAGTGGCTTTTCACATTCAACTGACCGGTGCTAATGTCAAACCATTTAAATTTGGGTTCGCACAAGTTCACCCCTTGATGACTATTCTAACTAAAGCATCTGTATGTTGTGTTTATCGTTGTGTTACATTTTTTTATGGCATAAACTTGTGGGAGAGGAAGCTATAGGGGCGCGTGTGTGTAAACACATGGAGACTTGGAGAGTGACTATATACAGTGGGGAGAACAAGTATTTGATACTCTGCCGATTTTGTGTACAGGTGTCTTTTATACAGGTAACGAGTTCAAACAGGTGCAGTTAATACAGGTAATGAGTGGAGAACAGGAGGGCTTCTTAGAGAAAAACTAACAGGTCTGTGAAAGCCGGAATTCTTACTGGTTGGTAGGTGATCAAATACTTATGTCATGCAATAAAATGCAAATTAATTACATAAAAATCATACAATGTGATTTTCTGGATTTTTGTTTTAGATTCCTTCTCTCACAGTTGAAGTGTACCTATGATAAAAATTACAGACCTCTACATGCTTTGTAAGTAGGAAAACCTGCAAATTCGGCAGTGTATCAAATACTTGTTCTCCCCATTGAAAGGTAGTGTGAGTCATTCCTTAACCACTCCTCTTCCAGTCAAGGAGGATAACCCATCATGTGAGGACATGAGTGCAGCGAGGTATCGAAAAGGGCCCGCTGTGTGCTACGACTACAATCTTTCTGTAAGACTTACAACTGACTGTACAACTCAGCAGACCCTACAATAAACATATACTGTAAATATGCTGATGCGCATAGATTCTATTTTCACTAAGACACACACTAAGAATATATATATATGTATATATTTTTTTATTCTACTGTATGACTAAAAATGTCTCCTTTACTCTCCAGGAGAACACATCAGACTGTGGGCGGGGCCACTCCTTCCGCCCCTCACTCCAGACCCTGCTCATGATTCAGCTCTTCCTCCTCTATCCAATCGCCAGCCCCCATATTCTGCCCCTTTTACTTTAATTTTCCTCCAGTCTGCTCTCCCCAGCTCTTTGTCCATCCTAACGCTCCCACTCTCTCCCCTCTATGCTCCGCCCCTGCTCTAGTCATAGGTTATAATGGGACTTCCTGTCACTGCAACTTGGAAGCCCTGAGTACCGCGCTACTGTACCCAGCTAGCTTCAATTGTTGTTGCTTAGTGACAGTTCCAGGACATTTGTGTTCTCAGCGAGTTGCGTACCTTCATCAATGGGAAGAGATTCAGAAGGTTGGTGTTCCAACCACCACAATTATCAGAGGCTATGTCAGAAAAGAAAAAAGACCCCATCCCCACCCGCATCAACAAGACGAGTGACAAGTGAAAAGACAAGTTGGATGCCGTGTCACAGAGCTCCAACCGTCATGGAAACAGCAGAGTTTAGGTTGTCTGTTTGTGCCTCTGTTAGTCAGATGGGATGAGGAGACATGGCCTCCATCTCGCTCACTCATCTCTGACCTGATCAGTTTCCTCGCTCTGTCATGTGTCTCTCATAGGGGGTTACTGTACGGACCATTCAGACATTCATAGCTACTGTAACAATAACATTAAGGAGAAAAATAACTTTCAAGTATACAAAAACATACAATTATAAACTGTTGAAGTGTTGAGTATTCAAAGCACATGTTAGGGTATCATTTGCAATGAAAGTTGTTACATTAATTTATTTATGCACTATATCTACTTCTTGCCAAAATGAGAGACTTTCATGTGGTCTTGTTTTTATAACCAAGTGAGAGGAAAAAGAGAAACCCAGAAAGGAAAGCTGGAGAAATAGTGTTAGGAATATCTGAGTTGCCTGAATTCCAATTCTTCTTGTATACCTCTACTGTTCTCCACTTGAAGTTAGAACTGTTTCTGCCCCTGGAAGCACAGTATTAGATTTATAATCATGATAACATGGAACTATTCTATGAAATAGTAGTCTTACAAAGAATACATTTTGTCACGTTGTATAAATGATTGGAGACAGGCGCAGGAATACATAATAGGGGGTTTTAATACTCCACCCAAAAATACAACATGCCATGAGAGGCACGGGGACAAAGCCCAAAACAAACATGTGTACAAAAACACAGGGATGTAACCCAAACAAAAGAGTGAGGTCTCTAATAAATACACAGGATGAGACCCGCAATACACTACACAGGACGAAACCTATAACAACAAATGCACAACAATACACGGGACCCGTTAATAACGAGTACACAATACACGCAGAAAGCCGAAGCAACAAAGCACAGGTACTCACAAGACCAACAGACATGGGAACAATAACCGACAAGACATTGGTAAACAGAGGGCACATATATACAATTACTAATCAGGAGAATGGGAATCAGGTGTGCATAATGAGACCGTTCAGTGGCACCTAGAAGCCGGTGACGTAGACCTCCGGAACTGGTGCACGTAATGAGCAGCAGTACCGGGGGAATCCGTGACACATTTGATTATCATAGTTGACTGATGTTAGTTAATGAATTGGTAATTATGTGTCCATCATCATAGATGACTGATATTAGTTAATGAATTGGTAATTATGTGTCCAAATCAGACAAAGCAAATTATAACTTTCGCCCTTACAAAAATAATTCAAATACTAGGCTACACCAGTTTATTATGAATCGATATTAAGCCTCTGAAAAGTCTGTGCGTTTGGGCTTCATTGCTGTAGGCGGTGTGTACTTTCCCACTCTCCACAGACTAATTGAATCGTTGTTTACACGTCATTTCAACAAAATTACATTGAACCAACGTGGCATAGATGTGGAATTGACAACTGTGCCCAGTGGGATCCTTTCTGATCAGTGGACATTCTGACGGACCTCTACTCCTAACCCAGTGAAAGCTAACCCCTCTGCCAATCCTCATACAGGTCCGCTCCACCAGGTCCACTAATGTTCCTAGGACTATATTTGTATGTGTTTAATATCTGTTGTCACCACAGCAGAGCAGATATACTCAAATCTATTCAGACTGGCCCATAAGTATCTCGTTTTAGTTGCAGGTAGGTTTTGGCAGAACTTAGCTTGTATTACCTTTGACAGACGCTGTGTAACTTCAGACCATTTGCTATTGGGGGATTGGGGCTTAACATTTCCCACATAAAGGAATGCAGCATAGGCCACTACAACTTACTGTACGGTGACGACTGAGCTGCAGTCTGAGTTTTCTGTTACATGTCATTCTGATCAATTTGAAGTGAAATGTCATTAGACTCCATGTTTAGGAGCCACTTTCTGTTGTCATAGTGCCTTGATGCACTTTGTTTTGGAAAGCATTGTCTCTTGAGCTACTGTACAGTACCTTTATAGAAGAGGAACCTTAATGGCTGTGGAGCTACAGGATCTTTATAGAGCAAGTCTGTTGGCTATACAGTATATCTACGGTAGCTTTATAGAGACACCATATTGACTAGACGTTATTGTAGCTCAATGTAGACTTTCGATTGGCTGTGGCTCCTGGCTGCTGTACAATTCCAGGGCTACCTGATTGCTACCAGATAGAGTTGCTGTACAGTACCTTTACAGAGCCATCTATAGAGCTAAACTATCAGTATAAATCGACTTAACTGGTCATAGATCTACCTTTATAGGGTCACCTGACCGCTATCATTGCGTTTCTGTCTGAACCGTATGTGCGTTTGTGTTTGTGTATGGGTGTATGTTTGTTTTAACCCTCAGAGGGAATGTCTTTAAAACTGGGTTGAGAGGATGGGGAATGACAGTTGTGGTAGCGTAGCTGTTTGTTGTTCCAATTCCAATGGAAGAAGTGTTATATCAGATGTTGTTATGGAGGGGAAAAAATTATTTTACAAAAAAAAAAAGAATCCAATTTTGTCTCACCTGTTTGCTCAATATATTGTCATGAGGGTGCATACTGCATACTGTATGTGACCACTGTATTCACAGAGGTGTTCAAAAATAATGTTTAATATGTCCGTGTGTTTCTGTTTCAAAGGATACATAGTGACTAAGCCTCTCTAAATGCCTTAGTGTTTCAGTGTTCTCCCTCTTACACACACTCGCGCACGCACGCACGCACGCGCACGCACACACACACACACACACACACACACACACACACACACACACACACACACACACACACACACACACAGTGAGCCTCCCAAATATTCACTTTCTCCACAGACTTTCCCAATCCAGAATGTTGCACTCTGGATTTAAAGAGGTTTAGGTTTTGATGTGTCCGTCGATATAAAATGGTGTGAGTTTCTTGTACACATTGCTGCTTGGAGTGGAGGACTTTCATAGTTTACATTGACTTTGAATCTGTATTGACTCTGAAATCCCTCTACCCCGCCTCACTGTTAACGTGAATACAACATCTAAACCCCAAAACCTCCTTTACTGTAACCATAAATACACACAATGTACAGTGAACAATATAATTATTGGCAAGACAAAATGTTTAGTAACTGCATAATTATATTTTTTATTTTAAACTAGGCAAGTCAGTTAAGAACAAATTCTTATTTACAATGACAGCCTACCCCGGCCAAACCCGGACGATGCTGGGCCAATTGTGCGCTGCCCTATGGGACTCCCGATCACAGCCGGTTGTGATACAGCCCGGGATCGAACCCAGGTCTGTAGTGACGCCTCTAGCACTGGAATGCAGTGCCTTAGACCGCTGCCCCACCCAGGATCCCTATCTCAGTGAAAGACTGGACCAAATAGAAACTCAGAATCTGACGTTTGCAATTGTCTCCTTTCAATGTTTGGGTTCACCATTTTTTAAATTCCTCGTATAGATAGTCCTGTTGCATTTTATTGTTTTATTATATCACAGCATTTGTTTGTCCCTCTGTAGATCTCCAAATTTACCAAATTTACATTCGCTGTGGAAATGTACCCCCTGTGACTTCCTCTGGCTCAGCAGCAGACACAAGCACTGACAAATTTACACATTCAGACATGCAGTTACACCCTTATGCACCCACATGCACAAAGCACACACATGTAACACTAACAATTATACCTACACATGCACAGCTGGGGGATGTTCAGCTCTAGACTGAAGTAAGCCAAGGATGTCTATTCCCTGTGTGGGATGTCAGAGGCTAGCTCAGGGAGTGGGTCTCCACAGAACAGCATGGGACTGTGTCAAACAAAAGGTAAAAGAATCATGATTTGTACGTCTATGTGTCCCAGAAGGGGACCCAATCGTGTGCTGAGGGACACAGGTCGGTTTTCTGTGGTTTGAAAATTTTACTTTTTGCTCAACAAAAAAAATAAGGGGAAAAAAGGGCAAGTTTGGGGTGAGAGGACCGGGTCTGCTTTACAGCCAGCCCTAAAGGGAGGGTCTTCACGTGGCCCTGCCCCTGCCTACCCTTGCGGTGTCCGTGCGTCTCTGTGGGAAAGACACGTGTGTATGTGATTCTGTAGTCTGTAGTCTGGTGCTATGTGACCATGTTTGACAAATGTGTAAAAAAAAAAATCTGTAACAAAAAAATTATAAATTCAGTCAAATTCTAAGTGAAGTAAAAAAAAATGGAATAAAGTAAAGATAAGTTTGAGATCTAAACTGTTTTTATTTTTAAAAAATGTTTGTGGGTGTCTGAGTGTGTATGTGTGTGCGCGGAAGATTTAGCTCCCTCTCTCTGGGCATTGGTCCATGTCGCTCCATTCTTTTGTACTGATAAAGCAAAAAAAAAAAGAAGAGGGTAAAATTTGTAAAATATTGTGTCTGTGACTCCTTGTAAAATATTTTCAAATTGTTTATTACAGAGAATCAGTTATTAAATAATGTTCATATTTTTCACTTCATTTAATTGTCTGGTGTTTGTTTTTACATCTCTGAAATGCCAGGACTCATGTCCAGTACATACCTACTTTATAGCAGGGCACACCTGATTCTAATCATCTGCTGGTTGATATGCTGAACCAGGTTAGTTGCAACTCGGGATTGGAGTGAAAATTTACAGGACGGTAGCCCTCCAGGAACAGGGTTGGAGACCCCTGCTGTATAGGCTACAAACACACAGTTCACATACATTATCATCAGTGACCTATTTACAGGTCTCCAAAACATCACACTAAAAAATCCTCACTCCTAGCTTTTGACAAATATTATACAACGGGTGGGTCTAATCCTGAATCCGGTGTCTATTCCACAAGTTACCAACAACATAC
Source organism: Salvelinus fontinalis (assembly GCF_029448725.1). NCBI lineage: Eukaryota > Metazoa > Chordata > Actinopteri > Salmoniformes > Salmonidae > Salvelinus > Salvelinus fontinalis. The sequence continues at coordinate 58,243,137 of NC_074667.1, forward strand.
ATAGTCGATTCTATATAGAAAGAAATGTTAGTAGGTATTTAACGTATAGTGTTGCATCCATGGACAGATATCCCAATGACACTGAACAACATCACAACGTACTGAGAAAGTCAGTGAGAGCCGTGTGCCACGTGGCTGGGTCGTCCAGATAGCATGGATGTCCTGCTCCTTTCATCACCAACACCTTGTGATTGGCTAGCTTCCTCAGGTTGTTCAGAGAAACCTGGAATGAAAGTAGAGGTGGCTAGTTCAAATAAACTGTTACCCAATCTCACATACAAAGGCCGGGTTTCAATCTGATCGCAGGTTGTAGACAATACGGCTTTAAAAGGCCATTTCCAATTTCCAGGCAGTCACACAGAGCACCAAAACACAGGACATGTTGCATAGGAGCAAAGCCAGTGTTTGCAACAATCACTGACCAACCAGAGAAGAGAAAAGAGAGAGGAGAGAGCTATAATCCCTAAGCACACACATGTACGCACCTGTATGCTGATGTACTGCTCTGCTGTGAATTTCTCAGTGCAGATGGGATCCACAGGGATGTATGCCCGGACCAGAGCCTCGTGCTGGAAGAGGAAGGGCAGGGAGTACATGCCACTGAGAGAGGGACTGACTACCACCACTGGCCCCATCCCCAGGGCCTCACACACCTGCTTCAGGAACCCACCAGGGGCCAGCTCTCCTACAGCGGATGGGGCCACTGCTGACATAGACTGACCAAAACCTAGTGGTGGGGAGAAGGTAGAGGAAGAGACAGATGGAGTTACAGGTCAGTGATTCATTGAGTCATGAATTATGTTTTTGTTGCTTAATCAACTCCTCAACTACTAATTTACTACTATTCTCACAACTGAAGCTCACCTGGTAGGTCGATGGCCACAGCACGACAGCCAGCTTTGGCCAATGTCTCCAGTGTACCTATATTGAGCCAATTCTCAGATGAGAAACGGATGCCGTGCAGAAGTAGGATGGGCAGATTGACTTCACCTGTAGCCGGTTCAGCTTGTCTGTAAAACAGAGGGGCCTTGCAGGATTCCACATGCAAGCTCCCTTCTGTCATTTTAGCAGCACACATCCTATGAAGGGGGTTAAAAAAAAGTAATACAGTCTAAATATAATCACCAAATATTTGAAGAAAGATGGTGAAAAAGTAAATTAAAGCCAAAGTCTGTAACATTTCCAGTGCCTTACATCCAATAGTCCTGTTTCAGGTTATTGTCCAGCCTGGTCTCATAAACTAGATGTAACATAGTAATGTAAATCCAGGACACTCAAATTAGTACTGTATGGTATGGTTATAAGACAGAAGTTTACTTAAGGCAAAAACAAAACAAGGGTAGTTGGTCGGAGTGGATGGGTGGGCGTATTTACAACATATTGTACGGATTGCAATTCGTAATATACAGTATCATACAAAAAGGATGATGGACATCCACAAATTAATACACCATACTAAATATAAAATATCAAACTAAATGGAGGTAGACAGATTTACATCTACTGTTACGTCTACCCCATGAGTCCAGGTTGTAGTGTCATAGAATATAGTATATTGTAAACAAATGTATGGCACATTAGCACTACAGATATTACATCATAAAAAGTATGTGATATCTGCATGTGTAAATGCATTTAATCTGCTACATTAGGCCTGTTAGGACCTCATTGATTGTATCTAATGTCTGTATGCAATTTGTTGAGTGTTGTGCATGTAGTGAAGGCTAGCTTCATTGTCGCTTGGCCGATAGCCACCAAATGAAATGTAGGAAGGATTCTTGTCAAGTTTTCTGTAATCGATCTCCAGGGAAAGTTACAGCTCATAGCGCCCACAAGCACACATTGTCATTGATCTGCCTGTGATCAAAGTTCACATTTATTCAAAATGATTTGCTTAGCCTAGATTTTGATGCATGTAAGACAAATCTATCTTTACCTTCACGCTGTCTGAGTGGTTTCTCTCTGAACTAAAAGTGGGATGGCTGCAGTGTTGCCAACTAATTTTCAGGGTAAGTTGCTAGAGGCAGGTTGATTTGTTGCTAAATGACGTTTTGATGTCATTGCGTGATAACGTAAAACTGCGTCATTGCGTGGAATACACAATAACGTTACTCAAATTGTCTGGCCATCTCGGCGAAAAATATGATTTGACATTTGTTCAGGGACAGACTCCCACTCCTTTCTGTACTGCTGGCTGTACAATTTTGATTGAGACATGTTGATTGATGTTCTAAGTTCTGTTCAAGATCAAACATTCATGACCAACTATATTCATTTGGTTTTGGCTCGACGAACGCGTACTACTGCTGCTGGAGTCAGCCAACAATGATTTGCAATTTGCTGAAATTGCTACTGGCTGTGCACGAGCTGAGCGCCTGCTACTGACGTCACTCACAATGCACTTTTGCAGCCAGACACGTGTGTTGTGACTGAGTGTGACAGAGAAAATTGTTTTTGTGTCATTAAGACAAGTCTACTGTAATCTTTGTGGTCGTTTGGATTCTACTGACGTCCAGTGGTGATCACGCGTATTGCCGAGGCTCATAAGTAAAGTGTTACACTGACTTGAGTTGATATTTTAGGCTACATTGTATTAATGATTAATGGACTTATCGATTGGTTGTCTTTTTGGGGTAAGCGGCTCTGTTTGATTAAGCTTGTTACATGTTCACGTGTGGGTGGACGGGATAAAGTCATTATTCACACTGATTTCGTAACTTTGGATTTTCCTGTCCAGTAAACACCACAATATATTGTTTTTATCGGCTTCTTAATTTTTCGCCGTGTTCTACCCTAATCAATTTCGTTGAAACACGACAACCAGAGCCTAGAGGAACTCCAGAACTGACAAAAAAATCCTCGTATCTGCTTCCATTCAGCACTGCTCTCATTCTTTACTTTAGCCATGCAACTCATTATTTCCTGTGTTTTCCTGGCATTTTGGAGGGGATTGGTCATAGGTAAGAGAAAAAACAACGTTTTTTGTAATTCTATTTTGGAGATAATTGACAGTAGAATAATGTGCCAATTAGTATCTATTTTAATGTAACTGGAATTGGTTTATTGATTTTATTGTTGAGTTGTTGGTCAGCTCATTTTACTAAGGAATAGTATAGAAGTGACTGCAGCAAAAACAATTAGGTGGCAGTTTAGTTCGCTTATTAATGGGATCAGTAATGTATACTGTAATTTTACTGACTGCATTCTGTCAAATGGGTGATTCTGTCAGTTGAAGAGTTTTGATAGGGGAAAGGAGACACTTGTCCACCTGTGTAAGCTTCACAAAAATGGTGTAATGGTCCAAAGGTCTTATGTGCCCAGTCAGACCCATGCACAAATGTTGTTCAGGAGAATAGCTGACACACAGACAGCTGGGTACACAACACATGTCGTACTTTTCAGAATTCAGTAAATAGGCCTAGTGGTTGTAAGTTAGAACTTATAACCAAAGCCTTTCTGAAACAACCCTAATTTGTAATAAACTCCAGTAAGATAGTGGTTAGATTGAATGAATAACAAGTCCCATTAGGCATTAGGACTGTGTTTTTTGTGTTTGGCCATAGGGTCCCGCTGCCCTCTGAATGACTTCCAGCGTTCCGAGGGAAGGGAACTGGTTCCTACCTCCTGGAACTCTGCACGGGTGCTGATACTCCCAGGGCTGACGCTGGATGACTGTGCCAGACGATGCTCAAATACACTGGACTGCAGGTACCCTGGAGTGTTGTACGACCTCACTACAACACCTAGCAATCTTAGCGGTTAAGGTGTTGGACACAGGTTTGAGTGCCAGTCAGAGTACCCCCGAATTCTTTAAAAATATAACACAAGCTTACATGAAAACTCCTTGGACAAGGAAGCGTGCAGGTAAGATCATGGTCAACCCTGGACACCCCATCTTTTAAAGACTATTCACTGGCAGACGGTTAAGGGGCCATATTCAATCAACATTGAGGAAGTTCATCTTGACAGTGTGATTGCAATTTAAAGGCTGCATTCATGGTAAAGGCTGCATATGTCGGCTCAATCGGAAATTACCTTTAAATTTCTAGCACGGAATCTGTAACGCTTCAGCTTTACAGAATGAATAGAGCCCTAGGTCAATCATGAAAAAAATGGCCTCCACCTGAACAGTTTCTTCCCCCATGCTGTGGCCCTCTTCTTCCCCCAATCTGTGGCTCTCATCAACCGGCCAGCGGGCTCATAGGAATTACACTATATATACACAAGTATGTGGACACCCCTTCAAGTTAGTGGATTCAGCTATTTCAGCCACACCCATTGCTGACAGGTGTATAAAATTGAGCACACACCCGTGCAATCTCCATAGACAAGCATTGGCAGTAGAATGGCCTTACTGAAGAGCTCAGTGACTTTCAATGTGGCACCGTCATAGGATGCCACCTTTCCAACAAGTCCATTTTGGACATTTCTGCCCTGCTAGAGCTGCCCCGGTCAACTGTAAGTGTTGTTATTGTGAAGTGGAAACGTGTAGGAGCAACAACGACTCAGCCACAAAGTAGTGGGCCACACAAGCTCACAGAATGGGACCGCCGAGTGCTGAAGCGCGAAGAGCTTAAAAATCGTCTGTCCTCAGTTGCAACACTCACTACCGGGTTCCAAACTGCCTCTGGAAGCAACATCAGCACAATAACTGTTTGTTGGGAGTTTCATGAAATGGGTTTTCATGGCCGAGCAGTCGCACACAAGCCTAAGATTACCATGCGCAATGCCAAGCTTCGGCTGGAGTGGTGTAAAGCTCGCCGCCATTGGACTCTGGAGCAGTGGAAACGCATTATATTGAGTGATGAATCACACTTCACCAATGGGCGAATCTGGATTTGGAGGATGCCAGGAGAACGCTACCTGCCCCAATGCATAGAGTCAACTGTAAAGTTTGGTGGAGGAGGAATAATGGTCTGGGGCTGTTTTTCATGGTTCGGCCAAGGCCCCTTAGTTCCATTGAAAGGAAATCTTACCGCTTCAGCATACAATGACATTCTAGACGATTCTGTGCTTCCAACTTTGTGGCAACAGTTTGGGGAAGGCCCTTTCGGTGTGGAAGAACTGGCCTGCACAGAGCCCTGACCTCAACCCCATCGAACACCTTTGGGATGAATTGGAACGCCGACTGTGGGCCGGGCCTAATAACCCGACCTCACTAATGGTCTTGTGGCTGAATGGAAGCAAGTCCCCGCAGCAATGTTCCAACATCTAGTGGAAAGCCTTCTCAGAAGAGTAAAGGCTGTTATAGCAGCAAAGGGGGATCAACTCCATATTAATGCCCATGATTTTGGAATGAGATGTTCGAGGAGCAGGTGTCCACATACTTTTGGTCCTGTGGTGTAAGTGACTTTGCATTGAACCAATTACTACTGTACCTTGTCATCAATGACCTCTAATACAAATTTGCACTATACTGCATTTGCACCAGTGAGGCTGCTGAGGGGAGTACAGCTCATAATAATGTCTGGAACAGAGTGAATGGAATGGCATCAAACAGATAGCGTGTTTGATGTATTTGATACCATTCCACTCATTCCTCTCTGGCCTGTCTTCCCCAATTAAGGTACCACCAACCTCCTGGGATTTGCACTATGTAGACCTCTGAACAACATTGTATATATTTGCCATGGCAACATCCCTCCCTCTGCCTATATTTTATTTATTTATTTAACCCTTATTTAACCAGGTAGGCAAGTTGAGAACAAGTTCTCATTTACAATTGCGACCTGGCCAAGATAAAGCAAAGCAGTTCAACACATACAACAACACAGAGTTACACATGGAGTAAAACAAACATACAGTCAATAATACAGTAGAAAAATAAGTCTATATACAATGTGAGCAAATGAGGTGAGATAAGGGAGGTAAAGGCAAAAAAAAGGCCATGGTGGCGAAGTAAATACAATATAGCAAGTAAAACACTGGAATGGTAGATTTGCAGTGGAAGAATTTGCAAAATAGAAATAATGGGGTGCAAAGGAGCAAAATAAATAAATAAATAAATACAGTAGGGGAAGAGGTAGTTGTTTGGGCTAAATTATAGATGGGCTATGTACATGTGCAGTAATCTGTGAGCTGCTCTGACAACTGGTGCTTAAAGCTAGTGAGGGAAATAAGTGTTTCCAGTTTCAGTGATTTCCGTAGTTCGTTCCAGTCATTGGCAGCAGAGAACTGGAAGGAGAGGCGGTCAAAGGAAGAATTGGTTTTGGGGGTGACCAGAGAGATATACCTGCTGGAGCGCGTGCTACAGGTGGGTGCTGCTATGGTGACCAGCGAGCTGAGATAAGGGGGGACTTTACCTAGCAGGGTCTTGTAGATGACCTGGAGCCAGTGGGTTTGGCGACGAGTATGAAGCGAGGGCCAGCCAACGAGAGCGTACAGGTCGCAGTGGTGGGTAGTATATGGGGCTTTGGTGACAAAACGGATGGCACTATGATAGACTGCATCCAATTTATTGAGTAGGCTATTGGAGGCTATTTTGTAAATTACATCGCCGAAGTCAAGGATCGGTAGGATGGTCAGTTTTACAAGGGTATGTTTGGCAGCATGAGTGAAGAATGCTTTGTTGCGAAATAGGAAGCCAATTCTAGATTTAACTTTGGATTGGAGATGTTTGATGTGAGTCTGGAAGGAGAGTTTACAGTCTAACCAGACACCTAGGTATTTGTAGTTGTCCACGTATTCTAAGTCAGAACCGTCCAGAGTAGTGATGTTGAACGGGCGGGCAGGTGCAGGCAGCGATCGGTTGAAGAGCATGCATTTAGTTTTACTTGTATTTAAGAGCAATTGGAGGCCACGGAAGGAGAGTTGTATGGCATTGAAGCTCGTCTGGAGGGTTGTTAACACATTGTCCAAAGAAGGGCCAGAAGTATACAGAATGGTGTCGTCTGCATAGAGGTGGATCAGAGACTCACCAGCAGCAAGAGCGACATCATTGATGTATACAGAGAAGAGAGTCAGTCCAAGAATTGAACCCTGTGGTACCCCATAGAGACTGCCAGAGGTCCGGACAACAGGCCCTCCGATTTGACACACTGAACTCTATCAGAGAAGTAGTTGGTGAACCAGGCGAGGCAATCATTTGAGAAACCAAGGCTGTCGAGTCTGTCGATGAGGATGTGGTGATTGACAGAGTCGAAATCCTTGGCCAGGTCAATGAATACGGCTGCACAGTATTGTTTCTTATCGATGGCGGTTAAGATATCGTTTAGGACCTTAAGCGTGGCTGAGGTGCACCCATGACCAGCTCTGAAACCAGATTGCATAGCGGAGAAGGTATGGTGGGATTCGAAATGATTCTAAATTCAAAATTATATAGAAGTATCCCCTCTTTAAATGGTATATTCCCACTGCAATCAGCCTAAACTCCAGTTTTATGTTTACTGTACCGATATTGAATACTCTGTATGATGCCTATGTGGACTTGTGTTTCTATTCTGTTTGTATATTGTCTGTTGCTGGCAGCACCTTCTCACTAAGGCAAATTCTGGGTATTCCATGTGTAAATGTACTTTGACGAATGAAGGAGGTTCTAATTTCACCAGAGCCTTCAACTACGAGACGCGTCCCTCCATCACCTGTAAACAGCTGCCATGGGTGGAGGATGGCAGCAACGCAGAGGTCAAGAGGAACGTCAACTGTGACCTTTATGAGAAGAAGGGTAAGCTTTGTGGTCAAAGTGAGGTCATGTTCTGTGTCATTTATGTCATTTTATACAAAATGTGTTGTGTTAGTAGTATGCTGTGATTTTAGTTTGAAAATACCTATTTTTTTCTGTGATGTGCAGTCTACGTTAGAAAGTGCATTGTGGGTAAAGGAGAAGACTATCGAGGCAAGGTGTTCATGACAAAAAGTGGCCATACTTGCCAACAGTGGTGGTCAAAGTTCCCACACGATCACAGGTAATATCATCCCATCGATTTCTGAGAGTTGTAGTTTGGAAGCTGAAAACATGACCCAGAAGAATATATAATACGATATGTCTCTGTCTCTCTCACACACATGCTGTTTCTAAACTTGTCATAGATGGACACCCACAGCCACTAATGGCTTGGAGCTGAACTACTGCAGGAACCCAGATGGGGACCGCATCGGGCCGTGGTGCTACACCACTGATCCAGAACGGCGTTATGAGACCTGCAATATCCCCCACTGCAAAGATGGTACATCCCATTCTGTTCAAAAGTTCCAGCAGTTGAAGGATTGCAACTGCAAATGTTTCTAAAGTTAATGTCATAACACTATGTGTGTATGTATTGTATTTTAACTTATTATCTGTTAGGCACAGTGGACATGTCTGTTAGGCACTGTGGACATGTCTGTTAGGCACAGTGGACATGTCTGTTTTGATCACAGAGAACATGTCTGTTTTGATCACAGAGAACAACACAGTGTTGTTACAAATTGTTTGTGTTTGGGTTTGTGCACAGAGGTGTGTATCACATGTAATGGGGAAGACTACAGGGGTCAGGTTGACCACACAGTGAGTGGCAGAGAGTGCCAACGTTGGGACCAGCAGTACCCACACCAACACATCTACCAGCCTGAGAAGTATGTCTGTCCACCCAGCGCTATTATCTAAAACCACCACCACTACAACCACCACCACTACAACCACCACTACAACCACCACTACAACCACTACAACCACCACTACAACCACTACAACCACCACTACAACCACCACTACAACCACTACCACCACTACAACCACCACTACAACCACTACAACCACTACCACCACTACAACCACCACTACAACCACTACCACCACTACAACCACTGTAACCACCACTACAACCACTGTAACCACCACTACAACCACTACCACCACTACAACCACTATAACCACCACTACAACTACTATAAACACCACTACAACCACCACCACTACCACTACAACCACCACCACTACCACCACTACAACTATTATAACCACCACTATAACCACTATAACAACCACCACCACCACTACAACCACAACCACTACCACCACTACAACCACCACCACAAACACTACCACCACTACAACTACCACCACTACAACCACCACTATAACCACTACGACCACCACCACAACTACTATAACCACCACTACAACTACCACCACTACAACCACCACCACAACCACTACCACCACTACAACTACCACACCACCACTACAACTACCACCACCACAACCATTACAACCACTACTACCACTCTACTCTTTTACATGCTTTTTGTTGTAGGCCTACATGCCTTTGTACAGTGCATTTGGAAAGTATTCAGACCCCTTCACTTTTTCAAAATGTTGTTACGTTACAGCCTTATTCTAAAATTGATTAAATCGTTTTTGTCCCTCATCAATTTACACACAGAACCCATAATGACAAAGCGAAAGCAGGTTTTTATCATTTTTTGCAAGTTCATATTTTTTAAATACCTAATTTACATAAGTATACAGACCCTTTGCTATGAGACTCGAAACTGAGCTCAGGTGTATCCTGTTTCCATTGATCATCCTTGAGATGTATCTATGACTTGATTAGAGTCTACCTGTTGAAAATGATATTGATTGGAGATGATTTGGAAAGGCACGCACCTGTCTATATAAGGTCTCACCGTTGACAGTGCATATCAGAGCAAAAACCAAGCCATGCGGTCAACTGAATTGTCCGTAGAGCTCCGAGACAAGATTGTGTTGAAGCACAGATCCGGAGAAGGGTACCAAAACATTTCTGCAGCATTGAAGGTCCCCAAGAACACAGTGGCCTCCATCATTCTTATATGGAAGAAGTTTGGAACCACCAAGACCCTTCCTAGATCTGGCTTCCCGGCCAAACTAAGCAATCAGGGGGAGAATGGCCTTGGTCAGGGAGGTGACCAAGAACCTGATGGTTACACTTACAGAGCTCCAGAGTTCCTCTGTGGAGATGGGAGAACTTTCCAGAAGGACAACCATCTCTGCAGCACTCCACCAATCAGGCCTTTATGGTAGTGTTAGGCTCTAATTTTCAGAGTAAAAACTCTACGGACACTATGAAATCTTAACCAAGTTTATTCTTCCCAGAGGATCAATACAGCTGCATTAGACAAAGACCTTTTCACACAAGCACTGATATTTAAGCCTTCCTCCTAGGCTCCTCCTACACATCTGAACAAACATTGTATTTTTACTGCTAAGCAGGACACTAAGTGATACGGGCCATAAACTTTAATTTCTCCCTTAACGTGACCTGACCTGATCTCGCCCCCTTCATCACTAATCCATGGCTCTCTCTCTCTTATCAATGCCTGTCACATGTGATCTCTTTCTCTACACTCAGTACATTCCAAGCTCAATTGCCCCCATCATATACTTTCCTCTTACAGATAATCATTAACCTCTGGTGTAGACCCTCGGCTATGGCACCCCTCGTTTCTCTATTACAGCTAATGATTAATAAGAATTTAAAGTTCATAAATCCAAACCTGTCAGTAGAGTGGCCACTCCTCAGTAAAAGGTGCATGACAGCCCGCTTGGAGTTTGTCAAAAAGGCACTTAAAGGACTCCCAGACTGATGAAACCAAGATTGAACTCTTTGGCCTGAATACCAAGCATCATGTCTGGAAGAAACTTGGCACCATCCTTACGGTGAAGCATGGTGGTGGCAGCATCATGCTGTGGGTATGTTTTTCAGCGGCAGGGACGCTGTGAAGGGGTTTGAATACTTTCCGAATGCACTGTATACGGCCAGTATTACTCCTGTCTAATCAATATTTAGTACTGTAACAGAGTAGAGAACAATCAATCATTCCAATTGAGAAGTTCCTAACATTGTGCTGGAATATTGTACATGTGCATTCCAGGTATCCAGATAAGAGCTTGGATGATGACTACTGCCGTAACCCAGACGCCTCCCCTGTTCCCTGGTGCTACACCACAGACCCTGATATGGAGAGAGAGCGCTGCGAGATCAGCAAGTGCTGTACGTCTTTCCCCCTCATACATCCACCCAGTCTATTAATTCACACTATTCCATTGTTATAACAATGTAATACAATCTATATTGACCCTCATATTGTCACCTTTCTCCCTTCCCTCTAGCTGTGGTTACAAAGAGACGCCTCCGGTCCAGCTACACCACAAACTGTTTCCGTGGTCGCGGGGAGGATTACCGCGGTAAAGTAAACGAGACGACCGGCGGTATCGCCTGTCAGCGTTGGGACGCCCAGTACCCGCATGAGCACCCCTTCTACCCAAACACCTACGAATGCAAGTAAGCCAGAAAAACAGGCGAAAGAGGAATGGATGGATGGATAAAGGGATGAGAGGTGGGACTGATGGTTAAAGGGATGAGAGGTGGGACTGATGGTTAAAGGGATGAGAGGTGGGACTGATGGTTAAAGGGATGAGAGGTGGGACTGATGGTTAAAGGGATGAGAGGTGGGACTGATGGTTAAAGGGATGAGAGGTGGGACGGATGGTTAAAGGGATGAGAGGTGGGACGGATGGTTAAAGGGATGAGAGGTGGGACGGATGGTTAAAGGGATGAGAGGTGGGACGGATGGTTAAAGGGATGAGAGGTGGGACGGATGGTTAAAGGGATGAGAGGTGGGACGGATGGTTAAAGGGATGAGAGGTGGGACGGATGGTTAAAGGGATGAGAGGTGGGACGGATGGTTAAAGGGATGAGAGGTGGGACGGATGGATAAAGGGATGAGAGGTGGGACGGATGGTTAAAGGGATGAGAGGTGGGACGGATGGTTAAAGGGATGAGAGGTGGGACGGATGGTTAAAGGGATGAGAGGTGGGACTGATGGTTAAAGGGATGAGAGGTGGGACGGATGGATAAAGGGATGAGAGGTGGGACTGATGGATAAAGGGATGAGAGGTGGGACTGATGGTTAAAGGGATGAGAGGTGGGACGGATGGTTAAAGGGATGAGAGGTGGGACGGATGGTTAAAGGGATGAGAGGTGGGACGGATGGTTAAAGGGATGAGAGGTGGGACGGATGGTTAAAGGGATGAGAGGTGGGACGGATGGTTAAAGGGATGAGAGGTGGGACGGATGGTTAAAGGGATGAGAGGTGGGACGGATGGTTAAAGGGATGAGAGGTGGGACGGATGGTTAAAGGGATGAGAGGTGGGACGGATGGTTAAAGGGATGAGAGGTGGGACGGATGGTTAAAGGGATGAGAGGTGGGACGGATGGTTAAAGGGATGAGAGGTGGGACGGATGGTTAAAGGGATGAGAGGTGGGACGGATGGTTAAAGGGATGAGAGGTGGGACGGATGGTTAAAGGGATGAGAGGTGGGACGGATGGTTAAAGGGATGAGAGGTGGGACGGATGGTTAAAGGGATGAGAGGTGGGACGGATGGATAAAGGGATGAGAGGTGGGACGGATGGTTAAAGGGATGAGAGGTGGGACTGATGGTTAAAGGGATGAGAGGTGGGACGGATGGTTAAAGGGATGAGAGGTGGGACGGATGGTTAAAGGGATGAGAGGTGGGACGGATGGTTAAAGGGATGAGAGGTGGGACTGATGGTGAGTGGTGGTATGAGGAGTGAAGTAAAGTTTATTGAGATGAGTATCTACATGAATGGCTGATCTTGGGTCTAGTTATTTATGTTCCTAGAGTACATTTACAATATAGTCATAGCAGAATCACGTGTCCAGAGCGACTGAGAGTCAGTAGCATACATCCAACATACTGTATTTACCCATGAATAATGATCCATGTGTTTTTGTGTGCTATACTTATTGTCTGTACTGTACCATTGCTCCCAGGGGCTTGGAGGAGAACTACTGTCGTAACCCAGATGGATCCGAGGCGCCCTGGTGCTTCACGTCTGTGCCTGAGATGAGGACGGCTCTTTGTTTACAGATCAAACGCTGTGCAGACGACATTGAAGCTGAGGGTACACTGCCCTCTGGTGTTTCAATGGGCCCGATGCTCTCTCAATGCAATCTAGGTTCCTCAAACACAAGTCTACTTAATAACACAAAGAAGGGGTTGGGGGTTACAATTCCAGTAGTTTTGTAAGGTTAACCAAATTCCAATTGCACATTTTTTTAATTGAAAGCATTAGAGAGAAAGGGAATTGGAATGTTAGTGTATTGACTGGAATTCAAATGGAATTGATCCCAACCCTGGTATCTGTAATCATGTTTTTTTTGTCCTTTTTCCCCACACCCTAGATTGCTACCATGAAAATGGTAAAAACTACAGGGGTGTAGTCCGTAAGACGCGTAAGGGTATCATCTGTCAGAAGTGGAGTGTCAACATGCCTCACAAAACAAAGTATGAAAAATGTAATAAATCATGAATTCATAAAAGGCAGGTCTATTTGGTTTTGTCAAAGAGGGAAACTGAATATATATTTATTTCTGGGATAATATCATGTGTTTGTATTAGTGTCTCCTGGGCCATGCATAGGTAGGTTTACTGTACTGTGGTTTTCCAGGATAAACCCAGGGACCCACCCTGATGCCAACCTGACAGAGAACTACTGCCGGAACCCAGATGGGGACCAGCACGGACCCTGGTGCTACACTACTGACCCCAAAACAGAGTTTGACTACTGTGCCATCAAGCAATGTGGTAAAGATTCCCCTCCTCCCATAACTCTGTGCCCTCAGGCATCACATTCCTCTCTCCATATCGTTCTCTTGTTACTCTGTCACTCATCATCTCTTATCTCTATGCTCTAATAGTAGGCCTAATATTATTATTAATATTAATGATAACAATATTAACTTACTAACACTATAAAGCTATTTTCATACATTTTGCTCAAAGCACTAATCCCTCTATGGGTTTGTGTTGTTATAAACTGATTAAATAATTATTCTGGTTATTGTTGTTTGAACAGCTGGGGAGAAAGTGTCCATCATTGAGCCATCAGGTGAGTTTTTAAAGGGATATGTAACTACAATGAAAAATAAGTATTTTCTGGAAGTGGACCTGTGTATACAACTTTACTCATCAACTTGTGTGTGTGTGTGTGTGTGTGTGTGTGTGTGTGTGTGTGTGTGTGTGTGTGTGTGTGTGTGTGTGTGTGTGTGTGTGTGTGTGTGTGTGCACAGAGATTGTGGAGTTTAATGAGTGTGGAAAGAGAGAGGATCGTTTGGCCAAGAGCCCAATACTGCGTATTGTTGGTGGGCTTCCTGGAAACTCTCCCTGGACAGTCAGTCTCAGAGACAGGTCAGTCTGAGACAGCCGTCTTCATAACCTCTCTGTCTCCCCCTGTAAGAGCCCAGTCTTCATCACCTCTCTGTCTCCCCCTGTAAGAGCCCAGTCTTCATCACCTCTCTGTCTCCCCCTGTAAGAGCCCAGTCTTCATCACCTCTGTCTCCCCCTGTAAGACCCCAGTCTTCATAATCTCTCTCAATTAAATTCAGTGCAGTGGACTTTATTGACATGCCAAGTAAAATTACTTACATTGTCAAAGTATACATATAACAAAAATGGTGGGACCAATAGCAATAAGGCATCGATAATCTCTCTCTCTCCCCCTGTTAGAGCCCAGTCCTCATAACCTCTCTCTCTCTCTCTCTCCCTGTTAGAACCCAGTATTCATAACCTCTCTCTCACCTTGTTAGAGCCCAGTCCTCATAAGCTCTCTCTCTCTCCTTGTTATAGCCCAGTATTCATCACCTCTCTGTCTCCCCCTGTTAGAGCCCAGTCCTCATAACCTCTCTCTCTCTCCTTGTTATAGCCCAGTCCTCATAACCTCTCTCTCTCCCCCTGTTAGACCCCAGTCTTCATAACCTCCCTCCCTCCCCTTGTTAGAGCCTAGTCTTCATAATCTCTCTCCCTCTCTCCACGTTAGAGCCCAGTATTCATGACCTCTCTCTCTCTCCTTGTGTGCAGGAAAGGAAACCATTTCTGTGGAGGCTCCCTGGTTAGCGCCAAATGGGTGATCAGTACTAAGCAGTGTTTCTCCTCTTGGTATGCTTTATGATTTATAAAGCATTTACATGTTATTGTTGTTTTTTCAAACACAGTAAAATGAAAAAAAAGTGTCAAATCCAATACCTTTTAAAAGAACCAGATCTAGACTCTAAAACAACAAGCCTAAAATAACCTCAAATGGTATAAATCTCTTGAATGTGATGAGGATCGTTGGTCAGTGTGTGTTCCTCTATGTGCAGCTATGTTGACCTTCCGGGGTACTCGGCCATGATGGGGACATTGTTTCGTAACCCCATAGTAGGAGAGCCAGACCGACAGACTATCCCTCTCACCAAGATCGTCTGTGGACCCTCTGAGTCCCAGCTGGTCATGCTACAACTGGAATAGTGCGTACACACACAAACACGTGCATGCAGCGACACACACACACACACACACACACACACACACACACACACACACTAACCACATACGGTACACACGTACAGTATATCGTACACATACAGTATATCGTACACATACAGTATATCGTACAGTACCTAAGCAATATTATCATACCACTTTTCCAACTAGACCACCCAATATGATTTAACAGAAAACCCATTTAAATCCACATTCAGCTGTCTGATGCTCTTTCTCCTCTTGCTCTTCCTTAGCCATGCCCAGTTTAACGAGCGTGTGTCTCAGATATGCCTGCCCCCTGAACGCTACATAGTTCCAGAAGGAACCCTCTGTGAGATCGCAGGCTGGGGGGAAACTCAAGGTAAAGTAGAGCTATGCTCATAATTGTAACACTTCAATATTATTTACTCACATTCCTCCATATGAATCTTTAAAGGCACCCACCAGAGGGCAATGCCGCTCCTATTTCGGTGTAATTCCTGCTTGTTTAGGTTCCACCTCCGAAGAATGACACAGGTTACTTATACATACAGTATTCACTAATTGGGGGTGGGAAAGAACGTTGTGGGAATTTCCATATGGAGTCAGTGTAGCTATCAGGCATGCTAACCTTAGCTAGCCAACTTGCTAACCTTATCTACCTAGCTAAAGTTATCAGTTGTTGCTGTTTTTTTTATTTTATATTACACCGTATTCAAAAGATTAGCAAGTTGGCTAGGCTGGTTCTGGCGCAGGATTTGTCATAAGCATTTAGAGAGAACTACTTGGAAACTAGTGTCTTTGATTTCGCCATCTAATGTTATCTCCAAAGTTTTGGCATCTTCCCTAAGACACATGCATTTTTGTACATTGTAATGGACACGGTGCAACCTTTTGTAGGTAGGCTTCTGGCAGGCTTTGGCTGCAGCACAGAAATGCCAAGTCCTTGCTCATGGTTCTCACAAAGGAAGTGAAATGATAGACTTGAATGACTTTGCTCCTGATTCACGTCTCAAATAACATGTAACAACACCCTGAGCACATCGGACACAAAATACCAATACAAATGTAACAATAGCACAACAAAATAAACAAGTTCCTTGAATTGTCTTTTGTGGGTGCCTGTTCATTATACGATAGACAATTATATATATACAGTTCCAGTTAAAAGTTTGGACACACCTACTCATTCAAGTTTTTTTTTTTTACAATTTTATACGTTGTAGAATAATAGTGAAGACTTCAAAACTATGAAATAACACATATGGAATCATCTAGTAACCAAAAAAGTGTTAAACAAATCAGAATCTATTTTAGATTTTAGATTCTTCAAAGTAGCCATAATATGGACTTGGTCTTTTACCGAATAGGGCTATCTTCTGTATACCACCCCTACCTAGTCACAACTTAACGGATTGGCACAAACACATTAAGAAGGAAAGAAATTCTACAAATTAACTTAACAAGGCATACCTGTTAATTGAAATGCATTCCAGGTGAATATCTCATGAAGCTGGTTGAGAAAATGCCAAGAGTATACAAAGCTATCATCAAGGCTACTTTGGGTGGCTACTTTGAAGCTTCTAAATATAAAATATATTTTGATTTGTTTAACACTTTTGTGGTTACTACATGATTACATATCTGTTATTTCATATATATATATATATATATATATATATATATATATATATACAGACTAGGAAAAAATATGTGAAAATTGACAAATTATCCAATAGATTATGTAAATTGTCTGGTAAAAAAAGTGGAGGTGCTAAGGCAAAAAGCTGTTTGGGTCATTCATGAATAGGAAGAACTTTGCAGGTGTTTCTGATTTAATTGCTGGTTGGTGGTAACACTGAAATAAAATCTAGCCCTGAAAAGAAACGTCATATCATAGGGGAAACACTGACTGTCACGCCTACTCCCGCTCCGGTGCTCAACGTCGTTAGTCATCTTCATTACGCACACCTGCTCTCCATCATTACCCACACCTACTCCCCATCATTACCCACAGCTGCTCCCCATCATTACCCACACCTGCTCCCCATCATTACCCACACCTGCTCCCCATCATTACCCACACCTGCTCTCCATCATTACCCACACCTGCTCTTCATCATTACCCACACCTGCTCTCCATCATTACCCACACCTGCTCTCCATCATTACCCACACCTGCTCTCCATCATTACCCACACCTGCTCTCCATCATTACCCACACCTGCTCTCCATCATTACCCACACCTGCTCCCCATCATTACCCACACCTGCTCCCCATCATTACCCACACCTGCTCCCCATCATTACCCACACCTGCTCTCCATCATTACCCACACCTGCTCTCCATCATTACCCACACCTGCTCTCCATCATTACCCACACCTGCTCTCCATCATTACCCACACCTGCTCTCCATCATTACCCACACCTGCTCCCCATCATTACCCACACCTGCTCTCCATCATTACCCACACCTGCTCCCCATCATTACCCACACCTGCTCCCCATCATTACCCACACCTGCTCCCCATCATTACCCACACCTGCTCTCCATCATTACCCACACCTGCTCCCCATCATTACCCACACCTGCTCTCCATCATTACCCACACCTGCTCTCCATCATTACCCACACCTGCTCCCCATCATTACCCACACCTGCTCTCCATCATTACCCACACCTGCTCCCCATCATTACCCACACCTGCTCCCCATCATTACCCACACCTGCTCCCCATCATTACCCACACCTGCTCCCCATCATTACCCACAGCTAGACTTCATCATCACCTTGATGACCTTCCCTTTATTTAGCCCTCAGTAGCCTCAGTCATCAGGCAGTATTGCTTTGTTTTCATTCACGGCTTCTCGTGTTTTGTTTATCTTCTGCGCCTGCTTCCTGACTCCCGGCGTATACGTGACATTTGCACAAACAAAAATCAAAAGTCTTCACTTCGGATTTCCCACTTCAAGCCCAAATATATCATAATTTGACTTGAACAGTGACTTATTGACAATAATCATTGTGCAACATCATGTGCAAGATATGAGCACCATCTTTCAGTTACATTTTTTTAAATTTCTGCTCTTGTGGTAGTTTAAACTTCCATATATTAGCCTCATCATATTTCTCCTGTTGTATTCATTATATCTTTCCTTCATAATGTCCTTTTATATACCACCATCCTATAGCTGCATTACAAATCAAAGGAAGAGGCGTTGCCGTGCCTTCTTCACGACTGTGTTGGTGTGTGGGGACTATGTAAATTCCTTAGTGATGTGGACACTGAGGAACTTGAAGCTTTCGACCTGCTCCACTACAGCCCCATCGATGTGGACGAGGCGTACTCGGCCCTCCGTTTCCTGTACTCCACGATCAGTTCTTTTGTCTTGTTGAGGGAGAGGTTGTGTTCCTGGCACCACACTGCCAGGTCACTGACCTCCTGCCTATAGGCTGTCTCAACTTCGTCGTTGATCAGGCCTACTACAGTCGTGTCGTCAGCAAACTTAATGATGGTGTTGGTGTCCTGCGCGACCACACAGTTGTGGGTGAACCGGGAGTTCAGGAGGGGCCTAAGCACGCATCCCTGAGGGGCCCCCTTGTAGAGAGTTAGCATGTTGAATGTGTTGTTGCCTACCCTCACCACGTGGGGGCGGCCCGTCAGGAAGTCCAGGATCCAGTTGCAGAGTGAGGTGTTCAGTCCCAGGGTCTTGGCCTTAGTGATGAGCTTGGAGGGAACTACAGTGTTGACCTGTAGTCAATGAACAGCATTTTCACATTGGTGTTCCTCTTCTCCAGGTGGGAGAGGGCATTGTGGAGTGCAATAGAGATTGCGTCATTTGTGGATCTATTGGGGCATTATGCAAATTGGAGTGGGTCCAGGGTGTCTAGGATGATGGCGTTGATGTGAGCCATGACCAGCTTTTCAAAGTATTTCATGGCAACAGATGTGTACTACGGGGCAATAGTCATTTAGGCAGGTTACCTTGGCGTTCTTAGGCACAGGAAAAATGGTGGTCTGCTTGAAACATGTAAGTATTATAGACTGGGTCAGGGAGAGGTTGAAAATGTCAATGAAGACACTTGCCAGCTGGTCAGTGCATGCTCTGAGTATGCGTTCTGGTAATCCGTCTGGCCCCGCGCCCTTGTGAACATTAACCTGTTTAAAGGTCTTACTCACATTGGCTATGGCGATGCTCTCATGCATGGTTCAGTGTTGCTTCCCTTGAAGCGAGCATATGACCAGGGCCCGAGTTGACCCAGGTCAGATTACATGGTCAGGAAAAACATCTGAACCAAATTTATGAAATGTTTTCTGCCCTTGAAGTTATAAAGTATCTGCTTTACTAATGTAGCATGTAAATTAGAGTGTTTCAGATCCTGGACCAAAAGATAGTGTTGTTATTTCCAGTACCACTCAGCATATGTCCTCCTCTTCCTCATTGTCTCGTTCTCTCTATCTCATCCTCCTTTCCCCCTCTTTCCCTTTCTCTCTCACTTTCTTAGGCACTTCTACAGATGACTCTGTGCTCAATGTGGCTCAAATACCCGTTCTAAGCAACAAGGATTGTAACAACTACTTCCGGGGTCGTGTTCGGGAGAACGAGATGTGCACCAACTCCTTCCAGGGTGGGGTGGGTGCCTGTGAGGTAGGTTCCGTGTGTTTCTGAGTTGTAGGATCTGTCTATGAGCAATGGTTTGTTTGTATGAGAGAGACTGAGATTGATGGTGAGCGAGAATGATAAGATAACTTTATTTTAGGATATTAATTATGTGACACAGCCAAACTCAACATGTATAGATGAATGATCTTAATTTGAGCCAGTTTGCTACTGAAGGAAAATAATCCTGCAGCAATGTGAATTATTATGTGGATTATAATTAATGGAAATATTTGTAGGGGTTGATACATTTTTTGTAAGGAAAAATCAAGTCTGAAATTTAAAACTTCAGAAGCCTTTTAAACCTCAAATAAACTACACGTTTTAATTGTCCCACATAGCAGGAAAGTTCTGCTGTGTGACAATGATCTAACAGTGATGTGTTCTTTCAATGTGACCCCCAGAGAGATTATGGGGGCCCTCTGGCCTGTCAGAACAGTGACTGCTGGGTGCTTGAGGGAGTGATCATCCCCATGAGGCGCTGTGGACACCCAGGCCAGCCTAACATCTTCATCCGTGTCTCTGTCTATGTGGACTGGATTAAGAAGGTCATGGAGATGGCTTAGCCACAAATACATGATGTCACCAAGCAGTGACTGGCTCTATGTTCTACTGGACTGCAATACATTTATCCACTTTCACCCCCCTACCCATAGCTCACAATCCATGACCACCTAATTGTGATCCGTGACCGTCTACATACAATTAGTTAATATACACTTGAGTATATCAGATATTAGGAACAGTATTGATTTGCCCTCAGAAAAGTCTCAATCCTTCGGGGCATGGACTCTACAAGGTGTCGAAAGCATTCGACAGGGATGTTGGTTGACAGCAGTACTTCCCACAGTTATGTCAAGTTGGCTGGATGTCCTTTGGGTGGTGGACCATTCTTGATACACACAGGAAACTGTTGACCGTGAAAAACACAAACCGATGCACACGGCACCTACTACCATACCCTGTTCAAAGGCACATAAATATTTATTCTTGCCCATTCCCCCACTGAATGGTACATAAACACAATCCATGTTGCAGTTGTCTCAAGGCTTAAAAATCCTTCTTTAGCCTCTGTCCTCCCCTTTGTCTACACTGGTTGAAGTGTATTTAACAAGTGACATCAATAAGGGATCATAGCTTTCACTTGGATTCACCTGGTTAGTCTATGTCATGGAAATAGCAGGTGTTCTTAATTGTTTGTACACTCGGTGTATAATGTTGTGTGTTATTCTACAATCTTATGACAACAATATAAGATAAAAATAACAATGTTTTCCCTTGTCTTCTGTCTACGTGTGATCAAAAACAATATTAGGCATTTTGATCTGAACAAAATAACTATAATCTTGTGGTGATTACATTACATATTGAACCTTGGCACTGACTTCAGGATGTGCTTGTGAAGGACATGCCTCCTTAACCTCATGCTTCTCAACAGCGTTCCCACACCCTTCACTAAAACTGCTGACTACCAACCCCTCCACCCCCCCACCCACCCCCCTTCCAGTATCCGATGGAGCTCCAAAATACCAAAATATCCAGCCTCTAAAGAAATCCCTCATCTGCCTTTTTTTATGCCTGCCCGCACCTCTAAAGACATGCCTTTGTGCCTCATGCAGAATAGTATGCGTTGCACATTCTTTCTGGTTCTATAGGAGGAGTTTTGTAACTCGGTCCTGATGAGCCCACGGAATTCAGATTAAATACACCTCAAGATCAGAGTCCAGCGGAATCTCACACACCAGCCTGCAGAGGGGCAGTGAACTAACTCTCTCCCTGTCTCTCGCTCTTGCAGTCTCTCCCTCTCTCTAACACTCACTCAAACACACACACACACACTTTAGCACATTCTTATTATTATACACAGACAAATATAGATACTCGCATATCCACATACAGTATTCACAAATACACACGTACTCATTTACACATAGAACCAAGATAATTAAACAGACTTTGTGCACTCTGATTCAACAAATAAGTTTAGCAAATGACTGCTGATTTTACTGGCTTCGGTCAGTTTCAGTGGCAGTTTGGCAGTTCATGCTGCTCACTTTCGTGAAATTATGTTTATAATAGATGACTAATCAAATACTTATATGACTTATAGTTCTCATTTATACTGCAGATAGTTGACTAAATTGTTTATAAATGAGTAACAAAGGAACTCAAAAAATCTCAAGTCATGCCCTCTTCTGACTATATTTTAGGTTAAAGCATTTTATTCCATGTGGCAGAGAACTTGTAATTTCAATTGATCTTATCAATATGAATATATCACCTTGTTTTGAGCAAGCTGACTCATTTGGCTAACATGCCTTTTTAGGTCATATGGGGTTTTCTTTTCTGTAAATTAGTTTTCTTTTCATAACTGTTTGAGTAATTCATTGTTATTCTCAATAACCCATACCTGTATACGTGTAGCCTATAAAGCATTTTCATTATGCGTATGAGTGTTTTCAATTTAAATGTTTTTAATTTTTTATTCTACACTGTAAAAAACAAGAAGATGTTGATTCAACATACAATTGTATGGCAACCAGCTGCAATAGAATTGTGAGATTGCTCAATATTTGGGCATATACTGTAGCTGAACCAAAATACATTCTCCAGTTGAATTGTATGTTCACTCAACTTTAGATTTTAGGAGTTGAGTGTACATACAATTCAACTTGAGAATTTATTTGACCTTTTTGCATATTTCCCAGTGTGCCTATCGAGCGATTTGTAGTTACCACCCATGTCTGTATTTGTTAGAGACAGACACATATATGTTGTAGTCAATGGTTTTCAGTCTTGTAGCTTTCACCAATTGTGTGTCTAAGTGAATATGTTGTTTTTTAAATTAAACTCTTTATGACAGTGCATTACATAATAGATACATAAGGCCTTTCTTTGAGGGCTTAGTTACACCCTAACGCAGCAGTTTGAAACTCCTGGTTTACAGGCAAAGTGATGTGTAGTTCCTATTGGAGAACAGTTAGAGTGAGGATATCCAACAATTGGAACTTTTAATCATCTGCATCCTGCATTCAGAATTACTTCTGGAGTAGGGAAGATTGATTATTAAGACGACCTAAATCATATAAACTGGAATAGCCATCTCAGAACTGGGTGCAATAAGTCCAACTACTAACACATTGGATTAGTTTAGAAAAATGTATGTTTGTGTAGCATAAGAGGAATCAACCAATGTGCATGCAAAAACACAGGTATTGAAACAAACAATTCTGAAAATCAACCTGCAATAGAGCATGCTGGGCAATATAATAATGATGGCTGTTGTTTTGAGCAAAAATGAACTTAATTATTTTTAATCGGGAGGTGCTGGAACAAAAAGTGAGCGCGAGAGGGGGGTGACTTGTGGAGTTCCGAGGTACCGGAACACATGAGGATAAAAGTTACCTTTATAATAAAGCATTGCATACATTTCATTGCATATGCGTAGTGGCATCGAGCAGTAGAGTAAAGGCACTTACAGAAGCTGCACACATGGGGAACATTTTTAGTAGCCTGGGGTCTGGAAAAATGTGTCCTTTTATAAACGCATTTCATACAATTCTACATAATTTTACATGACTGAAGACTTTGTCAGAATCTTTTTTAATACCGCACAAATGATCGAAATGGCAGGCTACTTTGACACTGACAAGCTAAGAATCTGAGATCAATAAAAAGGACCTTGTCTTGAGTCCATCAATAGCCTAGGCCTCAGTGTGTGGAGACAAATATTGTAGGCTACAATATGAGGAGGAAATTATAATCCTAATAGTGCTTTCCAGTTTCACTGACTCACCCAAAGATGAGCAGCTCACTTGCTAGTGATGGCCTGTGAGCTCGTGCCGAAAGCCTCTCTCTCATTTGTAAAACAATATTTGGAAGTTGATCAAATATTTTTGTAGCCTACAGCATAGTCTTCTCTAAACCTGTGTTTTCCCTCAATTGTATTTGAAATATTGTGAAAGGCCTGTTTTGCCTGCCTGCTGTTTTTTCACTGACAGATTTCTTGTTTGTTCCAGACTGTAGGCTATTCCGTGTTATTGGGTTACAATCCACAGCTAGGCAAGCTATTGATCCTCTGTGGCAAAATTATTGGCCTTCCCGAGCTGAAAATCAAATTTTTCACATTGTTTTTTTGTGGGGACAGGAGAATTAAGAGGTAAATCGAATTAACTTTGATCACTTTTATTCTAGTTTTTACAATGCAAAAAGTTAACATTATTTTTCATGCCAGGAGAGGTACCGGATCTGGCCAAATAGGTTCCGTGACAAAACAGGGAGGTGCTGGATCCTGTTCCGGCAAGATCCGGCTCAAATTAAGCACTGAATTTAGGTCACTTTCAGCAGAGTTTGATGAGTAAACAAACTTTAACATATTAGCTCGAATTCTTGGTT
Source organism: Salvelinus fontinalis (assembly GCF_029448725.1). Lineage (NCBI taxonomy): Eukaryota > Metazoa > Chordata > Actinopteri > Salmoniformes > Salmonidae > Salvelinus > Salvelinus fontinalis. The sequence goes on from NC_074667.1 coordinate 58,267,463, forward strand.
TGAAGTCCCTTCAACTCATAGAATAACGCAGATTAAACAATTGTTTACGTACAGTGTAGGACCTATTTTCATGGTATTGTACAGTGGTGCAAAAAAGTATTTAGTCAGCCACCAATTGTGCATGTTCTCCCACTTAAAAAGATGAGAGAGGCCTGTAATTTTCATTATAGGTACACTTCAACTATGGCAGACAAAATGAGAAAAAAAAATCCAGAAAATCACATTGTAGGATTTTTAATACATTTATTTGCAAATTATGGTGGAAAATAAGTATTTGGTCAATAACAAAAGTTTATCTCAATACTTTGTTATATACCCTTTGTTGGCAATGACAGAGGTCAAACGTTTTCTGTAAGTCTTCACAAGGTTTTCACACACTGTTGCTGGTATTTTGGCCCATTCCTCCATGCAGATCTCCTCTAGAGCAGTGATGTTTTGGGGCTGTTGCTGGGCAAAATGGACTTTCAACTCCCTCCAAAGATTTTCTATGGGGTTGAGATCTGGAGACTGGCCACTCCAGGACCTTGAAATGCTTCTTACGAAGCCACTCCTTCGTTGCCCGGGCGGTGTGTTTAGGATCATTGTCATGCTGAAAGACCCAGCCACGTTTCATCTTCAATGCCCTTGCTGATGGAAGGAGGTTTTCACTCAAAATCTCACGATACATGGCCCCATTCATTCTGTCCTTTACACGGATCAGTCGTCCTGGTGCCTTTGCAGAAAAACAGCCCCAAAGCATGATGTTTCCACCCCCATGCTTCACAGTAGGTATGGTGTTCTTTGGATGCAACTCAGCATTCTTTTCTATTTTTTTTTTTTTTTTTCAAATTTTTATCCCCTTTTCTCCCCAATTTTTGTGGTATCCAATCGCTAGTAATTACTATTTTGTCTCATCGCTACAACTCCCGTACGGGCTCGGGAGAGACGAAGGTCGAAAGCCATGCGTCCTCCGAGGCACAACCCAACCAAGCCACACTGCTTCTTTAACACAGCGCGCCTCCAACCCGGAAGCCAGCCGCACCAATGTGTCGGAGGAAACACCGTGCACCTGGCCCCCTTGGTTAGCGCGCACTGCGCCCAGCCCGCCACAGGAGTCGCTGGAGCGCGATGAGACAAGGAAATCCCTACCGGCCAAACCCTCCCTAACCCGGACGACGCTAGCCCAATTGTGCGTCGCCCCACGGACATCCCGGTCGCGGCTGGCTGCGACAGAGCCTGGCAACTCAGCATTCTTTGTCCTCCAAACACGACGAGTTGAGTTTTTACCAAAAAGTTCTATTTTGGTTTCATCTGACCATATGACATTCTCCCAATCTTCTTCTGGATCATCCAAATGCTCTCTAGCAAACTTCAGACGGGCCTGGACATGTACTGGCTTAAGCAGGGGGACAGGTCTGGCACTGCAGGATTTCAGTCCCTGGCGGCGTAGTGTGTTACTGATGGTAGGCTTTGTTACTTTGGTCCCAGCTCTCTGCAGGTCATTCACTAGGTCCCCCCTTGTGGTTCTGGGATTTTTGCTCACCGTTCTTGTGATCATTTTGTCCCCACGGGGTGAGATCTTGCGTGGAGCCCCAGATCGAGGGAGATTATCAGTGGTCTTGTATGTCTTCCATTTCCTAATAATTGTTCCCACAGTTAATTTCTTCAAACCAAGCTGCTTACCTATTGCAGATTCAGTCTTCCCAGCCTGGTGCAGGTCTACAATTTTGTTTCTGGTGTCCTTTGACAGCTCTTTGGTCTTGGCCATAGGGGAGTTTGGAGTGTGACTGTTTGAGGTTGTGGACAGGTGTCTTTTATACTGATAACAAGTTCAAACAGGTGCCATTAATACAGGTAACGAGTGGAGGACAGAGGAGCCTCTTAAAGAAGAAGTTACAGGTCTGTGAGAGCCAGAAATCTTGCTTGTTTGTAGGTGACCAAATACTTATTTTCCACCATAATTTGCAAATAAATTCATTAAAAATCCTACAATGTGATTTTCTGGATTGTTTTTTCTCATTTTGTCTGTCATAGTTGAAGTGTACCTATGATGAAAATTACAGGCCTCTCATCTTTTTAAGTGAGAGAACTTGCACAATTGGTGGCTGACTAAATACTTTTTTGCCCCACTGTAACTGTATGAGCTGCAGTATCTACAGCTACACTTTTTGAAAACAGAGTTCCAAAGGGGTTCTTCGGCTGTCCCCATAGGATAACCCTTTGAAGAACCCTTTTTGGCTCCAGGTAGAACCCTTTTGGGTTCTATGTAGAACCCTCTGAGTGTAGTGTAGCCTACAGATGTAAAATCTTAATTCGAGCCAGGTTGATACAGCAGGAAAATAATCCTGCAGCAACAGGAAATGTAAATAATTGCGTGGATTATAATTATTGGACATTTTTGTAGGGGTTGATACATTTTTCATAAGGGAAAATCAAGTCTGAAATGTCAAAATTACAAACTTCAGAAGACTTGTTAAACTTCAAATACAGTACAAGTTGAAAATGTCCTGAATAGCAGGAAAGTTCTCCTGCAACAGGGTGATCAAATTAAGAACCTACATCTGTATGATGCCCATCACTCATAAGTGGGTGGTCCAATGAGCAAGGGGCGTGTTCGACTGTTTCACCCCTCCTCTATGGTAGAGAAAGTATGCAATGTTCCTATATGATGCAGCTCCAACCCCCATCATACTTCAACTGGGGTATTCGTGACTACGAGGATACGACAGACAAACGTAAGATCACACACAGACTGAGTGAGATAGAGGGGAAGAGGGAGAGAGAAAGAAAGAAAGAGACATATTGTTAGTTCATTCCAAGATAAACTTTATTCAATTAACTGTCTGTAAGATTAAGAAATCGTTAGACTAAAATATAGACTGAATAGTAAACTTTCCTACAATTCCATCGGTGTTTTTATTAGGTAGTCTAGTTTAACAATAAAACCAGCTGGTGGGAGCAAGGTAGGTGAAGCATTTTACCCTTCCTATAGGCCTGCCTACAGGCTATCGTTTATTTTTCTACAGTAACATTGTTGCTATTTTTCTCTTCAATTTCATTAATATGTTACTACTCAATCGTGTATTCGGATCATTCAGATTAAGTACAACGGTTACCCGCAGACAAACTGCTGTCCTTCGATTCGATATGATTTGCTCTCTACCTGCATCTTCTGCTGTAAACACATGGCTTTCGCGCCGGCTGTAAATTAAAATAAACTCATACAGGTTACGTAATAATTATGTAAAATTAATTGAATATCCCTTTTAAACATGTATTGACGATGCAGTGTAGGTCTACGATATAGACTATGCTGTAAAGATAAAAATGCACAAATAGTTTACTTTTCTCTTGTGTGATCTACTGTATCGTTATTATAGCCCAATGTTAGTCCTGCTCCATTGGACACCATACCACTGCTCTAACCTATATTTTATGTTGGTAAGTGGCGCCTTTTAAGTCAAGTAGACCTAATTTGTTTACAGTCCAAAGTTCAAGTTTAAAAGTATAACATAAGAGACGTGACAGTTTGAATGTAGGCTGCCTGACACACATTCTGGTAGTTTTAAAAGAATGCACAGAATGTGTTTTTATGGTTGCAGTTGCCGCCCATATGGAAAAAGTACATTCAGTCCTCCTAGTTCACTGCCAGCAACATAGTTAAACGAATCGTCTCCTGCTATGCAAAAGTATCTGTTCATAGACTTCACCTGTATTTAAAAACATTGCAGCCTACTCCTGCAGACAGACAAATTCAACTCCCAATTTCCTGCTTAAATGTATTTGTTGGTAAAGAAAAGCTACAGTGTATATCAATGCAACAAGAAGATATATCTCCTTTTTGATTGGTCTGAGCTTGAGCTTGGAATTCTGATTATGTTCTACATGTTTCTATAATTAGTCAAAACACAATTCATTAATTAATGAAGGCATGAAACGCAGATGAAACGTACATTATTCAAATCAATTGAGTGTCCTTTAATCCCTCTAGTTTTTAGTTATTAGTGAAATGAACAAAAGTAACCTGTGTAGCAGCAAAATATTTAGCACTGAATTGTAGCCTCCAATATCTGTATGCAAAGTGCAGACAATATTTGATTTGGAAGGTGAGATTTGATTTGGAAGGTGAGATTTGATTTGGAAGGTGATACAGTATTCAATTTGGAAGGTGATATTAGATTAAAGGCACATATGAACTCAAGTACAAAGTAACTGAGAAGCCCATGTTGAAAGCACTGTACATAATCACATATTCTCATAATCTAACAAATATGTCAACAAGCAGGCATGTAGCCTATATATATACAGCCTCACAGACATAGAGTAGATAACCAATAATAACCGGTACAGACTGGATGGATTAGATCTAAATGTTGAATGGGATACTGAGTTGTGAATATCTCTGCTACTTATAGTTACTGCAGACTGAGATAATGTTTCCCTACGTATGCCAAACCCCTGTCTGTGTTCAGATGAACCTGCAATGGCTGGTGCAAAGGCTTATATAAAGCAGTTCTCACACTTGCTCTGTGACTGACTGCAAGACGAAAGCAGTGTGGCCTTTCATAATGATTTTATGAGGTTCAGAGAGAGAGGAGGAAAGTGTATTTGTATCAACTTGTCCAGCCCCCAGTCACATTGGGACAATACAAAGATTATGCACGATAGTATAAACTATGTCTTTACAATAGGCCTACTAGAAAGAGGCCGCCCAAAACTGACTAGCTAACCTGAGCCCCCCTTTTACTTCCCAGGTGTCCTACCCCCTGCCATTCAAGTCTGCCCCTCCCTAACCCTCTGCCCTGAGGCCTGATCTCTGGGCGTCCATGCCCACACCCCCATTTTACTGCGCTGGTGGACAGACACAGGGATGAGCAACAGTGGGACCAAGGAGCCGTCACCACAGCGAGGCGTGGCCCAATCACCTGCCTCTACACCTCCACGCAGGGGCCGGGGTCGCCCACGGAAACAACAGGAGGTTGGACCACCACAGAACCCTCCACATACATACTTCATACACTGTACTTCATTTGAGCTAGTTTGATGAGCAGGAAAATAATCCTGCAGCAACAGGAAATGTGAATAATTATGTGGATTATAATTAATGAAACATTTTATAGGGGTTGATACATTTTTCGTAAGGGAAAATGAAGTCTGAAATTTCTAAGTGGATATTATAAACTTCAGAAGCCTTTTTAAAAATCAAATACACAAAAAGTGTCCTGCATTGTAGGAACATTCTCCTGTAACAGGGTGATCAAATTATGATCCTAAATCTGTATATGACACAATAACTGAAATATGTCACCCTGTCATAAGCAGCAACCCAAATGCACATTTTAACAACTGTGGTCTGGCATAGGTTTTCTATACAATGTTATTGAATAGAGTGGAGCACAGCTGCTTTGGCTATGGATAAAGTCAGAGTGACAACCATGGCAGTTCCTGATTTTGCTTCATCTCTCCCCAGGAGCCCACAGGCCCCCCAACTCCAAAGAGGCCGAGAGGACGACCCAGAGGAAGCAAGAACAAAGGCCCTCGTGCCACACCCAAGGTAAGATCATCTTCTCATGTTCATGGATATCGTCAACATGAAATATGCAATAAAAACAAAGAATCCAACTAGGCAGAGGAGCTGAACAGAAAATAATAACTGTAGGAATAGGGTTGTGAGTAGACATTTTGTGTATATAATAAACAATACAATCATCTCTGCTTTATCCTCCATCATTTCTGTGTCAGGAAGTAGAGCCTGTCGGGGAGAGAAGACCAAGGGGCCGGCCTAGGAAATGGGTATGAGACTAACATACAGACTCACTCAAGCACACACATGTAATGAGGCCTACTGATATGCGCCTCAAATGTACGCCCCTAGACTCCTATCTCTCTTTGTATTCTAGAAATGCACAACTTCAGTCCTTAAGGCAGTGTTTCACAAACTCGGTCCTGGGGTCCCCAAGGGGTGCACGTTTTTTTTTTCTACACAGCTGATCAAAGCTTGATGATTAGTTGATTATTTGAATCAGCTGTGTAGTGCTCGGGCTTAAAACAAAATATACACCCTTTGGGCTCCCCAGGACCAAGTTTGGTAAGTGCTGCCTTAAAATATCCATAAGAGTCTTTTTAAGCTAGAGATATATATATTTTTGCATGGGCTGTATCTCAATCAAACGCAACCGCCCAAGTCGGCCTTCCGCATCTGCGGTGGAAAGTGGCAGAGCTAAAGCTCTGTTTGTCAGACCAGGAGACATTCCGAAAATTGATCTTCTCACAAAAACTTCTGTCGTGTCCGAACAGTTTCTCCATTTTGCTCTACAACCCCCAGAAGCCTCACAGGAGTCATCTGAAGTCGATAGATTCGATGTGCCAACTTCTGTCTGTAGCGTCCAAACCGTTTGGGCTACAAACTAATATGACCCCACTATGGAAAGAGGAGACTCACAAACATGATGTTGTTCTCCGTTTTGCTCTACAACCCCCATAAGTGTCACGGGACTCTGAAGGTAACCAGGTACCATTATCAAAAATGAATGAAAGTATTGAAGTAGTTTTGTGCCCTCCAAAAAAGGGGTTAACCGTGTGTCCAAAATATAAATATATATTTCCTGAGCTTTCTTAGATCTCCTAGATATAGGACAGACACTTCAAAACCTTATTCCCTATGATTTATTTTTGTACTGTCTGTTTTGTCGTTTAGGGGGTGGCAGATAGCCTAGTGGTTAGAGCGTTGGGCCAGTAACCGAAAGGTTGCTAGATCGAATCCCCGAGCTGACAAGGTAAAAATCTGTCGTTCTGCCCCTGAACAAGGCAGTTAACCCACTGTTCCTAGGCTGTCATTGTAAATAAGAATTTGTTCTTAACTGACTTGCCTAGTTAAATAAATAAAAATAAAAATGTGTTTATGTGGGCTGTGAGCAATTTCAACAACAAAAAAATGTATACCTAAAGGGGTCCTAAAATTCCAAATCAAATAGCTAAATGATCCATGGTATGACCATCTGGCAACAATGATTTAAGGGCAATAGTGCCCTCTGTTTTTCCTGATTGGTGTCAGTAATTGGCAGGAGCATTCCCTAACCTGGTGTCCTAGTTCTGAATCATGGATGGTAACTTTGATAGGGGTGGGGGCCACAAAAAATCTGAACTAATCATGAGGGGCCGCAGTGGCTCGCAGGTCTGCTTACCCTCAACCATACCAACACATGCAGTCAGAACCAGTCCTAGACTTTTGGTGGCCCTAAGTGAAATTCCCCTCGTGGGGAAGATATGATATCTGAGTGAGAGTGACGAATAAAATCAATGGGGACCCCCTGGTTGGTAAGTTTAGGCTGACTCACCAATCAAAAATGTTTTGCTGACATGGGCTAATTGAGTGACTGTCAGTGACTGACATAACAAGATAAAAACTGCTGATGCACAGCCACATTTCGAAATTGCACCTTGTGTATTCTGCTATTCAAACTCTCAACAGTAATTTGAGATCCCGACTGAGTTGCCCATCGTTGGTCTAAATCCCTCAAACTCAACTCTGGACTTCAAAGCCATTGCTTTTCGTTGTTCACATTTAAACAGGGACTGATTTAGACCTTGGGCACTAGGTGGATGCAATTAATTATCATTTAGAACAGAAAACCGTCAGGCACCGGACCTCGTAGGGTAAGAGTTGAATAGTCCTGGTCTAAATCATTCAGTGATTAAAAGTAAACCATTGCAGCCCTTGACGATTGAAGTTGTCAACCGCTGGCCTGCATTGTGCAATGGAGAGTTTGACTGATTGATTGAACAACCTTTCTCTCTTCTTTTTCTCTCACTTTTATTCTTCTCCACAGCCTCAGAGAGTAGTTCAAGAAGTTGTCCAGGAACAGCAGGTAAGAAGGAGTACACCATAATAGGTCATATTATGTTTCTATTCTTCAATTTATCCTCTTAGCTATTGTACTTGAGCACTACTTTCATGGAGGATGAATATGAACTTCCGTTCATATAGCACCTTCTTTTAGAGAATCAACGTATTACACCAACACTGGCACAAAAAAAGAGGCCAATGTCATTCAACTTCCTCATCCATCTTATCACAATCTTCACTGCAGAACCAAGTTTCAAAGAAGTTAAAACACATTAAGAACTGAAACCATAGACAGACTCCCTTTTTCAGACACAGACATGCGAATGAGACGAATGAGTCAATGCTGAGGGGAAACCTGATATAACCGCTCTCTTCCCCTTTCTTCTTGGTTTCCTGACATAACCGTCTTCTCCCTAGCATTTCTTGGTCTCACGTACAGACCTATTTCCCCACATGTACAGAATCACTCATTTACACACTCATACAAGTATATCACTACTCATTACACAAACACATGTGCACGCAAGCACTCGCTCTCACACATGCACACATACATGTACATACTAATGTCTGTATTTTTGTGTCTTTTCACAGGGTCCTTCAGAAGAAACCGAGGAGGGCCCCTCACAGTCACAGTCTTTACGCACTGAGGCTTCACCATCTCACTCTCCAGCCCAGGAAGAGTCAGAGGGGGAATAGACAATGTGCCACAGTACTACCTCAAGGTTTGGGCAGAGACAAAGAGGTGTATACTCTTAGAAAAAAGGGTTCCAAAAGGGTTCTTTGGCTGTCCCCATAGGAGAACCCTTTTGGTTCCAGGTAGAACACTTTTTGGTTCAAGGTAGAACATTTTTAAGTTCCATGTAGAACCCTCTGTGGGTTCTACATGCAAACAATAAGGGTTCTCCTATGGGGACAGCCCAAAAAAACTTTTAGGTTCTAGATAGCAACTTTTTTTCTAAGTGTATAATCCAACCTCCACTGTCATGAGGATCTAAAACAACAGATAATAGCCCTGCTTTGTAGAACAGTAGGCCTGGTTGGGTTATTGTGCCTGGAGTCTATCCAGCCCTGTGGCTGGGTCAATCAATGATGGACATAGCTTTGGTCAGTTGATTGATTACTAAGGATTTGGTCAATGCGTGCAACAATGCAGTTTGACTGCCCAAACCCTTTCTCATGAACGAGATTGGTTGATGCTGTGTGTTTGTGTGTGCGTGCGTGCGTGCATGCATATGCATGTATGTGAGCACGTACATGTGTGCGTGTATGTGGTGATAATGGTGGTGGGATGGTGGTGATAATGGTGGCGATAATGGGGGTGATAATGGTGGTGGGATGGTGGGGGAAGGGGTTTAAAAAGAAAAGGATGCATTTCAAACAGCGGCTGCTGGGACAAGAGTCATGACCCAATTTACCTTATGTCTGTCCTGATTGTGAAGAAACACAGGGATATTTTGTTAGATATACATTTGAATACATTTTACATTACCATTAACATGAGCAGAAATAAGTCTAAACTCAACAGTGTCCAATTGACATGACATCGGACCACACTCAGGTTTTGTATTTACCTTTATCTTCTCAATACACTCATTAAAACCTCAGGTATTTTGCCTTAATGTAGCTATGCATTTAGCTATTCAGAAACATGTCATTCTACTCAGTTATGATATCATTCTATTTTATTGTGTATAATGCATTTCTGATTTGTTTTTTGACATTCACAATATGACTTGACACACAAACCTCATTCAGACCTCAACTCACCTCAGCCCCTTTACCTTTCAATCTACCTCAGTCACGGAAAAGCAGAGAACTCTTATAGCCTCTCCCCATGCCAAAAAAACGAACACACACACATACCTACTCAGGATACTCCCATACGTACTGTACCCGCTAGCCTCACACTCTCCCTCCCACTTCCATGCTGACAAACTCTTTAAGTGAGTCCCAGCAGAAGCCTTTAGTAGCTCTGATGAAATGTCTGTCATGAGAATTGGTCTATCTACAGTACCTAGGTTCAAAAGGACCCAATATTTTACTGTTTGCTGTAGTTTTTACTTATGTTTTATTTGTTCTATCACAACCTCTGTGAACCCTTACATGCTCCCCTCTTAGCTTTTTACATAAGATACGTCATAATTTAATTTCATGTTCTCACTTTCACACTGCAGATATGTTAGATTAACAACCATACCATTTGATGAATTGATGTCAGTGACATGTGAGACATGAAATAGTGAGATAAAAGTTAACATTTAGTATTTAGTATATGTAGTATATGCATTTAGTATATGTATTTCTGGAGAGGGTGGACTTGGCCACATGCAGTCTTTTTCTGTCAGTTGCAAGTTTCTAACCTATACTCTGTCTTTTTCTTGTTAATTCACCTCTTTGGCTGGAATCACTGTTTGCCATGTGGACCAGGTCTGAAACGAGTCTGTTTTTGGCACTGAACACTGTCCCAGAGGGGTGGCTGACTGATTTTAGCTTTGCTTATCCCATGCGATCTTATGAGACCTATAGAACATATATCTGCTGTCCACTCATCTCACTAGGTTCATAACAGCATATCGTACAGGTAAATAAACCCGAAGTACTGCATTGTGATGTCAGTAGAAGTGCCTCCTAACCTAACGTCATACCTCAGCAATGTCAGGATATCTACTGTCTATATTATGTTGACAGTGTTGCTCTATGAGCTTACTGATATAGATACAGTATATTCAGTGTGTGTGTGTATATATAAGAACACATATCTTAGGAGTTTGTCATGTGCTTGTTGTAATGCTTTATGTACAAGGGCTTTTAAATATTGAGTAGTGTAGTTGGGTCCTGTTATCTTGTAACATCTCCAGTTTTTAAGCTTTTCATATTTTTTGCAACATTTGAAAATGTGTCCCTTTCATTTCAGTCTCCTTGATCATACACTTCATGAAGATTTATTTTCAATGTAATCCATTTTAACTTGAATACACAACTCAAAAGGGTGTTTTTTAGTTTGCCTCTGATCTGTCTCGCTTTATGGTGTGTTTTTGCATGAGTGTAGAGGTGCTGCTTGGTCTGTCTGTTACCAATAAAAGTATCACATAGCTATGTTCGTTTGTCATGTATTCATCAAAAAGTAGCAGCACAATAAGTGGTCGTCAAAATACTGTTGGTTAAATACTGTATCTTTAAGTGTATAGAAACCAATGTTGCTGCTTTATTACTTGTTATAGAGGAAACATACTAATACTTTATTACTTATAGAGGAAATATACTAATACTTTGAGGGCAAAGGGAGCGATAGAGACAGAAGTGCTGAAAGACACATTTTGGATGTGTGGACAGGGGTATAGTAATTTACAGTACCGCAGGCAATGTCCTCCAGATCTCCTGATTTCTAGTTCTCCAATGTGTAGAATGTCCATTCCCTCGTTGTTCCAGGTCTCTAGTCCACCACCATTATATAAGCAGTAAAAAGTCTACATTTTTGCATAACCGTTTTAGAGGAGTCTCTTCTCAAATGTGGTTGTCTACATTTAGCAGCAAAATACGAACATGTGGAAATTAATACATTCTAGACAAAGTTTTCAATGAAGATGGATGTAGGAGTTCTACCACCAATATCACTTAACTACAGAGAAAGACAGTGATCCAACAAAGTGATCCAACACTACCCTTTAAGTATTTGTGCAACAAATAACAACAGGTACAAAATCCTTAGTTCAATACAGTTCACCTAATTTCCCCATATATCCCACCATAGTCACTGGAGACAACTTAAGAACTGTAGACGATGTGGACTAATGACAATGATGGCAGAACCTCACAGTTAAACTATGACTACGTTACAACTTAAACATCAGAATTCCCTTATAGCCCAGCCTGAAAAACATCCCCCAGACATCTGTATGTTTCCATGGCCTTCATTCCAGTTTTCCTTTTTTTCCTGAGCAACGTATCTCAATGACGGAATAGCTAGTCCCCTTCCCACTCCCTCCAGTCCCCTCTTATGCATTTAAGAGTGTAGTTATGCATTGAGACCGTTGGCTACGTCCGTGAAGACCAGGCGACTGGGCCTCTGTGTCGTCCCCTGGGAGGTCGTGAGAGTCTGGGGGGTGGGGGGGGGGGGGGGGGGGGGGGGGGGGGGGTGTTGACTGTGAGACACAATAGTTGCCATGGTAATACTAGAATCATCCACCATAACTTTGTAATGCCATGGCCATAAGGGGTCATATGAACAGATTTTTCCTTTTGGAACCAATGAATAATGAATCTTCCACTGCTGTGATTGCTTATAACATTTGTTTTAGTAATGTAGCGTTAGGGAAACAAATCAATGGGTGGAGAAGTGAATTGAGTACTTAAGATATCTACTGTATGTTAATTTGGAAGAGATAATTATGTAGTATTTGTCAGTGTAAAGAAAACCAGTACTGCCACACACATATTGTTATAATCACATGCATAGCCTAGTCATGTTAATCACAAGGGGAAAATTAGGAAATCAATAATTTTGGGACATTTAGGAGCAGTGAGATGAGAGTGATAGGCAGTAATCAACGTTATTGATGGTATTAGGCACACAGAGAGAAGATGTGAAATGAGGGTATAGGTGTGTGTCACTCCAGTGTAGTAGAAAAGGTTGTGCATGTGTTTACAGTGGTATTCTGTTGTAATCTTTGAACTTGTTGTATGTAAATGGAGAATAATTAACACGGCAAGGTCCACACGTAGTATTTAAGTGTTTTTTGAAAGGGTAGCTTAAGAAAAATGCAACAACAGACACAAATTAGACTTTACCACATTACTTATTTCCATTTTGCCTATTGTCAAAACTTTCAAGAAAAATTTCAATTAATATGAGTATAAAATAGCAACTGGTTACTGGTAATGTAAGCACTGTAATCACAAAGCTCTGTTGGAGTACATTAAGATGCTCTGAACCTATAGATTTATGAATCCTTTGTAGATAAACATAGATGAGATCCAGTAAGATCCAGTAACTGTAGATCAGTGAGCAATAGATCACTGCAGGTTATTAAAGCTGAGTCTAAACATAATGTAACCATCAAGACTTGTATCATCGTAGATCTACAGTAGAGGATCAGTATCACTAAAGAGGGGAGTGTAGCCGGGGCACTGCTTCAGACCTGTGTCATATACTACCTTGTTATTGGGTCCTGTGAGGTTGTGGTCCAGTAGTTCCTGTTCCAAGTCATCCTGTTCCTCTGCCGGGTCAAAGTTATACATGGGCATCAGCTGGTGCCTCAGCTTCTCCAGTCTGAATAGTGAACACAGGGCAGGAGGAAAGTAATAGTTAGAAAAATGCATCTATGTAGTATTGAAACCTTTAATGAATTGTTAGAAACACATTACATTTTAAATGTTGGTCATTTAGAAGACACTCTTTTCCAGAGTGACTTACAGTTAGTGCATTCAAAAAAAAGTAATAACTATAAACTTGGGTTACTATACAGATCTAAGAATGGTTTTACTATATCCATTCAAAATCATTTACTAACCCAACTGCTGCTTCCTATCCTACACTATGGTGACGTCATCTATCAAAACAAAACCAAGACCTTACTTTGTGAATTAGATGTCATTTATAACAATCTTTTCAGATTAATTATTGGATGCCGTTATAAGACTCATAATTGCACAATGTATGAATTACTAAATTGGCTGTCACTCCAAAACAGAAGACAGTAGTTGCCTTATACTTTTTATTTCATTGTTATTATCATTAGACAGTAGTTGCCATATCATTGTTATTATCATTAGACAGTAGTTGCCATATCATTAATATTATCATTAGACAGTAGTGTCATGTTTTTGATCATCATGTCTTGTCCCTGTGCTTCCCTCTGCTGGTCTTATTAGGTTCTTTCCCTCTTTTCTATCCTTCTCTCTCCTCCTCCCTTTCTCCCTCTCCCGCTCTCTCTCTATCGTTCCGTTCCTGCTCCCAGCTGTTTCTCATTCTCCTAACGACCTCATTTACTCTTTCACACCTGTCCCCTATTTTTGCCCTCATTAGAGTTCCTATTTCTTGCTCTGTTTTCCGCTTCAGTCCTTGTCGGATTCTTGTTTGATGTTTGCTGTTCAGTGTCCTTGTTCCGCCCTGTCGTGTTTTTGCCTTCATCAGATGCTGCATGTGAGCAGGTGTCTAGTGGTCGCGTCTCCAGTCGTTCATCTCTACTGACGAGAGGATTTCAGTTTTCCTGTTTTGTTTTTACCTTAGATATATCAGGAGTATCGTTTTTTTCTAAGACTGGAATAAAGACTCTGTTTCTATTATGTCGCTTTTGGGTCCTCCTTCATCAGCATAACAGAAGAATCCGACCAAGAATGGACCCAGCGACTACGGATTCTCGCAAGACTGCCATTGAGATCCAGGGAGAAATGCTCGGTAGACACGAGCAGGAATTGTCTGCTGCTCGTCATGCCGTTGAGACCCTGGCCGCTCATGTCTCCGATCTCTCAGGACAGTTTCAGAGTCTTCGTCTCGTGCCACCAGCTACTTCCTGGTCTTCCAAGTCTCCGGAACCTAGGGTTAATAACCCACCTTGTTACTCTGGGCAGCCCACTGAGTGTCGCTCCTTTCTCACCCAGTGTGATATTGTGTTCTCTCTCCAGCCCAACACATACTCAGGAGAGAGAGCTCGGATCGCTTACGTCATATCGCTCCTGACTGGTCGGGCTCGGGAGTGGGGCACAGCTATCTGGGAGGCAAGGGCTGAGTGTTCTAACGTTTATCAGAACTTTAAGGAGGAGATGATACGCGTTTTTGATCGTTCTGTTTTTGGGAAGGAGGCTTCCAGGGTCCTGGCTTCCCTATGTCAAGGTGATCGATCCATAACGGATTACTCTATAGAGTTTCGCACTCTTGCTGCATCCAGTGACTGGAACGAGCCGGCGTTGCTCGCTCGTTTTCTGGAGGGACTTCACGCTGAGGTTAAGGATGAGATTCTCTCCCGGGAGGTTCCTTCCAGCGTGGACTCTTTGATTGCACTCGCCATCCGCATAGAACGACGGGTAGATCTTCGTCACCGAGCTCGTGGAAGAGAGCTCGCGTTAACGGTGTTTCCTCTCTCCGCATCTCAACCATCTTCTCCCATCAGCTCAGAGACTGAGCCCATGCAGCTGGGAGGTATTCGCATCTCGACTAAGGAGAGGGAACGGAGAATCACCAACCGCCTTTGTCTCTATTGCGGTTCTGCTGGACATTTTGTCATATCATGTCCAGTAAAAGCCAGAGCTCATCAGTAAGCGGAGGGCTACTGGTGAGCGCTACTACTCAGGTCTCTCCATCAAGATCCTGTACTACCTTGTCGGTCCATCTACGCTGGACCGGTTCGGCTGCTTCCTGCAGTGCCTTGATAGACTCTGGGGCTGAGGGTTGTTTTATGGACGAAGCATGGGCTCGGAAACATGAGATTCCTCTCAGACAGTTAGGGAGGCCCACGCCCATGTTCGCCTTAGATGGTAGTTCTCTCCCCAGTATCAGATGTGAGACACTACCTTTAACCCTCACAGTATCTGGTAACCACAGTGAGACCATTTCCTTTTTGATTTTTCGTTCACCTTTTACACCTGTTGTTTTGGGTCATCCCTGGCTAGTATGTCATAATCCTTCTATTAATTGGTCTAGTAATTCTATCCTATCCTGGAATGTTTCTTGTCATGTGAAGTGTTTAATGTCTGCTATACCTCCTGTTTCTTCTGTCCCCTCTACTCAGGAGGAACCTGGTGATTTGACAGGAGTGCCGGAGGAATATCATGATCTACGCACGGTCTTCAGTCGGTCCAGAGCCAGCTCTCTTCCTCCTCACCGGTCGTATGATTGTTGTATTGATCTCCTTCCGGGGACCACTCCTCCTCGGGGTAGACTATTCTCTCTGTCGGCTCCCGAACGTAAGGCTCTCGAGGATTATCTGTCTGTTTCTCTCGACGCCGGTACTGTGGTGCCTTCTTCCTCTCCCGCCGGAGCGGGGTTTTTCTTTGTTAAGAAGAAGGACGGTACTCTGCGCCCCTGCGTGGATTATCGAGGGCTGAATGACATAACGGTTAAGAATCGTTATCCGCTTCCCCTTATGTCGTCAGCCTTCGAGATGCTGCAGGGAGCCAGGTTCTTTACTAAGTTGGACCTTCGTAACGCTTACCATCTCGTACGCATCAGAGAGGGGGACGAGTGGAAAACGGCGTTTAACACTCCGTTAGGGCATTTTGAATACCGGGTTCTGCCGTTCGGTCTCTCTAATGCTCCAGCTGTCTTTCAGGCATTAGTTAATGATGTACTGAGAGACATGCTGAACATCTTTGTTTTTGTTTACCTTGACGATATCCTGATTTTTTCACCGTCACTCGAGATTCATGTTCAGCACGTTCGACGTGTACTCCAGCGCCTTTTAGAGAATTGTCTCTACGTGAAGGCTGAGAAGTGCGCCTTTCATGTCTCCTCTGTCACTTTTCTCGGTTCTGTTATTTCCGCTGAAGGCATTCAGATGGATCCCGCTAAGGTCCAGGCTGTCAGCGATTGGCCTGTTCCTAAGTCACGTGTCGAGTTGCAGCGCTTTCTCGGTTTCGCTAATTTCTATCGGCGTTTCATTCGTAATTTCGGTCAAGTGGCTGCCCCTCTCACAGCTCTGACTTCTGTCAAGACTTGCTTTAAGTGGTCCGGTTCCGCCCAGGGAGCTTTTGATCTCCTCAAGAAGCGTTTTACATCCGCCCCTATCCTTGTTACTCCTGACGTCACTAAACAATTCATTGTCGAGGTTGACGCTTCAGAGGTGGGCGTGGGAGCCATTCTGTCCCAGCGCTTCCAGTCTGACGATAAGGTTCATCCTTGCGCTTACTTTTCTCATCGCCTGTCGCCATCGGAACGCAACTATGATGTGGGTAACCGCGAACTGCTCGCTATCCGCTTAGCCATAGGCGAATGGCGACAGTGGTTGGAGGGGGCGACCGTTCCTTTTGTCGTTTGGACTGACCATAAGAACCTTGAGTACATCCGTTCTGCCAAACGACTTAATGCACGTCAAGCTCGTTGGGCGTTGTTTTTCGCTCGTTTCGAGTTCGGGATTTCCTATCGCCCGGGGAATAAGAACACCAAGCCTGATGCCTTATCCCGTCTCTTTAGTTCTTCTGTGGTTTCTACCGACCCCGAGGGGATTCTTCCTGAAGGGCGTGTTGTCGGGTTGACTGTCTGGGGAATTGAGAGACAGGTAAAGCAAGCACTCACTCACACTGCGTCGCCGCGCGCTTGTCCTAGTAACCTTCTGTTTGTTCCTGTCTCTACTCGTCTGGCTGTTCTTCAGTGGGCTCATTCTGCCAAGTTAGCTGGCCACCCCGGCGTTCGGGGTACGCTTGCTTCTATTCGCCAGCGGTTTTGGTGGCCTACTCAGGAGCGGGACACGCGCCGTTTCGTGGCTGCTTGTTCGGACTGCGCGCAGACTAAGTCAGGTAACTCTCCTCCTGCCGGTCGTCTCAGACCGCTTCCCATTCCTTCTCGACCATGGTCTCACATCGCCTTAGACTTTATTACCGGTCTGCCTTCGTCTGCGGGGAAGACTGTGATTCTTACGGTTATCGATAGGTTCTCTAAGGCGGCACATTTCATTCCCCTCGCTAAGCTTCCTTCCGCTAAGGAGACGGCACAAATCATCATTGAGAATGTGTTCAGAATTCATGGCCTCCCGTTAGACGCCGTTTCAGACAGAGGTCCGCAATTCACGTCACAGTTTTGGAGGGAGTTCTGTCGTTTGATTGGTGCTTCCGTCAGTCTCTCTTCCGGATTTCATCCCCAGTCTAACGGTCAAGCAGAAAGGGCCAATCAGTCGATTGGTCGCATTTTACGCAGCCTTTCGTTTCGAAACCCTGCGTCTTGGGCAGAACAGCTCCCCTGGGCTGAGTACGCTCACAACTCGCTTCCTTCGTCTGCTACCGGGCTATCTCCGTTTCAGAGTAGTCTTGGTTACCAGCCTCCTCTGTTCTCGTCCCAGCTCGCCGAGTCCAGCGTTCCCTCCGCTCAGGCTTTTGTCCAACGTTGTGAGCGCACTTGGAGGAGGGTCAGGTCTGCACTTTGCCGTTACAGGGCGCAGACTGTGAGAGCCGCCAATAAACGTAGGATTAAGAGTCCTAGGTATTGTCGCGGTCAGAGAGTGTGGCTTTCCACTCGTAACCTTCCCCTTACGACAGCTTCTCGCAAGTTGACTCCGCGGTTCATTGGTCCGTTCCGTGTCTCTCAGGTCGTCAATCCTGTCGCTGTGCGACTGCTTCTTCCGCGACATCTTCGTCGCGTCCACCCTGTTTTCCATGTCTCTTGTGTCAAGCCTTTTCTTCGCGCTCCCGTTCGTCTTCCCTCCCCCCCTCCCGTCCTTGTCGAGGGCGCACCTATTTACAAGGTACGGAAGATCATGGACATGCGTTCTCGGGGACGTGGTCACCAGTATTTAGTGGATTGGGAGGGTTACGGTCCTGAGGAGAGGAGTTGGGTTCCATCTCGGGATGTGCTGGACCGTTCGTTGATTGATGATTTCCTTCGTTGCCGCCAGGGTTCCTCCTCGAGTGCGCCAGGAGGCGCTCGGTGAGTGGGGGGGTACTGTCATGTTTTTGATCATCATGTCTTGTCCCTGTGCTTCCCTCTGCTGGTCTTATTAGGTTCTTTCCCTCTTTTCTATCCTTCTCTCTCCTCCTCCCTTTCTCCCTCTCCCGCTCTCTCTCTATCGTTCCGTTCCTGCTCCCAGCTGTTTCTCATTCTCCTAACGACCTCATTTACTCTTTCACACCTGTCCCCTATTTTTGCCCTCATTAGAGTTCCTATTTCTTGCTCTGTTTTCCGCTTCAGTCCTTGTCGGATTCTTGTTTGATGTTTGCTGTTCAGTGTCCTTGTTCCGCCCTGTCGTGTTTTTGCCTTCATCAGATGCTGCATGTGAGCAGGTGTCTAGTGGTCGCGTCTCCAGTCGTTCATCTCTACTGACGAGAGGATTTCAGTTTTCCTGTTTTGTTTTTACCTTAGATATATCAGGAGTATCGTTTTTTTCTAAGACTGGAATAAAGACTCTGTTTCTATTACGTCGCTTTTGGGTCCTCCTTCATCAGCATAACAAGTAGTTGCCATATCATTGTTATTATCATTAGACAGTAGTTGCCATATCATTGTTATTATCATTAGACAGTAGTTGCCATATCATTGTTATTATCATTAGACAGTAGTTGCCATATCATTGTTATTATCATTAGACAGTAGTTGCCATATCATTGTTATTATCATTAGACAGTAGTTGCCATATCATTGTTATTATCATTAGACAGTAGTTGCCATATTTTTTTAGTTACTAAGTGTTCTTTGTTTGTTTCAACATTTCAAATAAATAAATATATAGCTATATGAGACAACCACATATCATAATCATAGTAAGTCAATTTTTCCTAAAATAGTAATCAGCTAAGTCAGTGCTAGTAGGAAAAGAAAAGTGTGAGTGTTATTCTTTTTTTATTTTTTAGGGGAAGGGGGGACACCGTGGGATTTAATCAAGATACTTGATTAAGGTAGGTTTTCAGAAGTTTTCAGAATATGGGCAGGTACTCCTCTGTGCTAACGTCAGCTCGTTCAACTTTTGTGTTCCCAGGACAAAGATTACTGACATTTTTCTCTTAATGCTATAATTATTTGGATATGCATGGAAGGTAGCCCACCCTTTCACAAATCTGGCTGATAACTTCAACTCTTATATAATGAGGAATTTCAAGGAACTTCCTCACCTCTTCCGTTTCCTGATATACAGCATCTGGGAGTGGGAGACGTGGTGGGGCACAGAGAGTCACACATATCATTGTTAATTAGATAAGAGGAGGAAATTCAACTCATTCATACTGTGTACACTGTCGTGACAAACAGACATATTTTGTGGGCATGGAAACTAGGTAGTGACTGAAGCGATTGCTTTCTTACCACGACCAATGTCAGGCCAATTACAGTGATGATGCCAAAGGGCAGCAACACCATGCCCATCTCAGAGCCCTCGAGCTCCAACTCTGGCAGCTTGGTGGCATTGAAGCTTGTCTCGTTGGTTGTTGTTATAGTAATGCTAGTGGTCATGAGTTTTGTCCTGGACTCTGTGACATTCTCCTGTTCCATCCTGGCGTCCGTTGTAACAGTGAAAATAGGGGTCATGGAGGTGCTGGAGACAGTGGAGAGAAAGCTAGCGGTGGTCTTGGCCGTAGTCATATCCATGGTTTCAGCTAAGAGGAAACAACAAAGTCATGTGGAGAGTTGTCTTGTTGTGTCCCACTGCTCTGCTTGTCTCAATGTGACTCTTGTCTGTATCTCAGGTGTGTCACAACAGCCACAGGTTGGCTCTTTCTGGACTGAGGTCTGCTGAAGCATTAGGAATGCATTGAGTACACCAGAAGACACTCTCCAGGCAGAACCTGAAACAGATCATTTAACACCGTCAGATCAGAAAACAAACAAACATATTATGCACACTACAATAGCATATCATATGGCTTGGTTGGTTGTAGGTTGGTTTTGTGTGTGTGTAGCATGTTTGAGGTCTGAAATACACATATGTCAAACAGGAGGGCACTTTCATTCTGATTCTGATCAAGGCAAAACCTCTGATCACCTACTGAACGCACCCAGGTGTTAATCTTTTTGTGAAATACTGAAACAAATTGGCACCAAGGTGCATCCTCCATAAAAACTAAACTAGATGCAAAATATTTGTGTGTATTTTTCACAGTGCTCATGACATGACACGATGTTCGCCTCGTAGAAGTGTGTATTTGTAGAAACAGATAAAAGCATATACGTCCCCACCCCTGGTTCCATCAGATTAAACCCAAGAACCTGTTGTGCCGACAGGGCAGCAGTGGGTGTTGTGGGCAGGATGTGGGCACCAGAAGCAGAGAAAAGGGTGGCAGAACATAGCAGAGAAAATACAGAGGAAAACCAACCCTAAGAAATTCAGCACACTTTGTTAGGCAATGTGTCAGAAGGTGTGCTGTTTACACAGTCGCTCCAAAGTTTGCACACATACAGTAGCACTGCACAACCACACACACACCACCCTTTATATAGTTTATATAGTATTTGCTTATGATGATTTATAAAGCATGCACAGTATATAAACCTTATAAAGGGCTAGTGTAGGCTTCATTAAGCCTTCATAAGATATCATTAAAGTGTGAGCCAGAGGGTCAGTGTATTGACATGCTGAATTCTGCCATGTACAATAGTATGGCAGACATGATACAATCTACTATAGTCTCACACAAATAAAATAAAATTGTATTTGTCACATGCTTTGTAAACAACAGGTGTAGACGAACAGTGAAATGCTTACTTAGTATGGGCCCTTCCCAACAATGCAGAGAGAAAAATATAGAAACAATTATAACACAAGGAGTAAATACACAATGAGTAACGATAACTTGGCTATATACACAGGGTACCAGTACCGAGTGGATGTGCAGGGGTATGGGGTAATTGAGGTAGATATGTTCAGGTAGGGGTAAAGTGACTAGGCAACAGGATAGGTAATAAACAGTAGCAGCAGCTTATGTGATGAGTCAAAAGAGTTGGTGCAAAAAGGGTCAATGCATATAGTCAAGGTAGCTATTTGGTTAACTATTGATCAGTCTTATGGCTTGGGGGTAGAAGCTGTTCAGTGTCCTGTTGGTTCCAGACATGGTGCATCGGTGCCGCTTGCAGAACAGTCTGTGATTTGAGTGGCTGGAGTCTTTGACAATTTTTTTAGCCTTCCTCTGACATTGCTTGGTATAGAGGTCCTGGATGGCAGGGAGCTCGGCCCCAGTGATGTACTGGGCCGTACACACTACCCTCTGTAGCGCCTTGTGGTCGGATGCCAAGCAGTTGCGATACCAAACACTGATGCAGCCAGTCAAGATGCTCTCAATGGTGCAGCTGTATAACTTTTTGAGGAACTGAGAGCCATGCCAAATCTTTTCAACCTCCTTCATGACTGTGTTGATGTGTGTGGACCATGTTAATTCCTTACTGATGTGGACGCAGAGGAACTTGAAGCACTCAACCCTCTCCACTGCAGCCCTGTCAATGTTGATGGGAGCGTGCTCGTCCGTCCGTTTCCTGTAGTCCACAATCAGCTCCTTTGTCTTGCTGACATTGAGGGAGAGGTTGTTGTCCTGGCACAGCTCTGCCAGGTTACTGACCACCTCTCTATAGGCTGTCTCATTGTCGTCAGTGATCAGACCTTCCACTGTCATGTCGTCAGTAAACTTAATGATGGTGTTGGAGTCGTGCGCAGCCATGCTGTTGTGGGTGAACAACACCATAGTGCTTGGAAGAAGACTATGGTGTTGAACACTGAGCTGTAGTCAATGAACTGAATTCTCACATAGGTGTTCCTCTTGTCCAGGTGGGAGGGCAGTGTGGAGTACGAAATAAATTGTGTCATCTGTGGATCTGTTGGGGTGGTATGTGAATTGGAGTGGGTCCAGGGTGTCTGGGAGGATGGTGTTGATGTGAGCAATGACCTTTCAAAGCATTTTATGGCTACAGATGTGAGTGCTACGGGGCGATAGTCATTTAGACAGGTTACCTTTGCGTTCTTGGGCACAGGGACTATGGTGGTCTGCTTGAAACATGTAGGTATTACAGACTGGGTTAGGGAGAGGTTGAAAATGTCAGTGAAGACACCCGGCAGCTGATCGGCACATGCTCTGAGTATGCGTCCTGGTCATCTGTCTTGCCCCGCAGCCATGTGAATGTTAACCTGTTTTAAGGTCCTACTCACATTGGCTATGGAGAACGAGATCACACAGTCGTCAGGAACTGCTGGTGCTCTCATGCATGGTTCAGTGTTGCTTGCCTCGAAGTGAGCCGTGAAAACAAAGACACATGAGCCATCGCCGGTCCCACCTCAGAATGCAGCCTGCCAGCTGTCTGTCTGTTTATTCATATAATGAGGAACATGTGCAGTGCAAGATCTCAACCAATCACAACCCAGAGCCAGTCTCAGCCTTTGTCACTGTCCAATTGGAGATCAAATACAGTACAAAGACAGTCAACATAACATTTCCATAATATAGCACGTTTCTCAAGTTAATCATCTCTTATTGTCCTTTTCACACCATGAAATGTTGCACAGTGATCATTCCTCTGTAAGTCAATAAGTATAAATACGGCAAACGCCTGACTTTTAATCCTGCCAACATGACATGCAAGCTCGTCTTAATTGCCCTCCCAGATTAGGGGTATGTACCTACCTTTCCTTGATGTGATTTCCGCAATTTTTTAAAAAAGGAGCCGTAGTAGGTAGCCAGATAGAGGGGTAATATCCTAGGGAAAAGGAACGTTTCCCCTCTCTCTACCCCTCCTCTCTCTACCCTTCCTCCTCTCTCTACCGCTCCTCCGCTTATCCCTTCTGAGGGGGTGTTTACATGGAAAACACTTTTTCTCACCTCCTGCTCCACTCCAGACATAGCAAGCCGACCCCTGGATGATTCCCCGTCTATCTCTTCTTTAGATCTGTTCTCCTATCCTGGCCCTTGTGTTTCAGATAACAGTAGCCGCTCCAGGGATGCTGCAACCAGAGCCCTGTGATCCAAAGCTCCCTCCCCATCCCTCCTGTGATAGGTCGGCTGGGGTGAAAGCAGCAGCTGGCGTTGGCTCTCTGAGCCGTCCATCTGGCTTTATAGGGATGAGAAGGGGATTTAATGGTTGGGGAGACCAGATGCTGTCAGGCCAAGACGGATGATTATATCCGGGTGGCTGGCCTGGGGAAATTAACCCTATGATGTCACATCCTCTAACAGGCAAGGGACTGGGGATTCTCAGTGAGGCAAATGCGCTTTCAATCAAGCCCTTTTAATTCATAGTACAGTTAGGTTGTAAGGATTTGTTTGAGTTTTGTAATTTTGAGAAATCATACATATGAGATACTATATTTTACGCCAAAGGTCACCCATAAGAATTCAATTCAATCAGTCAGCACACAACGCAGTAATAGCCACATCTTTATTTTAATGAAAACATCTGCATACTTGAGGACCAATATTGGGATAAATTGTCCTGTTTTATTATAATACATTATCAAAACAGGTGAAGCATGATGTTCAGGACAGTAACCAACACGGTCAACCCTGACCAACATAATGTTCTCTCTTCATTTCTGGCTTCTTTGATTCACTTAGCTCATTTTGAAGGAGTCTGTAGTCATCATGGCCACCGATCATTTTGAGAAGAAAATCAGATGCTTTAAATTAAGGTTATTTGTTCAAACTTTTTTATCCAGGTTAGTCTCAGTGAGATAAAATTAATATAATTTTGAGAGACTGGTCTACTCTTACTGTCACGCCCTGGCCTTAGTTATCTTTGTTTTCTGTAGTATTTTGGTTAGGTCAGGGTGTGACAGGGGGGATGTTTGTGTTTTTGTCTTGTCTTGGGTGGTTGTAGTGTCTAGGGGGTTTTGTTAGAGTGTATGGGTTTGTGTTGAGTGTAGGTATCTAGGTATGTCTATGGTTGCCTGAATGGTTCTCAATCAGAGACAGCTGTCATTCATTTGTCTCTGATTGGGAGCCATATTTAAGGCAGCCATAGGCATTGGGCTGTTGTGGGTAATTGTCTATGTGTAGTGTCAGCACTATTTTGTTTGTATAGCTTCACGGTCGTCTGTTTGTTGTTTTTGTTCGTTTGTTTGTCGTCTTCATAATAAAAGAAGATGTATTTCTCGCACGCTGCGCCTTGGTCCTCGATTCATAGTTACGACGATCGTGACACTTACCTTCATAGTCGATGGTTCCATCTCAATCTTTATCTGGCTCCATCATCTGCTCTGCCTCTAACTCATTCAGTGGTTCTGATGCATTCATCAACACATACTGTACCTGCAAATAGAGGTGGTTTGTTACTGATTCTTAAAGTTCATTTAAGTTCATATTGAGGAAAAACAGGCAAAAAGGTCTCTAAACTGGAACCAAGCAATAGATGCTGTAGGTAATGTTAGGCTTACTTCAATATATTCCACTCAATATATCCCTTGGCCTCTTTGTCAAACACATTGAAAGCAGCTCGTAGCTCTAGATCTTGGCCCTTTGCTCTTTCATGGGCCAATGCAATTAGACCCAGGAAGCTACGGTTAAAGGTACCCTTTCCTGTGATGACATAAAAACAAGTAATAAGGAAGATATTACTACTAGCTAGCTGTATATAAGAAACAGAATTTGACAGCCTTCGTTATCCAATTTCCTTTGATGTATTTTTAATAAATAGAAATAAAGAAGGAAAGTATGTCTTTAACATCGTTAGTGGAATCAGTATATATTAGTACTAGGTGTTTGGTATCTATTAACGGTAGAAATAAAAAATACCTAGACCTGAGTCCTGGTGGATCACATTATTGCAATAAGGCATTGAAAAGGTAAAACACTGACATCTAGTGATGACAGAAATCCTACTATAAATAAATCTCCTAACATGTCATGTTACAGTACAATGCCTTTGATTTTCACATCTCTCATTCTAAAATGAATCTTCACGAAAAAAAGTTTATCAACTGTGTAAGAACAGTACAGTTTGATACAATTCTATACGGAATTTGACAGAATACCAGCATTGTTTGCATTTTTCATCAGCTATAACAGTGTATTGCAATATACAGAATATAATTTTGATGGTGGATAACATTGTATTACTTACTAAAATAAATAGTAAGAGTATATACAGTTGAAGTCGGACGTTTACATACACTTAGGTTGGAGTCATTAAAACTCCTTTTTCAACCACTCCACAAATTTCTTGTTAACAAACTGTAGTTTTGGCAAGTCGGTTAGGACATCTACTTTGTGCATGACACAAGTAATTGTTCCTACATTTGTTCACAGACAGATTATTTCACTTATAAGTTACTGTATCACAATTCCAGTGGGTCAAAAGTTTACATACAATAAATTGACTGTGCCTTTTAACAGCTTGGAAAATTCCAGAAAATGATGTCATAGCTTTAGAAGCTTCTGATAGGCTAGTTGACATAATTTGACTCAATTGGAGGTGGACCTGTGGATGTATTTCGAGGCTTACCTTCAAACTCAGTACCTCTTTGCTTGACATCATGGGAAAGTCAAAAGAAATCAGCCAAGACCTCAGAATTTTTTTTGAAGAACTCCACGAGTCTGTTTCATCCTTGGGAGCAATTTCCAAACGCCTGAAGAAACCACGTTCATCTGTACAAACAATAGTACGCAAGTATAAACACCATGGGACCACGCAGCCGTCATACGGCTCAGGATGGAGACGCGTTCTGTCTCCTAGAGATGAACGCACTTTGGTGCGACAAATGCAAATCAATCCCAGAACAACAGCAAAGGACCCTGTGAAGATGCTATAGGAAACAGGTACATAAGCATCTATATCCAAGTAAAACGAGTCATATATCGACATAACCTGAAAGGCCGCTCAGCAAGGAAGAAGACACTGCTCCAAAACCGACATAAAAAAGCCAGACTACGGTTTGCAACTGCACATGGGGACAAAGATCATACTTTTTGGAGAACTGTCCTCTGATCTGATGAAACAAAAATAGAACTATTTGGCGACAATGACCATCATTATGTTTGGAGGAAAAAGGGGGAGGCTTGCAAAATGTGGCAAAATGGCTTAAGGACAACAAAGTCAAGGTATTGGAGTGGCCCTGACCTCAATCCTATAGAAAATTTGTGGGCAGAACTGAAAAAGTGTGTGCGAGCAAGGAGGCCTAGAAATCTGACTCAAAAAAATTTTGCTCCAAAATTCACCAAACTTATTGTGGCAAGCTTGTGGAAGGCTACCTGAAACGTTTTACCCAAGTTAAACAATTTAAAGGCAATGCTACCAAATGCTAATTGAGTGTATGTAAACTTCTGACCCACTGGGAATGTGATGAAAGAAATAAAAACTGAAATAAATCATTCTCTCTGCAATTATTCTGACATTTCACATTCTAAAAATAAAGTGGTGATCCTAACTGACCTAAAACAGGAAATTTTTACTCTGATTAAATGTCAGGAATTGTGAAAAACTGAGTTTAAATGTATTTGGCTAAGGTGTATGTAAACTTCTGACTTCAACTATATATATATATATATATATGTGTGTATATATATGTATATATATATTTATGTATGTATGTGTATATATATATATGTATGTGTATGTATGTTTATATGTATGTATATATATATATATAGGGAGAATCAGTGCTATTAGTCATGACTAGCAACAGGTATACACTACCGTTCAAAAGTGTGGGGTCACTTAGAAATGTCCTTGTTTTTGAAAGAAAAGCACATTTTTTGTCCATTAAAATAACATCAAATTGATCAGAAATACAGTGTAGACATTGTTAATGTTGTAAATGACTATTGTAGCTGGAAACGGCAGATTTTTTTATGGAATATCTACATAGGCGTACAGAGGCCCATTATCAGCAACCATCACTCCTATGTTCCAATGGCACGTTGTGTTAGCTAATCCAAGTTTATAATTTTAAAAGGCTAATTGATCATTAGAAAACCCTATTGCAATTATGTTAGCACAGTTGAAACTGTTGTCCTGATTAAAGAAGCAATACAACTGGCCTTTAGACTAGATGAGTATCTGGAGCATCAGCATTTGTGGGTTTTATTACAGGCTCAAAATGGCCAGAAACAAATAACTTTCTTCTGAAACTCATCAGTCTATTCTTGTTCTGATAAATGAAGGCTATTCCATGTGAGAAATTGCCATGAAACTGAAGATCTCGTACAACGCTGTGTACTACTCCCTTCACAGAACAGCGCAAACTGGTTCTAACCAGAATAGAAAGAGGAGTGGGAGTCCACAGTGCACAACCGAGCAGGAGGACAAGTACATTAGAGTCTAGTTTGAGAAACAGACGCCTCACAAGTCCTCAACTGGCAGCTTCATTAAATAGTACCTGCAAAACACCAAGAACATACTATTTAATGAAGCTGTCAGTTGAGGACTTGTGAGGCATCTGACCAAGCACACCCACAGTGGAGGCTGGTGGGAGGAGCTATAAGAGGACGGCTCATTGTAAAGGCTGGAATCAAATAAATGGAACTTATCAAACACAACAAACCTATGGAAACCAGATGTTTGACTCGTTCCAATAATTATATTCCAGTCATTTCAATGAGCCTGTCCTCCTATATCTCCCCCCACCAGCCTCATTTGACACACGCAAACACTCTCTCACACACGCACACACATTCATGTAGAAGTACCCAGAAGATACAAGAACACCGTGCAAAACAAATACGGGAAGGAGATTTCTTCATAGTTACTGTTAGTAAAACGTTTACTGTTGACAGGAGAACAAGAGGAGACAATAGGACGAGGTGGATAATTGTATAATAAGGCAGATTTATTCAAGTGTAAAGATATTAGGCAAAGCGTGCGGCACGGCTCTTTCTGTCTGATTTGTATGAAATCGTCCGGAAAGAGGTAGTTTCAAGAATTGTACAGTATTATATAGACAACAAGCAAAGTAGGTAGATCTGCGAGTCTGGCCTTCCGATTGGTCGATCTGGGTCTTGGGTAGTCCTGAACAGGCCTGGTGTCCACGTTCCATTGGTTCCTGAGATAGTTCTTTGTCTTGAGCTCCAACCGTGTGTTCTGTGGTTATTATGGGGGAGGGGAATTATGTGTGTCTGTAGTTGGTGTCCTAATAAGTCCAGCATATGTCCAAGAGAAATGAGGAGTATGTGTATTTTTGTATAAAATATGGCTTATGTTGAAATGTAGTTATTACTAGTTTCCAGTCTCTATTACAATTTCTTACATTACCCCAAAACTCATTGTATTGGATTCATTTGGGCACACAGACAGACAGACAGGCACGCACAACTGTAGTGGGCTCTTGGGATAAACACGCAAACTGATGCAGTCAACTTAAGTTTAAAAAAATGACGCTGTCCTCAGAGTCATTATAGCTGTAGTAGAATACACTTTATGAAGTACTGTAAACCCATAATATACCTAGATTAATTAATTGGACAATTAATTAGATATTTTGCACTGATTATTGGCCTATATTGTTTTTTTTCTCTAAACGAATGCTCAATCTAATTTTGTGTTTATGCGAGCGTTGCTGCAGAGCGTGGGGTTTCCCATAGTTTATTGCAGGGTTACCGCGCCCATCTCGCCGTTTGATTGCCGGGTGAAGTAGTGACTGAGTAGTACCGAGAAAGAGTTTAGGGCGGCCAAAGGGGCAGTGGCTTCTAAATGAAATATACATCGGGAACAGACAGTAGTGAAAATTGATTATTGAGATTGTCAGTTTGCAGCAGGGATCTGTGTCCCGTCATCAGCAGGGAGTGGTGTGATTTTTTTTTACCCCCCCCGGTTGGTCCAGGTTGTTGAAAAAGCTTACTGGCCAGCCTGGTTACGTTTGGAAAGGGTTGCTCCTCTGAAAGCTAGCTAGTTTGTAAACTAGCTGTTCGTTGATGCGTGGATTGGAGGAATAACTACACCGTTACATTTTCCAGTCAATGCTAAATAAACACAAGCCAACGCCAACTGAGAAAAAGGTAGGACGGTCACGGTGCAATGTCGCACATTTGGAAAGCAATAAAATGATTGTGTAATTGTTGGCCGATTTGGTAACGTTGGATTAGCTAGTTTAGGTTACTGTCCGGGGTGGGGTAACGTTGGCATAGACAACTTTAGCTACTTTCCAGCTGCTGCAGACTAGTTCTAATGTTAGATAACTAACTCGGCTGGCTATATCGATCCTAATTTCAGCATGTATATTGAAATACTCGTATATATTGTCAACGTACCTACGGTAACTACCTAGCTATATTTCCTGCCTGGTTTTGCAGGGGACGGGTTGGACCTTGTCCAATTCATGAGAAGTGGACAGCTAACACTTTCTTGGACCAGTCATTAACCAACTAACGTTAGCTAGCTAATTTGGTTAGGTACCTAACTAGCCGAGGTAGACCGCTGCGTTTAGTTAGCTACAGCAATGTTGTCCAGCTAGCTTAATTTTTTCCATAAAAATATTAACCGTGCCTCAATACCCCTTTCATTTAAACTGCATTCAAAACAACCATATTTAACTTGTTTATTAAAAGCGGACTTGTTAGCTGGGTAGCTAACATCTTTGAGATGGACGACTGTGGCCTAAAATGCAAGTGATAACTAGCTAACGTTAGTTATCTGACTTGTCCATTGCTAGTCCTTTATCTTGGGCACTACTCATAATTGGATGTGTTTAAAATAAGTTGAGGCATTGTTAGATATGCCGTTTTGGTATGACCATTTTTGCCAATCTACAACCTAGATAGCTAACGTAGTTATAAATTCAGTTAACGTTAGCTAGTTAACTAGATGTCTGTTAAACACTAACGTTAGCTAGTTTGCTAACTAAAGTTAGCTGGATTGATGTTAAAAAGCACAAACGTTAGCTAACTGCTAGCTGGTAAATAAACAATTTGTACCATTTACATATCCCCCACTTTAACGGTAGCACAATTGCTTTACTTGGCTCTTGT
This sequence comes from Salvelinus fontinalis, assembly GCF_029448725.1. NCBI lineage: Eukaryota > Metazoa > Chordata > Actinopteri > Salmoniformes > Salmonidae > Salvelinus > Salvelinus fontinalis. The sequence goes on from NC_074667.1 coordinate 58,297,800, forward strand.
GGTTTACATCAAATTAAACGGCTACTGATGGCTTTAACGACATGGCTACTTCTAGTTAAGTAGGTAATTAATTGGATTTTCTTCGCCAACACTAGCCAGCTAACTCCTTAGCTAGTTGCTGGAGTAATTTAGCACACGCCTAGCACGGGGGCGAAACGATAGGAATGCTGGATCAGTGTGTTATATTCCCTTTGGGTGGGTGGGTCTTTTCTGTTTGTCTGCCCCCTCTTTCTGATAACCCCCGACGTCCGTTGTCGGAGAGTGAAGTTGGGCTGCTGTCTAGTAGCTAGAATTGAGGTCACTGCTATTGAGCAGGGTTATGTGGTTAGAAATCGTTGAGACATACATTCTGATAATGGAAATTGAGATATAACTACATCTCGGCCTTTTCGCATGTTATATTAAATACTGGGATTGCACATTATTTTCACACGTGACATAGCATGAAAGTAAATCTATCTACGTGTCTAGTTAGCTTCGCTTCTTCAACCCTAGTAGCTAGGCCTATAAACAGCGGCCGAGAACAAGATGGCGTTTGCTGCCTCAGTCTCATGTTTCCATCGATGCAAGACATTAATTAGCATGCCATCGGTTGAGGCTTCTTAGGTGGTCAGTGTAACTGTTTTGGTAGTGGTAGCTACCATAACTTTTACATCATCTTTCAAGCCAGCTATTTAGTTTTTCTATGTAAATGACAGACATCTGGAAGAGATGAGCGGGGGAGTTCTTGCATTTGCAGCATTGTATCTACATTGAGCTTGAATTGTTCAAACAAATATTGTAGCCACATCTGAATCCCAACGGAGAGTGATTCATCAGTTTATTTCCAGGTGACATTCAAATTGGATGCAAATAGTGCTAATGGGATGCAAGCAAATTATTTGTACCACTATATTTGAGCACAACAACTTTTCCCGCTGCAGTCAAATTACATCAGGACAGGAGCGTTTCAAGCTTAATATCCAACCAGGTCTCAGCATTTTGTATCATTCTGTACGTAAATCAGAGACACTCATTTAATATATGTTATGTTTCGTACGGTATGTATAATTTGTTTATGTCCCTCACCCATTTCATATATGTTACAGTTAATATATGCTACGAATTTGCAAGAAGTAATAGGTGGCTAACGTTAGCTAGGCGTTAAGTTTAGAAGTTACGGGAAGGGTTAACTACGTAGTAGTCGCCAATGTCTTTAAGGCTACTTGTAAGCATGTTGTCGTAGAGACTAACCAGACATGCTTTTTTCAGAGTGGAAAACTGATTTCCGACTATGGTGTGAGCTCTTGCCAGCTGTTTTCCTGTTAGTGGGCATAGATTGGATTAAATATTTACTGTCTGTGGATTTGAGCTTTTAGGATTACCGGCTTGGTCAGTGATAGTGCTGGTTATGGTCTTTTCTATGATCCAGCTTTAGCCATATGACATTTGTTGCACTGATATTGCTCTCCGCTACACTTGTATGGCCATTGGTAGGGCTGTGGTGGTCATGACATTTTGTCAGCCAGGTATTGTCATGCAAAAGACTGCCGGTCTCATGGTAATTTTTCGTTAATTAACATAAATACGTTGAGCAAGCCACTATTGCGCGCCTTTGAAACATCTACACAAGTCTAATGAATCAGTTGAATTTACATAATAAACCAATGTATTTATTTTAGGCAGGTCTAAACAAACATGATGTGAAGAAAATGTATTTCAGAAGAGAATGAGTTGGTCTACAGTTTCTGGCAGTGTGCCATGCATAGGCTTGTTTATTTAGCAGACAAAATATTCTTAAGTCCTGTGCCATTATTTTATAGTAAGACTAATATAATTGAACTTGGATATTTTCCCATTCAGAAGCATATTGAGTGTAAAAGTGATCATTTTTAAACAGGTCCTACACGCTAGATTTAGAGTAATTTGACAACTTTAGTTGTGAATAATAAACATTTAGGATGCCTTGAATATCAAAAGATGTATGGGCTGCATGATGCAACTATTGGCTATTGATGATTTGAGAAAGTCTCAAAAAAAGCTTGCGCTCTGTTGCTGCAAACGCTGCTCTCTCGTCAAGTGATTATACTTTAACCCATCAAACTATTCTCAATTGAATCTTGTCTTTACTAATATTACTAGAATTGCACATGATCAAATGTGCAGGAACAGGGGCAGGAGAAGATGTCATCCGTATGTACTCGAATAGCGAATGTAGGACACTTTCTGCTGTTTTGTTTTTCACTCATGTTGGGTAGGCTATTCTGGTTATTTCATTCCACACATCAACCGCTGTTTGAGGAGCATGCAGGATCTCTCCGCAGCACAGGGGATATTTCTTCCAAACTCTGTACCGTGGGGTCTCCAACCCTGTTCCTGCAGCTACACAGTGCTTAATTTAGGAAACCAAGTGAAATCTGTTTGGGATCATTGATAGTAATACGTTTTCACAATGAAACATATTTCATTAAACTGTTGATAGCCCCTCTCTCTGCGTGCTTGAAAGGTATGCAGGGAGGAGATGGAAATGCACGGTGGCGAGATATTCCATATTCTGTACCTAAAGGTAATGTCAACCTATTAATTATGAAAAGATAAAAATGCCCTATTACCAGGCTATTTAAAACCAAATACAAAGTCACTAATTGTAGGCCAACTCGGAATTGGTTTAATTTATGCAAGACCAATTATGTACCAAAGTTTTAAAAATAAATACAATTCTGCCTGCATAATATGCTGTAGACTATGCTACACGCACAATCATTTTTAAATCTTTTTTCTATTTTTCAAGCTTGGGTTCGTTTGTGTGTATACATACATGCATGCATACATACATACATACATGCATGCATACATACATACATACATTAGGGATGCAAAATATATCGGTAAGCATATCGAAATCGGATGATATTAGCTAAAAATGTCAGCATCGGGTCTATGTATAACGCCGATGTCAAAGCTGACGTGCATACCTGTAACATAGGTAGATGACGTAATGATGCCACAAAATACAGAGTTACACGTGCAACACAGAATTCCTAACCTAGCCCACAAAGTCTACTGTGTGGATCTATCTGGAAGTTTCAAAGGAAGATAACAAAAAGGTCATATGCAACGTTTGTGCTGCTATTATTTCCAGAGGGGAGAAAGTGAAATCTTTCAAAACCACAAACCTAATTACTGATTTGATAATGCGTCATCCCCAGATGTTCAGTGACTACTTAGAACAAAACCAGAAAAAAACGAAGTGCGCACTTCCAACAACTAAACAAGTTCAAGGCGAGCAGTCATTTGAAATAGAATTTCAGCGAGACAACTCAAAGGCGAAATCCATTAACGCCAAGATAATGGAATTAATTGCCCTTGACAATCAACCATTCTCTGTCGTGGATGATGTTGGCTTTTGCCGACTGGTCGAGCCCTGGTGCACACTACCAAGTAAGTGCTTTTTTTCAGATGTTGCCCTACCAGAGTTACACAGTATTGTTGAAACACACATCCGTGAGCTACTTGCTATGGGCGTTACTGAGATTAGCTTCATGACTGACATTTGGACCAGCGATGTCAGACCCATGAGCATGCTGAGTCTTACAGCACAGTGGGTCAAATCAAATCAAGTTTATTTTATATAGCCCTTCGTACATCAGCTAATATCTCGAAGTGCTGTACAGAAACCCAGCCTAAAACACCAAACCGCAAGCAATGCAGGTGTAGAAGCACGGTGGCTAGGAAAAACTCCCTAGAAAGGCCAAAACCTAGGAAGAAACCCAGAGAGGAACCAGGCTATGAGGGGTGGCCAGTCCTCTTCTGGCTGTGCCGGGTGGAGATTATAAAAGAACATGGCCAAAATGTTCATAAGTGACAAGCATGGTCAAATAATAATCAGGAATAAATGTCAGTTGGCTTTTCATAGCCGATTGGGTCAACAAGGATTTCGTACTGAGGAAAGCCGTATTGCAAGCTCAAGAATGTGCTTGTTCTCATACCACTACAGCCATTTCAATGGCATTTGAGAACATGTTTGAAACTTGGAAAATCCCCAAGAACGTGTTAATGCACGTAACATGACAAAGGCTTTGGAAGAATGCGGAATCGCCAGCAACTGGCTGTGAATTAAGGTGTTTTGGCCCAACGCAGGATATCTGACACAGTGGAAACGGGTAGGAAGATAGTTGTTCATTTTAAACACTCGCAGCTAGCATACATCCGCCTGCAAGCAGTACAGGAGCAGCTTGGAGTGAAAATGAAAAGGCTTAAGATGTTTCCACCAGATGGAACAGTACTTTTTACATGGAGAGCCTGCTGGAACAAAAACGAGTGCTTGGCGTGTACGCAGCCGACTGAGTTACCTGCAACAATCAGTACAAACCAGTGGACTTTCATTGACATGAACACACTCCTAGCTCCATTCAAACAACTGACTCGCGAAATAAGCTCATCAACTGCGTCTGCTGCAGACGTGATACCCTCTCATGGCATTGAAACGCCTGCTCAACAAAACTGCCAACACAGGCCGTGGGGTTAAAACTTGCAAAAGTACTCTATTAGAGGCTGTGAACAAGTGATTCTGTGGCATTCTCTCTGAGCCTCTACTATGTCGCCACCATGCTCGATGCTAGGTACAAGGACCGCTGCTTCGATGGAGACACGAAACGGGGTTTGTGAAATGTTAGACACAGCTGGACAAGATGGAAATGGACACAGTGACAGTGCGCACCGAAGAAGAGGACCCACGACAGAAGAGGCCATGGACAGACAGAGCTGAAACTTCACTGCTTGACATGTATGATGAAATCCTGGTTGAGAAGAAACGACTAAACAAATGAACAACGAAACAGCACAGCAAGTAAGTGAATAGGTTTTGATTATGTTTTACTTGTAATGGGGACATATGTAGATGCCAACAAAATAATAACTTTTTGGTCAGTGTGTGTCTCCATTAGAGAGACGCTTTGTATTGTCATTTTCTGTTACTACATCGGCCAACATTAGCCAATGTTGATCTATTCCTAATGATCCTTTGGAATGCAAGAATAATGCAATATGTTGTATTCAGAATCTTGGTGCTCCCTGTACTAGTATGGACAGTGAGTGCCTTTTCAGTGCATCTTCACACATTGTAGACGAAAAAGTAATTACTCTTGTGACAAAGCCGAGCAGGTCTTATTTGAAGAAAAACCTCCACCAACTGTTAAAATTGTAAATGGGCAGTCATATTGTAACACAGCCATTTCGTCACTGAAAAAAAAATTGACTAATACCAATGGCTTTTCTGTTTATTCTTGGATGGTATAGGTCAAGATTTTAATTACATTTGAAACAAATTTATTTCTTAAATGAAAGATGAGATGTGTTGTAAATTTGCTCGCATTTTACTAGTCAAGTAAGTTGAGCACATTTTAAAAGTAAGTTATGCAGTTTGACAGCCTAGAGACAGTCATTGTTTTCAAGCAGTTAAAGCTAAAATGATTAACTGCATTTTAGTTTCAACCAATATTTATTTCAAAGCATTTTTAAGTTTCTCCATACAGTCAAGATTGGATAGTAAGAAGGAACACTGACAACTTCACCACCTTTGTAATGCGGGGCAGCTAAAATATTTCTGTGAATATCTGTTGTGTGAAAGTACATTCGTGGGTTTGTAATTTTTCTAATTTAAAAGTTATTAAACAATCTGTTCCTAACTGAACAAATGAACATGGCACTTTGTTTCAACTGTTTAACTGTACTAGAATGCTTAATATATTTTCATTAGTGTTACCAGCCTCAGAAATTGCAACCCAAATAAATCTCAACATCAACTGTTCAGAGGAGAATGCGTGAATCAGGCCTTCACGGTCAAATTGCTGCAAAGAAACCACTACTAAAAGACACCAGTAAGAAGAAGAGACTTGCTTGGGCCAAGAAATACGACCAATGCACATTAAACCGGTGGAAATCTGTCCTTTTGGTCTGAGTCCAAATTGAGATTTTTGGTTCCAACCGCGGTCTTTGTGAGACGCAAAGTAGGTGAACGGATGCTCTCCGCATGTGTGGTTCCCACCGTGAAGATAGGAGGTGGTGTGGGGGTGTTTTGCTTGTGACACTGATTTATTTAGGGTTCTAGGCACACTTAACCAGCATGGCTACCACAGCATTCTGCAGCGACACGCCATCCCATCTGGATTGCACTTGAGACTGTCATTTGGTTTTCAACAGGACACTGAGACAAAACACATCTCCGGGCTGTGTAAGGGCTATTTGACCAAGAAGGAGAGTGATGGAGTGCTGCATCAGATGACCTGGCCTCCACAATCACCTGACCTCAACCCAATTGAGATGGTTTGGGATGAGTTGGACCGCAGAGTGAAGGAAAAGCAGCCAAGAAGTGCTCTGCGTATGTGGGAACTCCTTCAATACTGTTGAAGAGAATGCTGGTTGAGAGAATGCCAAGAGTGTGCAAAGCTGTCATCAAGGCAAAGGGTGGCTTTGGCAAAGTGTTTAACACATAAAATATATTGATGTGTTAAACACTTTTTGGTTGCTACATGATTCCATGTGTTTTTTCATAGTTTTGATGTCTTAACTCTTATTCTACGATGTAGAAAATACTAAAAATAAAGAAACCCTTGAATGAGTAGGTGTCCAAACTTTTGACTGGTACTAATATATATATATGGGTGTGAATTATTCATCACCTTAGAGAGCACTGTCCATTTCTTTGCGTAAACTGTGAAACAACATCCACAACAACCATGTTTTCCACTCAGTTTCAACCGGTTGTTGAAATTCTTTCTTCAAATTGATCAGTGAGGTGAGTTTTTTTTTTAAAGCGCATACTGTTTTGATAAGGTATGTAATTTTTGTGCATGAGGAGATTACCGTGACTCAATGGTCACTTAGAATTTCACTCATGACTGCCGGTGTGTCGATAATACAGTCACCGCAACAGCCCTAGCCATTAGTAGAGTATACATGATCCCAATTTTAGCTTCAAGACGCCGGCAATTTGGAAAACCAAACCATATCGTGTGCTGTAGTTTAAAAACTCGATGGATGGTGCTTAAACAATGACTTTATATCTGAATTCTGCCATCTTTATGCACGTTTGCCATTTCTTCCAATTTTTTTTTGTTGGAAAAGGCAATAGAAACATCTGAAATATGGAAAATGTATCAATGTAAAACTAAAATAACCCTGAACACTACTGAGAGAGATCCTGCTCTGAAAGGTGAATTTGTATGCCTGCGTGGAAACAAAAACATTATGAAAACATTTATGTTGAGCAGCAGACTCCGGCTGCCCTCAAGAGACCTCAGAGCAGTCAGTAAGCCACACCTCCAGGCTATTTGCCACCACTCCCTGTTTATCATGCAGTCAGCTGATTCCGATCAGGCGCTTGGAGAAATGAGGGGCAGAGGAACTTCTTACAGTAAGGGATTATGGACAGACTCTGAGAGCATCTAGTTCACCCACATTGCAGAATTTGTTCTTTGTTTTCTTACCCTGAGGTCGTGTAGGGATGAACTGTGACTGAGTCCTATGTTTAGGTTTGAGCATCTTCTGAATTGTGCCTACATTGACTCCAAGTAACTTATAACCAAGACTCAACATCAAACTCAATGAATTAGGTGTTTGAACAAATGCCAGTGCAGAATTTTTAGTTTAATTACATATTATCCTCTCCATGATTAACGTTGTCATTCTACGTCCCACATTCTGATGCCACAGTAATTAGTGTGTTATACTGAAGTCTAGTCCTAGTGTCTCCCTCCTGATTTTGTTACTCACTTTTCTCATGCTATAAGGTTAATTCAACAATTTTTTTCCCTCTGTCTTAAGGATGGATGTGGATGGGAAGTAGTCATGGTATTAACAGTGATATTTTTATCAGAGGACCTTGAGTGTGAGTTGCTCAGTTTAGAGAAGATCCTCAGTCTAGCACTCAAACACTTTGACTGTACAGAGTGAAATACGTGAAGTAAGGTGATGGGGTTAGCTAGGAAGAAGAACTGGTGCTAAAACCGAAGGTTTTAATTATAATCCTTATGTTTCATTCATATCCAAATGTGCTAATCCAGTCTTCTGCGAATGTGAGGTCAAGGCTGTTTCCTGTATTACTGGTACCTTTCACAATGGTGGTGTGTGGATAATCTCTCATTTTCACAATAGAATGTTATCCTAGCAGTTAAGAGCGTAAGCCCAGTAATCGAAAGGTCTCTGGTTAGAATCCCCGAGCCAACTATGTAAAAAAAAATCTCTCCCCTTGAGCAAGGCACTTAAGCCTAATTGCTCTGGATAAGAGCGTCTGTTAAATAAATCAAATGTGTTTTGAAAATGACCTGTTTTCTCTGACCATGTTCGGTATTATTTGACTAATAGGAAGATCGGTGCTTTAGGCTGCTGTTTGGGCTAAATTATGTGTTTAGGTTGCCCGGACAAGTGTGATCAGATCTGCCTGTATCGCTATAAATGGTTTATTGATCACTTAGCACTGTTGGCTGATCTAGTGAGCATCAACCAGTGGATTGGGGTCAGCAGGATGGCTGTTTTTCTGATCATCTGGCCAGTCATGTCAACAGGATTTGTTAGGAGAGGCTAAATTAAGTGTGTCTCGGGATTATGACATTGAGGTGAGAAGATAGGACTGTGAGTCAGTAGCAGAGTTGTGTGAGGGCAGGAGAGGCGCTCTAATGTAGGATATGAGTGTATGGGCCTGCTCTACTGGCCAAGCCAACAGAAGTACTGTTCTGTAGGCTATGAGAGGGTGGGCCTGCACTAGCCAAAGCAACGGTGTCACAGCCTTCTCCCCCTGACGCAATTTTTTTCGTTTAATGACTGCACAGCGTTTCTCTGTGGAAGGAAAGTAGTTACTAGTTCCGAAAATCCGTTTTCTGGTTGAGAGAGTTCTTTGAACAGGACAATGTCCATCTATGCAAACGTGTCATTAGCCTATTTCTTTACTAAAGACTTGCACCTTGATCAGACCGACAGCGTCATTGCATGTTGGTACATTAGAAGTACATTCATTTCCAATGGAATTCTGCATTTGCCTTGCAGCATTGCGTTGCAGTGTGTTTTGTGTGGTGCATACATTGGATTTATCCAACGCATGCGTCAAATTGTATGTGTAAATTTGACAGAAATGGTAGAAAAGGGTGAATGTTTTGTTGCACAAATTTCCACTTAAATGTTGGATTACATACAGTGCATTCGGAACGTAATCAATAGTATTTTTAAATGGTATTTTTCCCCACAGTACCTCATAATGACAAAGCAGAAACCGGTTATACATTTTTACAAATGTATTAAAAATATAAACTTTACATTTTACATAAGTATTCAGACCATTTACTTTGTGCCTCGAGTCTTTACAGCCTACAAACTTGGCATACCTGTATTTGGGTTGTTTCTCCTATTCTTCTCTACAGATCCTCTCAAGCTCAGTCAGGTTGTTTGGGGAGTGTCTCTGCACAGGTTTTTTCAGGTCTCTCCAGAGATGTTCGTTCGGATTCAAGTCCGGGCTCTGGCTGGGCCACTCAAGGACATTCAGAGACTTGTCCCGAAGCCATTCCTGCGTTGTCTTGGCTGTCTGCTTAGGGTCGTTGTGCTGTTGGAAGGTGAACCTTCGCCCCAGTCTGAGGTTCTGAGCGCTCTGGAGCAGGTTTTTATCAAGGATCTCGCTATACTTTGCTCTGTTAATCTTTCCCTCAATCCTGACTAGTCTCCCAGTCCCTACTGCTGAAAAACACTCCCACAGCATGATGCTGCCAACACCATGCTTCACCGTAGGGATGGTATTGGCCAGGTGATGAGCGGTGCCTGGTTTCCTCCAGACGTGACACTTGGCATTCAGGCCAAAAAGTTAAATCTTGGTTTCATCAGACCAGGGAATCTTGTTTCTCATGGTCTGAGAGTCCTTTAAGTTCCTTTTGGCAAACTCCAAGCGGGCTGTCGTGCATCTTATGTAGGAGTGGCTTCCGTCTGGCCACTCTACCATAAAGGCCTGATTGGTGGAGTGCTGCAGAGATGGTTGTCCTTCTGGAAGGTTCTCCCATCTCCACAGAGGAGCTTTGTCTGAGTGACCATCGGGTTCTTGATCACCTCCTTGACCAAGGCCCTTCTCCCCTGTTTGGCTGGGCAGCCAGCTCCAGGAAGAGTCTTGGTGGTTCCAAACTTCATCCATTTAAGAATGATGGAAGCCACTGTGTTCTGGAGGACCTTCAATGCTGCAGATATTTTCGGTACCCTTCCCCAGGTTGGTGCCTCGACACAATCCTTCCTTGCAGCTCTATGGACAATCCCTTCGACCTCATGGCTTGGTTTTTTCTCTGTGCCTTTCCCAATCATGTCCAATCAATTGAATTTATCACAGGTGGACTCCAATCTAGTTTTAGAAACGTCTCAAGAATGATAAATGAGAACAGGCTGCATCTGAGCTCAAATTCAATTCTCCTATCAAAGGATCTGAATACCTATGTAAAATACTTTATTTCTTTTGGTTTTTATTTTTTATAAATTTGCAAACATTTCAAAACCATTTCAAAACCCCTGGGTGGGGTATTGTGTGAGAGTAGATTGAGAATTGTTTTATTTAATCCATTATAGAATAAGGCTGTAATGTGGAAAAAGTCAAGGAGTCTAAATACTTTCCGAATGCACTGTACACAATGAGAAGTTTGACTGCAGAATCTATTACGCTGTATTGATGTAATGGCGCTGTCGTTCTGATCAAGGTGTTAGGCCTATCCTTGAATGACAGGTGATTTTTATGTATCGTATGTTTTGTTTTCTGGAACAAACAGCCTTTAGTAACAGAACATCTAGCTTTGTTTGTCTAAATTATGCCATTTCAATGCTTTCACAGCTCAACGAGGGGAAAACATGATCAGTTGGTTACATAATGTGTATGAGTGACAAGCAATCTAGCAACAGATTTTCATGGGTTTCCATCGCATTTTCAATTCTACTGATGGTTTTGGGGAAAATGTAAATTGCGTTATATTGAGAATGTGCCCACTCTGGTCTTGGCACGTGTGCTTTAGCTGGCAGGTACAGTGCGGGTAGGATAGCCTACATGATGAGATTATGGACAAAATAGATACCTTTTTCAAAAGGCCGCCAAGCATTGATCATGTCTCCAGAATAAGACCCTCGATATTTATTGGAAAGGAACATCATATACCGCATTCACTTTCAGCACCCTGTGAAGTTCATAATTTATTTAATCTGTAGCCTAATAAAACTGCATTCTTTCCTGAGTCGTAGTGGGAGGACCATACCGTAGTGGGGCATAACTCCCAAGTTTACTTCGATTTGATGGTTATTATATCAATATTTGTGCATAAAGGCATTTCATCGCCATTTCTCATAATTCATTTTATCGACAATTAAGGATCCCGCCTTGACTACCTTAATTTTGTATTGTCGACATTTGGAGTGTTTACCAACATTTGCTCCAGGCCTGTCGTAATTTAATATTTTTGCCAACGTACTTTGTTCGCATTAAAAGGTTGGCTGGAAACCTGATTACTGAGGCTCTTCTTTCTTCCTCTTTCAGATTAACGACTGTCCCAGCAGCTGGAGCGAGACAGACCTACTAGCAGGGCAAAATGAGTGAACTGGACCAGTTACGCCAGGAGGCTGAGCAGCTCAAAAACCAGATCAGAGTGAGTGTTTATCCCTCCATCTACCATCAATGGGCAGGAGCAATTGTTTAAAACCTAGAGAAATTGCGTATTTCAGAAATAATTGAATTGTCTCTGCGCTCATAATCAAGTCTCAACAGTGTCATAAAGCTACATAATCTTCTGACAGTGTTTGGTTGTTAAATTTGTGTGATGGTTTAATTGTCATCTTACTTTTGCAGGATGCCAGGAAAGCATGCGCCGATGCCACGCTATCACAGGTAAAAGTTCAGTTTTGTTTTTGCGTCTTGTACTTTCGATTTTGTACAGCAGCTTCAAACAGAGGAAAATACAATATTTTTGGTTATGGAAAATATATTTAACAGCGGTTTATATGGTGCAATGATGCTTGTTTTGTCATAAACTGAAATTAGGCAAACTTACAATTTTAACAACCATAAAATTGCAGAGTGATTTCTGCATAGTACATCTTTAACTAGGGATATGCAAAACATTCAATGCAATCTGCTATTGATGGCTTTATGTAACTGTGTTTTGCAGATCACAGCCAATATTGATCCTGTTGGCCGTATTCAGATGCGCACAAGAAGAACACTGAGGGGGCATTTGGCTAAGATCTATGCCATGCATTGGGGCACTGATTCCAGGTAAACCCAAGTGTAATTTTTATAGTGTCTTTCACAAGCTAGGAGGGTCATTTCCATTTGGTCTATACTACAAAACAAAAAAAAACTTGCTTGCTTTTTGGAGTTTTTGCAATGACAAATAGTTGAATGATTCCAGTTGTCAAATTTAAAAGTTGGCATGGTATATAATTGTATCACCCTTGGCATGAATTGGTTATTATATGATTCCACATGATATAGTGGGAAATGTAAGTAGGTGTTATGACTAAGCATGCGTTGTTGCTAGATTGTCATTGCTTAGATTTGGCCCCAAGTTACAAGGCAAGGCAGTCTTAATAAATTACTTTTAGTTTGCTTTTCTATTCCATATTGAGTTTTAGCTAGTAATAGTTTGATTTTTTAAAAATTGGTTACAATTTCTTAAACGGGAACTGTAATTCCATGACCTTATGTTTCTGCTCTTTCTCACAGGCTCTTGGTCAGTGCTTCCCAAGATGGTAAACTCATCATTTGGGACAGCTATACCACTAACAAGGTCAGACTTCAGTAGCTCAACTTCCGTAGCTCTGTTTAGAGAATGACTACAACGTTTCCATTGCAATTATAGGCATTGCGTTCTGTCCCTTCAAACATTCTACTTTAGTTTTTTTATTCACCTACACATCTGTAATAAGAGATCATTACTTCAGGTGTGCAAAGGTTTCATGTTTTTTATCCACCAACTCCTTGCAGGTCCATGCCATTCCCCTGCGTTCTTCCTGGGTCATGACCTGCTCATATGCACCTTCAGGAAACTACGTGGCCTGTGGAGGTCTGGACAACATCTGCTCTATTTACAACCTGAAGACACGTGAGGGGAATGTACGTGTGAGCCGGGAGCTCGCTGGACACACGGGTAGAGAGACTACGTTTTCTGTTTGGCATGTTTTATTTGTTTTCTTATGAAATCTTTCACATTTTCTGCTACTTAAAACACACTATGGGAACATTTCTGGGTTTCAGATTTATTTTTAGTAATGCACAAATTAAATCTAATTTCCAGGTTATCTGTCCTGCTGTCGCTTCGTTGATGACAACCAGATTATTACAAGCTCTGGAGACACCACCTGGTAAGTAAAGGAATTACTCAGTGTCCTGTAAGGATGCTGCTCAGTCTATTTCCAATACTACAACATTGTTCATTTTCCTAAAATGTATTAAATGTGAATTGAATTTGTATAGAAACTCATGCCTCTTGTTTTAACCAGATGTTGTTTTTACAGTGCCCTTTGGGATATTGAGACTGGCCAGCAGACAACCACATTTGCTGGTCACAGTGGTGACGTCATGAGCCTCTCATTGGCTCCTGACACTAGGCTATTTGTATCAGGTGCTTGTGATGCCTCGGCCAAACTCTGGGACGTCAGAGAGGGCATGTGCAGACAGACCTTCACTGGGCATGAGTCTGACATCAATGCCATATGTGTAAGGGCATATTTAAAGATATCTATGCACACGTATTGCCTATTAGGGCATTTTACATTGATCAATCTTTATTTTAGGTTAAGCAATTTGTACGTTTTAAGAACAGTATTTAAAAGTACAAGAAACCCAGAGGATGACCAATCAAACTGTAAAAACACTTATTTCCAATGTGGTCCTCAAATCATGAAATATAATCTCAATTTACACAATTCAGTTTGATTGAAAAAAAAAATGTTTTTGAGATACAAATTTTAATTAAAATATCGTCAGTTATTTGCTCAGTAATTGCTGTATAATCTGTGCTTTACAGTTCTTCCCCAATGGCAATGCCTTTTGTACGGGCTCTGACGACGCCACCTGCAGACTCTTCGATCTTCGTGCCGACCAGGAGCTGATGTGCTACTCGCATGACAACATCATTTGTGGCATCACCTCTGTTGCTTTCTCCAAGAGTGGCCGTCTCCTCCTAGCTGGATATGACGACTTCAACTGCAACGTGTGGGACACACTGAAGGCTGACCGTGCTGGTGAGTCATTGATAACACCCCAGAGACGTCTCGTCACACGGTATACCAAAACTTCTGTACTTTTTCGATACTACAACATGAAAACGGTTCGGTATTATACGTTTTTATATAATTGGTTCTTAATGTCACGTACTGCATCAGCCAATGCCCCCTTTATAGCATGAGCCTCTTGCCTGGTCCAGTCAAGCTGGCCATACATTACACGATTTTAAACCGCAATAAAAAAAAATCTCCCCAATTTTGTTGTATCCAATTGGTAGTTAGTCTGGTCTCATCACTGCAACACCCATACGGACTTGGGAGAGGCGACGGTTGAGAGCTGTGCATCCTCCGAAACCCAACCAAGCCGCACTACTTCTTGACACAATGCCCACTTAACCCAGAAGCCAGACGCACCAATGTGTCGGAGGAAACACCGTACACTTGGCGACTGTGTCAGCGTGCACTAAGTCTGGCCTGCCACAGGAGTCGCTAGCGCGCGATGGGACAAGGACATCCCTGCCGGCCAAAACCTCCCCTAACCTGGACGACACTGGGCCAATTGTGTGCTGCCCCATGGGTCTCCCGGTCGCGGTCGGCTGCGACAGCCTGGACTCGAACCCAGAATCTCCAGTGGCACAGCTAGCACTGCAATGCAGTGCCTTAAACCACTGCGCCACTCTGGAAGCTTAAACTGCGATTTTGCAACGATTTCGTATCTATGCCGAATTTCTGGAATCCCAGGTCATTTGTGTGCTCCGCTCAAGATGTTGTAGGTCGCATAATGTGAGCGGGTGAAAAGTGTGATTTATAAGTCTTGCACTCCTGAGCGGCATCTTCTGTCCCGGGTTTTATTTTTCTGACATGCCAGAATTTGGACTTGTGCAACTCGTTCTCTGTTGCTCGGCTCATTCTTGGCTACAGCCACAGCGTAGGGGGGTAAATGCCACGGCGCCACAACATATATAGAATTCACAGGGCGGGTCAAGATAAGTCTTAATGTGAGCACACCGGTAGCAGACGACAGGATGAAAAGATTATCCAGATAATTTGCATAAATGAGTTGTTCCACGATGTCAATATTTTTGTTGTCTAACGTATGCCTAGCTTTACTTAGTGCTAGCTAGCCTGTCCTGAGGAACCACTCCACTGTCTGGTAGGCTGGGCTGCATCATGTCAGCTCCCCACTCATGCTGCACTGGGAGTCTGGGCTGCATCATGTTAGCTCCCGACTCATGCTGTACTGGGAGTCTGGGCTGCATCATGTCAGCTCCCCACTCATGCGGCACTGGGTGTCTGGGCTGCATCATGTTAGCTCCCCACTCATGCTGCACTGGGTGTCTGGGCTGCATCATGTTAGCTCCCCACTCATGCTGCACTGGGTGTCTGGGCTGCATCATGTTAGCTCCCCACTCATGCTGCACTGGGAGTCTGGGCTGCATCATGTTAGCTCCCCACTCATGCTGCACTGGGAGTCTGGGCTGCATCATGTTAGCTCCCCACTCATGCTGCACTGGGAGTCTGGGCTGCATCATGTTAGCTCCCGACTCATGCTGCACTGGGAGTCTGGGCTGCATCATGTCAGCTCCCCACTCATGCTGCACTGGGAGTCTGGGCTGCATCATGTCAGCTCCCCACTCATGCTGCACTGGGTGTCTGGGCTGCATCATGTTAGCTCCCCACTCATGCTGCACTGGGTGTCTGGGCTGCATCATGTTAGCTCCCCACTCATGCTGCACTGGGTGTCTGGGCTGCATCATGTTAGCTCCCCACTCATGCTGCACTGGGAGTCTGGGCTGCATCATGTTAGCTCCCCACTCATGCTGCACTGGGAGTCTGGGCTGCATCATGTCAGCTCCCCACTCATGCTGCACTGGGTGTCTGGGCTGCATCATGTCAGCTCCCCACTCATGCTGCACTGGGAGTCTGGGCTGCATCACGTCAGCTCCACACTCATGCTGCACAGAAGTTAACACACTTAAATAATGCAACACAGCATGTAGAAAGCTTTTCATTTTTAATTGAGTTGTAGACATTTTTACAAATCTAATTCCAATTTGACATTGAGGTGTAGGATGAGACATTGACATTGTCACTGGCCTACACCTCAATCTCAATTTAGTCCATTTTAAATTCAGGTTGTAACACAACATTTGGAAAAAGTCAAGGGGTGTGAATATTTTCTGAAGGCACTAATACTCAAATGGAAGGGAATCAGATTGTCACTCCCTGAAATCAGCCAAAACAAGCTTAACTCAATGCACGTACACACTCCTATTGAAAATGCATTCACCAGTATTGTGAATACGTCCAGGCTACATCTTGATTTACCAAGTTTATCAATAGAGATTTACCATTCAAATAAATGACTACCATTATGTAGTTACTGGTAAAAACAAAGTCAAATTGATTGATACATTCATTAATGCATACGTGGCTGTCCCTGAAAAATGTTGACAAACAAAATGTCTAATTGAATATTGAACTCAAGACACCTTCTCTTTAGTATAGTGGTGTGTGTCCCTGCTTGTCATGCGGGAGACCGGGGTTCAATTCCCCAACGGGGAGGAAGGAATAGGCCATCATTGTAAATAAGAATTTGTTCTTAACTGACTTGCCTAGTTAAATAAATATGCCCAATTGAACAGAGCAGTAGCTGCGTTTGTCTCCAAGTGCCATCCTGTGACTTTGGCTAATGTGCCTTTTTTTGTTGTCTTGGTATTGAGTATTGTGATACTAAACCTGGAAGCTATCGGTATTAAAGTCAAAATTCTGGTATCGTGACAACACTATTGCACACCAAGCATGTTTCTAAGTTTTAAATTGTACACGTATTAGTCAAATGCAACCTGTCCTGGAAATGTGAAATTCAAAATAACTCCCAACAAATGTTTCAAGCTAATTTTAACTAATTTATAATGTCAGCAAAATGAAATTGCATCATTCCCAGCACAGTCCTGAGACTAATATTATGGTTCTGTTTTAGGTGTGTTGGCTGGACATGACAACCGTGTTAGCTGCCTGGGAGTCACCGACGATGGCATGGCAGTTGCAACAGGATCCTGGGACAGTTTTCTCAAGATTTGGAATTGAAACCTGAAGGTGCTTTGCCCTTTTTGTATTGCTGTAAAGCTATGCCTTTTAGCTACTTCTGGAACAACAGCTGTATACAGTGTGTTCATTGTTCAGTATAAGTGAACCCCGACTCATTCTTACTTTTCTTCTTCAGATGTCATTTTGAACTCCAAAGTTGACTGGAAGACCATTACAACAACTTGAGAATGTTAAATTTCATAGCATCTTCTTCAACACTGTTTTAAACTGACTTGGACACCACAAACTAAGGGAAACCAATGCCTTTCCTACACAAGAAGAGCACAATTGTTTGTCACCTAGTTAAAAAGAAGATTTCCTGTGGTATCAAATCAAAAACTTGTGCATTCCTTCTTGGACCCTTTTATTTTACCTTGAATGAGAAAACACTATCATCCCATGCAAATGTATGTCTTGAAAGCAAATGTTTGAGCATAATTGTACAAATTATTTTACTTTCTTTTTTTAAAGAATTCTATTCTCTGGTTTTAGTTTCATTCAGTTGCTTTCGTTTGTCAGGTTTTCTTTTAAAATAAAGCTTGTCATATTAATCCAATTTAATCATGTAAGAAAGATGAGACAAAATAAAACATGCAGAAAGCATGAAAGTAAAATATTCACCAGATTACAGGAGCTGCGTTCAGAAAACGTCAATGATGTATTTATATGCTAGCTATTTTTGTTTCATCACAGCTTTTTTTGCACAAAAATAAAATGTGCTTGAACTAATACTGTGTTAACTAAGCAAATGCTGTAAATTGTGATGAATGCTAATTTCAATACAAAAGTAGTTCATGAGTAACTTAATTTCAGTTAACCCCTTAACTCTGTTTTATTTGGGTGGGGTAGGGAATAGGGTTTTAGGGTGGGTTTTGTGATTGCTGGGGCTGGATTTAGTTGAATGGATGGGGATTATTATTTTTTTTTTTAAAGTGTCCACTTAGTGAAAGACCGCCTGACTAACAGACACCTTTCCTGTGCTTGAAACGGCAGTTGCTATTCTGTGAATGAAATGTACAAATCAATGTCTGAAAATAATTATCTGAAATTTTACAGTTTGTTTTGTCTGCCATGGGTTAATTTAAGCGTGCATGCTGTAGAATTGCTTTCCACGATGCAAAGATCCAAGTCCATCTGTCTTGTTCATAAGGTGTAACCTGTTAACTATTTTATTTTGGCTACACACTGCATATGTACTTACACTGGCAAAGCTATGCACCAGAGTAATTGAAAGTGAAGAATGGAATTCATATTGACTGCAGACTCCATGTGAAATATCGTACCAGTTCTAATGCCATTTTTTAAAATAATTCATAGTAGAATGATTGTGTGAACCTTGTTTTTGATTAACCTCCTTTAAATGTTCACACCCAATGGAACAAACATGTTCTTCGATGTATGCCCATACTTAAACATTTTGTCATTTGTTTTCTTGGTCTTAAGTCATAACATCTGAATGGCAGAAATAAAAATTCTCCACTGTACAGAAGCACTTTCTTTAATAGTTGACATTTTTCACTTTCTGTGATGTATAATACATGTGATGTATTTGTGTGTGGCCACAAGTAAAAATGAATTGCAATTCAATTGAGATGGATTTCCTTTTCTCCTTCCATTGATAAGATGGAGCTCTGCACCCTTTTCACATTTTTGTATTTTATTTCAATCTTTTGTCCTGCGTTTACACAGGCAGCCCAATTCTGATCTTTTGCCCAATTATTGACACGTGTTGATCTGATTGGTCAAAAATCCAAATGGGGAAAAAATAACAGAATTGGGCTGCCTGTGTAAACAGCCTTGGTGTTCCACAGTGAGCTGGA
This sequence comes from Salvelinus fontinalis, assembly GCF_029448725.1. NCBI lineage: Eukaryota > Metazoa > Chordata > Actinopteri > Salmoniformes > Salmonidae > Salvelinus > Salvelinus fontinalis. Next base: position 58,316,918 of record NC_074667.1, read on the forward strand.
TCAAGATACTGTACTAAAATGTACTGTTATTGAAAATGTAATAAAAAGCCGTTTGAGATGTCTTGTTCTTAACCTATTCTCATGCCACTTGTCAAATGTTTTCTAGCTCATATGTAGATTAACTATATTGCCTGTGCAAATAATGAAAGGAACCCACACCAAACATTCACATTCCAACAATGCAAAGTAAAAGCGCAATCGACTACTAAAAATGTTTGTACGTGACCCTAATGGTTGGTTGTTTTTGTGTTGGCGAACTGAGGGGTTTTAATTAATAGTTGCCTCCTGTGTTTGTTTTGGATTCATGTTACGCGACCCCAGCCGTTTAAGCCCATTATAAATATCTCTTGGGGTTGTGGCTTGCGCATTGTGGTCGGGCAATCTTGGTTCTAATTCATGTTGGTGCAATGCTCCCGCTGTTCGCTACAATGCATTGGGGTGTCAGAAGTGGGACGTCCAGGGGTGTCTTGTAGACATTACTAGCGCCCCAAGTGTGTACAGTGTCATTTCAACAAACGAGCCATTTGAGGTGCTTTCTTCCCTCCCGTGATGCATGTTGCTATGGCTAACAACATGGAGAGCGGGCCAGCAGCCTGGAATTCCTATCCGGAATGTTGGTGACGCTTGTTCCCTGATCTTGTCTAGATGGGATACAGCTTTTGTGAAATTGGCGTCAATTATAATTTTTTGGTATTATAACTAACCTTTACCCTTTCCCCTAATTCTCCTAACCTGCTGCCACGAACATTTAATTTGACAAAAGCTGTATCCCTTCTAGACAAAACGTTCATTGGTCTCCAGTTGCCACAGGAAGTCATGAAGGGGTAAAATGGGTTCATCCAATCTTAACATAGGGGGGACGCCACAGTAGTCATCGAGTATGGATCTCAGGTGGGTATAATCAGTTTACCCAAGGTTACTTTTTTGGGGGGGAAAATACAAATGTTTTAAGAGATCACAGTAAAAATTGTGTATTTACCTTGAAATTATTATTTATCCGTTTCTGTTATTTCCTAGATGCACAACACCCTCCCTCCGTTTACAATGAGATGATCTGACATGACGTACTTCCTCCATGACTTACATAATGCCATTTTGATCTGAAAGTACAGCGGTGTTTCATGTTGTCGCAGATGCTTTTGAGCGTAAATATTTGCTTTAAATCTGCAGTGATACGTACATTTTAGATAAGAAAACGGAGTTAAGACTTCACGTTAATTATATGATTGCTCGATTTCAGTGTTCTTAGACGACATTTCAATTTGTAGGACCAACACTGCGATAGACGCCGTTAGCGCATTCATAGCCACATTGCTATAGCGAGGTCGTCGTCCGGTGTCGATGACACAGCTAGCTAACATTAGCTAGCCAACCTAACAAAGGAACACTGGCAGTGGGACCGTGGTAGCCTCGTTTGCGAGAATCTCAAACTCTACGTCGTTAAAATACAATTTGGGGTAATCAAGATAAACAGCGTCCATTTCAACATCTAAACTATTTATTTTTTTTGCAAAACCAGTTTTTTTCACAACTGTTTTGTACCAATCGGCTCGTGTCGTCGGGCATAGCCAAGTGTTTAGAGGGCTATCTAACGTAAGCTTGCCAGTGCTGTTTTTTGGGCTGAGAAAAGGCGTTGTGCGTAACAATGGCAGAGGTGTACATTCGCGTTGCCGAAGAAGAGAATGAGGAGCCCATGGAGATCCCATCCGAGGATGATGGCACAGTGTTGCTTTCTACTGTGGCAGCTCAGTTTCCAGGGGCCTGCGGCCTACGATTCAGGAGTCCAGTTTCGCAGTGCATGCGAGGGGTCCGTTTGGTGGAAGGGATTCTTCATGCACCTGAAAACGGCTGGGGCAATTTGGTCTATGTCGTCAATTATCCTAAAGGTATGGTGACTGACTTTTTACGTGTTATTTTATTAGCCACCAACTGGTGGACAAATGCATTATAATACATATATAATACATTATTTAAGCGTCAACTTTTCCCTAGCTATATGCATCACATTGAATGAGTATCTAGCTAGGCAAATGTCTGTCAGGTGTTCCAACAGCGATTGAATGATCTGTACCACACTATTTCAGACAACAAAAGGAAAATGGACGAGATTGATGCCTCCTCAGCTGTAAAGATGAAGAGGGGTGACATGAAGACTTCAGACCTGATTGTACTGGGGTTGCCATGGAAGACATCTGAACAGGACCTGAAAGATTACTTCAGCACCTTTGGGGAAGTCATCATGGTACAGGTAAAGTCTCAGATTAGCAATTTCATTCATGCAGATCACTTGAGTGCTGTGGATACATTTTTTTCCTTTTACACAGCTCTAATGTACAAGGCCTTGCTATATCTGTGGTTCCTACTAAACTAACATTTGAGACATTTTAAAGTGGCAGTGAACAGTTTAAACAATGACAATGCGTTCTCTCCACCACTGTTTTGCTAAGGGTTGGATCTGGAGAAACATAGCCACTCTCAAATTCATAGACTGAGCTATGGATGCAAGGACTGACCATCCATGATATCAACATGCTAGTTTTAACTATGTTTTGATGGTATAGTGTTTCTCTTACTTTAACAAACATTGGAGTAAAGCTTATTTTGGGTTGTGATGAGGTATGTAAATTTAACTAAGCTAAGCTCATGAGGCATTTCTGAGTTATATTCTTCATGAATCAATGGGTACATATCATTTATGTCCCAAAATGAATGTAGCAACTGCAGATTAACCCAAAATGTTTAAAGGGGAAATGTAGGTTTTAACCCCATGTTCCTACTTACAGGTGAAACGAGATGTGAAGACTGGAAACTCAAAGGGATTTGGCTTTGTGAGGTTTACTGAGTATGAAACTCAAGATAAAGTGATCTCTCAACGCCACATGATTGATGGAAGATGGTGTGACTGCAAACTCCCCAACTCCAAGGTAGGTGTTTGTATCTGTATGGCATGTAGTAACATGGATCATTAATGGCAAGAGCACTTATTTCAGACCACACCGGCCCACCACCTCCCCCTAATGCCATACATATTGTTAACCTTTTACGGGGGCAGCCGGACACCGGTACACTTATGACAACATCCAGCTCAAAGTGCAGGGTGTGAAATTCAATCTATTTTTTTTATATATATATTTAACTTTCACACATTATCAAGTCCAAGACACCAGATGAAAGGTGCACATCTTGTGAATCAAGCCAACATGTCCGATTTTTAAAATGTTTTACAGGGAAGACAAAATATGTAAATCTATTAGCTAACCACGTTAGCAAAAGACACAACTTTTCTAACTCCATCAGTTTCTTACTCCATCAGGTGCTATCACAAATTCGACCAAATAAAGATATAAATAGCCACTAACCAAGAAACAAATTCATCAGATGACAGTCTGATAACATATTTATTGTATAGCATGTGTTTTGTTCGAAAAATTTGCATATTTCATGTATAAACCATAGTTTACATTTCAGCTACAATCCGAAATTGCACCGAAAGCAGCCATAATATTTACAGACACCAATGTCAAATAGCTAATTACTCATCATAAAACATTTCTGAAAAATACAGTCTGCAGCAATTGAAAGACAGGCATCTTGTGATTCCAAACAATATTTCCGATTTATTAAATGTTTTACAGCGAAAACAAAATGTATCGCTATATTAGCGTAGCTACAATAGACAGACACAATTGGGCGCCCACGGCCAGTTCACATGCACGACAGATATATGAAATAACATCATAAAATGGGTCTTACTTTTGCTGATCTTTCATCAGAATGTTGAAGAAGGTGTCCTCTGTCCAGATGAGTCGTTGTATCGATTCAGAATGGCAAATTTCCCTCTTCAATTAGCATTGGCACTAGCCGAGTGGCATAAATTTCTCCAACGTAAACACAGTCAGAGGATGGAACACGGCAAAACTCCCGAATAAAGTTTCAATAATCTGATTAAACTATATTGAAAAAACATACATTACGATGATATGGTCACATGTACCAAAAAAAAATTTGAGCCGGGGATGTTAGCCGTTCGTTAGGAAGGCAAAACAGAAGTCAATCCCACTTCCTTCAGAGTACCGGAAGTGGACGGTCACGTCAAAGAAATAGTTTTTTTTCCACCACAGAACAAGATGAGCACAAAAATTTCTTATCTGACATCCTCTTTACACCAATAGGAAGGCGTATAGAGTGTAAGTAGACTCCTAAGTGTCAAGACCATGTATAGGCATCAAGTTGAAAAGAGCATCGATTTCTGACATTTCACTTCCTGGTCAGGAAAAGTGCTGCAGAAGGACTTCTGTTTCACTCAGAGAAATAATTCCAACTGTTTTAGAAACTAGAAAGTGTTTTCTATCCAAAAAGAATAATAATATTCATATTGTACGAGCAAGATTTGAGTAGGAGGCCGTTTGAAATGGGCACGATTTCACTGGCTACTCAACACTTTGCCTTGCAGCCATAAGAAGTTAAAACTTCTTATGGCTGCAATCCCGTTAACGGGATCGATATGACAACAGCCAGTGAAAGTGCAGGGCGCCAAATTTAAACAGAAATCTCATAATTAAAATTCCTCAAACATACAAGTATCATACCATTTTAAAGGTAAACTTGTTGTTAATCCCACCACAGTGTCTGATTTCATAAAGGCTTTAAAGCGAAGCACCACAAACGATTGTTAGGTCATCGCCAAATCACAGAAAAACACAGCCATTTTTCCTGCCAAAGACAGGAGTCACAAAAAGCAGAAAAATAGATAAAATTCATCACTAACCTTTGATCTTCATCAGATGACACTCATAGGACTTCATGTTACACAATACATGTATGTTTTGTTCGGTAAAGTTCATGTTTATATAAAAAAAATCTCAGTATACATTGGCGCGTTATGTTCAGTAGTTCCAAAAACATCCGGTGATTTTGCAGAGAGCCACATCAATTTACAGAAATACTCATAATAAACGTTGATCAAAGATACAAGTGTTATACATGGAATTTTAGATCCACTTCTCCTTAATGCAACCGCTGTCAGATTTCAAAAAAGCTTTACGGAAAAAGCAAACCATGCAATAATCTGAGTACGGCGCTCAGAGCCCAATCAAGACAAAGATATTCGCCATATTGTGCAGTCAACAGAAGTCAGAAATAACATTATAAATATTCACTTTGATGTTCTTCATCAGAATGCACTCCCAGGAATCCTAGTTCCACAATAAATGTTTGTTTTGTTCAATTATGTCCAAATAGCTACTTTTGTTAGCGTGTTTTGTAAACAAATCCAAAGTCATGAAGCGCGTTCACTAGGAGCAGACAATGTCAAAAAGTTCTGTTACAGTCCGTAGAAACATGTCAAACGATGTATAGAATAAATCTTTAGGATGTTTTTAACAAATTTTCAAAAATGTTCCAACCGGAGAATTCCTTTGTCTTCAGAAAAGCAAATGGAACCGAGCTCGCTCTCACGTGAACAAGCGTCACGAGCTCAAAGCATTCTGCCAGACCTCTGACCCATTCCCCTCTTTCGGCCCCACTTCACAGTAGAGGCATCAAACAAGGTTCTATAGACTGTTGACATCTAGTGGAAGCCTTAGGAAGTGCAACATGACCCATATCCTGCTGTATCTTCAATGGGGAATGAGTTGAAAAACGACCAACCCCAGATTTCCCACTTCCTGGTTGGATTTCTTCTCAGGTTTTTGCCTGCCATATAAGTTATTTTATACTCAGAGACATCATTCAAACAGTTTTAGAAACTTCTGAGTGTTTTCTATTCAAATATACTAATAATATGCATATATTAGCAACTGGGACTGAGTAGCAGGCCATTTACTCTGGGCACCTTATTCATCCAATCTACTCAATACTGCCCCCGGCCATAAGAAGTTAATGTGCAAGCCTTTTTTTCTACCTTTGTAAAACAGCAAGGTCCAGATGAGCCCATGAGAAGCAGGAAAGTGTTTGTAGGCCGTTGCACGGAAGACATTTCCGCTGATGAGCTGCGCCAGTTCTTCATGCAGTATGGCGAGGTCACTGACGTCTTCATCCCCAAGCCCTTCCGTGCCTTTGCCTTCGTCAGCTTTGCAGATGACCAGGTTGGTGCCACTGCAAATTGAAAGGCATTGTTTTTTTTGCCATCTGCTGAATTACCTGTTTAATGTCAGACTGGTATGTTGTTGTTTTTCTCTCTCTCCAGGTTGCCAGTTCCCTATGTGGAGAGGACCTGATTATTAAGGGGGTCAGCGTGCACATCTCAAACGCTGAGCCAAAGCACGGCAGTAGGCAGATGATGGAGCGAGCAGGGCGGTTTGGAAATGGGTTTGGGGCTCAGGGCTTTGGTAGTAACCGCACAGGGTTAGGGAGCAGCGCCGGGAGTAATATGGCTAATTTTGGCAACTTTAGTCTGAACCCTGCCATGATGGCTGCTGCTCAAGCTGCTCTGCAGAGCAGTTGGGGAATGATGGGTATGTTGGCTAGTCAACAAGGGCAGACTGCCACCTCAGGCACCACCTCTACTGGGCAGACTAGCTCCACCAGGGATCAGAGCCAGGCCTACAGCACAGGCAACAGTAACTATGGCACTAGTTCAGCCAGTCTAGGTTGGGGTACCGGTTCTAATTCGACAACCAGTGGTAGTGGGTTTAGCTCAGGAGGATTTGGCTCCAGTATGGAGTCCAAGTCTTCAGGGTGGGGTATGTAAGTAATAGTTTGTATGGTAAGTATTGTGAGATGTCTTTTTCCAAATCTATTTCTGGTGTTACGCGTATCTGATAGCTAAACGCTTTTGTCAAATGTTTTGTAAATTTGGAAAATGCTCAAGATTTAATTTAGAAAGTGTTTGAGGTGAATTATTATTTACCAGGGTGTTCAGCTTAAGTGCTACTTTTGATGTCAAATTGATTTAAGTTTGTCCTGACCTATTTTCAACTGGATTCTTAAAGGCATGTATTGTGAGTTGTGATGTTTCTGAAAATGCATGAGAAATCACTATGGTTCACTATTCATCCATATATTTGACAACAATCTTGCATTGGAAAGAATCTGGTTGAAACTGAAATGTTTAAGTGCAACTTTATTTGCAGTCAAGTTCAATGGAAAAACCTTCACTACAATCTCTTCTGCAGTTCACTTCTCTTCCATTTTCCCGGGAAGAAGCTCCTCTTTGGCAGCATTCTTTGGGTGATGTCAGTATCACTCTCCCTCTTCCCATCTGTAAATGCTTTGCCATCAAACAACGGCTTCACTCCGCATGTTCTAAGAGACGGTGGGTGTTACATTTTTTTATCCACTTTTTAATGGAAAGAACTGCGCAGCTGACATTTTAAGAACTCATGAGTGCGACTGAGGATGGCTTGTGGCGAAGAGTGAATCGATGAGTGAGCGAACGGAGAGAAAAAGAAAGCGTGAAACGAACTGGTTGTGCGATGAAAGAGCCCAATTTGACTGCTTTTGTGAGAGTGAATGGAAGCTGCAGATGCTACAAGCTCCTTCCCCCTAAAATGGACTTTCATTTAGTAGTACTTCAAGATCTCTTTATTGTAGCAATTTTTCCTACCCTTATTGATCAAGTGCAGAAGTAGTACACAAATGTAGTGTGGAATGTTGTGCTGAATATTTGTCTTGCTTATATAACCTACCTGACCTGAATGCTGTATGGTGTGTGTGGTTTCTTTCCTTGTTATTGATGCTCTGTAAGTGTGAACTTGATGTGGATGACACCTGCCGAGGACACTGGGGACGTGAGTGTTGGTGTGAGAGCATGGAGTGGTGTGGTTGTCATATTTCCCAGTGTGATTCAGTCTGTTTCAAAGGTGTTTTAGACATGTCAAATAAGAGTTCTCTAATAAAACTTTGTTTGAATAGATATGCTTATATGAATACTGGGTACTTTTGTGACATTTGAGTTGTCAAAATCTAATTTAATTCACATATCTAGGGACCTTGGACACTGCTGACCGAGGTTTCCATCTGAACCCGGACTGGAGTCAGTGTCCTGAAGGATGAAGACTGAAGTCCTCACAGGCTTGAAATGGGGTCTCTTATATTTATGGCAACCTAAAAGGAGTCAGAATTGGGTAGTAAGTTTGGATACATTTCTAATCAGATCTGATGACAAGTATTGTTTATTTGGCTTTATATTTTAAAATAACATTGCGGCATTGGGTAGAACTAATCTATTCTTTGGGACAAGACAATGAACAGGTTATGATATTTCAGATGTGTACACAAAGGATATTACAGCACATCTCAATGCTGAAGGTGAATGGGAACACCTGGGGAACACCTGCTGTCCTTCAAAATTGTATTGAACTGATGTTAATGTGTAGATCTGTAAATACTTTTGGAGAAGACATTGGAACAGTGCTTACATTTCAGCCAATGACGATAATATTGCTGTACCACTTGGAATTGTAATCAATAAATATTTTCTGCAAGTTTGGTCGAGCAGTTGATGCCATATTAGTGAAAGTACACCTGCTATTAACTGTCTGTATAATCGAAACCATTCACGTAGTACTAGGGTAGCATGTTTTTCCCTCCCTACACCATCTCTGTATCCTTATTCTTCCTCTTCCCTGTAATCTTCTTCCTTGTGTCTCTCTGCTCCTGGTTGGCGCTGGCAATCTCTTCACTCTTCCTTTGTATGAAGTTAGACTAGAAAAGAGAGTTTGTTATTTGAAATGTGGGAGACAATACCACTGCAAATACCTATGTTGTAATGGAAAACAACTCCCTATAAGGGTCAAAATATGACTGGTACCATAAAAAGTTGTCAGATTGGGTCCATCATAAAATGATACAATAATAAAGCTTCAAGAACAGACTGTTAAATTAGCCAATACCCACCAGTGCTGTACTTCGACGAGCTGTAAGCTTCACATCCTCTACAGATACTGTGCTTCTTTTGGCATGCCTGCAATTTAACCCCCGCAACACACATGTTAGTTTTAATCCTATTATGAAACAGAAGCAAATTATTAAACCTCGTGGTCTTGCCTTATACTTGCTGAATGAACCTTTTCTGTTTACAATGGACCCTGCAGAGCATTTGATGCCAATCACCCCCCACCTAACAACATTGCATAAATGAGTGGCTGGAAATCATTCATTTGTAACAGCAGGATTGTCAGTCTGAATAAACACTGATTTCATAACATCGATGCAAGCTGTATGAAGACCTTTTACCTTGCAAAGGCCTCCAAGTCCTTTGCAAAAATATCTAAAAGGGGAAAAAAGAAATGCAGTCAATCATCTGAAACATACAAGCAGAATAATCTCAGTGTAAAGTGGCCCCCAGATCATCATCGATCCGCCACCAAATTTCACAGTGGGTGCGAGACACTGGCTTGTAGGCCTCGCACCCACTGTGAAACTAGGTGGAGGATCGGTGATGATCTGGGGGTGCTTCAGCAAGGCTGGAATCGGGAAGATTAGTCTTTGTGAAGAACGCATTAATCAAGCCACGTACAAGGTTGTCCTGGAACCTTGTACGTGACAATGTTCCCCAACTGAGGATTGTTTTTTCCAGCAGGACAATGCTCCATGCCACACAGCCAAGTCAATCAAGGTGTGGATGGAGGACCACCAGATGACCAGCCCAATCTCCCGGTCATGACCAGCCCAATCTTCAGACCTGAACCCCATTGAAAACCTCTGGAATGTGATCAAGAGGAAGATGGATGGTCACAAGCCATCAATCAAACCCGAGCTGCTTGAATTTTTGTGCCGGGAGTGGCATAAAGTCACCCAACATCAATGTGAAAGATTGGTGGAGAGCATGCCAAGACGCATGAAAGCTGTGATTGAAAATCAGGGTTATTCCACCAAATATTGATTTCTGAACTCTTCCTAAGTTAAAACATTAGTATTGTGTTGTTTAAAAATGAATTATTTGCATTATTCGAGGTCTGACAACACTGCATATTTTTTATTATTTTGACCAGTTGTCATTTTCTGCAAATAAATGCTCTAAATGACAATATTTTTATTTGGGAGAAATGTTGTCAGTAGTTTATAGAATAAAACAAAAATGATAATTTTATCCAAACACATACCTATAAACAGTAAAACCAGAGAAACTGATCATTTTGCAGGGGTCGCTTAATTTTCCCCAGAGCTATATGTATCACCTTGTCAGCTCGGGTATTCAAACCAGTGACCCTTCGGTTACTGGGCCAACGCTCTAACCGCTAGGGATTTTGACTACGTGGTATACAGCTACGACCAGAAGTTACTTTTTCGTAGCAGGTAAGGAGTATTAACATAGCAGGTTAGTGGAATTAGATTATGGTTAGGAAAAGTGTTAGGGTCAGCTAAAATGCTCTCCTAACCTGCTACGAAAAGTCACTTCCGTTCCTAGCTGTACTCCATCTAGTTACAACCTCCGCTAGGCCGCCTGACAATTTTTTGCCACATCAGTACAGATGAAGGAAAGGAGACAAGGGGAACAATCTACATCTGACCATTGAGATGCACCGAAAGTGTTCATTTTATTTATGACGCTGACGTCAGAGGACTTGATAGTCAATGTATGTATGGTCATCTGCCCATCTATCCTTGGTCTTTCAGGAAAACGATGAGGAAAGGGAGCCATAGGGGTGTTTGGACAAATCCTTTTGAGTCTCAAGATTTTCCAGTAAACCCCCCAAGACCCGAATATGTAAATAATATGTTGACAGGAATACCAAGCCTGTCATTTGGCAAGTTGGAGCTACAGTATTACCATGTTTACGAATCAAATCCATCCCACATAGAATAACATGTGAATTTGACTGGTGCTTGGACAGAGCAAACCCAAGGTGGAGACCGTGCACAAAGATGTTCATAACTAACTCATCAGGGCCCTATTGTTAGCAGTCATGCACAGCAATCCCCCCTTCCCTACAGACATTATTTGTTGATGTTTGTTATTATAATACTCACCACATTGCCTGAACGTCGTTTCAGCTATTGCTGCTATAACCTGTCGACTGAATTCCTTCTGATGATCCTCACCAATGCTTTGACACAGTCTTCCCACTGTATAGTGGACTGCTGCTTTCAGTCTCTACGGGTTTAGTGAAAACATGAGTAAATACTAGCTTTGTCCATCTTTATCTAACTGACAACACGTGCTTACAAGACACATATATAATTGTGAATTAATAAATCAAAGGTAAAAGTTGCACCTGAAGTTTTCTTTCCTCCTCGTCCATTGCTTTTGGCATTTTCTCCCGACAGTTCACGTTAGCTAGACAGCTAGTAGTGGATAGCATACATAGCCTACCACTCTGGTTTACTCATATACTTTTTCACCAGATGATATTTAAAACAGAAAATGAAACAACATGTACAATCGTTTCTAGAGTAGCTAGCTAATGGGCATGGCATAATCTTTACGATAAATCAAATTTCGCTAAACTGGAAAAGTTGCGCGCTTAGAAAGGCGGAAGGTGTCATCCAATTGAACCAATACTAGGCCTATAGCACCACCTGCTGGGCTGGAGTATTACAAAACAATGCATTAATGGTCCAGCGCTTTATTCATGGTTTTTAGTAGATTAAATGTATTGTACATAATCACGAAATCCTCAAATGTATATCATGTTATTTTTATTCATGTTGTTAAAATGTTGACTATTTTATTTTAATTATTTTGCATACTCAAAACATACCATGAGCATGTCATATTAATGATACATTTATGAAGCATATTTAGCAAATGTAAGGTTGAAGAACAATTGTGCAAACTTTATGGTGAAAGAATTATCAAGCACTCTTTTTATAAATCTGCTTGCAGACTTTATCCCCACAGGTGATTTCCTATAAGAGAGAGGAAAAATGCATAACAGTTAGGCCTACTAATACTAATGCCATCAATGTAGTTAAAAGGTAGATATGAGTACATGCTACATGCCAGATAGAGCTCATCTCCTTCTATCCAGTGTGTCCACCCTCTGTTCTTCTTCTCTCCCTTCTGAACACACACCAGTTTATCATTGTCCCAGTTGACCACCGTCTGCAATTAACAAGAGTACTTATCAGAATGGGTTGTGTGGACCATAACTTTAAAACACCTGGGATAGCTCCAGCTTGCTTGAAATGGGCTTTTAGACAGATCTGTTACATATTGTTCTCAATGTTGCCATATTAAGGACCACAGTTCAATAAGCAACAAGGAGCAAAATAACAAAAAGGGTTCTATTCATCATGATAATAATATGACATAAATGATAAAGTGTTGGCACCCATAGGAACAGTAAATTGCAAGTTTCTACCTGAACTTTTCTGTTATCCATGGCTTTGGTCACCTCCTCAAACTCTTCCCCAATCTTGAATGAGACTGTGTAGTTTTTGAAGGTAGTGAATGTTTTGATGGTGAAAGAATCCCCGTCTTGCTCAATCACTTTCTGAGGTTTCAACATGTTTGCAATCTTGCGTGTTGCAAAATCAATGCCTGTAAGGAAAGAAATCCTGCATGTGTTACAAATATATCCTAAGAGACTGAACATTTCCAATCCATTCTCAGTAGGAAACTGGTGAGCTAGGTTATGAATCATAACTCCAAAGTTACACATTTGAATTCTTCAGAATGTATTTCGAAAGAAGTTAAGATTCATATTATATGGAGTTATAATTCTACTGGTGAGCATGTTGAGCAAAAGAAAAAAGATAGAAATTGCAACTCAATATTAGGAAGGTGTTCTTAATGTTTTGTACTCTCAATGTATATTATAATAAAATATATTATAATTTAGCATTAAAAGTTTAAGTTTGTTCCACCTGAGCAAGTCTGACCACAAGTCACAGACCACTATGAGGACACCAAATGCGTTTGATGAATCCTTTTTGTCTTCTTCTAATGCCTCTGACGGGGAAAGTAATCCAAAGTAACTGAAAGTAATCTGATTATGTTGCAGATTTTGGGGTAGGCTAATACAAAAGTTGTGTTACTGATTACACTTTTGGACAGGTAACTAGTCACTGTAACATATTACATTTAGAAAGTAACCCTAACCCTGCATGTGCCACATACTAAAGAAAAAATAAACACTAGCATAGAGTTCAGACAATAACAATCACATACATGTTATTATTGTTTTGAATTATTGACAGAAAAGATCAATTACAATTATGAAAAATTATTGATTTGAAAATATAGGCCTATCTAATAAATGAATAAAAGTGAATAAATCAAAGATAATCCATTTCAGTTGAATAAAACAGTACGCTACCCTTACCTAATGGCAGCATTAATTAATTACCAACAGGTAGAGTGAGTATTGGTTAAGTGGGACACCTGGCAAAGTGGGACACTTAAGCTTTGTAATGGATATCTTTAAATGTGTACAATAACATTGTGCCTGTGTGTTAGTGAGGAAGTATGTGATGATAATCATTGTGGGCGTGGCATTCCGTGTAATGATACCTGTCTCTAGATGCCTAATGTTAAGGTTATAAAAAAACTAAGAAAGGATATTCAGTGTCTAATTACGACCTATTTTGTAATGGGATGTAATTGTAAATCAAAATGACTGTAAATTGTTTTCTTACTACTCTCACCTTTTTAGAATATTGACATTTTGACAGTGTCCCAGTATGCCAATCGCCTACTGTCAAAATGGGACACTCCTCTAGGCCATTTTAATGCAGAAAATATATTTCAGGGGATTATGAAATCCATTTTCTAAATAGGCTCACATGTTGCATTTCATTTTCCTCAAATCTGCTATCACCTAGCTTGCTATAAAAAGCTAGCATAGCTGCATTTTACTTAGAAAGAGATTACCTAACCAACATAAAAAATCATAGCTAGCTATATTCATAACCTTACAGGTATATGATGACTAAAAAAGTGTATTTTGCTGTATTTCACAATAAAACAGTCAATGAAATTGTTGAGGGGTAAGGTCTTTCTGGTTTTATTCTACAAAATGTCCATTAGAGTGTAATGTAGAGAATGTTGAGCTGATAGATCTAGATGAAGTTCATTTTATTTAAAGGCTATACAATTACATATAGGCTACATCATATAATTATAATAAAGTATGATGATGATAATAATAATTATAAATGATCATTCTTAATGTTCCACAAAAATACATAAAGCACGTTTTGATACATTTCATTTGTATGAACAATTGAAGTTTATCATAAAAATATTGAAAATACTCAAATACTCTAATTTATCCTTCTTTACAAAAAAGAATGAAGTGTCCCACTTTGTCAATCAAGGTGTCCCAATTTGCCAGTATCGACTTAAAACATGTGGTCTCAGCACAATTTGTGTTTGAAGAAGAGCCATCCATCCTGTGTTTAATATTTCTTTCTTAAGCTGTTTAGAATGATATCATGTTGGGGGTTAAGACAATGGGATGATTCTGTAAGGTGTTCGGGAAACACATTTTCATAACGTGTCCCACTTTACCAATACTCACCCTAATTAATTAATCAATAAATAGTCAATATTATTGTAATCAAAGTCACTTGCCTAAAAACATAAGAAAATGTGTACTGCAATTAACAAGTAAAAAGAGAACTTACCAAGAGCAACCATGTAACTTTCAAAGTTTTCATTACTAGTCATGTCCCATGTGCCACTGTAGTCGGTAGGCATGGTGGATACTTGCGTGGCAGTCTCAAACCTTCAATAGACAGCAGTTGTTAGAATGAAGAGATTTAAAGTCTCTAGGATGTCCCATGGTGTGTTAATATAGGGCGAGGGTTTGGTTTACCTCTCGTAGTTGGTTGCTATTTTGGACAATAGAGTAGAGGAGTAGCCTGGTGGAGGGCGGAACATGACTTTTTGCACAATTATATGAGGAAATAACATTTGAGATAGGCGTCTCGAAATAGAGTAGGCTATAATGCATCAAGCATATGTGCACATTCTTTAGTGTCTCTCTTTCCAACAATGTGAAGGGTGACTAGAATAAATGTTATACAGTTTCATTCACATGGACGCACACCAGAGTATGATGAAAAGCCTGGTTGGATGATCATTTTCACAGAAGTTAGAACTGGGAAGGATGTGTCATTAAGGCCTATCACCTCTCACTTCTTTGGCAGAGTTTATTCAAAATGAATGGGCACAATGCTACATTACGCATTAGCACAGTATACCCGGAATATCATACCAAGGGATCAAAGGATAAATTGTAAGTATTGGAGATGTTAAGGTCTATTCACAGATTGGGTCCGGGTCTCATTTCTATGATGATAATGAACAATAACTAGTTGGTGGCTTCTTGTGTTGTGAAGAATGATCTGATGGTGATCTTTTTTACTTTTCTTTGTACTATTGATTACATGTTTTCTATTAGTAACTTATTCTAAATGAACATGAATCTAATTCTAGTATTAGAAACCTTTTATTTGCAGTCAGATAATTAATGCAATCTTTGTGGCACTAGTTCTCATCCCTCAATTTTATGTGTTAACCAGGTAAGTAAATTCAAATTTACAACTAAAAGCTTTTAATTTGAAGTCAAACATGCAGTGTGTACCATGTCAAGTTTCTGATTGAGAGTATAAATCCCTCAGGCCTAAATCCTCTCGATATTGCCAGCAGCCTCTTCTGAAATTTACAACTAAAAGCTTTTAATTTGAAGTCAAACATGCAGTGTGTACCATGTCAAGTTTCTGATTGAGAGTATAAATCCCTCAGGCCTAAATCCTCTCGATATTGCCAGCAGCCTCTTCTGAACAATCTCACTGCCTTCATTGTCTTATCATTCATGGCTACATCCTGCTTTGTAAACATATTTTTGATAGCTATTTCTTATAGTTTTAATGAGGTGTGCTCCTCACAATTGTTTGGCTTTTGGCAAAAGCAATGTTTAATTTCATTTTTGCCAAGTTCATAATAAGTTGATTTGATAATGATGAAAGAGAGATGGCAGTAGAGACAAGCTTTGGTCATTCCGACCCTCCGCAAAGTTCAATCAGATTGGGTCATTGCATTCGTTGCAACAATCTAAATGTACATTTAAAGTATGTGGGTCTTTCCATGAAAATAATGCCTTTTGATTCCCTTTGATATTTTAAGTAGACATTGTGCACCAATATTGCATTTTAAAAGCCTTTGATATTAAATGAAAGCCCTTTAATATAGACCACATTGAGAATTCAATAAATCAGATTCTTAATTTGAATAAAGGCTTGCTAAAATGCCAAAATTCAGCATTTTGACATTTTCTATCACAATTGATGTCTCCAGATTACACCATCAATGTAAAGCACTAGTTATTTTGTTGCTTTGACAAAGTCATTTCTGAAGAGTATTATTTATTTAATGTGATTAGTGAATCATTTACATCTGTCCCACATTTTAAGGTAAACCCTGTTAATTGAACTGAACTCTCATTTTAATATGATGAAACCATTCCTTTTTAAATATTTTTTTCAAAAGAAACATTGAACATCTAACAGGCAAATGATAGTATAAAAGCAGTTGAGCTGGTTCTACTCTTTACTTAAAAGCAGGTGAACTGGTTCTACTCTTTACTTAAAAGCAGGTGAACTGGTTCTACTCTTTACTTAAAAGCAGGTGAGCTGGTTCTACTCTTTACTTAAAAGCAGATGAGCTGGTTCTACTCGTTACTTAAAAGCAGGTGAGCTGGTTCTACTCTTTACTTAAAAGCAGGTGAACTGGTTCTACTCTTTACTTAAAAGCAGGTGAACTGGTTCTACTCTTTACTTAAAAGCAGGTGAGCTGGTTCTACTCTTTACTTAAAAGCAGGTGAACTGGTTCTACTCTTTACTTAAAAGCAGGTGAGCTGGTTCTACTCTTTACTTAAAAGCGGTTGAGCTGGTTCTACTCTTTACTTAAAAGCAGGTGAACTGGTTCTACTCTTTACTTAAAAGCAGGTGAGCTGGTTCTACTCTTTACTTAAAAGCAGGTGAGCTGGTTCTACTCTTTACTTAAAAGCAGGTGAGCTGGTTCTACTCTTTACTTAAAAGCAGTTGAGCTGGTTCTACTCTTTACTTAAAAGCAGGTGAACTGGTTCTACTCTTTACTTAAAAGCAGGTGAGCTGGTTCTACTCTTTACTTAAAAGCAGTTGAGCTGGTTCTACTCTTTACTTAAAAGCAGGTGAACTGGTTCTACTCTTTACTTAAAAGCAGGTGAGCTTGTTCTACTCTGTACTTAAAAGCAGGTGAGCTGGTTCTACTCTTTACTTAAAAGCAGGTGAGCTGGTTCTACTCTTTACTTAAAAGCAGGTGAACTGGTTCTACTCTTTACTTAAAAGCAGATGAGCTGGTTCTACTCTTTACTTAAAAGCAGGTGAGCTGGTTCTACTCTTTACTTAAAAGCAGGTGAACTGGTTCTACTCTTTACTTAAAAGCAGGTGAGCTGGTTCTACTCTTTACTTAAAAGCAGGTGAGCTGGTTCTACTCTTTACTTAAAAGCAGGTGAGCTGGTTCTACTCTTTACTTAAAAGCAGGTGAACTGGTTCTACTCTTTACTTAAAAGCAGGTGAGCTGGTTCTACTCTTTACTTAAAAGCGGTTGAGCTGGTTCTACTCTTTACTTAAAAGCAGGTGAACTGGTTCTACTCTTTACTTAAAAGCAGGTGAGCTGGTTCTACTCTTTACTTAAAAGCAGGTGAGCTGGTTCTACTCTTTACTTAAAAGCAGGTGAGCTGGTTCTACTCTTTACTTAAAAGCAGGTGAACTGGTTTTACTCTTTACTTAAAAGCAGGTGAACTGGTTCTACTCTTTACTTAAAAGCAGGTGAACTGGTTCTACTCTTTACTTAAAAGCAGGTGAACTGGTTCTACTCTTTACTTAAAAGCAGGTGAGCTGGTTTTACTCTTTACTTAAAAGCAGGTGAGCTGGTTCTACTCTTTACTTAAAAGCAGGTGAACTGGTTGTACTCTTTACTTAAAAGCAGGTGAACTGGTTCTACTCTTTACTTAAAAGCAGTTGAGCTGGTTCTACTCTTTACTTAAAAGCAGGTGAACTGGTTCTACTCTTTACTTAAAAGCAGGTGAGCTGGTTCTACTCTTTACTTAAAAGCGGTTGAGCTGGTTCTACTCTTTACTTAAAAGCAGGTGAGCTGGTTCTACTCTTTACTTAAAAGCAGGTGAGCTGGTTCTACTCTTTACTTAAAAGCAGGTGAACTGGTTCTACTCTTTACTTAAAAGCAGGTGAGCTGGTTCTACTCTTTACTTAAAAGCAGGTGAGCTGGTTCTACTCTTTACTTAAAAGCAGGTGAGCTGGTTCTACTCTTTACTTAAAAGTGGTTGAGCTGGTTCTACTCTTTACTTAAAAGCAGGTGAGCTGGTTGTACTCTTTACTTAAAAGCAGGTGAACTGGTTCTACTCTTTACTTAAAAGCAGGTGAGCTGGTTCTACTCTTTACTTAAAAGCAGGTGAGCTGGTTCTACTCTTTACTTAAAAGCAGGTGAGCTGGTTCTACTCTTTACTTAAAAGCAGGTGAGCTGGTTCTACTCTTTACTTAAAAGCAGGTGAGTTGGTTCTACTCTTTACTTAAAAGCAGGTGAACTGGTTCTACTCTTTACTTAAAAGCAGGTGAGCTGGTTCTACTCTTTACTTAAAAGCAGGTGAGCTGGTTCTACTCTTTACTTAAAAGCAGGTGAGCTGGTTCTACTCTTTACTTAAAAGCAGGTGAGCTGGTTCTACTCTTTACTTAAAAGCAGGTGAGCTGGTTCTACTCTTTACTTAAAAGCAGGTGAGCTGGTTCTACTCTTTACTTAAAAGCAGGTGAACTGGTTCTACTCTTTACTTAAAAGCAGGTGAACTGGTTCTACTCTTTACTTAAAAGCAGTTGAGCTGGTTCTACTCTTTACTTAAAAGCAGGTGAGCTGGTTCTACTCTTTACTTAAAAGCAGGTGAGCTGGTTCTACTCTTTACTTAAAAGCGGTTGAGCTGGTTCTACTCTTTACTTAAAAGCAGGTGAGCTGGTTCTAGTCTTTACTTAAAAGCAGGTGAGCTGGTTCTACTCTTTACTTAAAAGCAGGTGAACTGGTTCTACTCTTTACTTAAAAGCAGGTGAACTGGTTCTACTCTTTACTTAAAAGCAGGTGAGATGGTTTTACTCTTTACTTAAAAGCAGGTGAACTGGTTCTACTCTTTACTTAAAAGCAGGTGAGCTGGTTCTACTCTTTATTTAAAAGCAGGTGAACTGGTTCTACTCTTTACTTAAAAGCAGGTGAGCTGGTTCTACTCTTTATTTAAAAGCAGGTGAGCTGGTTCTACTCTTTACTTAAAAGCAGGTGAGCTGGTTCTACTCTTTACTTAAAAGCAGGTGAGCTCGTTCTACTCTTTTTGGCCATTTTCTGTTGTTTTGTGGTGGAAAACTGAACGGATCGAGCATAAAATGTAAATCCTGTTACCCATAGATAGACAGGCTAGAAACGGTTGGCTGCAATTAGATACATGCTCCACAGAGCCATCCTTCCATAATTGATGCTGTTTCTAGGATATCACTAGCAAGCAATACCGTTGCACAGTATGGTGACTGGTGCAGTATGTAGTGACTTTAAATATCCCCTTTCCTTAATTTGGTATACTACGAAAGCAATTGGTGTTCATATCTGTTTATAAGCATGAAATTAATCTGACTGTGAGTATCAAATTAACTATGAAGGGACTTATAGATTTTTCAAGCACCCAACATTTATGCTGAAATATTTCTTAGTTTGAAATCACACAGTTAAAAATAAAGAATCTGTGCAGAAAGGGCTGTGAAAGCTGTAGTTTATTTCCTTGTGTTTAAAAAGTGACTATGTGTTACATTAATTCCATTTGTGTACAATATGTAGAAAAGTGGTGTTCGGTCCCCAGATGTAAAAAATAACATTAGCGAATCCTTCATTCATAGCCTTTTTGAACCTCAAAGTGATACGGAACAAACCACACTTTCACTTACAACAGTGGTCACAAACCTTTTCTGAGTCAAGATCACATTCTGAGTCAAAATGCAAGCCGAGATCAACATTAACCAATTAAAAAAAGTTATGCAGCAATGATGTTTGTGCAGTAGGCTATAGACCTAATACATTATCACAACATATTGGCTATGCTTGAATTGCCCTGCCAATGTTGTTCTTCTCAGACCATTTTGAAATGATATTGAAAAAACAGTATCTGATCACACTAGTAATAGATCATTTGTTGTATTACTTGTGAGGCACAGATGATGGAGCATAATAATTAGCTTTTTTTACTGGACTGATGGTCAGTCTGAGGGGTGGGATGGAGCAGCGGGTAGGCTGCCTCACCTGACCAACCATCCCTCTACTCTCCCTCCCTCCGCTGAGAAAAGGAGAGACAGCCTTCCAGCTGATGGCGAAACTCAAGTAGCACTTCATTATTTCTGCCTCATGCACCAATTCATGTTGTTACTCCTATGACATTGTCCAGAGAAAGTGACATTTTTCTCGATATTAAAAAAGACAAGCCGCTAATAATAACAACGGATGTTTATCGAAACACTTTGCTACTCATTCATTTCAGCTGCAGTGCTGTTGTAGCGTGAGTGGAACTAGGGAGAAAGCACATTTTATGGCTTACAAAAGTGTTGAACAAAGTGTTGACAGTGCTGAATAACAACTTAAACATTACTTATAAAATCAGAAGCTTTTTGGTGTATTCGTTGAGTCTCTCTCTAGTCATAGTTCTTGAAATCTCAGTATCAACTTTGCTGTGCATTCAAGGCTTCTTTTTACAGTCTAGGCTTGAGGAAGCTGTGCAGACATGGTGATCTGAGCTATCTGATTGGCCAGTGGTAGGTCTATACATAACCACGGGTGCTGAGGATGCTGCAGTACCCCCTGATAAGATAGATTTTTTTCAACAAATGATTACTCCTGTATGAGCAACGAAAAATACCTGTCAGACAAAAATTATACGCAGCACCTCACAGAAGTGTTTAGTGGTCAACTAGGAATGCCTTGGAGATCCGTTTGGAGAAAGCGATTGACCGGTTGGTGACGACTAACTTACAACATTGAGAATGATTAAGTGCTATAACATTTCGAGACAATGGGACTATAAGGTTCTAACTGTAGCTATTTGAATACGTAAATGATAGACTCAGAACACATCGCCAAATACATTACGATATGTATTATGATTAGATAAATGACTTACTTTATGATTACTGAAAGGTTTGTTTATTGCTGCCGTGCCATTATTGCTGGCTAGACCATACTTAGAGGGAAATGTCAAAGACGTGTTCTGATTGGTCTGTCTGTATTTGTACAGGTTTGTGATTGGATTGCAGAAAGAACCTTACAGCGCCAAGTTCAAATGGGTTTATGCAGATAGAACTTATATATACAGTACCAGTCAAAAGTGTGGACACACCTAGTCATTCAAGGGTTTTTCTTTATTTTTACTATTTTCTACATACTAGTGAAGACATCAAAACTATGAAATAACACATATGGAATCATGTCGTAACCAAACAAAAAAGTGTTAAACAAATCAAAATATATTTTAGATTCTTCAAAGTAGCCACCCTTTGCCTTGATGACAGCTTGCAGAGTCTTGGCATTCTCTCCACCAGCTTCACCTGGAATGCCTTTTCAACAGTCTTGAAGGAGTTCCCACATATGCTGAGCACTTGTTGGCTGCTTTTCCTTCAGTCTGCGGTCCAACTCACAAACCATCTCAATTGGGTTGAGGTCGGGTGATTGTGGAGGCCAGGTCATTTGATGCAGCACTCCATCACTCTCCTTGGTCAAATAGCCTTTATAGAGCCCAGAGATGTGTTTTGTCTCAGTGTACTGTTGAAAAGCAAATGATAGTCTCACTAAGCGCAATCCAGATTGGATGGCGTATTGCTGCAGAATGCTGTGGTAGCCATGCTGGTTAAGTGTGGCTTGAATTCTAAATAAATCACTGACAGTGTCACCAGCAAAACACCCTCACACCATCACACCTCCTCCTCCATGCTACACGGTGGGAACCACACATGCAGAGATCATCCGTGCACCTACTCTGCGCCTCACAAAGACACCGCGGTTGGAACCAAAAATCTCAAATTAAGATTGATGAGACCAAAGGACAGATTTCCACCGGTCTAATGTCCATTGCTCATGTTTCTTGGCCCAAACAAGTCTCTTCTTATTATTGGTGTCCTTTAGCAGTGTTTTTTTTTCAGCAATTTGACCATGAAGGTCTGATTCATGCAGTATACTCTGAACAGTTGATGTTGAGATGTGTTTGTTACTTGAACTCTGTGAAGCATTTATTTGGGCTGGAATTTCTGAGGCTGGTAACTCTAATGAACTTATCCTCTGCAGCAGAGGTAACTCTGGGTCTCCCTTTCCTGTGGTGGTCCTCATGAGAGCCAGTTTCATTATAGCACTTGATGGTTTTTGCGACTGCACTTCAAGAAACTTTCAAAGTTCTTGACATTTTCCGGATTGACTGACTTTCATGTCTGAAAGTAATGATGGACTGTCGTTTCTCTTTGCTTATTTGAGCTATTCTTGCCATAATATGGACTTTTACCAAATAGGGCTATCTTCTGTATACCACCCCTACCTTGTCACAACACAACTGATTGGCTCAAACACATTAAGGAAAGAAATTCCACAAATTAACTTTTAACAAGGCACACCTGTTAACTGAAATGCATTCCACCTCATGAAGCTGGTTGAGAGAATACCAAGAGTGTGCAAAGCTGTCATCAAGGCAAAGGGTGGCTGGCTACTTTGAAGAAGCTTTGTTTAATACTTTCTTGGTGACAACATGATTCCATATGTGTTATTTCATAGTTTTGAAGTCTTCACTATTATTGTACAATGTAGAAAATAGTACAAATAAAGACAAACACTGGAATGAGTAGGTGTGTCCAAACTTCTGACTGGTACTGTAACTTTTTCAAAAATCGAACTTCACAGGCACATGAAGAACCATCTAAAGATCAATTATATGTGACTAACAATTTTTTAACCAAAATGTCAGATAGAACCTTGTATCTACAAACATCAAATTGAAACCTAATCAAATCCTTTTCACAAGCACCATAAGTATATTAAACATACACCTCTTTGTATAATTAGGGCTGGATTCCATCCGTATCGCAGAAGATCTGAAATTATAACTCAATAGAAATTATAAAAAGGCAAAGTTCCCGGGATCACTGAGAGTGCATTCACGGTGAATGCTACATATGTCAGCTCAATCGGAAATGACCTTAAATGTATACGTGGAGCTTCTGCGATACGGATTGAATCCAGACCTTAATTAAGGTAAACATAGTGAAACGGTTCGACCAACCTTCATCAACCTGTTTTAAATCTATTTTAAAAGTATTACATTTGGAACGTCACAACTTCTAAAACCACATACAAGCACCATTTCACTTTCTCACATTAAAATAGGAAGTATTAGGAAATACTGTGCTGGCTTATAGGGAAAATTGCACCCATTAGGGTCAAAGGCTGTGGACATTTTACATAGATATCAAGTAATACATTTGATCATCATTTTAGTTTTTTGAATTCACGAGCACTGATTAAAACAAAAGCAGCAATGGATCAGAATGTGCTTTGTGGTAATTTAATGTACTGGACAGTACATTACATTATGCAGTTTGATTTAATTTGTCATTGAGGCACAAATACAATAATACATGGCTATAGCCTACATTATCTGTTGACCATTCATTTTTACCTAAATTATTGGCCTTTCACAGTTCAAAATCCCCTTTTAACAATCCTATTCTATGCTGGTTCAGTGGAGAACAGGTAGCTTTATGAGAAAATATACTGTTTTTACAACTATATAAAATATAGTTAGTCTTTTAATAATTATTCATTATCTGAATAACAAACTTCCATATCCACTTTGCTTTCCTGAGATAAAAAAATCATACTTCTTTTAAAAACATGCGTGCATCACACACACCACATTAACCCTACATCTTGTATATTGAAAAAGAAAATATATACCACATCTACCTTCAACTTTAAGTAAGGTGCACGGAATCAACAGAACTTTATCATTACTTTACATTCTTGGTCAAAATACAGCAAAAGAGTAAAACTACAGCAAATCATTAATTTAATCAATTTAAATGTACATCATTTCATTGCTACAGTATCCCCTATCCTAAAAGAGCATCATAGTCTATGTACCATACTAGCCTGCCACTGGTCGGCCGGATCCCAGTGATGGGCCAATTTTTTGGGTTGTCCTTGACTCGGCTGAGCTGAGTGACCAGCTCATGTTTGCTCTTACCCATCACCAGCACACCTACTTTCTGGGCCTGGTTGATAGCCTTGAGGGTGAGGCTCATACGCTGGTGAGGCTTGGCTGGGCTCTCGGTGAAGGCTACTAGACTGTTCCCACGTGCGTCTAGTTTGCTGCCTGGGAACAGAGAGGCAGTGTGGCCGTCGTAGCCCACTCCCAGCAGGACAAAGTGGAAGCTGGAAGCATTAACCAACTGGGTGATGTCGCTCTCATAGAGCAGCGCTCCACTATCCTCCTCCACACACAGCCGCTGGTTCATCTGCACCGGCATGGGGTGGATGTTGAAGTAGGACATCTTCACGTGTTGGAGCAGGTGGTCGTGCAGGGTGCGGAAGTTGGAGTCCAACTCTGTGAGAGGCACGCATCGCTCGTCCACCATCCACACGTGGGTGTCCCTCCAGGGGAAGGAGTAGTGGTGATGGGCCAGCCTCTGAAACAGAGCTAGGGGACTGGAGCCACCGGAGAGGGCAAGGTGGAAGCGTCCGCCCTCCCTTACTGCGTTCTCCGCTGCGACCTGCAGGTCTGCGGCCAGCCGCACGATGAGCTCCTCGGGCCAGGCAGACACCATGTCAGCGCTGCGGTACTTCCCCTGCATCACCTGGAAGCTCTCCGTCCCAGACCCGGCCATGTGGTCCTGGGTGACCATGACCGCCTCATTGGCGAAGGTCACCTCCCGTCCCAACAGTTTCAAATCCAGCATGTTGCCATTGTCCGCTCCCCCGGGATACAGACGGGGGAAGGTGTCGGCCAGGCTCTGCAGGAGAGGTGTCCAGAAACTCCAGGAGGCCAGCAGGTTCTCAGCACTGATAAAGCTGTCCTTTCGGCCTTGGAAGATGTGCAAAATGAGTTCTGCGTAAGCCTCCCTCTCCACCGTTGGCGTCAGCACGTAGTAGTCTGAGATGGGCAAACCTAATACACTGACATCTTTGTGTTCTGTTACCTCCTTCCACTCAGTGTCCATCAAGTCTGGCTTGAACACGTTCTTACTCACGAGAATGGCTGGGTACTGCAGAGTGCCGTGGCCAAAGTAGAACACAATCTGCTTGGGCTTGCAATGAACGCTGCTGTGGCTCTGGATACAGAAGATGTCATTCTTGAACAGAATGCGAGCGTAGCCTACGCGCTCATCCAGCATCTTCCCTGAGGTCAGAATGACTGGCACGCCCTCGTACTGGGCTAGGTCAATGTGCACCATTATACCTGAAATAGAAAAAACAGTTTTAATCACAGATTTTTTTATTATTTTTTATTATCTATGTATCACATGTAGGGCCCTGTGTTTTGGACTATCATGTCACATGACTGAGACTTTAACCTTCATTTTAAGCCGTTTCAAGAAATCAGAATTACACCAAAAATTAAAGCATTTGGCTGAGGATGGTGCTGGAACATCTGACATAAAAAGAAAGGGGGATAGTTTGATGAAAAAGCTTTAAATAAAAGGTTAACAACCAGATCATGTGACATGATTGCCCGAAACACATGGCCCTAATCATATGTTATTACTATATGACAAAACATTTCTCCTTTAATAAGCCTTTAATGCACAGGCTGAAGAGAAGAACTCCTACAGACAAACGTTCTCATGACACTTACCAGCGAAGGTGGGGGTGAGGCTGAAGTACTCCTTTGTTTTGCTCAGTTCTTCCTGTACCTCTGCATTGTAGGCCCGGTACTGACCAATGGCAGCACAGTTCCTGTCCAGGTGCTGCAAGGCACTGAAGATCTTCAGCTTGTTCTTGAGGACCTCCTTAGTGTTGCTCAGGTTGGATGGGAGCTCCATGGTCAGAAGGGTCATGACCTCAGTCAGGTGGTTCTGTATCACGTCCCTGATCACGCCATACTGTTCATAGAAGGGGATGCGACCTGTGACAAAGAGAGAATAAATCAAACAATCCAAAACTCCCTGACAGGTGATGTTACTATCCCCATCACATATTTTATAGAGGGGGTTAATACACTTGCTTTAACTATACAGTACCTTTGGCATCCAGGGTCTCCTTCAGTACAATCTCAACTCTCTCAATGTGGTGCTTGTTCCAGATAAGATCCAGATGCTTGCTGTTCTCCCTTCTGAATGGCAAAATCTTAGAGACAACCTTTTGAGTATAAAAACAAACAATAGAATAAAAACCAGTTGAGTTGACAGTCGTTTTGCACTGCTTCGCTAAGGTTTTAGTCATCAATCTTGCAAAAGGGCAGAATTGTATCAATGTAGTAGTATCCCCCCCTATGACCTTTGGCTTTCACCTCTAATTGTTTATTTATGTCTGAGAAAAAAAATACTTTTCAACCCATATGATCTAGTAGGCAATATAAGTATAATAAAACATTTACAAATATAATATGATAAAAATACAAAATTATCTCAATGGAGCCTTTTCATATTTTATCATGTCCATACAGTATAAAGTTAGAATCTGTTTCTAACTATCTACCCAAAATATTTCACCTTCTTTATTACTTTACCAAACATATCATGACATTAGTGATGTTCACAAATTTAACAGATTTTGGACTGTCTAAATCAACATTTAGGCCATTTAAACAGCGTGTGTTCCTCCTGTAGACAAAGGGAGAAGGGCTATGTAAAGGGATCGATTTTGTTGTTCTGAGCATATGCTATGTGTCTGCCTCCGATGTAAAACAAATGTTTGACTTCCACACAAATGACTTCTTCTCTTTTAGGTTTAAGGAAGTGTATAGCCATGAAAGTTGTGTATTTAGATCCACCTCCTCGAGACAAATTCAGCGATTGCTTTGCCATATGTGTGTGCCGTGAAGCAGTCAAGCTAGATAAATGTTTTTCTAAGGACCACCCCCCAAAAGATGTTTACATAGTCCTAGGAAGCTCAGGCTGTCTTCTGACTTATAAAATGGTGGGAAATCAATAAAATAAGTCATGTCAACATTAAAAAAAATGTTAAAGTAATTCTAATGCACGATTTCAGGAGGGTGAGCTTAATTAAACCAAAGACCTGCTTCAAATGTGAAGTATTGTGTTAAAGTGTAATCTACTATGTATGGACTGATCATCACCTGCTTCCCTAAATAGTGGTCGATCCTGTACATCTCGTTGTCTTTGAGGGAGGCACCCAGTTGAGTGGACAGGAGTTGGGCGCTACTGAAATCATGGCCAAATGGCTTCTCCAGCACCACCCTCAACCACGCCCCGTCGGTCGGCCTGCAGCTGTTGTTGATCTTTTCTGCAATCTCCGCATAAGCGAAGGCTGGCACTGACAGGTAGAACAGCCTGCCTGCCTCCACTATGCCCTCCTGCCTCAGCTGCTCTGTCAGGTGTTTGCCCAGGGCCTGGTAGGCCTCTGAAGTATTCAGCTGCCGATACTCAGCCAGCCTCAGGAACTGCTCCTTCACCAGGGCACAGCGCTCCACAGACAACTCCCGAGGACAGACCACTCCCTTCAGCACTTCAAACAGGATCGGCGTGGCCTTATCGTTGGGCGACAGGCCTCCGCCATAAAAGGAGAAGCTGTAGCCGCTACTGACCTGGTTAGCGTACAGCTGGAAGAAGCCCTGCCACAGGTACTTCTTAGCCAAGTCACCTGTACCTCCCACTATGACCACTGACACGTGCCCTAGGCTCTGTGATCCCTTGGCCTCCTTGGCATAGCCTCTCTGGACACACACGGTGGCCAGAAGCAGCAGTGCTGCCCACACAACCTTCCACATTCTCTGGTCCAACACAGATCAGCTCCTACAGGAGAGAGACAGAGCAAGAACAATCAGAGAACTTAAAAAAGGGGATTTACAGACCGGTTGTGGATTGCTAAGTATTTCCACGTTATTAACCCATAATCACAGTGGCTGAATTACCCACTTAAAACACACATTGATTACAGTCGTGGATTGGTTTTCCGCCAATGCAAGCAGGAATTCTGTGAGGCAGCCTAGCCTACTTTTAATAATGTGGCATATTTGTTTGTGGGTGCAAAGTGTCAGCTCTTAGCTATTCCATGAAGTACAACATCACCCCCCAACATAATCTTCTTACATGTCTCTGTCATAGGTTCATCTATAGGTAAAAGTATTTATTTTTTGTGTCAAAGTGAGGGAACTACTCTGTCAGTAGATAACATGTCAATCCTGTGGTAAATGTTCTTCACATTGATTGTATTCAAGTGGTTGAACCCCGAGGCCTACGTTTTGGGGTGGAAAGTTAGAGACAACCGGACTGCTCAAATTGCAGAGAGAGACAATGGTTTCTAGACTGAGCCCATTGAAAAGAGTGTGGCTAAGTCAACATTTAGAAGATAAACAGACGAGGAATCTAC
This sequence comes from Salvelinus fontinalis, assembly GCF_029448725.1. Taxonomy (NCBI): domain Eukaryota; kingdom Metazoa; phylum Chordata; class Actinopteri; order Salmoniformes; family Salmonidae; genus Salvelinus; species Salvelinus fontinalis. The sequence continues at coordinate 58,345,410 of NC_074667.1, forward strand.
CGTAAACAGCTTGCGTAACTTTACTGTAACGTCTGAAATCATAGTTTAGTATTGAAGTTTACACAGCAAACAACAAAAGTCAATGCCGCTGAATTCTTCTGGGAATCAAATACTATTGGAATGGATGGAAACTTATTAAAACATTGACATTTTTAGCTGACAGTAAGTCAAGATTAAGGAGTGGTCCTATCCAAACCACCCAGATCACAGCTCTGATTGCAGGATGTTGATCAATAAAAAAGAGGAGTAAGGATGAACATAGGCCGGGTCATTCAGTGTGAACAAATATCCATGGCATTAAGTTCCTGAAACTTTGGGTAACCAAAACCTCCTTTACCACACTTAAGACCACACATTGTATAATGATTTAATTGACAGTGACATAAAGACTTGCTCTGTACTGTATACACATTGTAAGTTAGACTAGTGGCAAAGATATAGGAACCATCTCAATAATATTTTGAGATACCTATCCCATGTGTCTAAATCCAGATCCCCCTGAGAAAATGCCTTTGACCTTTCAGGGAAATAAAAAATGACATGGATATATAGTTGTCCCATTTTCATACAGAACGACTCATTTATGACTATGAGGGATCAACTCAGTCCCAGTAAATAGTGTACAAAATACTAAAAATACATATTTTGAGTAACGATTAAGTATTAACTCATGATAAGTGCAGAACTAACAAACCATTGAATTTATAACTTCTCAAAAGTTCTATTGTGGGGGACAAATTAGATAGCTCATAGTAGCCTGATGAATAACAACAGTGCTCACATTGTTAACCCAGTCTGCCTCTGAGGACATTAGAGAATTGCAACACAGTCCTCCACATGATCTGAAAGGCTGGATATTGGAAAGTCAAAAATGTACCATCCTGAAATTATACAGTAGCCTACACTCAATAAATGTGGAACTTTGTAGAAACTCATAACCCACCCAGTGCAAATGTATTGAGCCTTGAAGCCTTCACTCAACTAAAAAACAGAACCAAATGGTTTAATATCCACCCTCTGCCTAGTGTGTTTATCACATTTACATCCAAATGATATGTTAAACCTTGAAAAATAAGCAATAAAAGCTAGCTTTTGGATACTATTTTCTCCTACTATTAATTTCTGACTGAAATACAAAAAGGGACTAAATAACCCTGGCTAAAATATGATGTATTTGTCATGAATAGTGTTCTCTCACCTATGGCCCTGCCATCACAATCTATGCCCATACAATAGGTCTGACAGTTACACCTGCTAGCTGTCTGACTTCAGCCATGCAGTAGATGGATACAATGTTACCCAACAACAGCGTTTCTGTCCATTTACAATCACAATAAATACATTTTGTATAGCTAATCCATCTCACTCAAACTATTCAAACGAACCTAGTCTGAACATAAAAAATTATAAACTAATCCATCTCACTCAAACTATTCAAACTAACCTAGTCTCAACATATAAAATAATAAATTAATCCAGCTCACTCAAACTAACCTAGTCTAAACATTTTTTAAAATACAAAAAAGATATACATTCTATGGAAATTAAGTTTACCTTCTCCCTCGACAGTCGAGTTCGATGAAAGATCGCATCCATCGATATTTATGTCAAAAGACACTTCCTAGAGCAGTCATGTGACATCCGAGCGCTTGAATAAATTATGCGTTTCACAGTTATGTGACCATACCAAATAGCCCGTACATTTCACCAGAGGCGTAATTGTTCAGTCAGTTACATTGGGATCCTGCATTAAACCATTAGGTCGGATGCAAATGCATTTTATTTGTGTTGCTCTAGATTTCTCTGAAAATTTTACAAGAAAAAAAGAGTGCGGTTGTTCACCTGAAACTACACAAAAGTTACGTCTGACAGTTGTTGGGAATTGAAGAAGAAAACGAAAGCTGAGCATGGCAGTAGCCTGTCGCCTAGGCTATTTCACTGCGTGCGGCTGAACTGACATAGTCTTGCTAATGCCAGCTTCTCTGACAATCAACATAACATGCTTTCGGCATTTGAATGTGAAAGAGGTTAATGGTATTCATATCATATGCTACAATAGTAGTCAATTATTCAATAACACTGTTTAAAATCAAACAAATCATGACAAATGTTGACCCTCTAATCTATATTATCCCATTTATTTAAAATCCCAGTTTAGTTGATACCACAGGAGGCTGGTGAAAGGAGGACAGCTCATAATAAATTATGGAATGGAGTTAATGGAATGGTATCAAACACATGGAAACTATATGTTTGATGTGTTTGATACCAGTCCATTCCAGCCATTATTATGAGCGCGTCCTCCCCAATGAAGGTGCCACCAGCCGCCTGTGGTTGACACCTCTGGCCCTTGTCTTCAGGGCTCCCATCTCTCCAACTTCTACACATGACTGCCCTCTACTGGTGTACTACAGTTATTTAGAATTTCCAACTGAGGTACTGTACTTTGTAGAGTCACTTAGGTAACACTCTACCCCCCTGCCTTTTTCTTTTGTTATAGAATAATATATACAATAAATAAAAAATAAAATAACAAGATTATAAAATATGGTAAAATTGCCTGGCCTACATTACATCATGATCATGTATTGTTAAATATTGAGAAACTAACTCAAAATTGCCATACAGTAAATTCAATATTCTTTAGGAATTAGTCTTGGCTATGCACCAGAAAAAGAATGATACAACAACCAAATAAATATTTACCACCAAAAAAATAAACATTTACCACCACATCTTTTCTTTAACTAGATAATGACTCTTATAAGATATTCAAATAAATTACATATTTGGTTTTGTATCCTGAAACATTTGTTCGTACTGCATCAGCTGATCAGCCGTCTCATGCCATCATTCAGTGCCTATGGAACCAAGAGCAGGTGGAACCAAGAGCTCTTTTGGCCTTTTTTCAATACTTGCAGTCTTTACCACATGACAGATTTAGACTGTAGTCATCTTAAATCAACCTCCCTGCACAAAAACTATCAGATAAGGTCATGCAATTTTCCCTGAAAACACCACATTGACCTTCAACTACACGAAAGCTACTTATAACACTATATTAAATCTTGCCAATACACACACCACACACACTCAGCTTTAGGTCCAGTGGCCATACCCCAGAGCCCTCCCAAGTAGCCTTCCACTGTGAAATGTAAACAGTGCTTCCTGAGTATGTGTGTGTGTGTGTGTGTCTGTGTCTCTGTGTGTGTGTATGTGTGTGTCTGTGTGTCTGTGTGTGTGTGTTTTTGTGTGTGTGTGTGTGTGTGTGTGTGTGTGTGTGTGTGTGTGTGTGTGTGTGTGTGTGTGTGTGTGTGTGTGTGTGTGTGAGAGAGAGAGAGAGAGAGAGAGAGAGAGAGAGAGAGAGAGAATGGGCCCATACAGAGTTTGCTAGCCCAGCTGTCCCTGCCATAACCCAAGACTTGAGAGCTGCAAGACACAGCTGGAGGGCCACTGTATTCTAACACCTCCCCCCCCCAGGCCTTCTACCCAGCCCCTAGCTACCTTCCTTCCCTTTGTTCAGACTTCAGGGCAGACGTCGTCAAGCCGAGCACACAAACGAACGCATATGAATGTCTGCTCTCATCTACATTAGGCCCCCTCGGCCTACACACATCACATTTACTACGGCTATTTACCAAATTACATTTCACTTTCGTTTGTGCTCTGGCTCCCCCTCTACGTTCCACACAAGATCTGGTGGCAGGGACTGAACCTAAAAACACAAACTGCTACTCATCTTCATCTGGTAGAATGTACTGATATAAAGGACAAGTGCAAGATAAGAAAAATATGTCTCATTCAATTTGTTATTAACTTTCTTTGTAAAGTAAATACTGTAAAATGTAATTACAGTTTTTGTGATCTCAAATGAAACACTTGCCCCTTCAATTACTTCAAAACGCTCTCATTTGGATTCACTGTTATTTCAATTATTTTATCATTGCATATGTATTTGGCACCACACTACAGGAGGGGATTTTAACATGTTACCCTGGACTGACTCTTAAACTTGATAACCACCATCACTGTGTCTTTCCTAAACACAATGTGCTTTGTCTAAACAGTTCCATCAACTCATTCTAGAAGTCTTTCATTCTGCTAACCACCAATCAGCCGTGATAGGTAATATGCTGCAGTGATGCAGATGCTGGCAGTGATGATGACTGTTCAAAGAGTGAAGTCATAGTTAAACTTCTCCCTTGTGTGAGTAATTGTTTGTGTGTTTCAACTGCATACTCACATTTCTTGCATCTATAGAGTGAAAACATGTCCGAACAGGCTCTTTTCTTTGCTTCTGAACACCACACTTAAAAAAAGTCCCTTTCAAAACACACACAAACGCCGCCCAAATTCCAGTTGTGAGAGGTGCTGAAAAGATTTGGGTTTCAGTGTGATAAACTTAAGAGTACATTGTAAGACAAACAAAGCCCCTCTCATTCTTAGAGAATAGATGGGGTCCTTGTTGACAGGTGTGCAACAAAAACAAGTATTGATTTGTCAATGAGCTGTGCCGTTTTGTCAGAGTCAGACCAATGGGTTGTGGAAGAAGTTGCGTAAGTTGCGTACTCTATACTATAGATGGAAATCTAGAAATACTTAGCCATGGACCTAGCCCCCATTTGTTTTACTGGAGCAAGTGACTTGCGAAAAAGATTTTCTGTTAACTAGTCCTTTAGACGCTTTGTATATAGTTTGGTCCTTCAACTTTCCCCCAAACACACACAATCTGTTTTAAGGATTATTTAAGTGATTAACAATGACTGATAGAGGATTCAGCAACAAGAACAAACTCAATAGAAATCACTGACAGAGGCGGTGGCTTAAATTTTACGTTTCATCAAACTGGCAAAGGTTCATCATTGACTAACTATGTGTCTGGGCACCCTAACCGTGAGAACTGTGCAAAACAGTAGGTGCATTTCATGTGAGCATTACACAAAAACTCCCCGGCCTTCACAATAGTGCTCCACCTCTCTGTTTGCTCAAAGCACGAGAGATGCAAGAAAAGCTGTGGGTCTGGGTGTGGGAGAGCCTGAATGACATGGCATTGATGCTGCCGCTGTTCGCTGACCCTCGAAATGCAGGCCCAGCCCCCAGTGTGAAGTGTCTTTGTGTTGGCAGATCCCAAAGTAGCAGGGAACCAGCAGAGAGGGGGGGTGGGATGGGTACCAGCCGGGGGAGGGGGGAGGGGTTTAACACTCTTCTCTAGCAGGACGCATGCTCCATAGGAGGATTAGGAAGACTTTATTATAATAGATCATTTGCATACCTCCAGAGGGTGTTAACCTTTGACGCCTCTCTTGCAATTGTTAGGAATTGTTAGGTTAGATTACTTGTTGGTTATTACTGCGTTGTCGGAACTAGAAGCACAGGCATTTCGCTACACTCGCATTAACATCTGCTAACCATGTGTATGTGACAAATAAATTTTGATTTGATTTGATTTGAGCACCACTGACAAACTGACAACAGAAACCGCCTCACTCAATATCGGAACCTTTCAATACATGAAGCAGATCTTGCAGACAGAAGAGTGTAAATAACTAGAAGCCTTTTATGAATACCCAGATGCAATGTTCTCCATGTGCATGGAATGTCCACATTTTCAAGTTAATCAATGTCTTCATTTTTTAAAATGATTTTGAAGCCTCTCATTGAATCATCCCATATGAAATTACACTTGTTTGAAAGAAAAAAGTACAGATTTTTTAAAACATGCCATTGATGACATACACACTGATTCTCACCTCATGTTCTATCAAGTGAGCTCAACAGGACCTAGATGTGTGTTTATGGTTTGATTTTATTTTATTAGGATCTATTTTAGTCCTCATTTTGGACGAATCTTCCAAGAGTCCCTAACAAACTTGAAAATGCAATTTACATTTTCACAAATAACACACTGTTACAAACAACAGATATATCACACTGACATATTGACAAAAACAAAAATGTAATATATAAAAAAGTAGATAAGAAAAAGAGGATTGTGTCGAGGCACAGATCTGGGGAAGGGTAACAAAAAAAATTCTGCAGCATTGAAGGTCCCCAAGAACACAATGGCCTCCCTCATTCTTAAATGGAGGAAGTTTGGAATCATCTTGACTCTTCCTAGAGCTGGTCGCCTGGCCAAACTGAGCAATCGGGTTAAGGGCCTTGGTCAGGGAGGTGACCAAGAACCCGATGGTCACTCTGACAGAGCTCCAGAGTTCCTCTATCGAGATGGGAGAACCTTCCAGAAGGACAACGATCTCTGCAGCACTCCACCAATCAGGCCTTTATGGTAGAGTGGCCAGACGAAAGCCACTCCTCAGTAAAAGCCATATGAAAGCCCTCTTGGAGTTTGCCAAAATGCACCTAAAGGACTCTCAGATGGTGAGAACCAAGATTGAACGCTTTGGCCTGAATGCGAAGCGTCACGTCTGAAGGAAACCTGGCACCATCCCTACGGTGAAGCATGGTGGTTGCAGCATCATTCTGTGGGGATGTTTTCCAGCTCAGGGACTGGGAGACTAGTGAGGATCGAGGGAAAGATGAACGGAGAAAAGTACAGAGAGATCTTTGATGAAAACCTGCTCCAGAGTGCTCAGGACTTCAGACTGGAGCAATGGTTCACCTTCCAACAGGACAACGGCCATAAGCACACAGCCAAGACAATGCAGGAGTGGCTTTGGGACAAGTCTCTGAATGTCCTTGAGTGGCCCAACCAGAGCCCGGACTTGAACCCGATCAAACATTTCTAGAGAGACCTGCAAATAGCTGTGCAGCAACGCTCCCCGTCCAACTTGACAGAGCTTGAGAGGATCTGCAGAGAAGAATTGGAGAAACTCCCCAAATACAGGTGTGCCAAGCTTGTAGTGTCATACCCAAAAGACTCGAGGCTGTAATCGCAGTCAAAGGTGATTCAACAAAGTACTGAGTAAAGGGTCTGAATACTTATGTAAATGTAATATTTCTCTTTATTTATTTTTTTCATTTGCAAAAAACAAAACAAAAAACCTGTTATTGCTTTGTCATTATGGGGTATTGTGTGTAGATTGATGAAGGAACATTTTAATTTAATCCAATTTAGAATAAGGCTGTAACGTAACAACATTTTGAAAAAGGAAACTGGTCTGAATACTTTCCGAATGCACTGTATAGTCCAAAGCGTACTTAACTTGTTAATACATTTTTAACCAACAACGTTCCTTCCGTCTGTTGTATGATTAATGTCCATGTATGGTAACATAAGACAAGACAATGTCTGTCTTCTTCAGTAGATTTTTCTGTGTCTTTGTGAGGACGGCTGTCTATGTTTGGCTCTCAGCTCAAGGGGCTCTCCTGTCCACGTACACGCTGCCTCACAAAGAGGACTTGACACTGAAATTCCTTCAGATGAGAGTTGCTAGGTGATGCCATTGTTCATGCCTTTTTTGTGTCCCCATATTCATACCCAAATTCTAAAGTTCTTTATGAAGACCATCTCATTAGTAGTCACATATTCATACCAGCCCACCCCTCCACTTGACCCCTCCCTTTCCTAGGGTGGGAAAGACCTGTTTTAAATAAGATGGTTTGTGGAAGATGCTTCCAGCTACTTGTAAGACTGTCCAACAAGATAAGGACTCTAGCTTGCTCATTTTTCAGAATCTTAACACCTCAAGATGACCACAAGTAATACCCACTGGTTTCTTCACTCTTATTTTCTCTCTTACCGAAGTAGTACTAGTAGTAGGTGAGAAGAAAACATGTTACATTATAAATCATGTTATTACTATTGATAAGGATATAAGAATATAATAAGGATATAATCAATATTCAATTAACAATTCTGGGGCAGGGGACTAGGTGTGTGTGCATGTGTGAGCACGTGTGTGTGGTGTGTTGAAAGAAATGTACAAATACACATAGTACAATAATGTATTTTTTTCTCTAAAAGCTAAATTACTAGGGGGATAGCCTACAGTCGTTTCACTGAATGTACATCCGCACTGCACAGGTAGTATAATCTTATGATTTGACCCCACCTCTACCGCATACCATATATGGATTGTGCCCACATTCCAAAGGCGGAGCTCATCATGCCACCTGTTTTTCTATGGAACTTTCGGCTGAAACGAAGGGCGGTTAACACCGGTAGTGCTCACAGAAGTTCGGCGATATTCCGAGATCAGATCAGAGAGGAATTGCCGTCAAAAGTTTTTTTTAAAATGGATTTCCGTCGTGTTACTTTTTATTCTTTGTTTTTGTATCTATTTATTAACCATATATTTATTACTCTTCACGCGAAAGAACGTACGTACTCCATTTTTCGTTTTAAAATGCGATTGTAAAGAGCCTTGCTTTGTGTTTTATGAGCTGGGGGATTGGGCTGTGACATGGTATTCTTGAAGTTTTGTAATATTCTTGCAATATTGTCTATATTACAGTGTTATACAGTCTTTTTTTTAACAGTCTTTCCTCCAATATTTCTATTTTCTATTCAATGTATTGCTTTTTCTATGATAACTAACTTGTCAATATGGGGAAAGATCCCTCAAACAATTCCATGGGCTTGTTCATGTACTGTTCAGTTTCTTTTTTGATGAAAATAATTGTAAATTGTTAAATACAAAAAAGAATTAGTCTATGTTGACTTAAATAAAAGAAAGGCAGTACATTGTAGGCTAACTTTGCTACTTTAAACATGCAATAATGATACTTTTCATTATTCTTAATTCATACAACTTGGTAATGGTGGTATTTGATCATGATTTAAAGGAAGGAATTTTACTTCCCAATGAGGACTTGACACTAAAATTCCTTCAGATGAGAGTTGCTAGGTGATGCCATTGTGATGCCATTGTTCATTCAAAGTTTTTAGTTTCAGTATTGGAGTGGACAGGGTCTTGTACTGAAGGGAGAAGGGATGGGAGTGTAGGCTGTGATTGACTTGCATGGGTTCCCAACAATTTTCACTCCCTATATCATGCTATTTAAATTCCCATACTTTCCTCTGCCTTTTTCATGCAAACACGGGGGTTGAAGGACATGGTAATTCATAGTTTACTTAAATGGACATGGCTTATTTGATCAGATTTGTCATGCCAGGGCATGTCCTCTTGAAAGCCATGGATGGCGTTATATTGGGCCTATTTGGTGAATCTAGGCCTGGCAATTTCTACCAGGCTACTTTAATAATTGTTGGCTCAGAGAAACAAAGTAACTTTGATAATCCAGTTTACTTGTAGAGTACATCGCTTATTACACATGTTCAATTTCTTATAACACATCAGAACTTATGCCTATTATTTTCTAATGAAAAGGCTCCTCATATGAACTAAGAATGTTTACTAATAGTGCTCTAAAATGATCTCTGTTGATCTCTGTAGAGGTGCTGCTGGATATGAAAGCTTCAGGAGGCGAGTTGGGATGGTTGACCTGGCCATATGAAGAAGGGGTGAGTAGTTACCATACCATATAGTGAGAAAATATAAGGATTGCAGTAGTCTAACCAGATGGATGGTCTACACATGATACACCAGATGGTGTGAAACTTAGGCTAGATGTCACACAATGTAGATTCCAAGCCACATTTTGAATTGCAGATTTTTGAAAGGTCACATGCAAGACATTCTCTCCTCGCTCATTCCTTCAGAACAGTTTTCTGCGAAAGATGTAATGAGTGGCAGCTCTCAAAGTTTTGGCAAAGCTAGCCTACACTGGTTTTAGAGCAACCCTTTCATAATACAACTATGAATGTCATAAAATGTCAGCGTAAGAGCTGCATATGAATTTACAGGACAAAAGTACATTTTCTAACTGAAAATAGCCAACAGGTTGTCATCATTCCAACAATATTCCACCAAAAACTTTTTTGTTGTTGCTGTGGTAATATAAATTTGGGAGGTTTCTGTCAATCAAACTAGAACACAAAACTGATGGAAGGAGAAAGGAAGGGAGACTGGGTGGAGGGGGAGAGAGGCATTCCTCTATCTATAGTAGTGTGGTTGACTGTCTTAAAAAAGCAACAGGACGTGGTCAGCGTCAGTGCCCTAACTGCCTTTCTTTTGTGACCGTTTACAGATCCTCCAATGCATTCTCTATGTATTGGGTAGGATTCCCCCCTATTTTATGATGTTTTGTCTATTCTCACCAAACTTCCTCAAACTTATGGAACACATTTACATTTACATTTTACTTTGGAGTGGATGTTTTAATAATGCACTTTGTTCTTGATCTATATCTATCTTCTCTTCCTTCTCACACTCTCCCTTCTCACACTTGGAATAAAGCACTCACTGTGCATGGTCCAATGAAATATGCCTTTATGGAAGCCATCTGAGGGGTTAAATGATTTCATGATGGTTATGCTTTTAAAGCCATGTGCTTAATTAATGGATTCCTTTAAATCCTGCTACCAGGCAAGCATTTCCTTATTTTCCCTCTCTTAAAACAGACTTAATCACAGCCAATATTGCTGCCATGTCTTTTCCATGAACTTATAAAAAAAAACTTTAACTGCCATAATGCTTGGTATTCCACAAAAGTATTTGTTTTAGTGTTATGTCTGTGTCACACAGGCACCCACGTCAGTTCGTGGAAACACACATGTAGTGAGCAATCCACGCGTCCAGGCTAAATCCTTCCCTGGCGTGTGGAAGAAAAGTAGCAGGAAAGCTTGAGCAGTTTATAGGCTTCTCAGCAGGCAGACAGTTGTTTCATCAATAAAACAGCAACTGATCCTTGACGAGAACATAATCCCCTTAATCTTACGCTCATTCTCTTAAAACCCTCTCTCTCCTTCCTTCACTTGTTGTGTCTTGCCCTGTACATTGTGTTAGACTAAACCTATGTTCTCTCTCTGTTTCAGTGGGAGATAGTCCAGACAGTGGTGAATGGCTCCCTCCTCTACACTTACAGTGTGTGTAACATCGACGCGGGTGAGCAGGACAACTGGCTCCGAACCACCTTCATCCAGGGGCGCCCAGGGACCACCCGCATCTCTGTGGAGCTGCACTTCGTTGTGCGGGACTGCAACACCTTCGACGGCGCCTCGCTCGCCTGCAAAGAGACCTTCAACCTGCACATGTTCGAGGCCGATGCCGATGTGGGCACCAGCTTCCATAAGGGCCAGTTCCGCAAAGTGGCCACCATCGCGTCGGACGAAATCACGCAAGGCCGCGGTGTGCTGAAGGTAAACGTGGAGACACGGACAATGGGCCCTCTATCCAGGAAGGGCTTCTACCTGGCCTTCCAGGACATGGGAGCGTGTGTGGCACTGCTCTCTGTGAGGGTGTACTACAAGACTTGCCCGTCCACCGTGCAGAGCCTGGCCGCCTTCCCAGAGACGGTAACAGATGCCCTGAGGGAGGTGGAGGGAACATGTGTGCAGAACGCCATGAGCCAGGCCACCCCACGCATCTACTGCACCGCTGAGGGAGAGTGGGTGGTGCCCGTGGGACAGTGCCAATGCCGCGGAGGCTATGAAGTTGTTGGAGACTCCTGCCAAGGTAAGACTAAAGCCAGGCTTCACGTAATGCATCTCCCTGCACACCCCAACACCCTACCTGTTGTAATGTTAGGTGTTCGTTTTCAACAGCAGCTGTATTTACAGAAGTGCAAGGCCTAACCACCACCCTGGCTGGGTTTTAGAAATGACTGCACACTGTGCACAAGAATGTTAATTGTGATTTAAGACACCTCACAGACATGAATGTTAATTTTGATTTCAAACATCTCACAAACAAAAATAAAAGTAGGTCAGGTGTAGAATGATTAACAGGAATGAATGTAGACAAAACAGTGAAAGGTATTTGGACATGTTTTTGTTTGTTTTGACAGCAATACCAAGAGATGTTTAGGATTGTAACACTATTTCCAAACATAATATGGGAAAGGGACTGCATGTGGGAGAATGTGGCAGAGGTACAAGGCATAGGGGAATTTTGGGGAAGTTTTGACTGCTGTAAAGAGCACTCCTGGTCATGAATCATTCTACCTGTTAGTGTTGGCCAACATTTTCTTTCCACTGTGTTTGTCTCTCAGGACTTAGAAATGGGGTGGGGTGAGGAGGATACTGTTTTATGGACAATGAAAAATGTACGAGGGAAATCTGTTGTAGACTATAGGGGCATGAGGCGTAAAAGTTTGTAGTTTAAGTAGGAATGTTGTTTAAGAATGTTTGAATGCATATAATCCGGATACATCTGTTTGTTTGAGGCAAGGGGACTGGTAGAGGCATTTGTTTTTTAAATGTTGTAGTTGAGAAACACAGAGTACGCCTAGATGGAACACATTGCAGTAATGAATTGAAATGTAAATGATTTTTTGCTCACATTGTTTGTATGAAAGTTGCCATGTCTTTGGTATTCCAGGGTGTGGTGTGTTGAGCTATCAGGAGGAAACTGGAAAGGAGGGGGGGGCAGGGAGGGAGGAACATTACATTACTTTACGCTCAGTGAACTGGGGATTTCTGAAAGGAATTCGTTCACCCTCACTTCCCCTCCCGTACTGATTGGCTAAGGAGAGCCATGTGACTTGATGTGCCAGCTGAAGAGTACCTGAGCAGTGTGTCTTCTCCACACAGCTATTTGTGTGCGTCCATAGCCATGGCTGAGGCGAACCACAGATTACAGGGACTGTGCCATCACGCCCATCTCAGTCAGGAAGGTTATACTGAGTCAGTCTGTGGTTTATGACGGGTCAAGAGGCTCCCTTGTTGAAGCCAGAGATCCCAGTCACCTTGGGTGGTATAATTACTTGGATTGTATCCCTTTGACTCCCTATTACAGTAAAATATAGCCAATAGGCTAAGCAACCAGGTTAGCTCATAGATCAGGGATCATCAACTAACTGAACAAAAATATAAACGTAACATGTAAAGTGTTGCTACTATGTTTCATGAACTGAAATAAAAGATCCCAGAAATGTTCTATATGCACAAAAAGCTTATTTCTCTAAAATCTTGAGCGCAAATTTGTTAACATCCCTGTTAGTGAGCATTTCTCCTTTGCCAAGATAATCCATCCACCTGACAGATGTGGCATATCAAGAAGCTGATTAAACAGCAAGATTAATACACAGGTGCACCTTGTACTGGGGACAATAAAAGAACACTCTAAAATGTGAATTTTTGTCACACAACACAATGCCATATATGTCTCAAGTTTTGAGGGAGTGTGGATTTGGCATACTGAGTACAGGAATGTCCACCAGAGCTGTTGCCAGAGAATTTAATGTTCATTTCTCTACCATAAGCCGCCTCCAACGTCGTTTTAGAGAATTTAATGACCCCAAGCATACAGCCAATGCAATGCTGGAATGGTTTCAGAACAAGAATGTGAAAGTCCCTTTGTGGCCCAGCCAAAGCCCAGACTAGAATTGAAAATCTGTGGAAAGACTTGAAGATTACGGTTCACCGCCGTTCCCCATCTAATTTATGAGAGCTTGATCAAATATGCAAGGAAGAATGGGAGAAAAAACCCAAATCCAGATGTGTTTCTTGTGGATACAGACATACCCAAGACAACTCAAAGCTGTAATCGCCGACAAAGGTGCTTCTACAATGTATTGACTCAGGGGTGTGAATACTTATGTAAATGAGACATTTCTGTATTTCATTTTCAAAAACATTTCTAAAATGTCTAAAAACTCAGGGCCAAACCCGGGCCGCAGGCCGCCAGTTAGGGAACCCTGTCATAGATTGTTATGTTGTTACCGTACTACTTTAAAGAGACATTTATCTTAACATTGAGAAAGTATTCCACCATACCATAGCTCCAAGCCTGAGGAAGGGTACCCCGAAGGGTCTGATAGTTCCAGCCGAAGGGGGAAGGCCAAGCTCAGGAATGTACCATGTCCAGAACTGTTGGCAGAGGCATCTGTCAGTGCTGCTGTGAATCGCATCACAAGAGACATGCCAAACAGAAGATGTATTAAAAAAAAACATTAATGATGCAATTTGAATGCTGTTTGGGTTTCTTTGTGGATCATCACATTTGCTTGAGATGATTTTACTGCAACACTGCTCACTGCATCCAAGTTTTTTGACATAGGCGTTTCAAAGAGCTGTCAGTCAAGGCGAGCTCATGAATATAAGTTTTCCGCCACTCAGCCTGTCTTTTCAAACTTCCTGGTAGTAAGCCACGAGAGAGAAATGCCTTTTTCCCTCAAAAACTTCAGCATTTCTACCCCCCCAAAATATTATGGGTGATATTTTAGTCACTCAAAAGGCCATTTTACATGGGAATGACTGTTCGGGACCTTTAAAAAAAATATATACAGTTGAAGTCGGAAGTTTACATACACCTTAGCCAAATATATTTAAACTCAGTTTTTCACAATTCCTGACATTTAATCATAGTAAAAATTCCCTGTCTTAGGTCAGTTAGGATCACTACTTTATTTTAAGAATGTGACGTCAGAATAATTGTAGATAGAATTATCACATTCCCAGTGGGTCAGAAGTTTACATACACTCAATTAGTATTTGGTAGCATTGCCTTTAAATTGTTTAACTTGGGTCAAACGTTTCGGGTAGCCTTCCACAAGCTTCCCACAATAAGTTGGGTGAATTTTGGCTCATTCCTCCTGACAGAGCTGGTGTAACTGAGCCAGGTTTGTAGGCCTCCTTGCTCGCACACGCTTTTTCAGTTCTGCCCACAAATTTTCTATGGGATTGAGGTCAGGGCTTTGTGATGGCCACTCCAATACCTTGACTTTGTTGTCCTTAAGCCATTTTGCCACAACTTTGGAAGTATGCTTGGCGTCATTGTCCATTTGGAAGACTTCCTGACTGATGTCTTGAGATGTTGCTTCAATATATCCACATAATTGTCCTCCCTCATGATGCCATCTATTTTGTGAAGTGCACCAGTCCCTCCTGTAGCAAAGCACCCCCACAACATGATGCTGCCACCCCTGTGCTTCATGGTTGGGATAGTGTTCTTCGGCTTGCAAGCCTCCCTCTTTTTCCTCCAAACATAATGATGGTTATTATGGCCAAACAGTTCTATTTTTGTTTCATCAGACCAGAGGACATTTCTCCAAAAAGTACTATCTTTGTCCCCATGTGCAGATGCGAACCATAGTCTGGCTTTTTTATGGCAGTTTTGGAGCAGTGTCTTCTTCCTTGCTGAGCGGCCTTTCAGGTTATGTCGATATAGGACTCGTTTTTACTGTGGATATAGATACTTTTGTACCTGTTTCCTCCAGCATGTTCACAAGGTCCTTTGCTGTTGTTCTGGGATTGATTTGCACTTTTCGCACCAAAGTACATTCATGTCTAGGAGACAGGACGCGTCTCCTTCTGAGTGGTATGACGGCTTCGTGGTCCCATGGTGTTTATACTTGCGTACTATTGTTTGTACAGATGAACGTGGTACCTTCAGGCTTTTGGAAATTGCTCCCAAGGATGAACCGGACTTGTGGAGGTCTATAATCTTTTGATTTTCCCATGAAGTCAAGCAAAGAGGCACTGAGTTTGAAGGTAGGCCTTGAAATACATCCACAGGTACACCTCCAATTGACTCAAATGATGTCAATTAGGTCATCAGAAGCTTCTAAAGCCATTACATAATTTTCTGGAATTTTACAAGCTGTTTAAAGGCACAGTCAACTTAGTGTATGTAAACTTCTGACCCACTGGAATTGTGATACAGTGAATTATAAGTGAAATAATCTGTATGTAAACAATTGTTGGAAAAATTACTTGTATCATGCACAAAGTAGATGTCCTAACCGACTTGCCAAAACTATAGTTTGTTAACAAGAAATTTGTGGAGTGGTTGAAAAACTAGCTTTAAATACTTCAACCTAAGTGTATGTAAACTTCCAACTTCAACTGTATATATATATTAAATGATGACAAAGCCAGAAAAGACCCAAACAGGGTTGCCATGACAAACTTGTTCAGTTCATTATTATACTAATTTATAATACTGAGTCATACCCTAATTCTCTGTACAGTCAAGCAGAAACACATTCCTGTCAATGGCAAGGGATTTATGTCTCTAAAGGTCCAGAGAATATCTTCTGGGAACGAGGAAGTAAAGGGGAAGGTTGGGCCAGGATGACTCAAATAAGATGGCTGTTTGTGACTCAGTATGAAGTCATTAGGGAGGGTAGTTGGTGGTTAGTGGACAGTTGGCGGGCACATGAGAGGTTGGTCAGTTAGATGTGTGGAACTGCCAGGAACGTAGTTAAGTTAGCCAAGGGGCGGTAGGTAGCATAGTGGTTAGAGCGTTGGACTAGTAACCGAAAGGTTGCAAAATCAAATCCCCAAGGTAAAAATCTGGCGTTCTACCCCTGAACAAGGCAGTTAACCCACTATTCCTAGGCCATCATTGAGAATAAGAATATTTGTTCTTAACTGACTTGCCTAGTTAAATAAAGGTAAAAAAAATGTTGTCAAGAGGATTAGTGTGGAGCAAAAGGACAGCTGTTTGTGAATGATATGCCCAACTTCACTGCTCTTTGCTCTTTCATCCGGTTGTTAACACACGCAATGAGCTCTCTAAACCTTGTTCCCACTCATTAGAACAATGGGCCTACACAGAGATCAAAACATAGATGAAATTAACAGATACATTACTGCCTCCACCACTCCATTCATTCATAAAGAGCACTGCCGTGTCCAAAGGTACTGAACAGGATAATGTGAGGCATTATTTCAGTTACCACTTTCAGTCAGATATTTTTTTTTCTTTCTTTAGTTTTGTAAGAAAATCTATTTTTTTTACTCTTAATGCAATTCATCAATAACAAACAACCACATTAATATGTAATAATTCTGTCAGATTCCTTTTTTAGTCTTGTAAAGTTTCACTCACTGAGATTCAAACATTCTCAGAGTGATCTTGAAAGAATGCTGTCACTGATATATGCAGCGCACATGCCACCATTTTAGGGCTCTAATGAATAAACACAACATATTTATGGAACCACTCAGTCCAATCCCAGTCACAATAGATGAATAGGGGTAGGGGTGCTTTGATACGTGGCAGGAGTCCTGCTGCTCCTTCTCCAGATGAAACAGGCTAGCCCCCTTTTCTTATGCGTTCGGAGCACTATACACCCCTACACTCCCAGAGTGATTCCCCAGAGAGAACTTCTGTTGGTACTTGAGACCCTAAACCATCCCCCATCCATCTATTCTTCTCAATCCCCCCTACTCAAACTCAAAACTCATATCCATTGTTCTATTGTGGGGCTGGTTGTTACGCAGCGGTCCTTCTGCCATGGTGGTTAAGTCACCGGCAGATCCCTCTTGTCCATCACAGGTAACCCTCTTCACTATAGAGGCCTGATGAAAGACTTATCCCCTGGGGAGACATTAGAATAAAGGGTGAGAGAGAGGAGATCGCTTCTTAAAGTAAACATTCACATCGATTCTCCTAAAAAATGTGTATTGATTTAGACTCCAACAACACGGTCGGTCAACAACATCTCCCCTTTACCAGTTCTACTTCCTCCAGACTTCCTCTCCCTTGCTCCATCCTAGCATGTTGTCACCGGAGGAAGGAAGGAGGTACAGTTTCAGACTTGCAATCCTTGCATCCTGGTTTCTGTCCAACACCCCCCCCCCCCCCCCTTTATATCCTACACAGGTCAATTGAATATCTTCAGCAGTAACCATTTTGCTATTTCCGTTAGGCTCCTCAAACAATACCCACACCAGCATTCACAGTGCTGATTTTGGAGTTCAAAAGGGAACGGTTGTACAGAGTGAACATCTGCTATGTTGAGTGTTTCCGTGGCATCCGGTTGACTGTCAGTGCAACTTGAGAATGGAACTTGAGGCGCAAAGGACAAGTGGAGGCAAATCGTCCGGAAAATCCCATTCCATTCTGTTTAAATACAAAGCCTCAGTGATTACAGTTTAACCACAGCCTGAGTTTCCTGTCAAGCCCCAGGGGACTGACAGAGATATCGTTTTAATGTATTGTAACTCAATCACACACTCTTTCCCTTGTGTACGTGTGGATACGGTACTAATAATACTATAACTAATAAGCATCCTCCTGTTTCTTTCAGCATGTACGCCAGGCTCCTTTAAAGACTCTATGTCCAGTGAGTCCTGTGAGGTTTGTCCTGAGAATACTGAGCCATCCACAGCCGGCGCCCTCCTGTGTCCATGTATGGAGGGATTCTACCGCTCCCCATCAGACCCTCTTATGTCAGCCTGCTCTGGTAAGAACAATGGCCAGATAGTCAGCTACAGCCAGGCCTATCACTAACAAAGGATTAGCCAATTCTACAGCCATTCCTTATTTTATCCTGTGTCCTCATAGGTTATACTGTCTTTATGTCATCATCATTGTTGATAGAGGGATCTGAGCGTTCTTCATCTGGTGTATTAACATTTGGAATGTCTCATAATAACTATTGTCTACTTTCTGCCTCCTCCTTTAGCCCCACCCAGCGCCCCTCGTGACCTGGCCTCCACCACTCTGTCAGCGGACGGCAGGCTGCAGCTTTCCTGGAGCCCCCCACTGGTGACAGGAGGCCGCCGGGACATCTGCTACAGCGTGGTGTGTGAGCGCTGCACCGGGGCCCTGTGTGTGCCCTGTGGGGAGAAGGTCCGCTTCCAGCCCGACCCTACGGACCTCCAGGACACGGTGGTGACTGTCAGCCAGTTGGAGCCCCACCTCAACTACACGTTCACTGTAGAGGCCCGCAGCGGAGTGTCTCAGTACAGCAGCCAGAGACCCAGCAGCACCATCACCACCTCTCTGCACTTCACTGATCCCCCCAAGGTGACGTCCATCCGTCTGGACGAGCGGAGCCCCAGCAGCCTGTCTCTGTCCTGGGCTCTGTCCAGCCGAGCACCATCCCATATCACCCACCGCTATGAACTCATGTACCGCAGGAAGGTAAAACAGACAACTACACTCCTCCCGCTCTCTTCTCTCCATGTCAGTCACACATTAAACACAACATATATATAATAGTATTAGTATATCTCTATAGTGAATCCCCTCTCAGTGCTCCTCTCTCTCCCTGTCCCGTGCAGGAGGACGACAGTGAACGTGATGTCACTGCATACACAGTCCTGGTTCTGGACAAGAGTACGGTACAGATCAGTGACCTCTCCCCTGACACGACCTACGTGTTCAGAGTCCAGGCTCTCAGCCCTGAGGGAAACCCAGGGGGATACAGCATGAAGCATGAGTTCAAAACCTTGCCCATTGGTAAGTGTGGCCACACTGTTTGTCTCTAATATCCAGACAAGACGTTTAAAAATGTGAGTGTATTGTGATCTCACTGTGTTGTCTGTGGTTGTGTTTCAGCAGAGTCTCAGGTCCAGAACTACACAGGGGTTATGGGAGCTGTAGTAGGAGGAGGAATCATGCTGCTCGTCGTTGTAGTCCTTCTACTGCTGCACAAACGGTTAGAACACACTAATCCTATCATATCCCTCTGTCCTAAGATGTAGTTCACATTTGGTATTTCATTACATTTCCATTTCAGTAATTTAGCAGATGCTCTTATCCAAAGCGACTTACAGTTAGTGCATTCATCTTAAGATAACTATGTGGGACAACCACATACTGTATCTCAGTCATAGTGAGTAAATGTTTTTCTTAATAAGTAATATGTTTTTCTTAATAAGATTGAGAATGTAATGCCATGTCATCTCGAAGAGGGTTTTTATCAGTAACAGCCAGAGTAGCTGTTAAAAACTGTAACTGTAGCTGACTGGGTCTGTGGCTGAAGATGATGCTGCCCTTACTGATACGGCAGCCTGTCTGTATATACGAGTATAGGACGAGTCAACAACATTATCTGGATATGAGTTAACAGAATAGGAACTTTTAAAAGTGAGATTTTCACCGGGCAGTTTAATGATACCTTACATAATAAGAATGTCTTAACATTGCATATTGTCTGGCCAATCATAATAGTGACTGTGCTTCCTAACAGGAGAATGAACTACCGTCATAGACAGGGATCAGAGGACCCCTACTTCTTCAGCACAGGTAGGAATCACAGCATCCAAGAAATACACTACATGACCAAAAGTATGTGGACACCGGCTCGTCGAACATCTCATTCCAAAATCATGGGCATTAATATGGAGTTGGTCCCCCCTTTGCTGCTATATCAGCCTATACTCTTCTGGGAAGGCTTTCCACTAGATGTTGGAACATTTCTGCTGGGACTTGCTTCCAATCTGCCACGGCTTTGAGCAGGCCAGTCAAGTTTCACACCGATCTCAACAAATAATTTCTGTATGGACCTCGCTTTGTGTACGGGGGCATTGTCATGCTGAAACATTAAAGGGCTTTCCCCAAACTGTTGCAACAAAGTTGGAAGCACAGAATCATCTAGAATGTCATTGTATGCTGTAGCGTTAAAATGTCCCTTCACTGGAACTAAGTGGACTAACCTGAACCATGAAAAATAGCCCCAGGCCATTATTCCTTCGCCACCAAACTTTACAGTTGGCACTTTGCATTGGGGCAGGTAGCGTTCTCCTGGCATCCGCTAAACGCAGATTCGTCCATCGGACTGCCAGATGATTCATCACTCCAGAGAATGAGTTTCCACTGCTCCAGAGTCCAATGAAGGCAGAAAAATTTGACTAACTGACTTGTTGGAAAGGTGGTATCCTATGACAGTGCCACA
Source organism: Salvelinus fontinalis (assembly GCF_029448725.1). Taxonomy (NCBI): domain Eukaryota; kingdom Metazoa; phylum Chordata; class Actinopteri; order Salmoniformes; family Salmonidae; genus Salvelinus; species Salvelinus fontinalis. The sequence continues at coordinate 58,366,005 of NC_074667.1, forward strand.
TTGAAAGTCACTGAGCTCTTCAGTAAGGCCATTCTACTGCCAATGTTTGTCTATGGAGATTGAATGGCTGTGTGCTCGATTTTATGCACCTGTCAGCAACGAGTGTGGCTGAAATAGCAAAATCCACTAATTTTAAGGGGTGTCCACATACTTTTGTATATATAGTCAAAGTCCCTCTATTGGAACAGCGATGTGCATTACCAAAGAGATTATGTCCCATCTTCAATCTCCTCCTTGACTAATTGTCTTTCACACTTCCTCAGATCAACTGAAGCCCCTGAAGACCTACGTTGACCCACACATGTACGAGGACCCCAACACGGCTATCCTGAAGTTTGCCAGCGAGATTCATCCCAGTCTTGTCACTAAGCAAAAAGCCATCGGAGCAGGTAAATGTCAAACTAGTTTACAGTAATATTTTGAACAAATCTCACTTATCCCCTCCCCCAAGAAGAATGTTATGAATTCATATTATTCTCTGTGTGTTTCTGTTTCACAGGAGAGTTTGGGGAAGTGTACCGTGGTGTGATGAAGGCTCCAAGGAGAGGAGAGGTAGCGGTAGCCATCAAGACATTGAAGCCAGGCTACACAGAGAAGCAGAAGCAGGATTTCCTGAGTGAAGCTAGCATCATGGGCCAGTTCTCCCACCAGAACATCATCCGCCTGGAGGGAGTCATCACCAAGTGTGAGTTCCTGCTCTCAGACACTGTCTGCATCTCAAATGGCAGCCTCTACTAATTCACTGAATAGTCATTTATTGTCAGGTGTGTGCGTACTGGTAGCGAAGTCAGGTGCAGGAGAGCAGAGAGTTGTGAACAGGCACTTTATTGAGGCAGGAGAAACCAACAGACGGACGGACGGAACTGCGTCAAAACCTCCAGCCCATAGGCAAAAGTGCAAAACGCGCAAAACAGTCACAATAATTTATGTTTAACAATAAACATCTTCGTGAACAACACGGTATAAGCAAACCAGTCTGGCGCGTCAACAATTAACACGTAACACAAACAATTTCACATAAAGACATGAGGGGGAACAGAAGAATAAATACATGCAGTGTGATTGGGGAATGGAAACCAGGTGTGCAGGGAACAAGACAAGACAAATGGATACATGACAAATGGAGCTGCGATGGCTAGAAAGCCGATGACGTCGACTGCCGAACGCCGCCCGAACAAGGAGAGGAGCCGACTTCGGCGGAAGTCGTGACATTTATTAGTTATTATTAAGTTATTTACTTTATCTAGTAACATCCCCTATTTCCCATCTCCACCATACTGTGCCTCTTTTGTAGACATGAAGTACTACATTAGTACCTTTTTATAATTTTCTTCTAGCAGTCAAGCATGCCATGATTGTGACAGAATACATGGAGAATGGAGCGCTTGACAACTATCTAAAGGACCATGATGGGGAGATGTCATCGTACCAGCTGGTGGGCATGCTGCGTGGCATCGCGGCCGGCATGAAGTACCTCTCTGACATGAGCTATGTTCACCGAGACCTGGCTGCCCGCAACGTTCTGGTCAACAGCAACCTGGAGTGCAAGGTGTCTGACTTCGGCCTGTCCCGCGTGCTGGAAGACGATCCTGAGGGCACCTACACCACCAGCGTGAGTCAAACATCCATAGTACTGATATTAATGTATGGAAACAGTGGGGGTATAACAATCTACTTTGTGCTATGCACTTAGTAGCCTTCCCATGTCTTTACTTATAATTGGTTACAAATGATTGGTGATGTTGACAGACACTCACTCCGCCTCCTAAACCTTTACATTAGTAATAGCCATGCCTCCAGTGAATACATTCCCTTCAGTCTCATTCTTATGATTAGTTATTGTTGCTGTTCCTTCAGGGAGGGAAGATCCCCATCCGCTGGACCGCCCCAGAGGCTATCGCCTACAGGAAGTTCACCTCGGCCAGCGACGTGTGGAGCTTCGGCATAGTCTTGTGGGAAGTCATGGCCTTCGGAGAACGACCCTACTGGGACATGAGCAACCATGAGGTAGGCCCTACTGGGACATGAGCAACCATGAGGTAGATCCTACTGGGACATGAGCAACCATGAGGTAGACCCTACTGGGACATGAGCAACCATGAGGTAGACCCTACTGGGACATGAGCAACCATGAGGTAGACCCTACTGGGACATGAGCAACCATGAGGTAGATCCTACTGGGACATGAGCAACCATGAGGTAGACTCTACTGGGACATGAGAAACCATGAGGTAGACCCTACTGGGACATGAGCAACCATGAGGTAGACCCTACTGGGACATGAGCAACCATGAGGTAGACTCTACTGGGACATGAGAAACCATGAGGTAGACCCTACTGGGACATGAGCAACCATGAGGTAGACCCTACTGGGACATGAGAAACCACGAGGTAGATCCTACTGGGACATGAGCAACCATGAGGTAGACCCTACTGGGACATGAGAAACCATGAGGTAGACCCTACTGGGACATGAGAAACCATGAGGTAGACCCTACTGGGACATGAGCAACAATGAGGTAGACTCTACTGGGACATGAGCAACCATGAGGTAGGCCCTACTGGGACATGAGAAACCATGAGGCAGACCCTACTGGGACATGAGAAACCATGAGGTAGACCCTACTGGGACATGAGCAACCATGAGGTAGACCCTACTGGGACATGAGCAACAATGAGGTAGACCCTACTGGGACATGAGAAACCATGAGGTAGACCCTACTGGGACATGAGCAACCATGAGGTAGACCCTACTGGGACATGAGCAACAATGAGGTAGACTCTACTGGGACATGAGCAACCATGAGGTAGACTCTACTGGGACATGAGAAACCATGAGGTAGACCCTACTGGGACATGAGCAACAATGAGGTAGACCCTACTGGGACATGAGCAACAATGAGGTAGACCCTACTGGGACATGAGCAACAATGAGGTAGACCCTACTGGGACATGAGAAACCATGAGGTAGGCCCTACTGGGACATGAGAAACCATGAGGTAGACCCTACTGGGACATGAGCAACAATGAGGTAGACTCTACTGGGACATGAGCAACAATGAGGTAGACCCTACTGGGACATGAGAAACCATGAGGTAGACCCTACTGGGACATGAGAAACCATGAGGTAGACCCTACTGGGACATGAGCAACCATGAGGTAGACCCTACTGGGACATGAGCAACAATGAGGTAGACCCTACTGGGACATGAGCAACAATGAGGTAGACTCTACTAGGACATGAGAAACCATGAGGTAGACCCTACTCGGACATGAGAAACCATGAGGTAGACCCTACTGGGACATGAGCAACCATGAGGTAGACCCTACTGGGACATGAGCAACCATGGGGTAGACTCTACTGGGACATGAGCAACCATGAGGTAGACCCTACTGGGACATGAGCAACAATGAGGTAGGCCCTACACTTAATCCGTCACATTTCCTTCACTCCCTCCCCTGTTTTATGGAAATAACAGAGCGCTGTAGGTCTGGGTAAACACAAGGCCTCTGTGATGCATCATCTCTGGGTATTTATCCTGGGTGGAGTGTTTAAAACAACCCACTAAGGGCCTCTAAGTCAAAATAGTTCCCACAGTCCTCTTCACATAAAACTGTTAGTGCCCACATGCATTAACACAACACATAATCTTACAGTCTGTTGGTCTAGATCACAAACACTAGCTCTGTGAGACATGGTCTAAACCCCGCTTCTTCCTCAGGTGATGAAGGCCATTAACGAGGCCTTCCGGCTGCCTGCACCCATGGACTGTCCATCCACCGTTTACCAGCTGATGCTGCAGTGTTGGCTGCAGGACCGCTCCAAACGACCTCGCTTCCCAGACATCGTCAACATCCTGGACAAACTTCTCCGGAGCCCAGAATCTCTGAAAACCATTGCTCACTTTGATCCCCGGTAAGATGCGAATGAATGAAGCTGATTTCCCCTGGACTTGACAGTTGATTTTTTTCAATCACATACTGTGAATATAGCATTTACTTACCAATCTATTTCCCCGTTTTTTTCCACACAGTGTGTCCATCCGCCTCCCCAGCACCAGTGGCTGTGACGGCTCCCCCTTCAGGTCTGTGCCGGAATGGCTGGAGTCCATCAAGATGAGCCAGTACACTGAGAGCTTTGCCTGCGCTGGAATCACAACCATGGATCAGGTGCTATCCATGAGGCATGAGTAAGTACTACACACATACAGTAACCATGCACCAGCCTCACCACATTACATGAGCTAAGTAGGGACACTGCCACGTTTGAGAAATACAGTAAGAGTATTCAGATCTTTGTTAAGCATTTGTTGTCCGGTATGCCACACTCATCTATGGAATGCAACACTCTCATTCATGCTGCACTCATCAAATGCCCCTCCCCATACCATTCCTCACTGCCCCACCCTATATAGCACCACTGGCTGTATCATGTCCGAGTAGGAAGTTTCAAATGCAATCATATTTTATCATGTGCTACCTATTGGTTTGAATGTGAAACATTTTCCTAACAGCTCCTGTCTCTATCTTTCTTCTCTCTCAGGGACATCAGGAACATTGGCGTGCGGTTACCAGGTCACATGAAGAGAATCGCCTACAGCATCGTTGGACTTAAAGACCAGACCAGCTCACTCAGTGTTTGCAGTACAGTGTTTGCAGTGTGAGACCCCCAACCTGAGATTCCCCAAAATAGGACTGCACTGACCACCTTATTTCACTGTCACATTGAATAGGGAAATGGAACAAGTTGGGTTGAACATGTACTAATAATGGCTGAGTCACGCTGCTTTAGACTGGTCAGTGGCATGACTGAAGAGGACCTTGTCTGCCAGCCACTCAGAAAAGACTGGCATGTAAAACCTCCATGAAGAACATGTCAGTTACATGTCAGTCCTCCATGAAGATCTCCATGACAAGAGACGCTGAGAGATGGTTAAAGGAGAAGTAATGCATCATATATAAATAACTTTTTATATTATCAAGTATGGAAATATAATGGCAGATAGGAAACGACAGGCTTTGGAGGAAGCTGTATGAGACCTGAGACTTTTTTTCTCAAATGGAAGTCTGAAAAACAAAAGACATTCAAGCTAAGGCACTCCAGGACTGGGTCTACCTCCTCCTCAAGCACTCACTTATTCCTCTAGTCACTTATGGACTTATTCGTTTCATAAAGATTTGAGGCTTTGACGTAACAGATAGATGAGAATGCCAGTCTACTCAAATGACAGGTTTATTGGTCTTCTGAATTATTCCAGTCAGGTCAAGAGATCAAATACCTTTTCTTTCTTTTTGATTTTGTAGTTTCCATCCTGTCTGCAATCCACCTCATATACTTTTCTCTCATACATTTTGAAATAGTATTTTTCTTTAGTTTACAGTTCATCTCCATCTACTCTTAGTGGTTCTTCCATTATTATTTAATATTTATTTTATATTTATTGTATTTTTTAAATTAAAGACACTGCTCTGGCACATTTTTAGAAATATAGTTTTCTGTTTCAATAAAATCATTGTTTCCTTGTAGCAATCACTTGTCTGAATTCAATCAACCAGCAGAAAATAATATCAACTACTGTACATTACATTGTAGTTATACTATTTATACACTGGATTCTCGACATAGCTCACTGTAATATCTACTGCTGTACATATCATTCTAGGTATATATATTTTGTGTAAATATGCATAGATTGCATTAGGATTACTAATTTAATGTTATTTTGGTTCACTGGATTCGTTCTGATATTTATGATTTCTTGTTTCTGATGATTATTTGTGTGCTTGTTTGACTTTTTGCATTGTTAAGGAGCTAGAAACAAGCATTTCAGCACATGAAACATTTCAATTTGATAAGAAATACAGGCAAGAAAAAATCATGTTTGATTGAAATCAACATTTTGGGGGGTATTTCCTTGACAACCACCCTCCAGTTGGCGATAAGCACAGTCAGCTTTGATGTCAGTTAGTGACTACCATTGCAGTCTGGAATGTTCCATCTCTACTCTACTGTACTTCATCACATATGTATCATCTGTTACTGAGCCCCTGCTAAATTCATTCTCGCTGTATCTAGGACTCAATATTAATTTCTCTTCAATTAATTGTTCACTTGCAATTTTGAGTGGGACAGTTATTACAATGTCTCTAAATGTAATATTGACACGTTTATCTACACTGAATAAAAATATAAACGCAACATGTAATGTGTAAGTTCCATGTTTCAAAAGCTGAAATAAAAACCAAAAAGCTTATTTCTCTCACAATGTGCACAAATTTGTTTACATTCCTGTTAGTGAGCATTTATCCCTTGTCAAGATAATCCAACCACTTGTCAGGTGTGGCATATCAAGAAGCGGATTAAACAGCATGATCATTACACACCTTGTGCTGGGGACAATAAAAGGCCACTAAAATGTGCAGTTGTGTCATAACACAATGCCAGATGTCTCAAGTTGAGGGAACATGCAATTGCCATGCTGACTGCAGGAATGTCCGCCAGAGCTGTTGCCAGAGAATTGAATGTTAATTTCTCTACCATAAGCTGCCTCCATCATTTTAGAGAATTTGGCAGTACGTCCAACCGGCCTCACAACCGCAGACCACGTGTAACCACACCAGCCCAGGACCGCCACATCTGGCTTCTTCATGTGCATGATCGTCAGATGGGGAGGGCAGGGTGACGAAATAATGAAATGTTATCTTTGCACAGATATATGTATGCGTTGCTCCTCCACATATACATTCTCCTCTCAGTCCTTGTATGATTGTACAGTGAGATCAATGGAAGGTTGAGACCATTGCTGCACCTCTGCCCAGTCATGCGAAATCCATAGATTTCGGCCAAATGAATTTCAAGTGACCGATTTCTAATATTAACTCTGGAACATCTTTGAAATTGTTGCATTTTGATTTTTGCTCAGTTTACATGTCCTGATGTGCATTTGTGTACGTGTAACGGATGTGAAATGGCTAGCTAGTTAGCGGTGGTGCGCGCTGATAGCCTTTCAATCGGTGACGTCACTTGCTCTGAGACCTTGAAGTAGTGGTTCCCCTTGCTCTGCAAGGGCCGAGGCTTTTGTGGAGCGATGGGTAACGATGCTTCGTGGGTGTCAGTTGTGTGCAGAGGATCCCTGGTTCGAGCCCGGGTATGGGCGAGGGGACGGACGTAAAGTTATACTGTTGCATTGATGCTGTTGACCCGGATCACTGGTTGCTGCGGAAAAGGAGGCGGACTAAAGTTGTTATACAGTTGAAGTCAGAAGTTTACATACACCATAGCCAAATACATTTAAACTCAGTTTCACATTTCCTGACATTTAATCAGAGTAAAAATTCCCTTTCTTAGGTCAGTTAGGATCACCACTTTATTTTAAAATTGTGAAATGTCAGAATAGGAGATTGATTTCAGCTTTTATTCCTTTCATCACATTCCCAGAGGGTCAGAAGTTTACATAGTCAAATAATATTTGCTAGCATTACCTTTAAATTGTTTAACTTGGGTCAAACGTTTCAGGTAGCCTTCCACAAGCGTCCCACAATAAGTTGAGGAATGGGCAAAAATTCACCCGACAGAGCTGATGTAACCGAGTCAGGTTTGTCGACCTCCTTGCTCACACGCTTTTCCAGTTCTGACCACATTTTCTATAGGATTGAGGTCAGGGCTTTGTGATGGCCACTCCAATACCTTGACTTTGTCCTTAAGCCATTTTGCCACAACTTTGGAAATATGCTTGGGGTTATTGTCCATTTGGAAGACGCATTTGCGACCAAGCTTCAACTTTGTGACTGAGGTCTTGAGATGTTGCTTCAATATATCCGCCTAATTTCCCCCCTCATGATGCCATCTATTTTGTGAAGTGCACTAGTCCCAAGGATGAACCAGATTTGTGGAGGTCTACTATTTTTTTCCAGAGGTCTTTTGATTTCCCGTGATGTCAAGCAAAGAGGCACTGAGTTTGAAGGTAAGCCTTGAAATACATCCACAGGTACACCTCCAATAAGCTAATTGACATCATTTGAATCAGAAGCTTCTAAAGCCATGAAATCATTTTCTGGAATTTTCCAAGCTGTTTAAATGCAGTCAACTTAGTGTATGTAAACTTGACCCACTGGAATTGTGATGGAGAATTTCACTATCTAAACAATTGTTGGAAAAATTACTTGTGTCATGCACAAAGTAGATGTCCTAACCGACTTGCCAAAACCATCGTTTGTGAAGAAATTTGTGGAGTGGTAGAAAAACGAGTTAATGACTCCAATTCTAAGTGTATGTAAACTTCCGACTTTAACTGTACCTGTTGCCATTGGGGGAAACCTGGAATGAGCTTCTGTATTTTATTGCTGTAAGAGTGGGTTAGCTTAGCATGCTTCAATTGTAATGTTCACATTAGCTACCTGCTAATTCAGGCATTGCCACGCTAACTGACATTTATTCTGTACTGAGGGCGTTATAACCATGCTGCTCAAAATGTAACTATAGAAACGTACATGCGATTTCAGCAGGAAAAGGGTTCAACAGGGACATTTTAAAATATGACACTTTATTTATCATGCATAAAATTCACATAAAAATTTAAAACTGGAGTTTCCTAAACTAATTGTGAGCTGGTAACTAATCTCTCCAAGTCATCCATGTACGAACAAGAGCTGTGGTCCATCGAAAATAACCAATATAGTGCTATACAACCCCCCCAAAAAGTGCAAATAGGAAAACTAAGTGCCAAATATACACAAAGTGAATAAGATGCAAGTACATGTAATCCAGTAACAAATTAAAACTGTCGCATCAAATTGCACAATATCAGAAGCTGAAACGTGTCTAAAAAACAAACTTAACACTATTCCAATACAGTAACACTGACAGGCAACTAACTGCTGCTCTTCCAGAGAACCATTGACTAATAACACAGAAACTCTATACAGTACAGTACTTCACAGGTCCTTCATACATGTCCCCACTGACAGAGGACAGAGCTTTCATCCAGGCGTCTTTGTCTGACCTGTAAACACATGCATATGGAGTCATTGTGTGAATTAGATGTGAGGGGACAAAGGCATTTCTAACCAACTTCTTACCTGGTAGTGGTATGTGGGGCGAGTATGAAAGCAGTGGCATGCCCAGTGTGGTTCTGGGAGAGGCGCAGCACGAAGGACTCTAGAGGCAGACCAAGGGCCTCTGTTTTCAGCTGCTCAGTGTGCACGTGGGTGGGGAACACCGCATGATCCAGCACTCTGAAACGCAGCTCTCTGATGGTTTGAGAAGACCAAAGGGAAGTTGGGTGACAGGAATACAAGGAGAAAGTGGTACTTTGTATTTAACAAGCACAGTGCTTGGATGTAGTGCTTGGAAATATTGTTCATAGATGCATGTATGAAGATGTGGAAGCATACTTTTTCAATGAGATGAGCAACAGGTCATTGAAAAGGTGCAGGTAAACATCCATGTAGGAAATCCTGGATCCTGGCACGTAGCCCTCTGGAGTGAGCTGTCTCAAGGGGCCTTCATGCACCAGAAAGCGGACACTTGTGATCAGAGGAATGGACTGGAGAGAAACAATGAGGTAAATGGTGAATCGCAATGTTGAGGCACCACTGCCACCTATAGGTTAAACAGGGAGAACAAGCAGGCTGTTGTGATTGTGACCTTGTTAAAATAGAAGGGATACAACGATGTAGTAACTAACACAAGAGTTACTGAAATAAGAGACTGCAATGATGTCAGACCTTAACATTGACGAAATCCATGTGCTTGTCCAGGTACACCAGTTTCTCAATCTGCTTCATCCGCTGAACCCCCCCATCACACTCCATCACTATCTGGTCTCATTGGAGATAAAAATAGCAGTGTTGTAGCCTAACCAGTCAACAATTAAACCCAAAACCAAAGCTTTATTCAATTGTTTAAATAGTGACCTCTACCTTGTGTATGGCTTCAATGGCCTGTTTCAGACAAGGGATCGATTTAGAGTCTTGCCCGGTCAGCTTCAGGATGCTCTGCAATGACCATAGAAAGTCCCAGCATTAACCTCCACCAGCATTAATCTCCACAAGCATGAAGTCTGTTGCATGGAATCCTGTATACCGAACCCTAATCAGCCGAGTAAGGGACACCACCCAATACTGCTCTCCCCCTGTAGACTTACATCTGAGGCCTGCCTACCTCCATGATGATCTTCAGACGTGTGATCCTCTGGAAGGGGAGGACTAGGAAGGATTTCAGGGTCTGTCGCCGACATATTGGATCACTCTCCAGTTTCTTCACTGCTAACAAAAACTCTCGGTTCTCCTGCCTGGGAATAGGGGAAAGAGCAAGACTGAAGTAAAAATGAAGACAAGACAGTAACAGAAGCATAATGAGGGGAAAACCCACAGCAGTAGCGTGACCAGGGCCTCCTGGTACATCATGTTGGTCACATATGGCACGTAGAGGGATCGGAACATGAGGCAGTGACGCAGCACAATGTCGCCAACCTGAGAGATCACCACACTCTCCCCCAGACGCACCTCCAGGTCCAGCAGAAACCTGTAGGTATCAGAGCAGTCACAGCCTGAAGCCTCATAACACACAAGTTGGTATGGAATGTCAAATAAACAAAAATGGAGACTGAGGATTTTAGTCCTGTCATTTTAGCAAGACAGTCATTCAACAACAGTGACCCAAAGACACAATACACACCCCAAGGGCAGCAGGTAACCTAGTCGTTAGAGTGTTGGGCCAGTGACTGAGAGGTCGCTGTTGGAATACCCAAGCTGACAAATATGTAATTGTCCAAGGCACTCAACCTTAATTTGCTCCAGGGGAGCCATACTATGACTGACCCTGTAAAATACCACATTTCACTGCACCTATATGACAAAAAACAAAATGCCAGTCTGGTCAGTCATGTAAAGACAAGGCCATTGGCAGTCCTTACCCCTCACTGGCTGCCATCACACTGCGCAGGTTGGAAAACAGAATGTGATGCTCCATGCGATGGAGGGTCTGTTTCAGTGTCTTCGATGCAAAGAAGTGATTCACAGCTACCCCCAGGCTTCTCAGGTAGGAGGCCTCAGAACCAATCATCTCAAACATAGCCTTCAGAGCAAAACAGATTACTTCATCTCTATTCCTCACTACACTTCAAGTCATACCAGAGATGTTCACTATTGTATGGAATGACAAACACCAAACACAGCAAAAAACATTCTTGGTACTACCCACCCACCTCCTGTAGACGGATCTCGCCTAGGGAGAGTATTTTAAGTAGGCCACTCTCCTTCACCTCAGACAAGTCCTGCCAAAAGCTGCATGGGTTTACTGTGAGAGGAGACAGTGGTGGGGGAGAGGTGACCACGCGGAAGACAGGTGGGGACTGTAGGCCAGGTAGACACTGGGCGGTCACCAGCTCAGACAAACTGTTGTTGTTTATCCTGTTTAGGTCAGCTTTTACAGATTGCAGGCAGTAGTACTGATACAGAGGAACTGGAGAAAGGAGGAAAATATTACACTTTATCAATGCACTTAGACAACTGGTGATTGAGACTAAATATGTGGGGTCAATTATCCCTAAAAAGTACACAATTGAGAGAAACTTACAAACATGAGTGTACTTAGACTCAAACAATTCCTTCAAAGTGAGGTCTTGAGTTTCCTCTTTATTGGCATCTGCTGCCCTACAGGAACAAAACAGGGACTTTTAATCTAGAATACAAAACCTGCAAAAGAAAATAAATTAAAGCCTCTGCACACTCACCCTTCGGCATCATCATCCTTATAGAGTGATAATGGAGAGGATGTAGCCTCCCTGTCATCCTGCCCTGGAACAGAAAATAACTTGGGCACAGATCGCTGCACTTGGCCTCCAAGACTCCATGAATGTAAAGTGGCCACAGACATGAGAGTTGCTGCTATGCCTCCAGAACTAAGGAAAAATAGAAGGCATTATTTTAGTTACACAGGACAGTCATGGTTTGAAGAATAAGAACTTAACAGGGGGGGGGGGGGGTCTGTACTTTCCTCCACTACATTCCTTAAGAATATGTACTTTACTCCCATACATTTACCCTGATACCCAAAAGTAATTGTTACATTTCAAATGCACAGGTAGGACAACAGTGTAGTCCAATTCACACTTCTACCAATATAAAGTGTTGTTATCCCCAACGCCTCTGATCTGGCTGACTCACTAAACACAGATACAGTATTTGTAAATGTCTGTGTGCCCCTGGCTGTAGGTAAATAAATACATCTTGCTGTCTGGTTTAATTAATAAGGAATCTGATGTATAGCATTTACTTTTACTCAAGTATGACAATCAAGCACTTTTTACACCAGTGTAAAATAGTCACATACCCAAAGAGATCCTCCAGTTGGTTCTGATCTTCTGTCACACCACCTACAGTGTTTCCACTCATCCCTGACCTGTTACTCTCCTCAGTCCCACCAGGTTGGTCTGAGCACTCTACCGATGATGGCATCTGTTCCATAAGATCAGTCTCAAGGTGGTCCAAAATCCCCACGCAAGGATATGTGTGGTGAAATGACTCACTCCTTAAGTGAACTACCAAGTCAGGCAGCTGAGCCATTGTGCTCTAGTAATCAATCGGTGGACAGATTCTGATAGTTAGTGTATTGTTGGACTCAAAAACACCTGTACAAAGTCATACTATGCAGTGGTAACAGTTTGAGTTGGAGGGAGAAAACAAATCAAGGTACAATCACAAATGTTAACAGGTAGTCTAAGCCTACCATGAACCTGCTTCAACACAGGATGTTCCAGTTTATTGGTTTCAGCTGGGCATTATCACCCTAACAATCCCAAAGCAACTAGTTACAGGTGTGCATTATGTGGGTTCTGTCACACTGGTTATTGTTGCTAGTATGAATAAATGCTGGACTGCGCTTCTGCCACCATTGAATTGCTTGCTACAGACAATTGTGTCACTACGGCTTCATTTACACAGACAGCCTTATTCTGATCTTTGGCCACTTGATTGGTCTTTTGACCCATCAGATCAGATATTTTGCCATTAATTGGACAAAAGGATAGAATTGGGTTGCCCGTGTAAACGCAGCCTAACACTATGTCATTAAATGAGGCTACATCAGTGCAATTCAGGGATAGATGACAAAATAAATTATTCTGTGCTGCAATGAAAGTTAGGTCAGCAGCACTTTTCATACCTACTATCCTGTGCCTACTATGCACAAGCCTCTTAAGGTAGCATTTACCCAGGCAGCCCAATTCTGATATTTCCCCCTAATTAGTCTTTTGGCCAATCAGATCTTTTGCCAATAATTGGGCAAAAGATCAGAATTGGGGTGCCTGTGTAAACACAGTCTATCAAATCAAAGTCTACATGTGATGCCGTCTGCCCCCATTTAATTTCCCTGTTCATGACACTTCTGGACATTAATAATCAGTTTACCCTTAAAGGCTCTGCATGGTGTCGTGGCAGAATCAGATTTAGCTAAGTAACATAGATAGATAAGATGTTCTTTTCATCATATGCTTGTGAGATACTTGTCATTAGAATGGGGCCAGAGAGGGGAGAGGTCAGGCTTGTCTTCATATGTCAATGTCTATGTTAAACCATGTGACGGGATGGAGTTATTAATTGGTGAACCAGTTAGTTATCTCATACAATGTCTGTACGCCAGTCACTCCCTACTTTTCTCATAGGAGGAAGGAGTTTGGCCGTGTTTGGAACCATTGTATGTCCCCTCTGAGGTTGCCCTTATCTTGACCTAGTATTTGACCTAAGGGGCTCACTGTCTGATTTTGAGTTTGTCCAGGTTTGGGAATATCTAGAAATGACAATTGATTTATGCCATTGGATGAAGTAATGGTTGGTAGACAGTGAAGTACCAAGCATGAGATTTAAACCTTGTCTTGGGAGATCAAACTGAACGATGATTTATAGCTGATGCTGTCTAGCGATAGGATACTCCTCTTTCGGGTAAAGGATTCTTTGTAAGTTGAGAGGGGTGTATCTTGGCTATAAATGAAACTAAGAATTGTTTTGTAAGGACTCTCAGAGATTTCATTTATAGGCACTGAATTGATCTAAGAGTCAAAAAAGGACTTTGATGAAGCTTGTATATATATTAAAGATGGAATATATAATTTAACTCTGACTTGGGTGTGGTTGGCTCTCTCTCTCTCTCTATTGAGTAATACAGGAAATTACCACGACAATGGTCAAGCCACGTCTGCAGTTTCCGTACAGCATTTACTGTGATACGGCCTCTGACGCAGTCAGGGTATTCATACTTGTTGCGCCTCAAGGAGCAGAGCTGCTGTCAAGGAAGTGAGTGAGTGTTTATACAGGATCTCCCGCCCCCACCTACCATCAACCAATCATGTCTATGCAGAACTATACGGCGCCCTCCTTATTGTTACAACATTTGGCCTCTGGATCGCATTGTCGGAGCAAGCAGAAATTGGCCTTAAGGATAGAGCTGCCATAAAACATGTTATTTTACTCCACTAATATATACATACACACAAATATGTTTGCATATTATGCTAAAGCAACTATAAGAGCAAGGCATAAAAGACAGATTAGAAAAACATAGCTTTAATTACAATCCTTAACACCCATTCCCTAGAAATATCCCAAACCCCACACATACAATAGAAAGAACCAGTTTTACCTTACAGTTTAAAATGGAGTACAAGATAACTAAATAATTGAACTTGCCTCAATGTTGTTGGTATATGAATATGACCCAAATAATAAATTTTAAATATATAATGGTTACATGAATGACTGAGCAAATAAATCAGTCAGCTGGATAGGGTAGACTTGGACAGTGGGAGAGATTACCAGTTGATGGGGGATGGAGTAATTCTAATGCATGATAGATATCTGAAACAAACCAAGGTAAACTGAACAGGAAACTCCAAAACCCTTCTAGAACTTAGAAACCACATTTCCAGACATCCCCATTACACGTGCTGTTATATTTGAAGACCTCTTTATCCTTCACAATCACACACTGACATTTTTCAGAAAAATTCAACGTGTGGCTTATAACTTTGCTATAAATCGAAGGAATGAGGAAAATAAAAGGGTCATTTGAAAAATAGTGCTGCTTGATTTTTTTCTTCTTCGTGCAAAAGGTTTAAAAATTAAAACCACCAAGTTCCTCAGGATTGGCAATAATTACTTGACTGAATGTCATATTACAACATGATAACATTGGCAGAAGAAGGCAAACACCACCAGTTAGCAATGCTTCTTAAAATGGAGCTATTTCCAGTGCAGTAAGTTGACGGTATGGTGGGTTTTATTAGCAGAATCTGAGATGAGTAAAAAAAAAAAAATCTAACATTATTTTAAAACCATTTAATTGTTTGGCGCATCAATGACACTCCTCACAAACCTGACATTTTAACTCATCTTCAGCCCTTTATAAAATGATATTTCACACACACAACTGTAAACATTAACCTAAACCATTGGGGCAATTCAATAGTGTTTATAATGAAATATGTATATACGGAGTTGGGGGGGGTGAAGGAAATCAATCTACTAAATCTCATCTATAAAATACATAAAAACAGGTTTCTTCTGAGGCACCACCAACTGCTGCACACACACACACACACACCTCAGATCATATCGGCTAAATCTAGGAACAAATAACAGTTGGTTGTATGATCTGTGAGAAACCAAGAGATTGACAGCATTTCCCCTTCAGCATGTGAGGCCAGGGAATTCAGATGTCACCATCAACAATAAGAAAAGAGCACAAATAAAACCCATGTTGACAGAGGCTAGGACTCTTACATGATTGCAATGTTGTGAGTGTCTAGGTGGGCACAGTGATCTTGCGGGCCAGTAGTGCCAGCAGAGCCAGCTCCACACTGCCCTGGGCCTGTTCCAGTGCCTCCGCAGCCTCCCTGGCAGAGAAGCCAGCTGCCTGGATCCTTTGGATGTGATCATCGGTAAAGAGACGTGGAGCAGACATGAGAGGGGCTGAGGAGGAGGGGTGGTTCGGGGCCTGAGGAAGAGGTGAAGTGCGGGGCGAAACGCCAGACTCCTCCCCAGGTGAGCCAGCAGCCATGGACAGGGGGCTCTGCTGTGTTGTGTCAGGTTGGAGGTTGAGTGTGTTTGGGTTGTCATTGCCAGAGGCTCTCCCGTCTGCCACACCCCTCCCCTGCTGCCCCTCAGGGGGCTCCCTGAACACCAGGTCTGCTTGAAGTGAAGAGGGGCCTTTGGCTTCAGACACAGCCCCTTTGCTTTTACTGTTATCTAGCCCATACCCATCTGCCCTCCTTTCCCACCAAGAGCTCTTTGGACACTGTGGTTCTGGTTCCCCGTGTCCCTCTCCTGGTTCAGCCTCGGTACTGGTCTCCAGGCTCTGCTCAGAGGAGCCTCGCAGGACACAGTCAGGAGGAGGTCCTCTGTTAGACACAGCAGCAGGATGGTTGGCTTTGGCATCACATGGTTCTGCACCAGCTGTAATGGCAGTAGAGGGGGAGGGTTGGGTGGTGTTTTCAGGTGTCAGGACTCGGGGCTCTACAGTGGGGTTGTGGTTGTCGTCCAGTTCGTCAGCGTTCTGTCTGTGTGAAGGGGAGCAGGAGGCACTGCGGTCCTGAGGGGACAGGCTACGGCTGTTAGACACCAGCAGCTCATGGAGCTCCAGCAGGGCCTGGGCCAGAGATGGGATCTGGTCTGAGTAGGAACAGCGCTTCCCCTCTAGCTGGTCCCTCTCTGATGGCACAGTGTTCTGGGAGGAGGCAGAGGGAGACTTGATCTCTGTAGAGGTGGATCCAAAAGGACAGGGTTCTAGTGTGAGTGATGGGGGATTAGAGACCGGCTGGTGGGGATATTGGGAACCCCCTTCACTCTGCTGAAGTGGGGAACTCAGACAGGTCCAGTGATCTGTAATGGTGTCTGACATGTCCTCCTCCTGCTCCATGGGCTGAGTGGTAAGGCTTTCCTCTGGGTGGGGGAACACTGAGCTGTTCCCTGCCTTCTCAGAGGCACACCCAATCTCTGTGGCTGAAGGGATCTGACTGGCTGAACCTACCAAGGTGGGAGTCCCAGTCACCATCTTGTCTGCAGGAAGGGAGCATGTGGACAGAGCCGGAGGAGTGGTGATGGTGGAAAGGAGGGGCTGGGTGGGGTTGGTAGGGCTGGGGCCTGAGAGAGGAGACTGTTGGGCTGTAGGTGCTGTGTTCTGGGCCTGGGATGAGGGTCCAGGGATGGGGAGACCCTGGAAGCCAGGCTCTGTTTGGCTCTGGCTCGGTCCTGGTGTTGGGGCCCCAGCCTGGTGCATGTAGGCTGGAGCAGACTGGGAGCGGTCCAGGAAAAGGCTCTGGGGATGGCCAGGGGAAGGGGACAGGGGCATGTTGTTCAGGGGTTTGGGCGTTGGGAATGGTGGGGATTCCGGTGAGGTAGTTTGTCCATCTGCAGTGTCTGATGGTAGAGATCAGTTCGAGAGTTAAACAGTACTGTACAACAATTGAAACACGCTACGGACCAAAACACTCATGCACACAACATGCATCGTTTCTGTCCATGCCAGCTTCTGAAATTAAACATGAAATGCAGAGACCTTAGTGATTGCATCTTCTACTTTTTAAAATAAGTGGGAAAACATGGTAAATACAATTGACTAATATATATATCAACAAAAAAAAATATATATTATCATACCAATCTTTATCATTGGTTTTTCAACAAGCAAAACTGATTTTGTTACAAAATCCCCAAAAATAATATGGGTGATGACCGTGGCATTGATTCTATAAGTTTGCAGTACCTGGTTGGTAGGGTTGACTCCAGCTGTCTCTCCAAATGCATCAGTGCTGTCCTGCTCATGGTTAGGCCACACACCACACATCATGCAAAGGGACGCAGAGCGTTAGCACTCACACACAAAGCATGCGCCACACTGTCAGATTGTTCACCTAGTGGTGAAGAGAGTCAGCCAAGACAACTTTATTTCACCTATGACTCCAGATCCAAATTGGGCCGCAGAGGGACTTGTGCATTTTGAACTTAGAGAACTATTAAATCAAATGCATTTACAGAACCAAACTTCAAGACGTTTTTTAAATTCGTATTTATTTTATTTTTAATCCCAGCCCTTTTCTCCACAATTTTATGATATCCAATTGTCTCGTCGCTGCAACCTCCCAATACTTTTAAAACACTACTGTAACTAGACTTAATAAGAACCCAAAATTGGGCCTTAGCCTAATTTAATATCTAGTCAAATTCAGGGTTTATACACATTTCAACAGACGGAATTTCATAACTTCTCCATGACTTCTAACCAGATTTCCATGACCAACAATGTGGACACTGGGCGAATGCTCACTGATCCCATGTACCATCACCTGTCGTTGTGCAGGGCACAAAATTGTTGCATATATATTTTTGTTCAGTGTAGCTAAACAATTAACTTGAGGGTACAAGATATGTTTTGAATTGGCCACCTAGTTATTGGTCTGTTCTCTATCATATGGTAGACTACATAGGCATACCTGCTGCTACAATGTCCGACAGTCTCCCTCTCCTTGAGCAACGGCCCACTCATCTCGCACATATGTAAACAGCCCATCCAACTACCTCATCCCCATACTGTATTTATTTATTTTGCTCCTTTGCAACCCAATATCTCTACTTGCACATTCATCTTCTGCACATCTATCACTCCAGTGTTTAATTGGTATATTGTAATTACTTCGCCACCATGGCCTATGTGTATTGCCTTATCCCTTATCTTACCTCATTTGCACACACTGTATATAGACTTTTTCTACTGTATGTTTGTTTATTCCATGTGTAACTCCATTGTTGTATGTGTCGAACTGCTTTGCTTTATCTTGGCCAGGTCGCAGTTGTAAATGAGAACTTGTTCTTAACTAGCCTACCTGGTTAAATAAAAGGTGAAATAAATAAATATGCAGGTGCGATCCTGGCTGATATGCATTTGATATATAAAATATTTAAGAACTGTGCCTAAATAAATTACATAAAACAAAAACGTTTAAATAAATTACCATGAAACTATTCTGGGCCTGGAAAACACAATTTTAAAACTCTAAGACTAATGACTTTCATGACGGCAAGAACCTCCTGATTATGAAGCTTATTTTTCATTTGCTGAGGTGATGAAATACAGTGATCATGTGACTGAGAAGGCAGATGAGTACAGAAACAGGGCTCAGGAGTAAAGCAGCTAAAAAAAGACCCATGCAAAAGTGCTTCTGGGTCATGTCTCTGCTGTGCTGCAAAAATCTCCACTGCTTTAGTGTGCAGACAGAGAGGTGAGGAATCCCCATAGCCCTCTCTCCCAGACCGTGTTCCTTACCGCTCTCCTGAACAGATCTCTGAAGTGCCTCCGCCAGCTCTCTGTCTGCGATCTCGTCTGGCTGGGCGTCCTCTCGGCCCTCTGGCCCGTACGCCAGTCGTGCACACTCTGGCAGCTCCGCCTCGGGCAGAAAGCGGGTCTCAGTGCCCGTCGTCCCGATCAGTAGCGTGTTCTTCTTCAGGTCAATAGAACACTGAAGCAGGATATAGAGAGAACAGCCATTTACACACAGGGGTATTTTTAAAGACCTACTTTTCCAAAGGATGTCATTGTGTGGTAGTTAGTGTGCATGGATTTGGAGGGACAGGTATCTGACCTGATGTCTCTTGAGCATGTCCAGTCCAAGCAACATATCCATAGGCTGGTCCTCCAAGATGGAAAAGGAGCAAGGCAGGAAGTCCCCTTCTATCTGGACCTGAGCTGGGTAGGGAAATACACACAGATGATGCCACCAACACTTGCTTTCAGGTTTGGATATCTTTGCTTTTGCCAAATTTAATAAAACAAGGAAAACATCTCATGAGCGTCTAGTCTACAGGAACACAATGTTGTGCATCCTTAAGAAAGCGGATCTCTGAGACATGATTGATACCCACCCAAGTGGACTCTGCCAATGATCTTTTGGGTGCCCACTCCCTTGGCGATGCCGGCCCAGCGTCGGTCCACCAGGCGCATGATGTTACAGCGCTTAGCACACGCCTGACTCATGATGGTCATCTGGGCCCCTGGAAGAGGGGAAGCAGGCAATGGGAGAGAGGGTGAGAGGAGCAGAACAAATACAATGAAGGGGGGATAAATACAGGACAGGAGAAGTAGGGAAGGGAAGAACAGATGGGGGGGGGGTGTATGAAGTACGGGCAAGCAAGTTGGAAGACATTTTTTTAAATCAAGAGATGTCAGAAGTGGTGTAGAGAGAATATATGCAGGTGGAAAGCGAAGTAAAAAACTAGCCAAGACACACTGAATACTAGTGGATATAGCATCATGAGAGCAAAGCCATGTCAAAACTAGCCAAGACACACTATACTGGACACCACAAAACAGACAAACCCTGAACTGAAGAGTCTCCCTACTGCCCTAGTCAAAAATGCTTATGCTTTTGCACTGAGGGAGAAAATTATAGGATACAATACCTGAGTCAACAAAAGCTTTCACATGGTACCCGTTCACTATACAGTCGATGTAGAGCATAACCACCTGGCCAAAGCTCTCTGGGGCCTCCTCCATCGCAATGGTCATGTTTTCCTCAACATTGTGCTGCCTGAAGTACAAATTGTGTGTGATTATGTATTGAAGCACATGTACACTTAATACTCTCAAATATTAAGTGTATTAGGTGTACATAAGTCAATATGTAAACTAGCACGTTTTTAATTGATTTCAGAAGAGACCCTGACTAAAGCCGTCTTTGACTCCAACCCAAACCCCTTTCCTTTCCCCTCTTGGATGTGTGACATTAGGTGTGTGTACCTGATGTCCTCTTCTATCTTGGCCTGGGCCTCCATGTCAAATGGGTCGGCAGTCAGAAGCCGGATCCTCTCTTGCTCTCTGCGAGCTCGATCCTGCTGCTGCTCCAACAGCACTTTGGTGAAACGCTCTATGGGAAGGGAGGCAGTCAGAAACATGGTTAGAGCTCCTAGCTGATCACTTAAGACCCATTAGCCGTTATAATGACAAGATATTCAACTCAGAGATAGGGGTTGATGCTATCCCGCTAACACCACTTCTACTCACCCAGGTCTCCACTCAACAGGGCCTCAGCCAATGGTGGATTGCGCTCCTTGAGCAGCGACAGTTCGTGTGGATTGGCCAAGAGCATCTGCTGCAGTAAGGCAGGGTCATCCAGCCCCGGAGGAGAGGAAGTGGAGCCCAGTAGGGATGGGGGTGCAGCAGGGGGTGGAGGGCACTGCTGCTGTGGGGTTGGGGCCTGTTGCTGCTGTCTACGGGTCGACCGTTGACTGGAACCAGAAGAGGTGCCAGGGACTGCAATGGAACTGAAGTCAATACGGGGCAGACCTGGAGGAGAAAGGGGAGACAGGGAGGGTAGGAGAGGGAGTAAGCATAACTGAGGGTTGAGTGACATCATGCCAGGTAGACATTTGGGATGAGCTATTAAAATGGAAAGCCGTTACTGACTGAGGAACAATAGAACCAACAGAATGAAGCGCTTTAGTGATGGGTTACTACTGAACTCTTACTAGAGCATCCAGACTGTAGATTTCTCACTTGTTCTGTCTTACCCACTGGCACTAACTTTACCTGGGAAGACTGGTTGTGCTGGCGGTTGCCGTCTTTCTACCTGTCTGAGCACCACCACATCGCCATCCTTCAGACCATAAGTCCCTAAAGCACAGGTCAGATCTTTTAGGAGCTGCTCTGCATATGTGATCTGAAGAGGGGGAAGGGCCACAGGAGGAAAAACAATGATGCAAAATAAGAAGCATTCCCTTTTCACACTTGAAGAAAAGTAAGAGGACAAATTAAAATGCTGCCTGGTGGTCAAATCAACTTAATTTATTAGCTAGGTGGTTAATCAAAACGTGGCAAGCAAACCAATGGACAGCTAGCCAGGTAACGTTACATGAGTCAGTAGAAGTTGTTGTTGTTCTGTTCTGACTGTTGACACATGCTATGTTAGCTCAACTTACTAGTTAGTAAGATGGCTAGCGTAACTAGCTAATTAGACAGTAGTTAAATCAACTAACGTTACCTAGCTAGCGACCAATGACAAAGTTAATTCTGACTTAATTCAGTAGGTGTAGCTAATTCTGTCAAGTAGGACAATATCTATATGTTTTTTATTTTTATGAACTAGCTGATATAAACAATGAGATGTAGCTAGCCAACTTAGCTGCTAACACGTTTATGCTAAGCTAACTAGCTAGTAGTTCACCTGAATTTCACCAGCAGGGATTCCTGATTCTAGTTCACACAGAGCAACAAAATCTCTGAGTTCAAGCTCTGGAGAGACATCGAGTGCAAATGTGATTTCCGAATGGTCATTGGGGCAGCAGAAAACGGTTACCAGCATCGCGCTTTTGTGCAGAGTTACTTGAACCCGTTAACGTAAAGTCACTCTCAGTTTGTTGACACTACTACTAGCTAGCTAACTAGCAACGTTAGCTAATTTCAGTATCGTTGTGAGCACGCAAACTTCTGTTTCAACAAAACTCAATAAAGATAATCTAACATCAAATATTCACGGGCACTAGCTACCTAGATAAATGTATGACGTTTCGTCTCCTCAAATACTACTAAATGGGTACTCTGGTTATTTTATGTATCCTAAACCAGGGCTGCGTGCATTACGTTTTTACGTTCTGGAACGTTCAATTGCTCTTTAAATACGTAACTTCAAGTCACACCCACCAAACGGGAGCAACACTTTTTACAGTCATTAGCTAAGGGTTCCATCCAATTGGTGACAGATTTTCATGCGAATATTCTAAAATCCACATAAATATTTAATGAGATTTGTTTATCAAATGTACTTGTTGTGGATAAAAGGCTGTGCGTGATGACGTAGTGCACATAAAAATACCCTTTGTGATTAAATTCCCATGTACCTAATAAAACATACAAAGTTTAATGGGGTTCCATTGCATTTTCAACTCAATTGATGGTTTTCTCACAACTGTTTTAGCATTATATGTTATATAGCGATTGCGCCCATATGCGCTCTAGCCAACAGCTTGCAGATACAGTGCAGGGCAGTAGAGCTGCTGATGGGAGGACGGCTCATGATAATGGCTGGAACAGAGCAAATACATCAAACCATGTGTTTGATGTATTTGATACCATTCCACAATTCTGCTACAGCCATTATCACGAGCCTGTTCTCCCCAATTAAGGTGCCACCATCCTCCTGTGGTGCAGGTTCTCTGCTGCCAATGACTGGAACGAACTACAAAAATCTCTAAAATTGGAAACACTTATCTCGCTCACTAGCTTTAAGCACCAGCTGTCAGAGCAGCTCACAGATTACTGCACCTGTACATAGCCCATCTATAATTTAGCCCAAACAACTATCTCTCCCCCTACTGTATTTATTTATTTATTTTGCTCCTTTGCACCCCATTATTTCTAGCTCTACTTTGCACATTCTTCCACTGCAAATCTACCATTCCAGTGTTTTTACTTGCTATATTGTATTTACTTCGCCACCATGGCCTTTTTTTTTTGCCTTTACCTCCCTTATCTCACCTCATTTGCTCACATTGTATATAGACTTATTTTTCTACTGTATTATTGACTGTATGTTTGTTTTACTCCATGTGTAACTCTGTGTTGTTGTACATGTCGAACTGCTTTGCTTTATCTTGGCCAGGTCGCAATTGTAAATGAGAACTTGTTCTCAACTTGCCTACCTGGTTAAATCAAGGTGAAATAAAAAAATTCTATAAAAAGGTATAGCCTACCAGGTATAGCCCACCTGCACTATGAGATTATTATGGACAGAAGAGTGAGATTATTTTTATTTGTCAAATGGCAGCCATGCATCGATCATCATGTCACCAGTATAAGACCCCTGATATTTACTGGAAAGGAGCATCAAGCTCATCACCTTGCACTTTTACTGCCCTGTGAAGTTCATCATCATTTATTTTATATGTTGCCCAATAAACCTCATGCTTTCCCGAGGAGATGTAGTGAGAGGACCACACACAATATCATAGTGTCTCCAAGTTTACATCAATATGATGGTTATTATATCAATATTTGCGCATAAAAACGTCCCCACCTACATTTCTAGCATAATTAATTTTACAGACACAAAAAGGTCCTACCTTGTCTAGCGTATTTTGTTTTGTGACATTTGGACATGTACTTTACTCACATAAAAAAAGTTGGATGGAAACCTGGTTAGTAGCTAAAATCCGCATAAAGAAAATATGTGCATTTTCCCACCAATAGCTAGGTTTCCATCATTTGGCGACAGATTTCCATGTGAATATTCTAAAATATGCATAAAAAATATGCACATTTTCCCACCAGTGGTGTGTTTCCACCAAACGTACTTGTTGTGTATAGAAATCACACAAAATGTACATTTTCGCTTAAGTTTTCATGTATCGAATAAAAATATAAATTCAATGTGTCTCCATCTCCTTTTCAACTCTACCAATAGTTTTGTCACAAAAACTGTTGCGTTAAATAGTAAATGTGCCTACTCTGGTTTTGGCATATGCACTCTAGCCAATGGCTCGCAGATACAGTGTGGGTAGGCTGGGCAGGTAGGCTACTCTACATGATGAGATTATTATGGAAAATATTTTTGTAGTCAAGCATCAATCATCATGTCACCAGAATTAGACCCATATTGTAAAGGTGCATCAAGATTTCAGTGCACTTAATGCCGATGCTGGCACTAAGACCACACTCAATGAGCTGTATTCCTCCATAGGCAAAGAGGAAAACGCTCAGGGAAATTTAAATCTGTTTTACCAAATCTCTATCAGCATGTTAAATGTGCAACCAGTGGGATAAAAACTCTAGACCACCTTTGCTTCACACACAGAGACGTGTACAAAGCTCT
Organism: Salvelinus fontinalis; assembly: GCF_029448725.1. Classification (NCBI taxonomy): domain Eukaryota; kingdom Metazoa; phylum Chordata; class Actinopteri; order Salmoniformes; family Salmonidae; genus Salvelinus; species Salvelinus fontinalis. Next base: position 58,390,856 of record NC_074667.1, read on the forward strand.
CCCTCGCCCTCCATTTGGTAAATCTGACCATAATTCTATCTTCCTGAATCTTGCATACAAGCAAAAATCTTAGCTTGAAGCACCAGTGGTCAATAAAAAAGTGGTTAGATGAAACAGATGCTAAGCTAAAGGAATGTTTTGCTAGCACAGACTGGAATATGTTCCGGGATTCTTCCTATGGCATTGAGCAGTACATCACATCAGTCATTGGCTTCATCAATAAGTGCATCAATGACGTAGTCCCCACAGTGACCGTACGTACATACCCGAACCAGAAGCCATGGATTACAAGCAACATCCACACTGAGCTAAAAACAAGAGCTGCCGCTTTCAAGGAGCGGGACTCTAACCCGGAAGCTTATAAGAAATCCTGCTATGTCCTCCGACAAACCATCAAACAGGCAAAGTATCAATACAGGACCAAGATTGAATCGTACTACACTGGCTCCGATGCTCGTCGGATGTCGCAGAGCTTGCAAACCATTACAGACTACAAAGGGAAGCACAGCCGAGAGCTGCCCAGTGACAGGAACCTACCAGACGAGCTAAACTACTTCTATGCTCTATGCTCGCTAATAACACTGCAAATAACACTGAAAAATGCATGAAAGCACCAGCTGTTCCGGACAACTCTGTGATCACGCTCTCTGCAGCCGATGTGAGTAAGACCTTTAAACAGGTCAACATTCACAAGGCCGCAGGGCCAGATGGATTACCAGGACGTGTACTGCGAGCATGCGCTGACCAACTGGCATGTGTCTTCAATTACATTTTCAACCTCTCCCTGTCTGAGTCTGTAATACCAACATGTTTTAAGCAGACCACCATAGTCCCTGTGCCCAAGAACACTAAGCTAACCTTCCTAAATGACTACCGACCTGTGGCACTCACGTCTGTAACCATGAAGTGCTTTGAAAGGCTGGTCATGTCTCATATCAATACCATTATCCCAAAAACCCTAGACCCACTCCAATTTGCATACCGCCATAACAGATCCACAGATGATGCAATCTCTATTGCACTCCACACTGCCCTTTCCCATCTGGACAAAAGGAACACCTATGTGAGAATGCTATTCATTGACTACAGCTCAGCGTTCAACACCATAGTGCCCTCAAAGCTCATCACTAAGCTAAGGACCCTGAGACTAAACACCTCCCTCTGCAACTGGATCCTGGACTTCTTGACGGGCCGCCCCCAAGTGGTAAGGGTAGGTAACAACACAACCGCCACGCTGATCCTCAACACAGGGGCCCTTCAGGGGTTCGTGCTCAGTCCCCTCCTGTACTTCCTGTTCACTCATGACCGCACAGCCAGGCACGACTCCAACGCCATCATTAAGTTTGCCGATGACATAACATTGGTAAGCCTGATCACCGACAACGACGAGACAGCCTATAAGGAGGAGGTCAGAGACCTGGCCAGGACAAGAACCTCTCCCTCAATGTGATCAAGACAAAGGAGATGAATATGGACTGCAGGAAAAGGAGGACCGAGCACGTTCCCATTCTCATCGATGGGTCTGTAGTGGAGCAGATTGAGAGCTTCAAGTTCTTTGGTGTCCACATCACCAACAAACTAGAATGGTCCAAGCTAGAGGTCGACCAATTAATCGGTATGGCCGATTAATTAGGGCCGATTTCAAGTTTTCATAACAATCGGTAATCTGCCTTTTTGGACGCCGATTATGACCGATTACATTTCAATCCATGAGGATACTGCGTGGCAGGCTGACCACCTGTTACGCGAGTGCAGCGTCAAAAGGACATTGTGGCTGCAATGAGTTGCTAGCTAGCACTAAACTTATCTTATAAAAAAACAATCAATCTATACATAATCACCAGTTAACTACACATGGTTGATGATATTACTAGGTCAACTAGCTTGTCCTGCGTTGCATATAATCAATGTGGTGCCTGTTAATTTATCATCGAATCACAGCCTACTTCAACTTTGCCAAACAGGTGATGTTAACAAAAGTGCATTCGCGAAAAAAGCACATTTGTTGCACAAATGTACCTAACCATAAACATCAATGCCTTTCTTAAAATCAATACACAGAAGTATATATTTTTAAACCTGCATATTTATAAATGCATGTTAGCAGGCAATATTAACTAGGGAAATTGTGTCACTTCTCTTGCATTCAGTGCAAGCAGAGTCAGGGTATATGCAACAGTTAGGGCCAGCTGGCTCGTTGCAAACTGTGTTTCTTCCTAACAAAGACCGTAATTCATTTGCCAGAATTGTACATAATTATGACATAACATTGAAGGTTGTGCAATGTAACCAAAATATTTAGACTTAGGGTTGCCACCCGTTCAACAAAATACGGAATGGTTCCGTATTTCACTGAAAGAAAAAACTTTTGTTTTCGAAATTATAGTTTCCGTATTTGACCATATTAATGACCAAAAGCTTGAATATCTTTGTGTTTATTATAATTAAGTCTATGATTTGATATTTGATAGAGCAGTTTGACTGAGCAGTGGTAGGCAGTAGCAGGCTCGTAAGCATTCATTCAAACAGAACATTACTGCGTTTGCGAGCAGCTCTTAGCAATGTTTGAGGCACAGCGCTGTTTATGACTTCAAGCCTATCAATTCCTGAGATTAGACTGGCAATACTAAAGGGCCTATAAGAACATCAAATAGTCAAAGGTATACAAATGGTATAGAGAGAAATAGTCGACACGTCATAATTCCTATAATAACTACAATCTAAAACTTCTTAACCAGGAATATTGAAGAACTGGGAATATTGAACCACCAGCTTTCATATGTTCTCATCGTCTTGTGCTATGTAAAAAAGCTAAAGTTGAAGTTCCTTGCTCAGAACGAGTAAGGAAATTCAACTTTAGCTTTTTTACATGGCACATATTGCACTTTTACTTTCTTCTCCAACACTGTTTTTGCATTATTTAAACCAAATTGAACATGTTTAATTATTTATTTGAGACAAAATAGATTTTATTTATGTATTATATTAAGTTAAATTAAAAGGGTTCATTGTTCATTCAGTATTGTTGTAATTATCATTATTACAAATATATATAAAAATTGTCCGATTAATCGATATCAGCTTTTTTTGGCCCACCAATAATCGGTATCGGTGTTGAAAAATCATAATCGTCGACCTCTAGTCCAAGCACACCAAGACAGTCGTGAAGAGGGCATGACAAAACCTATTCCCCCTCAGGAGACTGAAAATATTTGGCATTGGTCCTCAGATCCTCAAAAGCTTCTACAGCTGCGCCATCGAGAGCATCCTGACTGGTTGCATCACTGCCTGGTATGGCAACTGCTCGGCCTCCAACCGGAAGGCACTGCAGAAGGTAGTGCGAACGGCCCAGTACTTCACTGGGGCCAGGCTTCCTGCCATCCAGGACCTCTATACCAGGCGGTGTCAGAGGAAGGCCCTAATTATTGTCAAAGACTCCAGCCACCCTATTCATAGACTGTTCTCTCTGCTACCGCACGACAAGCAGTACCGGAGCGCCAAGTATAGGTCCAAGAGGCTTCTAAACAGCTTCTACCCCCAAGCCATAAGATTCCTGCACATCTAATCAAATGGCTACCCCTTTTACGCCGCTTCTACTCTCTGTTATTATCTATGCATAGTCACTTTAAAAACTCTACCTAGATGTACATATTACCTCAATTACCTCGACTAACTGGTGCTTCCGCACATTGACTCTGTACCAGTACGCCCTGTATATAGTCCTACTATTGTTATTTTGCTGCTGCTCTTTAACTACTTTTTACTTTTATTTCTTATTATTTGTAATTTTTAAACTGCATTGTTGGTTAGGGGTTTGTAAGTAAGCATTTCACTGTAAGGTCTACCTACACCTGTTGTATTCGGTGCATGTGACTAATAAAATGTGATTTGATTTGACTTTCACCACCCTGTAAAGTTCACCATTTTATTTAATCTGTATCCTAATAAACTGCATGGTTTCCAGATTGTAGTGGGAGGGCCACACATAATATCATCACGTGACTTCAAGTTTACTTCGATATGATGGTTATTATGTAAATATTTGTGCATAAAGGTGTTTCAACCGCCATTACTCGCATAATTCCTTTTACAGACGCAAAAAAGACCACGTAGAAAGGAAAAATTCTGTTGGCATTTATAAAATTGTACCAAAACTTCATGTTTCCATCACAGCTGTCTTGTTTTTATTTATTTATATATAGCCTATATACACAGTGCATTCAGAAAGTATTCAGACCCCTTGACTTTTAAATTGTTTTGCTACATTACAGCCTTATTCTAAAATAGATTAAATAGTGTTTTTCCTCATCAAACTACACACAATACCCCATAATGACAAAGCAAAAACTGGTTTTTAGAAGTTTTTAAACATTTATAAAAAAAATACATATCTGAAATATCACATTTACATAAGTATTCAGACCCTTTACTCAGTACTTTGTTGAAGCACCTTTGGCAGTGGTTACAGGCTTGTGTCTTCTTTGGTATGACGCTACAAGCTTGGCACACCTGTATTTGGGGAGTTTCTCCCATTCTTCTCTGCAGTTTCTCTCAAGCTCTGTCAGGTTGGATGGGGAGCGTTGCTGCACAGCTATTTTCAGGTCTCTCCGGAGATGTGTGATCGGGTTCAAGTCCGGGCCAGTCAAGGACATTCACACACTTGTCCCGAAGCCACTCCTGCGTTGTCTTGGCTGTGTGCTTAGGGTCGTTGTCCTGTTGGAAGGTGAACCTTTGCCCCAGTTTGAAATCCTGAGCGCTCTGCAGCAGGTTTTCATCAAGGATCTCTCTGTACTTTGCTCCGATCATCTTTGCCTCGATCCTGACTAGTCTCCCAGTCCCTGCAGATGAAAAACATCCCCACAGCATGATGCTGCCACCACCATGCTTCACCATAGGGATGGTGCCAGGTTTCCTCCAAACGTGACACTTGGCATTCAGGCCAAAGCGTTCAATCTGGTTTCATCAGACCAATCCTGTTTCTCATGGTCTGAGATTCTTACTGTGCCTTTTAGCAAACTCCAAGAGGGCTGTCAAGTTCTTTTTACTGAGGAGTGTCTTCCGTCTGGCCACACCATAAAGGTCTGACTGGTGGAGTGCTCTAGAGATGGTTGTCCTTCTGGAAGGTTCTCCCATCTCCACAGAGGAACTCTAGAGCTCTGTCAGAGTGACCATCGGGTTCTTGGTCACCTCCCTGACCAAGGCCCTTCTCCCCCGATTGCTCAGTTTGGCCAGGTGGTTTTTGACTTGGTTGTTGTTCTGACATGCACTGTCAACTGTGAGACCTTATATAGACAGGTGTGTGCCTTTCCAAATCATTTTCAATCAATTGAATTTACCACAGGTGGACTCCAATGAAGTTGTAGAAACATCTCAAGGATCATCAATGGAAACAGGATGCACCTGAGCTCAATTTCAAGTCTCATAGTAAAGGGTCTGAATACCTATGTAAATAAGGTATTTCTATTTTTTTATTTGAATACATTTGCAAAAATGTCTAAAAACCTGTCATTACAGGGTATTGTGTGTAGATTGCTGAGGATTTTATTTATTTAATCCATTTTAAATTAAGGATGTAAAGTAATAAAATCTGCAAAAAGTTAAGGGGTCTGAATACTTTATGAAGGCATTGTATATATGGTATGACTTTAGTCACATAAAAACTGTGAATGGAAAAGTGGTTTATGGAGCAAACGTACCTCAAAATCTGTTCAAGAACATATTGGGGAAACGTGTCTTTCAGTAGGCCGACAAACCATTCTGCAACATAGCAAAGCATCAAGCGAACTGAATGCAACTCAGTTTCTCATTGCATATTCCAGGAGCTGTGTTCTCACAATCAAATAGGCACATTTTAAATAAAAAACACTTGATCTAATAAACAACTAGAAAAAGCATAAATAAATAGTAATTACAATTATTAACAATAAAAAAATCGACCTTCAATCAAACAAATGACAGCAGTGCACATAAAAGTACATTCTTATGATATATTCTCTATTGCCTTAGGAACAATTGTATCACCTTATGCAAACTATCTAATGCAAAAATACACAAGGCCTACATCTTGTGCTTTATGGCTGCACTAATAAGGCAATGTATTTTATGACTGTCCATTGAGATATAATGGGATTGAAGGTGTACTTTGTTCACTCGAATGACAACAGAAACAAACTACCTACAACCTTGCATTTTGCTTTTTGATAGGATAAGCCAGCTGTAAATGCATATGGAATTTACAATATAGGTATGTTTATATGTTATAACTATTGATTTGTATTCAATCAATTTGAATTCATAAGTATTTATCAAGAGTCAATGGGTAGTTTTCAATTGAAATGACTATTGCACTGCAGTGGGAAATAAACACATTTTTAAACATTCTAATCACAAGGATATACTGTATAGGCCCACACCTCTGTTTCTACTTTTTGTTCATTTCATTTTGTTTGTAGCTTTGAGGTGAGCAATTAAGATGTTAAAACACAAAATTACAATTCTCTATATTTTGGTGCCATGTTTTATTTGAGATTTTCCTGCATGGATGTTAGATTAATTGCATAAGTGTGCTCTATCTGCTGCTAATTGTAGATTAACATCATAAATGTAACAATGGCTGGCAGATGATAGGGAGAGGAAACCAAAACATTGTTGACTGTTCTCCCTCCCCAGAGGAAGTTGCGTGGTTGTAACCTATCTTGCAAATTAGCAAGAGATGTGTTTCTATCTGTAATAGCAATCAAAGTACCGACACCACCTGAACTTCTTAGTGGCAAAACATGTTTAAACAGTTTCTGTTAATAGGCCCAAAGTCCCTGGCATTTATTTCTGCAGAAGCCATCTCCTTGTCTTTAAAAAATAAATAAATGGTTTCAACAATTATGGAAAAACATTAAAAAAAGGGCCCGCTAAGGGGTCACATGGTGATGAAATGTGTCAAAGAGAGAGCCAGGCGGAGCACATTACGCATCTGAAGAGATAGAAAGTAGGCTAAAAGTACCTAACCTAACCCTAAAATTCTACTACATTTTACTTACAGCAGTAACCCGAACCCTAGCCATAATCCTAACTCTAGATTCATGTCCACATGAACACTAATCTTGGCATAACTTTTACCATAGCTTTATGTTAATTCCTGGCTTAACCTTTACCCTAACACCTCCAAATCGGGCTCTACCACCTCCGAGTTCCCAATTTAACCCCTTGTAATAACTCTTTCCAAATACTTTGGTAATAATAATGATAACTTTCTGACATACGCTTCTCCACCTCTCCGGAGACATACTGTATATATTTTTTACTTGAGAGCCTCATCATAAAGAGCCTTATAAACTGGGTGGTTCGAGCCTGAATGCTGATTGGTTGACAGCCGAGGTATTTGAGACCGTATACCACAGGTATGACAAAATGTTAATTTTTACTGCTCTAGTTACATTGGTAACCAGTTTATAATAGCAATAAGGAACTTCTGGGGTTTGTGGTATATGGCCAATATAGCACAGCTAAGGCCTGTATCCAGGCACTCCGAGTTGCATCGTGCAGAAGAACAGCCCTTAGCCGTGGTATATTAGCCATATATCACACCCTTGTGCCTTTTTGCTTAATTATATCACCATGCAACAATGTTAAAATAAATGTGAACATCTCTCCCTTCTAGTCATACCAGATAACATTGTATTAACGGCACTCAAGATTTATCGCTCTGATCAGCCCATTACTTTAACACAATGATGATACCACAGTACTTCTGTGTGAAAAAAAGTATTTGTCTCTCCGTGAGTCTGTTAGATGTGGTATAGAATACATAGGAACCCCATGCAGATAGTAATCCTACTCAATGCATACATCACCACGCAGTTGAATCGTCATGGAGTGTTATGCAGAGGGTAGAAAAGGAATGATGTAAAATAGATTTCTGAAGATGCAATTTTTCTGGTTGTTTTTCATGCCAAAATGTCAACTATAGCACATATGATATAGAATAGTGAACAACAATGAGTCATCACAAAACAATATATAAGTTTCACTTTTAGTGGACCTAATGAGAAGATGATATACTATGCAAGAACAATAAAATACTTTCTTATCCGCAAAAACAATATATTATGTTGTCGGTAAAACACAATACATTCTATTTCTACATCTCAACTAATCTTGAATGTTGAACGCTTTACACATTAAGGCAAGGAAACTCTGTCACAACCGATAAATCCACTATAATTGAGAATTTCAATAAGAATTTTTCTACGGCTGGCCATGCTATCCACCTGGCTACCCCTACCCTGGTCAACAGCCCTGCACCCCCCACAGCAACTCGCCCAAGCCTCCCCCATTTCTCCTTCTCCCAAATCCAGATAGCTGATGTTCTGAAAGAGCTGCAAAATCTGGACCCCTACAAATCAGCCGGGCTAGACAATCTGGACCCTTTCTTTCTAAAATTATCTGCCGAGATTGTTGCAACCCCTATTACTAGCCTGTTCAACCTCTCTTTCGTGTCGTCTGAGATTCCCAAAGATTGGAAAGCATCTGCTCACATCCCCCTCTTCAAAGGGGGGGACACTCTTGCCCCAAACTGCTACAGACCTATATCTATCCTACCCTGCCTTTCTAAGGTCTTCGAAAGCCAAGTTAACAAACAGATTACCGACGATTTCGAATCCCACTGTACCTTCTCCGCTATGCAATCTGGTTTCAGAGCTGGTCATGGGTGCACCTCAGCCACGCTCAAGGTCCTAAACGATATCATAACCACCATCAATAAGAGACAATACTGTGCATGAAATGATTGCCTCGCCTGGTTCACCAACTACTTCTCAGACAGAGTTCAGTGTGTCAAATCGGAGGGCCTGTTGTCCGGGCATCTGGCAGTCTCTATGGTGGTGCCACAGGGTTCAATTGTTGGGCCGACTCTCTTCTCTGTATACATCAATGATGTTGCTCTTGCTGCTGGTGAGTCTCTGATCCACCTCTATGCAGACGACACCATTCTGTATACTTCTGGCCCTTCTCTGGACACAGTGTTAACTACCCTCCAGACGAGCTTCAATGCCATACAACTCTCCTTCCGTGGCCTCCAACTGCTCTTAAATGCAAGTAAAACGAAATGCATGCTCTTCAACCGATTGCTGCCCGCACCTCCCTGGCCGTCCAGCATCACTACTCTGGACGGTTCTGACTTAGAATATGTGGACAACTACAAATACCTAGGTGTTTGGTTAGACTGTAAACTCTCCTTCCAGACTCACATCAAACATCTCCAATCCAAAATTAAATCTAGAATTGGCTTCCTATTTCGCAACAAAGCATCCTTCACTCATGCTGCCAAAACATACCCTCGTAAAACGAACCATCCTACCGATCCTCGACTTCGGCGATGTCATTTCCAAAAGAGCCTCCAACACTCTACTCAACAAATTGGATGCAGTCTATCCCAGTGCCATCCGTTTTGTCACGAAAGCCCCATATACTACCCACCACTGCGACCTGTACGCTCTCGTTGGCTGGCCCTCGCTTCATACTCGTCGCCAAACCCACTGGCTCCAGGTCATCTACAAGACCCTGCTAGCTAAAGCCCCGCCTTATCGCAGCTCGCTGGTCATCATAGCAGCACCCACCAGTAGCACGCGCTCCAGCAGGTATATCTCAATGGTCACCCCCAAAGCCAATTCCTCCTTTGGCCGCCTCTCCTTCCAGTTCTCTGCTGCCAATGACTGGAACAAACTACAAAAATCACTGAAACTGGAGACACTTATCTCCCTCACTAGCTTTAAGCACCAGCTGTCAGAGCAGCTCACAGATCACTGCACCGGTACATAGCCCATCTGTAAATAGCCCAAACAACTACCTCATCCCCTACTGTATTTATTTATCTTGCTCCTTTGCACCCCAGTTTTTCTACTTTGCACATTCATCTACTGCACATCTACCATTCCAGTGTTTAATTGCTATATTGTATTTACCACGCCACCATGGCCTATTTATTGCCTTACCTCCCTTATCTCACCTCATTTGCACACATTGTATATAGACTTTTTTTCCTACTGTATTATTGACTGTATGTTTGTTTTACTCCATGTGTAACTCTGTGTTGTTGTATGTGTCGAACTGCTTTGCTTTATCTTTGTCAGGTCGCAGTTGTAAATGAGAACTTGTTCTCAACTTGCCTACCTGGTTAAATAAAGGTGAAATAAAATAAATTAACAAAAAAGGAGAAGGTGGGAGTTACACTGGGGTTAAGTACACATAGAATGTCCTACCTACTGTACCTCTCAGAAACAAAAGGAAACAGCATTAATATGGGTGGAAGTGATCAGTTTATTTGGGGTGTTATGTCAAGGAAATATAATAAACCTTGAAGGACAGAGTATTTTCAGTTGAAAAGAATGAGGATTATAATTTATTTACCCCTCTTGGGGCGGGGATAACTAAAGAGGAACAGGAAATCATATGATTCATCACACTATCTTAAACGTGCACATGGTACAGCTGAACTACACCACATCAATATATATATGTCACCTAAGCTGTAGATCATATATAAGTGAGGTTTCAACACCATAGTATTTTTCATATTGTCACGCTCGTCGTCCTCCTCATCTGAGGAGGAGAAGTTTGAAGGATCGGATGACCAATATGCAGCGTGGTAAGTGTTCATCTTGATATTTATTAACACAGAGAACACTTAACGAAACTACACAAAAATAACAAAACAACGAACGTGAAGCTAATGAATAATAGTGCTGACACAAAAACACTACACTTAGACAATCACCCACAACTCACAATGACAAAACAGGCTACCTAAATATGGTTCCCAATCAGAGACAACGACTAACACCTGCCTCTGATTGAGAACCATATCAGGCCAAACACAGAAACAGACAAACTAGGCATACAACATAGAATGCCCACTCAGATCACACCCTGACCAAACAAAACATAAACATACAAAGCAAACTATGGTCAGGGCGTGACAGTATCCCCCCCCCCCCCCCCCCCCCCAATGTGCGACACCGGCCGCAAAACCTAAACCTATCGGGGAGGGTCTGGGTGGGCATCTATCCGCGGTGGCGGCTCTGGCGCGGGACGTGGACCCCACTCCACCATAGTCATTACCCGCTTCAGTGGCCTCTTAGGAACGGCGACCCTCGCCGCCAACCTTGGACTGGCAACCCTACTAAAGGGCCCCACTGGACTTAGGAGCACCTCCGGACTGAGGGGCGGTTCCGGACTGAGGGGCGGCTCCGGACTGAGGGGCGGCTCCGGACTGAGGGGCGGCTCCGGACTGAAGGGCGGCTCCGGACTGAGGGGCGGCTCCTGACTGAAGGGCGGCTCAGGACTGACGGGCGGCTCCGGCGGATCAGGACAGACGGGTCGGCTCCGGCGGCTCAGGACTGACGGGCGGCTCCGGCGGCTCAGGACAGACGGGCGGCGCTGGACAGACTGGCAGCGCTGGACAGACGGGCGGCGCTGGGCAGACGGGTGGCGCTGGACAGACGTGCAGCTCAGGCGGCGCTGGACAGACGGGCAGCTCAGGCGGCGCTGGACAGACGGGCAGCTCAGGCGGCGCTGGACAGACGGGCGCACCTGTAGGGAGGAGACGGAGAGACAGCCTGGTGCGTGGGGCTGACACAGGACCCACCAGGCTGGGGAGACCTCCAGGAGTCTTGGTGTTAGGAGGAGGCACCTGAAGGACCGGGCTGTGGGGGAGCACTGGAGCTCTGGTGCGCAGCCTTGGCACCACTCCGCCAGACTGGATAACTACTCTAGCCCGGACCCTCCAGAGTGCAGGCACAGGTTGAACCGGGCTGTGGGTAAGCACTGGAGATCTAGTGCCTACTACGCGCACCTCTCTCTTAGGCTCCACTCCCACATTTGCCCGGCACGAGCGGAGCGCAGGCATAGGACGCACTGCACCCTCCCAGCGCCCCGGAGACACAGCACGCAGAGCCTGCGCAGGATACCCTGGACCGAAATGGCGTACCGGAGACCAGAGACGCTGAGCAGGCACCATACGCCCTGGCTGGATGCCCACACTCGCATGACACTTTCGGGGGGCTGCCCTATAGCGCACCGGGCTATGGGCACGTACTGGCGACACCGTGCGCTTAACCGCATAACACAGTGCCTGACCAGTAACGCGCTGCTTATAATACGCACGAGGAGTTCACTCAGGTCTGCTACCTGGCTTAGCCACACTCCCTGTGTGCCCCAAAAAAGCTGCCTCTCGTACCTGTCGCGCTGCCGTGCTGCCTCCTCATACCGCCGCCGCTCAGCTTTCGCTGCCTCCAGCTCTGCTTTGGGGCGGCGATATTCCCCAGCCTGTGCCCAGGGTCCTTCTCCGTTTAAAATCTCCTCCCATGCCTCCCGGGTGGCGCAGTGGTCTAGGGCACTGCATCGCAGTGCTAACTGCGGCACCAGAGTCTCTGGGTTCGCGCCCAGGCTCTGTCGCAGCCGGCCGCGACCGGGAGGTCCGTGGGGCGACGCACAATTGGGCTAGCGTCGTCTGGGTTAGGGTGGGTTTGGCCGGTAGGGATATCCTTGTCTCATCGCGCTCCAGCGACTCCTGTGGCGGGCCGGGCGCAGTGCGCGCTAACCAAGGGGGACAGGTACACGGTGTTTCCTCCGACACATTGGTGCGGCTGGCTTCCGGGTTGGAGGCGCGCTGTGTTAAAGAAGCAGTGCGGCTAGGTTGGGTTGTGCTTCGGAGGACGCATGGCTTTCGACCTTCGTCTCTCCCGAGCCCGTACGGGAGTTGTAGCGATGAGACAAGATAGTAATTACTAGCGATTGGATACCACGAAAATTGGGGGGAAAGGGGATAAAATAAAATAAATAAAAAAATAAATAAAATCTCCTCCCATGTCCAGGAGTCCTGAGATTTCGGCCGCTGCTGCCCGCTACCACGCTGCTTGGTCCGGTTGTGGTGGGTGATTCTGTCACTGTTGTCTTCGTCCTCCTCATCTGACGAGGAGAAGTTTGAAGGATCGGAGGACCAATATGCAGCGTGGTAAGTGTTCATCTTGATATTTATTAACACAGAGAACACTTAACGAAACTACCCAAAAATAACAAAACAACGAACGTGAAGCTAATGAATAATAGTGCTGAGACAAAAACACTACACTTAGACAATCACCCACAACCCACAATGACAAAACAGGCTACCTAAATATGGTTCCCAATCAGAGACAACGACTAACACCTGCCTCTGATTGAGAACCATATCAGGCCAAACACAGAAACAGACAAACTAGACATACAACATAGAATGCCCACTCAGATCACACCCTGACCAAACAAAACATAAACATACAAAGCAAACTATGGTCAGGGCGTGACACATATAGTCTTAAATCCCCCCTGTACAGGTTCACAGACAGCTGTGCTCTTTTCTATAGCGAAAGTGATGTGATGATCCTGCCTAGATTCTGGGTGCTCATCTATTTATGTGTAATCACTTGTAAAGGATTTTTGAAATGCAGTGGAGGCAACTTTCGAATGCAAAAAAGGTAAAGTATGAGTTATTAATTATTAGGTGGTATTGTGTGAGTTATACTCTAATGTACAATGGATGTAGATATATCTTGAATACTTTTTCTTTACCATTGATACTATTAAAGTTACTTCTTAATGTGAAATGAGTCCAATGTTAACAACAATTACAGTACAAGGAAAATAATGTGAATGATGTTATCAAGGTGAGATGATAAGTAGACGGAAAGGAAGATTTTGTGACCCATGCCCTGAAAGGCAATACCAGGCAGGACCAAATCGCTCTCAGCAATGTGAACCCTGCACCTTCTGCCTTGAGAGTAAGTTATAATCATGTAGTAAGAAGTTACAATCAGTTTTAATACATGATGTAAACACATGACCTGTTGACAGAAAATAGTATCTGTATAATGATCCCATACAAAATCTTGAATTGAATACTATGAACATTTGAACATCTTGGCCATGTTCTGTTATAATCTCCACCCGGCACAGCCAGAAGAGGACTGCCACCCCTCATAGCCTGGTTCCTCTCTAGGTTTCTTCCTAGGTTCTGGCCTTTCTAGGGAGTTTTTCCCAGCCACCGTGCTTCTACACCTGCATTGCTTGCTGTTTGGGGTTTTAGGCTGGGTTTCTGTACAGCACTTTGAGATATCAGCTGATGTAAGAAGGGCTTTATAAATTCATTTTATTTGAATACAAATAGCCATACAATATGCCAGTGTAACCCACAGACACGTTTGTTTGTTTGTATCAATAAACTATAATATCTTTGTGTTTTATTCAGACAGTGAATTGATATCAGAGTGCACAAAGACTTCCAATGCTATATGTCAGTGTCATACAGGATTCATTAGAAGGAATGATGAGTCTTCGATATGCAAGTGTGCCAAGGGGTCTGAGCAGGATACATCAGGTAAAGCTGGAGCATGTAATACTGATGCTTTTTAATGGATTGATTAGTAAATGTAAATAACTGGCATTATATCATTTCTCACCTCAGGATTAATATGCTGTGAATGTAAGGAGGAATCATTTACCACCAAAATGGACTCTAAATGTGTGAAATGGCGAGAGTATGTAAATGAACTAGCATTTGTCCAATTTTTGCTATTTGCTAAAGTATCAAGCAATCTCCTTACATTTACAATATAATGTTGGACTTTTTGTCATCCTTTGCCATTGATTTCAAAGCATTTTAAGGCAGTCTGACTCATGGCTGTGTATCTGCTTGTGTCTTAGGTGTAGGAGTGGAGTGAGGATTCCGGGCAGTGCGACATCAGATGTGACCTGTAATGATAATTCAGAGCCAGAGGGGAAGACCCTCTCCTCCACACACACCACTTCCCCATCTGGCTCCATCCAGACCTTTTCTAAGTCATTGATCCAGAGCCAAAGGTCATCCCCTCATCCTGATGTCCCCACCTTAACACCAGCCCCCACTATCAAGGTGACCAAAAGTCCCAAGTTCTCAACGGCAGACTTTGGCCAAGGTAAATGCTGTTCTTGACTCTCATCCATGACATACATTCATGTAAAACTTTGTGTTACAGTTGATCATTGTATAGCTTTATATGAATAATGCCTTATTTCTGACTTCCAGTAATGACACGCATGGGAACTGTCCTGCTGCTTACTTTTCTACTTACCACTGTGACCTGCAAACTGATCACCATTCCTTGCATCAAGGACCACAATAAGCCAGCTGTCAGAACATTTATGTCCATGTATGTTAGGGAAACTATAAGTCACACAATAGTTATGAGAAGTGTTATGTTAGTTTCTTTAGCTATTATGTGCGTTGTAGTTATTTGAGCTTGATGGGCTCTTGAATCTGAAATGTCATCTGTGTGTTGTTTTGTTTGTATATTCTGACTCTATTGTTCTACCCTAGCTTAGGACTCAATGTGCCGGAGGCTAGTTGAAGAAAGTGGAGACAGCAGTTCCTCTTCCCTGGTAAAACAACCAAGTTTGGGGGAGCCATGATAGAGATACCTGGCTATCTGTCTGTCAAACTATTCATATTGTCAAAATGTTGCTGTTATTCTCAATGCCACTCTTTTAAACCAGAAACAACTTTAAACAGTTTTTGAAAATAAAAAAATATGGTCAATATATGTGTTCTGTTATTATGGAAAAGCATTTTAGACATGACTTTGTTTTCAATCTATTTGTCAACAATAGCATTGTTCTCGGCTGCGCTGGGGGATCTAGATATTATGTTATTTTCACAAATGGGCTTCTGACAAAATAATGATAAATACTACTTCCTGTTCCTTCAGGTGTCTGGTTACATTTACAGGGGAGATTATGTGAAAACAATGCTATGGTGGCAAAATAATGTGGCAACATATTGAAAATGTGTATTGTGTTAAATGTTGTGGTTGTTTATGTCTTTGCAAATAAACTTTTTCACATTAATGAAATGTCAATATGCACCTTCTTAGGAGTTGAGACATTTACATAAACTAAGACCCAGCCAGAACAGAAGTATCAGGTTGTATAGAGAGAAGAATCACTACATTACAGACACTGACACTGGGTAGGGTCTTCCCCCTGTGGATAGGCTATAGGTCTGTTACTTATTTTCAATGAGAGAGATACTTCCACTCACGTTTTCAATCGAAACCATAATTTCAAAGACATAGGCTGCCATCGCGAGCGAGATCTTATGTTGTTGATCACTTTTCATGTTCTGATAGTTTCCACTTTATCTTTTTAATCATCACTTTTCACATATCTCAGCAATGTTCATTACTGTGGTTGTAGTAGATATGTAGTTTTACAAAATGAAGGGATATTGTGTGCATAATAGGATGGAAAATGAGTGATGGGTGATCAAAAACATTTCAATCTACATCAGCCACTAAGACTGATTTGGGCTTGAGGTTACCGAAAAAATAACATGTTAGCCTTAACCTTTTTTCTAAATGCATTCAGCCTCAGGGTCATGATTTAAAGCCTCATCTAATAGATGGAACATTTTTAATAGCACAGGATCCCATTACTGGACTGGACCAGTTGTGAGCTCACCAAAGGACCAATGCCCCCTGGTGGCCCACACCTTCCAGTAGTAGTTAGAATTTCACCCATAGAATTAGGAATTAGAATTATCATACCTTTATGGAACTTTGAGGGATTGTGACATAGGCCCTTTAGCAATTTATCAGGATCTCTCTATAATTAATTTATGCAACACTGATGATGGCTCTGTTTCTGCATGTGCTTCTACCAAAACATAAACTTACAGAAATGTGTCAAAATTCATAATCACTTTAAAAGGCCAAAATTATAGAAACATAAGCAACTTGACAAAGGCTGGTTAAAATGAGCAGTAAACATGGACCAGACATATGTTGTGTAACTCCTGTAAAAAGCTTTTGTAACTCCTTCCATTTTGATCAGCATAATCAACCTGTTATATTTGCAACACTACACCTGAGCTTATAAAAATACAGGGGCGCAACTTTTTGGGGGGGACAACACGTTATTTAAAAAAAAAAATCCAGTTGTATAAACACTCCAAACAGCCTACCCAACCACTCAGAGGCATCCTCATGGTCCTAAAGCACACCGTTGCCTCGTTTTGTATCACATTCTGATGATAAAACTGGGGGAAACAAAAACGCTATTTCAGAATGTGGGGGGGAACATGTCCCCCCCATCCCCAGTGAAAGTTGCACCCCTGTAAAAATATACCAGTATATGTAACAATATACCTGAGCACATCAAAGGTTAATTAAACCAGACAGTTTAATAATTTTGGGCCTAGTGGTTCGAGCATTGGTCCAGTAACCAAAAGGTTGCTGGATCGAATCCCCGAGCTGACAAGGTAAAAATCTGCCGTTCTGCCCCTGAACAAGGCAGTTAACCCACTGTTCCCCAGTAGGCTGTCGTCGTAAATAAGAATTTGTTCTTAACTGACTTGCCTAGTTTAATAAAGGTTAAATAAAACATTTATAAAATAAATAAAAGTGGGTCTCCACCACTAAAGGGTAGAGTTGACCAGGTGACGTGTGATCCTAGTTGTAGGCAGCAGTGAGTGGTGTGTGCCATGGCTCTGTCGGCTGAGAAGAGGACTCAATAAGGGGAACTATAGCTGTGTATGTAGCCTACGATGGTATTGTGACATTTAGGGCCCCACACAACCACCTACCTCGTGTTCCCTGTGGTCCTGATCTGCAGCTGACGTCACTGTGAAGAGGCGTTGTGACAGTTGTGACGTGTTCCTGTGTCTCACAACTGATGCAGTCAACATAGGTGGGTTAGGAATGAAAGAGTGACAGACGAGAAAGGAGGCTGTCTAAAAAAAATGTTCAGAAGGTGTGTGTGTGTTTTCATAAACACAACCAAATTATTATTTATTGAGATAGCATGTATGACATGTGTTAATTACACTGTTAGAATGTCGCAGTCAGAATGACTGAAAATTGGCTTGAAGGGGGGGGGGGGGGGGGGGGGCAAACAAGGTCCAGCAGTTCTAGTGTTAAAAAATATATTTTTAGTCGCCAAAGTACTAGAGCATGTCTTTACTGGTAAGGGCAACACACAGTTTTTTGCCCCCCATTTCGCCCAGTGGGCAGTTCTATACCTTAAGGTGGACATAGATTTCAGCTCATGCTAGCTCTTTCATCCACAGAATAGAAACAAATTATTTTGCATTGCTTAAAGTTCAGCAATATCATTCACGCAAAGTAATGAGACGGTGTAAGTTTGCCTTTGCTGATGGAATGAGGTTTTCACTCAAAATCTCACGATACATGGCCCCATTCATTCTTTCCTTTACACGGATTAGTCGTCCTGGTCCCTTTGCAGAAAAACAGCCCCAAAGCATGATGTTTCCACCCCCAAGCTTCACAGTAGGTATGGTGTTCTTTGGATGCAACTCAGCATTCTTTGTCCTCCAAACACGACGAGTTGAGTTTTTACCAAAAAGTTATATTTTGGTTTCATCTGACCATATGACATTCTCCCAATCTTCTTCTGGATCATCCAAATGCTCTCTAGCAAACTTCAGACGGGCCTGGACATGTACTGGCTTAAGCAGGGGGACACGTCTGGCACTGCAGGATTTGAGTCCCTGGTGGCGTAGTGTGTTACTGATGGTAGGCTTTGTTACTTTGGTCCCAGCTCTCTGCAGGTCATTCACTAGGTCCCCCAGTGTGGTTCTGGGATTTTTGCTCACCGTTCTTGTGATCATTTTGACCCCACGGGGTGAGATCTTGCATGGAGCCTCAGATCGAGGGAGATTATCAGTGGTCTTGTATGTCTTCCATTTCCTAATAATTGCTCCCACAGTTGATTTCTTCAAACCAAGCTGCTTACCTATTGCAGATTCAGTCTTCCCAGCCTGGTGCAGGTCTACAATTTTGTTTCTGGTGTCCTTTGACAGCTCTTTGGTCTTGGCCATAGTGGAATTTGGAGTGTGACTGTTTGAGGTTGTGGACAGGTGTCTTTTATACTGATAACAAGTTCAAAGAGGTGCCATTAATACAGGTAACGAGTGGAGGACAGAGGAGCCTCTTAAAGAAGAAGTTACAGGTCTGTGAGAGCCAGAAATCTTGCTTGTTTGTAGGTGACCAAATACTTATTTTCCACCATAATTTGCAAATAAATTCATAAAAAATCCTACAAAGTGATTTTCTGGATTTTTTTCTCTCATTTTGTCTGTCATAGTTGACGTGTACCTATGATGAAAATTACAGGCCTCTCTCATCTTTTTAAGTGGGAGAACTTGCACAATTGGTGGCTGACTAAATACTTTTTTGCCCCACTGTACCTAGGTCTACTGTCAAACTCACACCATTCATACTGTACACATCATAGATTGCTTCAGCTGGATAAACGTCACAGAAACACTTGCTTCCTAGATTGCTTACCACACACTCACGCACCCACACAGAGAGAGATACCTGACGTCACTGCATACAGTACATAAAATAATCGGGGGAGAAAGGAGAATGTGTTAAACATAATGGACACTCAGTACATCCATATGACAGTCATCTGTCTTCTGTATTTTTGGACTATGGCTTTAGCAGCTGATCAACAATGCAATGATTCATATGAGAAAGATGGCAAATGTTGTGAACTTTGTCCACCAGGTAAGACTTGCCTGTTAGAAGCTAAAAACTAACTACAACTCAGTGGAGTGGAGATCATGGAAACATAAATGGTATTATAAAAAGATAACAATAATTCCAAATTTAAATCCTTCAGATTATTGCAGTAAATGTTTTGATGGCACCCTATACTGTGTTTGTTAAAAATGTTTACATATATCCATTGCTTGTAATTCTTTGTCACAATGTGACAAATACTTTATTAATGTAAGAATATAACTGAACTAATATTTAGTTGATCTCTGACTGGCTGGCTCATAGGTAAATTTGTGAAGAAGCAATGCACAGCAAGCACCAAAACTGACTGTGGTGACTGCCCTGTGGGCTTCTACTCGGAGACCAATGACCGCTTTGAGGACTGTCAACCATGCCTCAAATGCCAACAAGGTAAGGGTTATGATGACAGCACAAGAGGCTGCTGAGAGGAGGACGGCTCACAATAATGACCAGAATGGAGCAAATAGAATGGTATCAAACACCTGGAAACCATGTGTTTGATACCATTCCACTTATAACGCTCCAGCCATTACCACAAGCCCGTCCTCCCCAGTTAAGGTGCCACCAACCTCCTGTGAATGACAGGTGACATAAATAAAACATTATTTTGGTCTAGCTCTTAAAAATCATTAGCGTCCTACCCTTAGATTGTTGATCGACCCTCAATGGTCAAAGTAACTAATAACAGGAAAGCGGTGGCAGTTGGGGCAGGCACACAGAGAGGCTCACACTGTTCATTCGTGTAATGGTTTGTAAATGTCTCCATTGAATTACTAGACTCTCACTTGGTAGTCTTCTTTCTCTCATTGCTTTTCTGGGCAGTCTACACAAGAGTGTGCACCTCAACCGCAAATGCAAACTGTACGTGTGGCTCTGGTTTCCTGTGCTCAGACTACGTCTGCTCAAAATGTGAAAAGGAAAATAAATGCCGCAAGGGGGAGGAACTAAAAAGGACAGGTAAGACTGTCATATGTTTCCTTCCTCTACTACCTGTCACTGACTCAGCAAAAAACAATGATGCAGCAAAAAACAACATCATCTTAATGCGGGGAAGTGATATACACTGCTAACCTGAAGTATGTTTTCCATTTACAGGTTCCAGGGAGTACACTTGGAAATGTGTCCCATGTCCTAATAACACATACTCTGACACTGAACATGGTCACTGCAAACTATTGACACAGTAAGAACACTGTTTTGAAAAATAGCCAGATATCACTTTTAGCAGAGCTCCTCTATCATGTGAAATGTTTCTAGTGGCTCCAAAATAACTTGTAATACCTTGTCACCAACAGGTGTGGTGCACATGGACTTGATGTGATCTTCCCTGGGAACAAGACCCATAACTCAAAATGTGGCATACATGGTATGTTGGCAATTACAGTCAGACAAATCACAATCCAAAGTAATTTCCAATGTATACTAAGTATATGGACACCTGCTTGTCGAAAATCTAATTCCAAAATCATGGGTATTAATATGAAGTTAGTCCCCCCTTTGATGCTATAAAAGCCTCCACTCTTCTGGGAAAGCGTTCCACTATATGTTGAAACATTGCTGCGGGGACATGCTTCCTTTCAGCCACGAGCATTAGTGAGGTCGGGCACTGATGTTGGGCGATTAGATGTGGCTCGCAGTCGGCGTTCCAATTGATCCCAAAGGTGTTCAATTGGGTTGAAGTCACAGCTCTGTGCAGGCCAGTCAAGTTCTTCCACACCAATCTCGACAAACCCTTTCTGTATGGAATCGTCTAGAATGTCATTGTATGCTGTAGCGTTAAGATTTTCCTTTACTGGAACTAAGGGGCCTAGCCCGAACCATGAAAAACAGCCCCAGACCATTATTCGTCCTCCACCAAAATATATAGTGGGCACTATCCAGTTGGGCAGGTAGCGTTCTCCTGGCATCCGCCAAACCCAGATTTGTCCGTCGGAATGCCAGATGGTGAAGCATGATTCATCACTCCAAAGAATGCATTTCCACTGCTCCAGAGTCCAATAGCGGCGAGCTTTACACCACTCCAGACGACACTTGGCATTGCACATGCTGAGCTTAGAATTGTGTTTGGCTGCTCGGCCAATGAAACCCATTTCATGAAGCTCCCAATGAACAGTTTGTGTGCTGTTGTTGCTTCCAGAGGCAGTTTGGGACTCGGTAGTGAGTGTTGCAACTGAGGACAGATGATTTTTACACTGTACGCACTTCAGTACTCGGCGGTTCCGTTCTGTGAGCTTGTGTGCCTACCACTTTGCACCGTTTTTGCTCCTAGAAGTTTCCACTACACAATAAAAACACTTACATTTGACAGAGGCAGCTCTAGCAGAGCAGAAATTTGACAAACTGACTTGTTGGTAAGGTGGCATCCTATGACGGTGCCATGTTGAAAGTCACTGAACTCTTCAGTATGGGCCATTCTACTGCCGATGTTTGTCTATGGAGATTGCATGGCTGTGTGCTCAATTTTATACACCTGTCAGCAACGGGTGTGGCTGAAATATCCGAAACCACTAATTTGAAGGGGCGTCCACACTTTTGGCCATGTAGTTTATTTGGGTAGATCTAATTGTTTGACTGTTCATCAGCGACAGGAAGCAAAGAGGACGGGTGTTCCATTCAGCTGATTCTGGCCATTGGCGTCTTCTTCTTTACTGTCACCCTCCTGGTGTTCCTCACTCAAGCCTGCATCAGGATAATCAGACACAAGAAGCTTAAAGCCAGTGAGTAGCCAACAATAGAATAGGTTAAGTCGTTGACACGGTGTGTCGGTCATTTTGAAAGTCTTTGGAACATAAAGCATAGGCAACATTGTATCCTCAAATTAATTACAGTATTCAGATGTAAAGTTCAAGTTAAAATAGTGATGTGTTCAAAACAACCTTTTCACAACCCTTTCTCCCTTAGTGAACTGCCCTGCTACAAGTACTTCCATCGCTTCCTCAGATATATGTGTCTGCCCGCTGTCAAAGGAGGAGAGTGGTGGCCTGCTCATCCAGTAGGCTTGTACCAAGGACCATGCCAGCCAGAGTCTGCTGTCAATGGAAAGCATCTCCACTGTATGATCTGACATGTGTTGCAGGAGTGCTTTTATTTCAGAGATAGCATGGCAGCTAGTCTCAAGTGAACAAATTCAAGTCTTCTACAGAAACAACGTGCATTAAGCCACCTATAATTCCCCTGTATTTTGTAATCTTGTTTATCGCTTGCTTCCTTCATTTGTGCAGTCTTTCATCAATACTAATTATTATTTCTACAGCTTTTCTTACTTTTTTTGCACAATTAATACATTTTTTTTTTTTTACTATTTCTTAAGAGTAATAATAATACTCATGTAAATTACTGATATGAACATTAACTGTTCTCTCAGCTATGACAAAAACATGTAGAGGCATCTTCTAATTCCTGATATTACTTTCTTTCTTTTTTTAAACAAGATTTGAACAAGTGAAATCAATGCAATCAATGTCAAATTAATATAAGTTCCATTAACAATGTGTAGGCTATTGTGTCGATTCACTTGATTGTATAAGTGGGTATGATTGCCTATAAAATGTGACCTTCTACAAAGGTGTTTCCCTGTACAGATCATAAAAAGGCTTATTACTGTACTTTTTTGTTTAAGAATAAATGAACAATTTTATAATTTTATTTATTTCACCTTTATTTAACCAGGTAGGCAAGTTGAGAACAAGTTCTCATTTACAACTGCGACCTGGCCAAGATAAAGCAAAGCAGTTCGACACATACAACAACAGAGTTAGACATGGAGTAAAACAAACATACAGTCAATAATACAGTAGAAAAATTAGTCTATATACGATGTGAGCAAATGAGGTGAGATAAGGGAGGTAAAGGCAAAAAAAGGCCATGGTGGCAAAGTAAATAAAATATAGCAAGTAAAACACTGGAATGGTAGATTTGCAGTGGAAGAATGTGCAAAGTAGAAATAGAAATAATGGGGTGCAAAGGAGATAAATAAATAAATACAGTAGGGGAAGAGGTAGTTAAGATAAGTATTTGTGATTTGTTTTATCAAGCAGTGCACGATAGGCTGCTGAACATTGTGACAGTGTTCGCAAATCTATCAAAATTGGAAGGATAGATAGAAACGATCAAAATTGAGCATAGTTAAGGGCGCAAGGAAGGAAGGGTGGACACTGGACAGAATTAGAAGAGTGGGAGAATCGCAATATCTTCCTTGCATCCTCTCCTTGCCTCCTAAACCCATTGGAGGATAATGTCAGAAAGGCGGGACTTCTGACTTTCTCATCCAATGGGTTTTGAGAAGGAGGGAATACAGAGGACGCAACGAGGATACAATTGAGATTCACCCAGTGACCGCATATGAAGAGACTAAAGAAAGGAAGAGTCCATCGTGCGCGGTCGCAAGTCATATGACAGCACTAAGCATTTCCTCTACACTTGTGCGAACGCCACAACACTGGTCGTTTTCTGTCGAAGTTGAGTGGTAATATCAATTTCAAGATGCTGGCATTCATAAACCAGCTTTTGGACTGGTTCAAGTCCCTCTTTTGGAAAGAGGAGATGGAGTTGACTCTGGTTGGACTTCAACACTCTGGGAAAACCACATTTGTTAACGTTATAGCTGTAAGTTTTTATTTTGCTGGTAGCTAATGTTAGCAGTTAGTTATAGTAGCTTTCTAGTTACGTAAGCACTAACTAGGTAAGTTAGCGACTTAAGCAATATCGATTTAGTATCGTCCCTCTGCTATCTATATTATTGATTGCCTATCTGACAATTGTTTTACGCAAAGTCAGCCAGCTACAGTGGCTAACGTTAACGTACAATAGCACAAGTCATACTTCGCGGCTAACCTTCCAAACTAGATATCTACTGCTAGTTAGATGTCTTTAGTGGTTTGTTGGCAATATAATCAGACTGTTCAACCACTTTTTGGGAATTTGGCTAAATATTATTTTGCTCGCTAGTCTAGGTTTATTCCTAAAACGTCTGGATTAACTAGCTAATTAGCCTTTTTACTAGGTACAACAGGCCAAGCAACAGCCTTAATGCCCACAACAGGGCGGTATTATTCCTGTAGTCATGTTTTCTGACGTCCAAATGTAATCTACCCAGCTAGTGATACACTCGTGCCCCCCAGTGACCAGCTCGTTCATAAAATAATGCTGCGCTGATAAAAAAAAAAAAAAAACGTGGTAAATACAAACTATTTTCCACCGTGGCTGCTTTCCAAACACTTAAACGACACCCTCTACCACATGCCCTTGGGGGAATCCGGTCCAACTGGATTGGCCAAGCAAGGGAAGTCTGCAATGTAAGGCGCTCGTTTTTATTGGGTTTTGTGAGTGTTTAATTATGTTCACTCCGGGGCCTGAAACTTCCCATAATTCAATTCGCGGCGATTGTACATCCGCTAAAAAAAAGTCAGCGAAAACTTAAAAACAACATCAATGGAGAAGTCAACGTACACGTAAGTAAAAACGAATGCAAATTAGTTAGACATGTGCTACTAATGCACAAGCAGTCTCGTAAAAAGTAAATGTTTTTGTTTGGTTATCTTTTGGAAATTGTAGAAATAATGTTTTTCCTTTAGAAGTTCCAGCTAGGCAGGCTAACGTCATTTAGCTAATACATTTGCTAGCTATCATACAGTAACGTTAGGTGTATATTAATTATATATTTAATTTAAGTAGACATGCACTCATAATTGACTGTAGTGCATATGAAGCACCCATAAGCCACCGGTGGCTGAACACAATCATCGAGTGATGACTTTCCGGCCAAGGGTGATCCATTTAAATTATTTTTTCCTCCCTTGCCCTGCAAGTGTATAACGTTACTCGTCAGACATCGTAAAACGACCTCAGTAGTGTCCACTTAATTTGAGGGCTGAAGGGATAGGGTTTGTCTAAAGTGTTTAGACCGCAAACACTGTCTGAAAAAACTACTATTTTCCAACACCGTGGCTGCATTCCAAACACTGATGACGTATATGTATCATGATGTCTGACGAGTATACACTTGCAAGGCGAGGGAGGAAGGAATGATTTTTAAATGCACTGCCCTTGCCCGGAAATTCGTCACTCGTTCATCCCGCGATTGTGTTTTCAGCCACCGGTAGGTAGCTTGTGGGTGCCTTAAATGCGATAGTCAATTATGGTTGTATGTCTACTTACATTAAATATAATTATTATATGCCTACTGTATGATAGCTAGCAAATTAATTACCTAAATAATGTTAGTCTGCCTACATGGAACTTCTGAAGGATGTTTTATTTCTACAATTCCCAAAAGCTAACCAAACATAATTACCGTCATGTGCATTAGTAGCACAATTTCTAACTTATTTACATTTTTTACTTATACGTGTATGTTGACTCCATATTTACGTTGAGGTTTTATGTTTTGGCGGATGTACAATCATTGCGAATTGAATTACTTTGCGTTTCAAGCCCATTAGTGAACATAATTGTACACTCGCAAACTCCATTGAAAACAAGGGCTTGTGTTGCAAACTTACCTTGCTTGGCTAATCATTTGGACCAACGACCAATATGGTTGCGGAGATTCCCCCAAGGGCATAAGGCAAGGGTGAGTGGACGAGGGCTTGTCATGAGTTTGAAACGCAGCCAAAGTAAACAGCCCTCGGACCTAGAATGACGTTTTACATCGTCACGTCCGAGTGTACCTTAAATGGCCCTTTCCCAAGTGAGGAAGAGGGATGATAGGAGAGGCAACGGCCTTGTTGGAAATCTTGATGTTGACCTTAAAAACAACCAACCTAAAGCTATTAATGTACATAGTAAGCTAATGTATCTAGTTAGCACTCCTGTCATGTAGCTAGCTACAGTTACCCATAGCTGGTTAGCTAGTTTTATAGTTTGGTAATTTATTCCATTACATTTCAGAGTTCCCCAAGTTTTATGAATCTAGCTACGTTTTATAGGTTCCTTACAATGAGACTAAGCCAATTTTCCAATGCTAAAATCAATGTATATATATTTTTTAGCAAGCTTCATACTTTTTCTGAAAGCCTTGTGGATTAAATTTGACACTTCGTGGCCACCATATTTCAAAATGTGACTACAGTTTGCATTGAATTGTGGGTCAAATCAACCCCGCAAGTGACCAAAGTTGTTCACTTGCTCCCTCGAGCTAAATCGAGTGCCGAGGGGGCAACGTTAGTGAATTGGACCTACCACTTAAGATGGCAATTAAACTGCATCCGGTTTTCGGCTGGGATTCCACCGAGGGAAGGTGACTAGCGCAAGGGCTGAGGGGGTACAAATAAAGTGTTTAGACTGCAGCCTGTGTTAGAGTGGCTAAGGCTACTTCCGGGTTGTTTGCGTATCCCGTTCAGCCAATTACGTTGCAGCAGTCTGTTGTTTACCCCAGGGGTGTAATCATTGGTCCAAACAAGTAAAACAACAGTTTTTATTGGACAAATTCAGGTAGGTCCCGCCCAGTTTTGTTTGCAACAGAATCGTCTTAACGAATAGGCCCCTGGTCAGAATGCAACAATGGTCTTCACTCTCAATGACTTACAGCTAACACCCGCTAAACTGTGTACCCGGCCAATGAATTTGATGTTCAGCTAGTTGTGTTGGCTAAACAAACAGGCCAGGGTCTCTTATGCAATCATTTTGTCACTAGTGTTACAAATAGGATTTCTCAAAAGCTGATTATTAGGCTTTGGAAATCGTGATCCTTTCCTCTTGACATCACAGCAGTTTGAATGTGCAAGATCAAAGACAGAAAGATGCTAGCTGACCAGAACAGTTCCAACAGAATGAGATGAACTTGAGGACCTATGCAGTGGAGGCTGCTGAGGGGAGGACGGCTCACAATAATGGCTGGAATAGAGTGGTATCAAACACATAAACACATGATTTATCATTCCATCCACTCCATTCGGTGCTCTGATTCCCTTCAGCAGCATTCTTGCCTCAAAACACCCAGGCATTCTGTTCCTACCAATATAATAAACACCTAAACTTTTCCACGTAGCCTATAATTCCAGGTATTTCTTATAGGATGTAGAGTAACACTACTGACTTATTCTGAGTCAGTCAGTGTTGTAGTGAATGAGATGCATGCCGTTGATGGGGAGGTGCCCATGTGGTTAGTTGTAATATGTTAGGGTGGTGGTGTTTCCGGCCAGGCTTCACTCACGAGACCACTGCACTCACTTCTACTTTGACCTGGTCAGATGACTAATCAAGTCGTGTGGTTACTAGTGTGCGGCAGACAAAGCATATGTCTTGCTCAGAGACTGTTTGGGTTCAAGTAAAGGGCAAAGACAGTTGACTGCAGAATGACTTCAATTGTTTCTCTGTCATCGAGTGTAGCCTATGATTTAGGGTTGGCTAAAAAGACACCATTCGCATTGCTCTTTTAAAGGCCCAGTGCATTCAAAAACGTGATAATCCTATGTTTTATATTTCCACACTGCGGTTGGAATAATATTATGAAAATGCCCTTTTTAGTGTAAGAGCTGTTTGAAAGTTGATTTGCCAATAATGGCTAGTTTTCAGTTTTCCCCTCCCCACTTAGACCACTCCCAGTCAGTCCTAGCACAATTATTGCTTGAGAAATTGCTAAGAAGCTATTTTTAAAAATGTAAATGTTTCAATCACAAGGTACTTAATTGTTACCCAGAAATTATGTAATATTGCGTAAAAAAAATGGCTGCATTGGACCTTTAAATTCCCTCTCCCTCCCTGCACCTATTCTCATAAGACAGGGTTCTTAGGCGATAGAAGATTTTTATTTATTTCACCTTTATTTAACCACGTAGGCCAGTTGAGAACAAGTTCTCATTTACAACTGCGACCTGGCCAAGATAAAGCAAAGCAGTGTGACAAAACAACACAGATTTACACATAGGATAAACAAAAGTACAGTCAATAGCACAATAGAAAAATCTATATAGAGTGTGTGCAAATGGAGTAAGGAGGTAAGGCAATAAATAGGCCATAGTAGCGAAGTAATTACAATTTAGCAAATTAACACTGAAGTGATAGATATGCAGATGATGTGCAAGTAGAAATAGTGGTGTGTAAAAAACAATATGGGGATGAGGTAGGTAGTTGGGTGGGCTATTTACAGATAGGCTGTGTACAGCAGCCGCGATCGGTAAGCTGCTCAGATAGCTGATGCTTAAAGTTGGTGAGGGAGATATAAGTCTCCAACTTCATCGATTTTTGCAATTCGTTCCAGTCATTGGCAGCAGAGAACTGGAAGGAAAGGCCGCCAAAGTTGGTGTTGGCTCTGGGGATGACCAGTGAGATATACCTGCTGGAGTGCGTGCTGTTATGGTGACCAGTGAGCTGAGATAAGGCGGAGCTTTACCTAGCAAAGACTTATAGATGACCTGGAGCCAGTGGGTCTGGCGACGAATATGTAGCGAGGGCCAGTTGACAAGAGCATACAGGTCGCAGTGGTATATGGGGCTTTGGTGACAAACAGACAAATTGTCTCCTTTAAAACCTGAAACCTGTCTGCATTCCAAACATATTTCACTGCCCTGGGGCATTGGGATCTTTTTTAGACCAGAGGAAAGAGTGCCTCCTACTGGCCCTCCAACACCACTTCCAGCAGCATCTGGTCTCCCATCCAGGGACTGACCAGGACCGACCCTGCTTAGCTTCAGAAGCAAGCCAGCAGTGGTATGCAGGATGGTATGCTGCTGGTGTTATTCATCGGGTGTTGGGCATTCGTAAATTCATCAGTTATTTCGCGCTCTGGCACACTCAGACGAGTGATGTCAAATCTGAGTAGATAGCCAGTGTGAATTTACGAATGCAACCCAGCCACGACAATTTGGTTTATGTCTCTGGTATACCATTTTAGTTAGGCCTTGTATACAGGTGGCAATTCCAGAGGACATGTTAGAATTAGGAACACTGACCTAGCTTTTCCATGTTTGTTCCATGTCAGCTCAGCCTGTTCCATGTCAGCTCAGCTTGTACAATCACTCAAAGGTGATCAATGGTCTTTTCTCTTCTTGTTTAGTCTGGGCATTTTAGTGAAGACATGATCCCTACAGTAGGATTCAACATGAGGAAGGTCACAAAAGGCAACGTTAACATCAAGGTAGGTCTTCAGTCACTACAGTATGTAGGCTACTGTACTGTTTCACAGTGGCAATCTATACCTACTGCATGATAAAAAAAATGTGGGACCTCTGCTTTTCCAGATCTGGGATATAGGAGGGCAGCCGAGGTTCAGGAGCATGTGGGAACGTTACTGTCGGGGAGTTAACGCAATTGTGTGAGTATCTGAGTTGGTCCTTTCCTGTCAGTCTGCATGGGTACAATTTAAATTCAGGAAGTGTACAGGACTGTTGATTGTTCTGTTTGTCTTAATCTCTAGGGTACGTGAGACGTTAGCGCCCCACCTCTTCAACAGCCAGTGAAACTGCAGGGCTCCAAATTCAAATACAGAAATACTCATTATAAAAATTCAGAAAACAAAACATTTTACATAGGTTTAAAGATAAACTTCTTGTGAATCCAACCACGGTGTCAGATTTAAAAAATGCTTTACGGCGAAAGCATCCTTACGATTATTTGAGAACATAGCCCAGCAGACAAGTCATTACAAACAGTAACCAGCCAAGTAGAAGAGTTACACAAGTCAGGAATAGAGACAATTAATCCCTTACCTTTAATGATCTTCATATGGTTGCACTCAGAAGACATTAATTTACTAAAATGTTCCTTTTGTTCGATAGTCTCTTTATATCCAGAAACCTCCGTTTTGCTCGCGTTTTGTTCAGTAATCCACAGGCTCAAACGCAGTCACAACAGGCAGACAAAAAAATCCAAATTGTATCCGTAAAGTTCATGTCAAACAATTTTTATATTCAATCCTCAGGTTGTTTTTAGCCTAAATAATCGATAATATTTCAACCGGACAATAACGTTGTCAATATAAAAGGTAAACATGAAAGGCACTCTCTCGGTCGCGCTCATGAAAAAGCTCTGACACGGCAGGGTCCACTCATTCAGACTGCTCTTACTCCCTCATTCTTCAGAATACAAGCCTGAAACAATTTCTAAAGACTGTTGACATCGAGTGGAAGGCATAGGAACTGCAATTTGAGTCCTAAGTCAATGGATACTGTAATGGCATTGAATAAAAACTACAAAACCAAAAATAAATCCTACTTCCTGAATGGATTTTCTCAGGTTTTCACCTGCCAAATCAGTTCTGTTATACTCAGACACTATTTTAACAGTTTTGGAAACTTTCGGGTGTTTTCTATCGAAATCTACCACTTATATGCATATCATATCTTCTGGGCCCGAGAAGCAGGCAGTTTAATTTGGGCATGCTTTTCATCCAAAATTCCGAATGCTGCCCCCTACCCTAGAGAAGTTTTAAGAGACACGTTCAGTGAATACCAGTCAGTGGTCGAATATTGAGTTGGGTACGTTTTGAGCACGTCCAATTCTTTACAGTATACATAACATTATTTTCTATGCGTTTGGAAACTTGTGCCATGTCTTTTAAATATTTGATTTCTTTAGATACATGGTGGATGCAGCTGACCGTGAGAAGGTGGAGGCTTCCAGGAATGAGCTGCACAATTTGTTAGACAAGCCTCAGTTGCAAGGAATTCCTGTAAGTAAGCCTACACTTCTGAAACTGCTGAATTGAATGAATTCATGTAAATGACAAGAGTTTCTTAATATGATCAGCAAGCATTTCTGCCACATGAGCTAAACTGTGGTTTGGCTTTTTAGATTTTGGTTCTTGGTAACAAAGGAGATATCCCCAGTGCTCTAGATGAGAAGCAGCTCATTGAAAACATGTAAGTATGAAGAGAAAAGATGAGGTGTTTCCTAGTAGTAAACCCACAGTAGTAATCACACAGCATCTGATCCATCTGAGCTGAGGTACTGTGAATCAACTCTACATCCCCTTTTTTAAAGTTGAGTATACTCATTCTAACTAAATGACGGAGGAAGGGTCCCTCTCTTACTGTGCCTTGATTGATTTTTATTGCCAACACATGTATACACACTGTACATACATTTTAAAAAGTGATGGGGATATCACAAAGTCAGACTTATTTCCATTGTGGTTCCCCCCCTCCCCGATTTGAAAAGTCTGGAGATGGATATTGAACATTGCCATTGTGAGTTAGGGCCTTTGTATATTCTGATCATGTGCTTTTCATAATATTTAAGGTTTAACAGGGTACTTATGAAATGGTGATGGCATCACTGATGTCACAATTGTTTCTTCTACAAACTTTTAAACAAGAGCTTTTCAGTTTTCTTCCATGCTGTGTCCTTGGCTGTGCTTATCCACTTCAAGATGGATAGACTAATATAGTAACAGTACAAAGACATTCATCGGATGTCATTAGGTGAATGCACCAATTTGTAAGTCGCTCTGGATAAGAGCGTCTGCTAAATGACTTAAATGTAAATGTAAAAATTCATCACACACAATTACTTATTTAAAGATGCACTATGCAGAAATCATTCCACAATTTCCTGGTTTCTAAAATTCTAATAATTTGCCATAAATTCAGTTTGTGACAAAACAAGCAGTCCATTGTGTAGAGAATCATTGTACCATCTAAACCGCTGTGAAATACCTTTGCAATAACTAAAAATAATGTTGTTTTGGATGTTTGAAGCTGGTGTACAAAACCAAAAGTACAAAAACTAAACTTAAAAAACGGAAAGCATTGAAATAGCGCACAGAACAGATCTACCGCTTTGACTCGGTTTCAATGAGAATGAAAGATCTATAACTTACATTTCTATGTGAATTTGGTCAGGTCCCCAAGAAGTTAGATATTGTAGTCACATTTTCTATTGTTATTTTTTCAAATCTATATTTATGACCATAATTACCTTGGAAGATTAGTTGCCATTCTTGAAGTTTTGAACACTGCTATCCTTTTACTAATCTCACATCAGCAAAGACCTAATGGTTTTATTTTAGAAGAGAAGTTTGTGACTTTTTCTAGGCATGCCTTTTTTATAAGCTTTGTTCTCCTTTTTCATAGAGAAACATTTCATTCTTTTGTCACTTGTACCAAATACAGTACAGTATGAAGATGGGCACAAACTGCTTCACCAGTAGAAATCCCTGATCGCGCTTGTAGGCGACGTTGGCTAGCTAAGCTCATGCGCAGAAACACGTCATCGGGTTTTGAGGTTGTCTTGTGCCAAACTGTACATTTACAGGCCAGATGGGGTGGGGATGAAAGCATGCCAGTTTGTCACTTTCACGAGGTTGGAGTAATAACATGTTCAACTACTTATAGCACTGAGCGATTGACCAACCTTTGTCATTTTTCGGGTCTTAAACAACTAATTTTGCCGACGTTTCAATTATTTGAATTCCCTTTCATTCAGTTTTTTTTCCTGTGAGCTCAATGCTTGGTAATGAACTACAATTACCATAATCCATTGCGCGCCTTCTTGTCTGGTCTGTGTGTTCCTTTTATGCCTGCTACGTTAGGAGAGAGGGAGAAAGAGAGAGCAGTTGCTTCGCTAGGCATCTTTACCTGAAAATACATGATCTAAGTGATTGATAGTTAGTATTCAAAAGCCATAAAAAGTAAGCGCTATTTACTTTGAAGAACTACTAAAATATAAATTTTGTCAGACAGCATGGGCAGCAGCTCTATAGAGATGACTTGGAATTAAGTAATAAAGTCATCAAATAAAACAAATGTAATATACACAACTGAAATATTTTATTAAAGTATAGTAATGTGAATAAATGATGGTTAATAAGTGATAAGCAGTAATGGGTAGTCACTACCATCATGGGACTTTTATTCATTGTTTTATTCTGTTTTACAGCATTCAACCGACATAATGCAAAACCGTGATTTTTTTCAATAATCGAATCAAAACCAAACCGATCTCAAAAGCACTAGTCACTCAACACTAACTACTTAAGTCATTGGCTCGAATGTTGTGCCTTTACATTTTGAGAAAATGAACTAAGGAAGAATGTTTCACTTCTCAAACCCCAAACCCCAGCCTGATCTGCTTCGCAAGGTTTCCCAGACGTCTTGTCCCAGAAGTCTTGCGATGTTGCACCTCTGGGTTTAGAAACTCCTTGCTAGTACTGTACTGCTTTTAGAAATTATACAGGTTTTCAAAAGGAAACAGCTCCCTCTGTTGGCCAGTTAATATTAACACCAACATAACAGTTGATAGCAGGTTATCAGTTTTTTTTTTGCCGCTTTCTTTCTACAGGAACTTGGCAGCTATTCAAGACAGAGAGATTTGCTGCTACTCTATTTCCTGCAAAGCGAGAGACAACATAGGTGAGTAAGATGGTGATGGTGGAACAGTTTGCTTGTCTGAATGGAAGGCTGGAGGAGAGGAAACAAATGAACAATAACATGGTGCACCCAAAGTGGCTACATATAAACCTGTGTATCCCGAATCATACTTACCCACCACTGTAGGCATCTCGTGTTTCACCTGCTGTCTCTCCTGTCTCACTGACCCCCATGCGTCTCCTGCCTTCCAGATATCACACTGCAGTGGCTCATCCAACACTCCAAATCTGGGAGAAGCTGAAAGTACCGGAACTCTGTTCTCCCAGCTCTATCTTCAATGTTACCCTCATGCCACACCCTGTTCACTCTCTGTTCACACATGTACAGTGTTCCCTCCAGCTTCGATGCTGCACTGTGCCCCCTGCCTGTTACTCCCTGTTCTAATTTTATCCAATGATTCTCCCCCACAAAACCCTATACCACTGCACTACTAAAAGATGGTAGCCCCTGGTCAATACCAAATACCGCATCCCATGAGTCACAGAATGGGCATTACACCTCTGCCATGAGGTGCTACTTCAGTCTCCTGAACAGAGAGAGGTTTAGTCTGTCTGCCTTTTTCATTCTATTGGCTGAACGACAGGCGTTTCCCACACCAGTAAGTCCAACTGTCTATAACACTAGTGTAGCGATCCTACACCCTCAGGATGGGTTGTTTAGCCACTGACTGGGGCCTCATCATTATACATGTTCTCCAGACAGTCCTGTGTGAAGCTATAGGGAAAATAACAGACATACACTACATGACCAAAAGTATGTGGACACCTGCTTGTCGAACATCTCATTCCAAAATCATGGGCATTAATATGGAGTTGGTCCCTCCCTCCTAGGCCTGGCTCGCAGTCGGCGGTCCTATTCATCAAAAAAGGTGTTTGATGGTGTTGAGGTCAGGGCTCTGTGCAGGCCAGTCAAGTTCTTCCACGCCGATCTCGACAAACCATTTCTGTATGGACCTCGCTTTGTGCACGGGGACATTGTCATGCTAAAACAGGAAAGGGTCTTCCCCAAACTGTTGCCATAAAGTTGGAAGCACAGAATTATCTAGAATGTCATTGTATGTTGTAGTGTTAAGATTTTCCTTCACTGGAACTAAGGGGCCTAACTTGAACCATGAAAAACAGCACCAGACCATTAGTCCTCCTCCACCAAACTTTACAGCTGGCACTATGCATTTGGGCAAGTAGAACTTTCCTGGCATCTGCCAAACCCAGAATTGTCCGTCGGACTGCCAGAGGATGAAGTGTGATTCATCACTCGAACGCGTTTCCACTGCTTCATTGTCCAATCGTGGCAAGCTTTACACCACTCCAGCTAACGCTTGGCATTGTGCATGATGATCTTAGGCTTGTGTGCGGCTGCTTGGCCATGGGAAACCCATTTCATGAAGCTCCTGACGAACAGTTCTTGTGCTGATGTTGCTTCCAGAGGCAGTTTGGAACTCGGCATTGAGTGTTGCAACTGAATACAGACGGCAGTCCCGTTCTGTGAGCTTGTGTGGCCTACCACTGAGCCGTTGTTGCTCAAAGAAGTTTCCACTTCACAAAAACATCACTTAGTTGACCAGGGGAGAAATTTGACGAACTGACTTGTAAAGGTGGCATCCTATGACGGTGCCACATTGAAAGTGACTGAGCTCTTCAGTACGTGCCATTCCACTGCCAATGTTTGTCTATGGAGATTGCATGGCGGTGTGCTTTATTTTATACACCTGTCAGCAACGGGTGTGGCTGAAATAGACAAATCCACTAATTTGAAGGGGTGTCCTCATACGCTTGTATTTATAGTGTATGTTAATATAAGTCACTGGGAAAGTAAATGGACTGTCTGGTTTCCCGTCTTGTCTCTGTCATCTTCTACTGTGAGATTAACTGCTTTATGGCCTTTGCCTTTTTTTTGCCAAATCAAAAATGTTTGTCTTGGAAATTTCTTTTTTTTTTTTTAGCAATGAATTATGTAAATAGTTCAGTAGCTAGGTCTGTACAAATATCAAGCTGTTAAGATTTTTTACTTATGTGAGCGTATATGGATATTTTATATTAATGTACTGATGGTCAAGATAGTGTGTTGGTTGTGTGGTTATCAGCCTTGTTTGTAATTTGCCTCAGTGGAATTATGTCTACTGCGGTCAATGAGCTGAGAGAGAGTGGCAGAATTCAAAGTGCCTTGTGCAATATCTCATCTCTGAAGCAAACATCATGCAAAGTGTGCCTTCCTGAGCAAAGAGAAAACACCACTGCTATATATTCAAGAAATGAAAAGGCATGCTTTTTAATTTAGACATTGTACTGTTATCGTTCACCCTCAGTTGCGATATTTTCTGTGGCGCATTTTTGAAATATATATTTATGGTGTCAATACTTTGGAATTATTTTGTAAATATGTTATCTGGGTGGATAAAAAACGTAAACTATGCTTAAAGATGAACTTTGTCATTAAAATTAAGGACAACATTTGACTACACTCATTGTACTAATAATCATAGCCTACTACCAATAGTCTCAAACTATGATTTTAACTCGAAAACATCAGATCCGCAAACAAATGTCGGATAGTGCAAAAAAAAAAAAAGTTATACCTCCAGATTGGTTTTGACACTGGTATTTTCTGACTCTTTACCTGTCTGAGCCCTCTACCTTTTAATGCTTGTGGGTGTTTTCTATTGGTGCAAAGGTGATATTGCTTGACACACGGCAAGACTGACATGCATGGTAGCCAATTGCTGAAACGCGCCTGCCCCCTCTTGACGACATACCTGGAGCTCCAATCACACCTTAAAACCGGGAAGGGCTGGTTCGTCACTAGTTACCATAGCCACAAAGTCATAATTATAGCTTTAACCTAAACGCCGCCTGTTTCTTTATCTTTTTAAATCAGATTTTAACCTGCTAATCTTATGCCTAACCTTAAATTAAGAGAACATATCTTAACAAAATCATGAATTTTTACCATATAGACATTTTACATTGTGGCTGGGGTAACTAATGACAACCGAGGGGCTGTGTTTGTTGACAGAAAGTGTGGCGCGCTATCGACTGTCAGCCAGCTGAGCCTAGGTGGCTTGTAAGCAATACACGGAAGACAAATCAGCCATTTATTCATCAAAGATTGTCGATTTGAACTATGTATTTTAAGACCGATCCAGAACAAAGATGCAATGGAAGTCGATACTGGTTGATCTCGTCGTACTCAGACTGACTTTCAGTTGTCTACTATGGCTAGCGTTTGGACTGGGACCTAGCTGGGGGTTCAACTTTCCCCTAAATTTAAATTTGCACAAAATACAACTTTTCAATGAGGATGATGGGACATCCTCAAGTGACAATTCATGGTCACAACGAATACACGGCCATGGAGACGCACAAAGCAGGACCTCTTGTGCCAAACTTGGTGAAGAAGATTCACCTAAGAAGAAGTCTTACCTTAGCCTCTTTGAGGGAGACAGGGATGAGTATGACAGGAGATATAGCTCCTTCCCGGACACACTCAAGTTAAAGATGAAAGGCATGGCCAAAGATATGTTCTACTTTGGATATGACAACTACATGAAATATGCCTTTCCCGAAGATGAGCTGAATCCCATTGACTGTCAAGGGAGAGGACCTGACGTTCTCAACCCGTGAGTATAGGCCTAGAACCAATCTGGTAACACACACGTGCAATTGATTATTTGGGTGGTAGACTGCCCTGTACAACTAGCTGAAGTGTGTGTCCAGTGTCCATTCATTATTTACATTGTGACGGATGATGTTAACTGTGTGGTTATTGTAATTTGCATCTGTCTGTCATGCAGGACTTGTTATCAAATCTGGTTAAGGTGATGTAAATAGCTAACCAAATACAGTTACTGTAAGGCTGGTGTTCTATTTGCTTTTCCGCTTTATCTACTTTGAGCGACATTCTTTTGAATCTGATAACAAAAGGCACAAAGAAAATGCACAACTGGACGAAACGTAATTTGTCTCATGCTGAAACAGGGTCAATCCATTGAAGTTGTTCAGCTTGTGATCAAGTTGAATGTGGTCCCACAACTCCCACCATGGTGTTTGCATTATTGCCTATATGTACATACCCTCAATTATTGTCAAGCCTCTTTTATTTGTTTCACTACTGTTGTTTTCAGGTCAAACATCAACATCAATGATGTCTTAGGAAACTATTCATTGACACTCATTGACACCCTAGACACACTACTGGTAAGCAGCTGTATTTTCTATTCCTGTTTCATTTGTGTCAGCTTTTAGGGTAATGGTATTAAAACGGTTTAGGATGTTTTTCAATGATCCTGGTAATGTTTCTCGCTCCAGGTGCTGGGGAATGTGTCCGAGTTCCATAGAGCGGTGAAGTTGGTGATAGACACGGTATCTTTCGACAAGGACTCCACTGTGCAAGTGTTTGAGGCTAACATCCGGTATAAATGCAATATCTGTATTGACTAACACTTTTTTTGTTAGCTCAGTGTCAAGTTGTAGCAAACAGCTTTACAACCATGGTGGAGTTGCAGCTCACATTTCTGTAAACCACAAGTATAATTTCGTAGAAGAAAACAAAAAATTGCAGGTGCTGTGGTGGAGGGAGGGAGGGGGTGTTTAGTGTTTATATTGTTTAAAGTAGGGCTCTAATCTAGTGGTAGGAGCAGAGTTCAATGCATCTATCTCTGAATCCTAGCTACCTTACTGTTTAAACAAGGACGGCCTTCTAACTTCTCTTGATGGTTGTCTCATTCGTTCATTCTTTGTCCCTCCAGGATCCTGGGTAGTCTGATCTCTGCTCACATCCTCCTGACCGACCCCAAGCATCCCTTCGGTGACGTGGGCCTGGACGATTATGACAATGAGCTACTACACCTGGCCCACGACCTGGCAGTCCGCCTGCTGCCAGCCTTCGAGAACACCAGCACAGGCATCCCCCACCCCAGGGTGAGAGGAGAGCTGCATGGTTTAATGGACTGGTCTGTCCTGGGTTCTTAACGATTTGACAGGCCTAGCTTTGCAGACCGGGGAAATGCTAGACAGGTGGAGGTAGATCTAAGACCATTAAACAACAACAGAGGTCCACTATTAGTCTTGACATTTACTTCACCGGTTGTTTAAACAATGTGTATATTTAATGAGCACAACTATGCCGTACTGAAATAACTAATGTTCTTCAGTGACTGATTACCCTGTCACTTCATTTCCTCAGGTGAACCTGAAGAGTGGTGTCTCTCCAGACAGCATCAATGAGACTTGCACATCTGGGGCTGGCTCCCTGCTGGTGGAGTTTGGCATTCTGAGCCGTCTGATTGGAGACTCCACGTTTGAGTGGGTGGCCAGACGGGCTGTCCGAGCCCTGTGGAACCTGAGGAGCAACGAGACAGGCTTGCTAGGTGAGTAGAGATCATCTTTGTAGTTTGTATGTAGATGTTTGCTCATGTGTAGCTGCATCTTTCTCTCTTGTTGTTTCTCACATGGTTACCTCTTCTCTTCAACTCTCAGGGAATGTGGTGAACATTCAAACGGGACAGTGGGTTGGCATACAAAGTGGCCTGGGAGCAGGGATGGACTCCTTCTATGAGTACCTGCTTAAGTCTTACATCCTGTTTGGAGAGAAAGAGGACTACCGGATGTTCCAAGCTTCTTATGAGAGCATCCAGAACCACCTGAGAATGGGGTCAGTCCTGTGCTTGAATTGACTTGATAAGGGTGTGTTTGTGCGGATACACAGTGTTCTAATGGTTGTGTGTTGAATGACTGGCTATATTTGAGGTTATATTAGTAATGTGGCGGCATGTTGTTTAGTGTTGATCTATGTTCTGTAATGTGTGTGTTGATGTTGACCTGCAGGAGGGAGTCATGTAATGAGGGAGAAGGGGACCCTCCACTCTACGTCAATGTGAACATGTTCAACGGCCAGATCATGAACACCTGGATGGACTCCCTGCAAGCCTTCTTCCCTGGCCTCCTGGTAGACACCACTCTCTCTCTCTGGGAATGGGGAGTAGTACAAACCCTGCATATGTCCACAACCTACAATGTCCCAATAAATGTTGTTCAGTAGAATACCTTGGTGTATGTTCAACCTGATTATGATGTTTTCCCTGTGTCTGTGCTCTGACCCCGTGTCTGTGCTCTGACCCCGTGTCTGTGCTCTGACCCCGTGTCTGTGCTCTGACCCCGTGTCTGTGCTCTGACCCTGTGTCTGACCTCATCAGGTGTTGAATGGTGATGTTGAGGAGGCCATTTGCATGCATGCCTTCTACTACGCCATCTGGAAGCGCTTCGGGGCCCTGCCGGAGAGGTACAACTGGCAGCTACAGGCGCCTGACGTTCTCGTCTACCCCCTGAGGCCAGAACTGGTGGAGTCCACCTATCTCCTCTACCAGGTACCAGTGCTTCACATGCATTGGAGACAACATTTGATACAGAATGTTTGCTAATTTAATTTGTTTTGAGCTGCTTTGAGTTGAGCTATTTCATTTCCCCTCACAGGCAACCAAAAATCCTTTCTATTTGCACATAGGAATGGATATCCTTGAGAGCCTGGAAAAAAATGCCAAAGTCAGGTATAAGTCGGGTCTTTGAAAAACACTTACTTTTAGAGAGTTAGGAAGTCTGTTTTTACTGTTCCCTAAACTGATGTGTGGATTTGACAGGTGTGGGTATGCCACTCTTCACCATGTGGTGGACAAGTCCAAAGAGGATCGCATGGAGAGCTTCTTTCTCAGCGAGACCTGCAAATACCTTTACCTGGTATGTACCTGTACTGTCTGAAAATAACTTTACCTGGTATGTACCTGTACTGTCTGAAAATAACTTTACCTGGTATGTACCTGTACTGTCTGAAAATAACTTTACCTGGTATGTACCTGTACTGTCTGAAAATACCTTTACCTGGTATGTACCTGTACTGTCTGAAAATAGCTTTACCTGGTATGTACCTGTACTGTCTGAAAATAGCTTTACCTGGTATGTACCTGTACTGTCTGAAAATAGCTTTACCTGGTATGTACCTGTACTGTCTGAAAATAACTTTACCTGGTATGTACCTGTACTGTCTGAAAATAACTTTACCTGGTATGTACCTGTACTGTCTGAAAATAACTTTACCTGGTATGTACCTGTACTGTCTGAAAATAACTTTACCTGGTATGTACCTGTACTGTCTGAAAATAACTTTACCTGGTATGTACCTGTACTGTCTGAAAATAACTTTACCTGGTATGTACCTGTACTGTCTGAAAATAACTTTACCTGGTATGTACCTGTACTGTCTGAAAATAACTTTACCTGGTATGTACCTGTACTGTCTGAAAATAACTTTACCTGGTATGTACCTGTACTGTATGTTGGTCAGAAACTGGAACAGGCTTTTCTGAGCTAATAGAACCTGTCATTCTAGTTAATCCTGTGACATTCTCCTTCCAGCTGTTTGATGACGACAACCCCTTGCACAAATCAGAGAACAAGTACATCTTCACCACAGAGGGCCATGTGGTGCCTATTGACACGCGCTTCCGGGAGAAGCAGTGGAATGACCTGTTCCCCTGTGAGGAGGGAGTGGTGACAGACCAGGAGACCTCCAACGGGTCATTTTCTATCAACAATAGCAATGTAATGACCTCTGATATATAAATATATATTACCCTGACACTGCCTGCATTATCAAATATTGCAGCTTAAAATATACAGTAATGAATGACGTACATTTCTTTATGCTAAATAAGCACAAACATATTTGAAATATGCGGAGTTAGGTTGTTGATAGATGACCTATGTTTTATTTTTCGTACAAATCATCCACTCTCCTCTGTTTCCTTTCTTCAGTGTGACAGGGTCTCTGAGGAGCGGAGGTACTCCCTGCCTTTTGAAGAGTGTGTACATGAGACAGATCGATCACATGGTGGGACTGTTCTGAGGAGAGATCACTGCTGTGTCTGTGTCCTCAGTTTGTAGACTCACTAACTCAGACACAACTTGTTGTGTGAAGAGGACAGAGGGGAATAGACACTTATCTTCTCACCTCACCCTGCTTCTCTACCGCTCTGCTGCTCAGGACCATGGTGGACAATACTATCTAGGACCTTTTTTAAAATAGCATTTCAATTTTTTTTGCATTATTGTTTTAGAATATGCATCACTTAGCGTTCAGAAGGGGAGGTTTATTTTGTAAAGGACAATCTTTTTTTTTTTTTCAGTAAAAGGTTTGCTGGAATGCTGTTACACAACATTTTGAATGTGACTCATTGGGTGTTGTTTTGTGTCATTATAACTGGGATGTTTTGGTTGAGGAATGAATGAAGCAGTGATGAGGGCTTTAGTGTTCGAGCATTGGTTTAGGTGTGTAGCTAGGTGTTCTGAACATACCGCCGATCTGTGAACTATTATTGGGTTGAGGGAACAGTGCCATCCAGATACCTCTTTAATCTTCACAGCATCATTTTAAGTGCATTACGCAAAAAAAAGATATACAGGGTGACTAGTGCCTCACTAGGATTGTCACAGTTATGTTTTCAACTGATAACTCTTCTGAAGCCTCAGCTTCTGAGGCATCCTGTTATCTTTTTTTAATTCAGTATTATTCAGCTATCTGAGGTGGATGTGTGATATATGCATTTCTGACTATCATGCAATTGTCTTGCAATAGGCAGGTGGATGTATGTATGTCATTTTATGTGCCATGACAGTGAGATTTACAGTCACATGAACCATAGTGCCGTAGTCTTTTTGGCTCCTTTTTAATATATACTCGACACGTATTAATACAGACTTGACTTGGTACCTTATTTATACAGACTTGGTATTAATGCAGACGTGACACCTTATTAATGCAGACGTGACACCTTATTGATGCTGACGTGACACCTTATTGATGCTGACGTGACACCTTATTGATGCTGACGTGACTTGGTACCTTATTAATACAGACTTGACTTAATATAAAAGCCAAGATGGTTGTGATAAAGTGAAATAAGTTAATAACTTCCATCCTGTGACCGCTCTAGAAGGTGGAAATCATTCCTCTTTAGTACAATATTATTGACACTTCCTGTGGGTTTAAACAAAGCCATAAAGTGTGTCATGTTTAAGGTTGTGTAAGAGTATCATGTCTCTTGAACAATTATGAATTTCTATTCCTATTATTCATATTCAAGGAAGGGCTATTCATGCAGCTATACACCGGTTGTGCTGCTTTGTTAGTTCATGTTCTTGTGAATTTTGCTGTATATCCAAAGAGTTAGTACACAGCAGTACAGTATGTGTATGTGGACGACCTTGTGCAAATGGTCCTCCCTTAGGCCACCTTCCCTTGACTTAATGGTGCTAACAGACTATGTCAAGTACCAGTATGTGGGGAGGAAACTCAGGGATTCTTTTTTGTGATTGTCTTCTTGACATCTTGTTTTGCCTCTGTCTTGTGAATTCTCAATTTTTTGTCTTAGGTAATCTAATCAGGGCTTAACTTTCTTCTCTCAGGTCATCTTGAGTTTTAACTTTCTTCTCGCAGGTCATCTTGAGTTTTAACTTTCTTCTCGCAGGTCATCTTGAGGTTTAACTTTCTTGTCGCAGGTCATCTTGAGGTTTAACTTTCTTCTCGCAGGTCATCTTGAGTTTTAACTTTCTTCTCGCAGGTCATCTTGAGGTTTAACTAAGTGGGCTTTAGACCTTTACCAAACAGTTCATACAATGCTGGAAGAATGGTTTTCTCAATGTCAGAAAAATCTATAAAAATATTGTAAGTGAAATAAATGCAAAGTACAGAACGTGACAATACTGAGAGGAATTTATTCAATAAGTAGTTCACAGAGAGGTTAGTTTTCTACAGAAGCTTTAGTAACGCAACATCTGATTCACATTTCACAGTAACATCCTTTGTCTTTTCTGTACAGAATGTGTGGCTCAAATTGGTTTGTGACCAAGCGACAAACTAAAAAATACTACATTTTTACTACAGTTGCTCATCAGTTAGAGATATACATA
Organism: Salvelinus fontinalis; assembly: GCF_029448725.1. Classification (NCBI taxonomy): domain Eukaryota; kingdom Metazoa; phylum Chordata; class Actinopteri; order Salmoniformes; family Salmonidae; genus Salvelinus; species Salvelinus fontinalis. Next base: position 58,434,728 of record NC_074667.1, read on the forward strand.
CAAGTTACCCTTACCTTTGCAATTCTTTGACGTTTGACATATAAAAAAGAACTGGTCTGATTTCATGTGACATTGGTCCTCTCCAGTTGCTTGAGGTCTTTCATATTGTGCCCACTATACTTAACAGCTCAATCTTTGTTCTAGTATGCCTTATCTACACTTAAAAGCCATTTTTGCTAATGAATGGGCTTTGTAACTTATTATAACACAAGTTGAAGTGCGTGTGCAGGTGGAGGCCATCTTGTTTCCATCTCGTTTCCATCTCTTATGGCTTTATATGCCAGTTACTGGAGCGTAGAGATGATACATTGCCTTACACCTATTCACATTTACTGTCTGGGAGAAGAAGCACTTTCTGCTGACCGAAGGGTCGATGATTCAACTACAGTTCCTATTTAAGACTTTTTAAGAAAGGATGACAGCTTGATTATGGTCGACTTATAACAGATATGTACAGGAGAGATCATCTGACATTACACCTCTCTTAGGACTCGTCAAGGTCTCAAATGAACTGAATTGTCTTTGGTTATGATGCTGCGTTGGACTGTATGAATTCATGTCTGTGTGTGTGTAGTAATCTATTGGAGAATGGCAGCTCGTAGGGACAGTTTCTCATCTTGGTCCGGTCTTGAGGAGATTGTTGCCTGCAGTTTGAAAGGGGGAGGAGATAGGAGTTAGGCCTGAAACAGAGGAGTGTTTAGAGGAGATAACGTGTGTGCCATTGTGTGGGTGACAGAGAAATGATGTGCTGATTCATAGTGAGTTGTGTGTGGCGCCTTTCAGGTAAACTATAGTTTACTATGGGGCTTTGGGATTCAATGGGCAGAGGCAGACAATCTCTCAGTATCCTAGTATAGTCTAGACCAGAAGAGTTCCACTCACCTATATGGCTATACGGCGTGGCTCTTAGAAGAGACCACAGCTTTTTAGGTTTTCTTTGATGATGATGTCAGTTACGGCGTCAAACACAAACTTGACGTTCTCTGTGTCTGTGGCACAGGTCATGTGTGAGTAGACCTCCTTGATATCTCGCCGCAAGTTCAGATCCAGGAACTGGAGTTTGATGTAGTTACCAGCATCCTCATAGGTGTTGGGGCCTACAGGGAATCCAACAACATTTAGGCAAATAATACTTACAATACTGCCAAAAGAGTCAACAAGAGCTGAAATCAAAGCTTGCTTATGCTACGGATGACAAAATATGCAATAGTTAAGAGCTGACATTGGTCTAACATCAAAAGAACATTGAGAAAACACTGAGTGTTCCACGGAGAATAAGCCAGTGGCAGATCTGCTGTGAGCCCACCGTCGTAGTCGGGGAAGCACATGCTGAGGTGAGCCTTCTTGATCTTCTCGGTGAAGACGTCTTTCTTGTTGAGGAAGAGTACGATGGAGGTGGCAATAAAGTAGCGGTGGTTGCAGATACTGTTGAACAGGTGGAGACTCTCGTGCATTCGGTTCTTCATGAGAGAATCACAGATGGATTACATGCATGAAACAAGCTAATGAAACTGATTCTTCTACAATTCATCTCTCCATGAGATCACAAAGCCGCTACTCTGACCACTACTCTGTCCATACAGTGCCACGGTGACTACCATTGTCTTCCGTCAGATGGCATCATTTTAACGTGACAAGCATCTCCAGGAGCCATCAGTGCAGACGGCCGCCGTGCTATCTGACGTGAGACAATACAGTGACTACCTCAATCTAGTGTGTATGATGATATCTCACCACTTCATCCTACAGTGACTCCTTCAATCTAGTGTGTAAGATGATATCTCACCACTTCATCCTACAGTGACTCCTTCAATCTAGTGTGTATGATGATGATGCTGATATCTCACCACTTCGTCATCCTCCACCAGCACCATGTCGTAGGCGCTCAGAGCAGCGATGAAGATAATACAGGTCACTCCCTCAAAGCAGTGGATCCATTTCTTCCTCTCTGAGCGCTGGCCGCCCACGTCAAACATCCTGCAGGACAGCGAGAGAGAGGCAGATGTCAATGTTGATCGCCAATGTTATTACTATATTATTACAATGTTATGGTCATCTAAGCTCATTAGATTTCTTAAAGATAATTGTTGGTTTTCAATGTTTTTGTGATTCTGATCAATGGGGATTAATGCGGGTATAATTGTCTTGCGTTGTGTTTTTAGCCTCACCTGAAGTTGAGATCTTTTAAGCCGAACTGGGTCTCTATGATACCAGTGGTCTTTACCCTGGATCGCAACATGTCCTGCTCAGTGGGGATATATCCAGGCTGGACCAGCCTCTCCAAGTCATTCAGATAGCTAGGTGGGACACCGAGAGAGAGAGAGAGGGGTTACTTCCTACTCAGTAGGGGTATATCCAGGCTGGACCAGCGACTCCAAGTCATTCAGAAAGTTAGCTGGGACACGGGGAGAGTGGTTATGAAAACCACCTTCATCTGCTTCATCAACAGACTAGTAAGACAGGACAAAGCTCTTAGGTGCTAGTTTCCCAGACACATACCCTGGTCCTGGACTAAAAAGCATTCACAATGGAGATCCTTCATTCAAAGAGTGTTTTAGTCCAGGATTGAACTTAATATGTATCTGGGAAACCAGTCCTTTGTGGATATGATGGTGTGCTGTCATGGGGAAAAGGGAACGGGGATGTGATTGGTCCAGTCCAGGAGAGGGAACCTACTATCCAGCAGAGTCGTTAAGCTGGTACTCGGAGGCCCTGTCGTAGCATGCCTGGATGCCAGTGTCCTTCCACAGCCGGATGATGATGTCAGACAGCTCCTTGGGCATGGAGCCCTCCTCAATGGTGTCTGCTAGATGCATGAGCTTCCTGGAGTCGTCCTACAAACAAACACACGCAGACATAAGCAAGTACAAAATCATACCTCCACACTTAGATTGCGTACTATACCCAGTTTGACAAAGGAACATTATATCCCAAATAATATGATGCCTGGCTTGGTTATGTTATGTAATCCATCTGTCTGAATAGTGTTCTGTAGAACAACGTTTCCCAAACTTGGTCCTGGGTGCACGGTTTGGGTTTTGCCCTAGCACTACACAGCTGATTCAAATAATCAAAACATGATGATGAGTTGGATATTTTAATCAGCTGTGTAGTGCTAGGGCAAAAACCAAAACGTGCTCCAGGATCGAGTTTGGGAACCCTGCAGTAGACAGTCAGTAACTACCTGCTGAGCGGAGTCACCATAGCCAATGTTGAGTTGAGTCATCCCCTTTACAATAGCCATGATGGACTGAAGGGTATTGCTGTAGATGATGGTGACAAACTCCATAGACTCCTCAAGAGAGTAACCATCTTGATGGATAATTCTGTTGTGAGAACACAAGAATCCACAAATTAATTTGATTGTTGAGACACTGATCCTTTTATGACGTTTAACTTGGTACAATAGTGTTACTAGACTCACTTCATTTGTTTGACGATTGTGCTCTTTCCTGATTCTCCAGCACCTATGCACAAGTGGGGAAAAAGTACACTTATTTAGATCTCAGGTACTGTATATATAAATTACAGCCTGTGGTAGGAGACCATTATCTGGTGCATGGCAAGGTTTTGGGAGGGTGTAGATCAGTCTCTATAGAAGTAGGCATCACATTTAAAGTACCAAACATGACCACTTGGCTGCAGTGTTAAACTATCTTAGACCTAGATTACAAAAACTAAGGGGCAAACAAGGAAGTGACAGGTCACAAAGTGTACTCCCTTATTCTATTTCACTTTTCACCTTTTCCACCTTTCTTTAACATTCCTCTGCTACTATTCCCTCAATTTTCTTTCCTGACCTGTTATTGTCCTCCCTGTTGAGTTGGTGTGTACATTTGCCCACAGAGGAGCCACACAAGGGCACCACGCTCATTACTCCTGTCCTAAGCCCCTTCAAAGCTGATGTCAGGAAGAACTTTCTCTATCCCTGACCTATATTGTCACAGAGATACAGTATGACTCACTTTCCTGCTGCACACTCTACAGCTGGCATGGTTATTATTCTCTCCTGCTTCCCATCTATATCCATCATGGTTATTAGTTGACCCTGCTGCCCCTCTACAGCCATCATGGTTATTAGTTGACCCTGCTGCCCCTCTACAGCCATCATGGTTATTAGTTGGCCCTGCTGCCCCTTTACAGCCATCATGGTTATTAGTTGACCCTGCTGCCCCTCTACAGCCATCATGGTTATTAGTTGACCCTGCTGCCCCTCTACAGCCATCATGGTTATTAGTTGACCCTGCTGCCTCTCTACAGTCATCATGGTTATTAGTTGGCCGGGTAACTGCTTATGTAAAAATGACTTTATAAAATGCATTTGATTGATTGATTGATTGATAACAGGGAGAGACACACACTAGCTCACTCTCTATTAGAGTGTCTATGAGGTGTTGAGGCCCCTCAGGGACAGTGTCAAGAGTGCTGTGCTGAAAGTTCTTCTGTCAGCAGAACCACCTCACTCTGCATGTGTTCCATGTGGTCACTACATGGCTATTACAACTCAGGAATCTACGATCAATGTTGTGGTCCTAATCAAGTTTATGATGACATGAAAGTGCTCCCTCCCTCCCTCCCTCCCTCCCACTGTCTGTCTGTCTCTGTCTCTGTCTCCTCTGTCTCTGTCTCTCCTCTCCTCCTCTCCTCTCCTCTCCTCTCCTCTCCTCTCCTCTCCTCTCCTCTTGTCCCCTAGATACTTGCTAAGACTTAGTTCATGAAGTATTGGTGCAGGGTGTTAGGTTAAGGGTGGATGTTGGGGTCAGTGGAGCTATAATAGGTTTGCATTGGGGTAATTAGGTTAGGGTGTGTGTGCAGTAGTGTGGGGTTAAGACTTCTGTACTGCAACAATTGTTGTTTGAGGATTACCAGGGGCTTGAGGTGAGTTATATACCAAAGTGTTCAGAACAATAGTGTGAAAGCCAGGGGGGGATAAGCTACAGCCTCGGGCTCCTGCAGAGTGACCAAGGATGCTTAGCCTCACCGTTGTTGCTAATGCAAAATGTATTGCATCTGAATATCAGCATTTTCAGTCAATTTAGCATATATCGACAAGAGGGTAAATGTATTTGGCATAGTCATTCTATTAGCTTTGACATTTACCTAATGAGTTTGCAAGGATGGTAAAGTCTAAATTACAAACCAATGTGGTTTAGGGCAACTGCATGATTAACAATGTAATACGAAGAGACAAGATAACATTGTCTCTGTCTACACACCTGCATTATTCAACACCACAGGAGACTACTATGGACATGATCTTCACATCTCTCTCAAGGCTAAACGACAGAGGACAAAACGATCTCTATCCCCATCCCTCTTAGGATAAAAGGTGCTATCTAGAACCTAAAAGGATTCTTCAGCTGTCCCCAAACGAGAACAATTGGAAGAACCCTTTAAGGTTCCAGGTAGAACCTGTTTCATTCCATGTAGAACCCTTTCCACAGATGGTTATACATGGAACCCAAAAGAGTTCTATCTGTAACCAAAAAGGGTACTACTTGAAACCAAAAAGGGGTATCCTGTGGGGACAACCGAAGAACCCTTTTGGAACCCTTTTTTCCTAAGAGTATAGTAGAGTCTACTCAGCAAAATAAACATGGGATTACACACTTAGGATCAAAAGGTTGCTTTTAAGAAAGAAACCTTTAAACGTTCTATTAAATACTAAGGAAGCCATCCCGAGCAACAGAGCTTTGACCAGATAAGACTCAAGCCAATCACTGGACAGTCACATAGGGCCTTAGAGCCTATGACTCATTTAGTGCATAGTTTGGATACCAGGTTATGATGAGGCACTCCATAGAACACCCTCCACCCAGGCCCTTCCCCAGAGCAGAGGACCAGAGGACCAGGTGGCCAGACAGGCAGACATTACCCAGAAGCAGCAGTTTGACTGTCCTGGCGTCCTTCTCTGCGTCCTCCTTGAGTTTCTTCTCAAGTTCTTTGGAGTGCTTATCCTCTGCGCTCCCTCCGGCCCCCATGCTCACACCCCGGCTTCAGCCCTGTACTGCTCAAAACCAAATAAACGTGGAAAACCGTCCTAGCTGATCACCTAGAGGGCCGACTGGTGTCGTCAACTACGCAGCTGGCACGTCAACTGCTTTTAACGAACACCGGTGAGGCAAATGATTGAGTGTTTTCAAGTCTTAGAGAAGATTTTAGGCATCCTCTGTCCACCTGATCAGGGATGGCCAATAGGGCACAAGGACAGAAGACTCCTGGGGCAGGGGGAACCAGATGCAGGGATACATGGCGTATGAGTGACCTAACCTTTTTTAGGTTGAGGTTTAGGAGGACTTTGCCGTGCTCAGCGGAAGATGCACATCGGCTCAAGTACTTATCTGGCCTCAGCTGCCTTGATAAGAGTGAGGGAGGTAGAAAGACATCTATTCATCCACTGGCCTATGTTCCATGAGGAGTACAATACCTTAGTAAGTAGTAAGTAAGTGAGGTAGAATGAGGTTAGAGGTGAGATTTCTAACACAAAGAGGAAACAAGGTGTACAGTTGATCAGTGTACAATGATGCATGCTATCGCTTGTTAATGAGAAGCTCACCTATAGTTCCCGTTGTTCTACAGAACACTGGTCTACAGCAGGGCAGAGGTAGTTACTGCTGTGGGCTTCACTGTCTAACTCTTAGAGACTCACTCTATTTGAAGTGTGCCTCTCATGACAAAGCTGACGTCACCGTATAATGAAAAAGACTACACAGACTACAACATACAGTGCCTTCGGAAAGTATTCAGACCCCTTTACTATAGCCTTATTCTAAAATTGATTAAATCTTTTTTTCCCTCACCAATCTACACACAATACCCCATAATGACAAAGGAAAAAAAGGGTTTCAGAAATGTTTGCTAATATATGTAAAAAATAAAACAACTGAAATATCACATTTACATAAGTATTCAGACCCTTTACTCAGTACTTTGTTGAAGAACCTTTGGCAGCGATTACAGCCTCGAGTTTTCTTGGGTATGTAGCTACAAGCTTGTATTTGGAGAGTTTCTCCCATTCTTCTCTGCAGATCCTCTCAAGCTCTGTCAGGTTGGATGGGGAGCGTTGCTGCACAGCTATTTTCAGGTCTCTCCGGAGATGTTCGATCGGGTTCAAGTCCGGACTCTGGCTGGGCTACTCAAGGACATTCAGAGACTTGTCCCGAAGCCACTCCTGAGTTGTCTTGGCTGTGTGCTTAGGGTCGTTGTCCTGTGGGAAGGTGAGGTCCTGAGCTCCAGTCTGAGGTCCTGTCTGAGGTCCTGAGCACTCTGGAGCATGTTTTCATCAAGGATGTGTACTTTGCTCTGTTCAGCTTTGCCTCGATCCTGACTCGTCTCCAAGTCCCTGCTGCTGAAAAACCTCCCCACAGCATGATGCTGCCCCCATGCTTCACCGTAGGGATGGGGCCAGCTTTCTTCCAGATGTGACGCTTGGTATTCAGGCCAAAGAGTTCAATCTTGATTTCATCAGACCAGAGAATCTTGTTTCTCATGGTCTGAGAGTCTTTAAGTACTGTCATTTTCCTTTTACTTCCGTCTGGTCACTCTACCATAAAGGCCTGACTGGTGGACTGCTACAGAGATGGTTGTCCTTCTGGAAGGTTCTCCTATCTCCATAGAGGACCTCTAAGAGCTCTGTCAGAGTGACCATTGGGTTTTTGGTCACCTCCCTCACCAAGACCCTTCTGCCCCGATTGCTCAGTTTGGCTTGGTTTATGCTCTGAGATGTTCTGTCAACTGTGGGACCTTATGTAGAACGGTGTTTGCCTTTCCAAATCAATACAGTTTACCACAGGTGGATCAAGTTGTAGAAACAGCTCAAGGATGAACAATGGAAACAGGATGAACCTGAGCTCAATTTTGATTCTCATAGCAAAGAGTCTCAAATACTTATATACATAAGGTATTTCTGGTTTTAATTTTCAATAAATTTGTAAAAAAAAAAATTAAACTGTTTTCGCTTCGTCATTATGCGTAGATTGCTTAGGATATTTTTTTTCATCATTTTAGAATAAGGCTGTAATTTAACAAAATGTAGAAAATGATGGCTTCCCGAAGACACTGTACATTACTCAGCTCACACTTGTGGAACACACTGAGGATACTGTATACTCAGGGTTGTTCTAGGTCCCAAGAAACAAAGAGATCTTCTGTTGAATCTGAAAATTAATCTTGATGGTTGTACAGTCGTCTCAAATAAAACTGTGAAGGACCTAGGTGTTACTCTGGACCCTGATCTCTCTTTTGACGAACATATCAAGACTGTTTCAAGGACAGCTTTTTTCCATCTACGTAACATTGCAAAAATCAGAAATTTTCTGTCCAAAAATGATGCAGAAAAATTCATCCATGCTTTTGTCAGTTCTCCTAATTGTCCCTAGAATTTCTAAGCAAACAGCTGGAGGCAGGGCTTTCTCCTATAGAGCTCCATTTTTATGGAATGGTCTGCCTACCCATGTGAGAGATGCAGACTCGGTCTCAACCTTTAAGTCTTTATTGAAGACTCATCTATTACAGGGGCTGAGTCACTGGCTTACTGGTGCTCTTCCATGCCGTCCCTAGGAGGGGTGCGTCACTTGAGTGGGTTATGTCACTGACGTGGTCTTCCTGTCTGGGTTGGTGCCCCCCCTTGGGTTGTGCCTTGGCGGAGATCTTTGTGGGCTATACTCGGCCTTGTCTCAGGATGGTAAGTTGGTGGTTGAAGATATCCCTCTAGTGGTGTGGGGGCTGTGCTTTGACAAAGTGGGTGGAGTTATATCCTGCCTGTTTGGCCCTGTCCGGGGGTATCATCGGATGGGGCCACAGTGTCTCCTGACCCCTCCTGTCTCAGCCTCCAGTATTTATGGTGCAGTAGTTTATGTGTCAGTGGGCTAGGGTCAGTCTTTTATATCTAGAGTATTTCTCCTGTCTTATCCGGTGTCCTGTGTGAATTTTAAGTATGCTCTCTCGAATTCTTTCTTTATCTCTTTCTTTCTTTCTCTCTCTCGGATGACCTAGGACCATGCCTCAGGACTACCTGGCATGATGACTCCTTGATGTCCCCAGTCCACCTGGCCGTGCTGCTGCTCCAGTTTCAACTGTTCTGCCTGCGGCTATGGAACCTTGACCTGTTCACCGGGCGTGCTACCTGTCCCAGACATGCTGTTTTCAACTCTCTAGAGACCGCAGGAGCGGTAGACATACTCTCAATGATCGGCTATGAAAAGCCAACTGACATCTTTTGTAGGCTACAGTCCAAACTATGTCTTCCAATGGTGCAACTGCTGTCGGCATCCAAAGATTATCCAACTTGAATAAACGCTTGGAGGTCAGGATGACAGCGGTGGTGTAGTTTATGGATTGTGGTTGTTGTGGATGGCTGTTCACAAATCTAAATGTGTATTTGAACCCAATAATGGTTGAATTTTAAGAAGTTTAAGCTGCCTATCAATCATTGTTTTTGAAACCAGTGGACAGCCAGTGAAAAAGGTGCTCTTGCAACAGCTGCATAGTGTGGTTCCCACCCTATGAACAATAAAAGCCCCACATTTATTCCAATCTAATTCCTGCTGATAAAAATACAAATCCATAGGCCTAATGGACACATGCTCAAACTCTCACACTTTTGATAGACTTAAAGGGGCAATCTGTAGTTGCTACATCCATTTTTGGACTTATATAAACATTATATATACAGTGCCAGTCAAAAGTTTGGACACACCTACTCATTCCAGGGTTTTTCTTTATTGTTACTATTTTCTACATTGTAGAATAATAGTGAAGACATCAAAACGATGAAATAACGCATATGGAATCACCTAAAAAAGTGTTAAACAAATCTAAATATATTTTACACTTGAAATTCTTCAAAGTAGCCACCCTTTGCATTGATAACAGCTTTGCAGTCTTGGCATTCTCTCAAACAGCTTCGTGAGGTAGTCACTGGGAATGCATTTCAATTAACAGGTGTGCCTTGTTAAAAGTTAATTTGTAGAATTTATTTCCTTCTTAATTTAGAATAATAGTGGTATGCCACTGTTACTCTACAATGTAGCAAATAGTAAAAATAAAGACCCTGGAATGAGTAGGTGCGTCCAAACTATTGACTGGCTCTGTGTATATATATATATATATATATATATACCCATTGATTCTTGAAGAATATAACTTATGAATGCCTTTCGCACCCCATCAGAACCATAAACATAAGCTTGTTTTTCTCCAACGTTTGTAAACATTGCAAATGTAAACAAACACTGTATAGCCTCATAACATGGTTAAAACAATCATTTTGATATCATGAAAGGTCAGTCCTTGCATCCATAGCTCTGTCTATTAATCTGAGAGTGGTTACATTTCTCCAGGCCCATCCCTCAGCTTTTTACCAAAACAGAGGCGGGGCGACCATTTTGTTATTGTTTCATCTGTGGATTTGCCCTTTAAACAGCTGCATATTATCAATATATCAAAGTATCACCTACAAAAAGGTAAACAATAGGCCTATAGCAAATGCAGCATATGGCATACATTTTTCACATATAAATAGCCCTTTTCAGTAGTACTCAAAGCATGCCATTCCATGAGCACAGCATTTATTTTCCAACTCAAATCAATGAGCCCAATCAGTCCTCCATGACAACAAAATCATTAACAACAGAGTAGGGCTGGCTAATAAGTCCTTAGTTTTGGGGTTATGCTCAGGTAAAACAATTTGGCTAATCTATACTTCCATATTTCCAAGTCCTATTCTTGAAGATCAAGGGGTATAACATTTATTAGAATGACTGGAATTATGATAGACTTTGGTTTTTAATGTAAATATATAATTGAATTGTATTATTATATGTAGTAGAAAGTGATGGGTTAGAAGATGCCTACATAACCAACCCATAAAGTTAAATTTAACATCCATATATGGCCAGCTATGTAAACTTTAACATTGATTTATCCTGCAATAGATGTTTGTCTTCTTCTAAATCCTCTTAAAAGGAAAGTGATATAAAAAAGACTGAATGTAATCAGATTACTTTACTGAGTTTGGGTAATCCAAAAGTTACGTTACTGATTACAATTTTGGACAGGTAACTGTAATGGATTACATTTAGAAAGTAACCTACTCTAGACTGAGGGGTGTGATCTCAAAGGTACTTACAAGGCTTTAGTTTCATCTGACAGATCTCATTGACCTCAATCTGAAGATGGTAACAAAACCTAATCCACAGCGTGTCCTCTTAGAGATGGAAGAAGGACAACTCCAGCACTCAGCTTTCGTAAATTGTAAGAACCATTAAACAAATTAGGATCAGTTGACGCAATAAAGGGTTGAGGCCAGTGCACGAGACCCGAAACCTGTCTATGTGACCTTACTGTACTGTATATACACCGAACAAAAATACGAACGCAACATGTAAAGTGTTGGTCCCATGTTTCATGAGCTGAAATAAAAGATCCCAGAAATTTTCTGTACGCACAAAAAGTTTATTTCTCTCAAAAATGCACAAATTTGTTGACATCCCTGTTAGTGAGCATTACTCCTTTGCCAAAATAATCCATCCACCTGGCAGCTGTAGCATATCAAGAAGCTGATTAAACAGCATGATCATTACACAGGTGTACCTTGTGCTGGGGACAATAAAAGGCCACTCTAAAATGTGCAGTTTTGTCACACAACACAGTGCCACAGATGTCTCAAGTTTTAAGGGAGCGTGCATTTGACATGGTGACTGCAGGAATGTCCAGCAGAGCTGTGCCAGAGAATTTAATCTTAATTTCTCTACCAAAAAGCCGCCTCCAACGTCGTTTTAGAGAATTTTGCAGTACGTCCAACTGGCCTCACAACCGCAGACTACGTTTATGGCATCGTGTGGGCAAGCGGTCATGTCAACATTATGAAGAGAGTGCCCCATGGTGGCGGTGGGGTTATGTGCAGGCATAAGCTACGGACAACGAACACAATTGGATTTATCGATGGTAATTTGAATGCACAGAGATGCCGAGGTGAGATCTTGAGGCCCATTGTGAAGCTTTTTTTTTTTTAAGGTATCTATGAGCAACAGATGTGTATCTGTATTCCCAGTCATGTGAAATTCATAGATTAGGGCCTAATGAATTTATTTAAATTGACTGATTTCCTTATATGAACTGTAACTCAGTAAAATCTTTGAAATTGTTGCACGTTGCATTTATATTTTTGTTCAGTATAGTTATCCATGCACCATATGAATATAAAAATTATTTCTGTTTTTATAAAATATAGAGCTTTAATTTATTAGTCAGCAACACCAACGAGAAAGGAGAAATAGTCATTTACACAAATCATTACAATAACATCAACTGTGCTTTATGTCATACTAAGTGATTTTTCCTAAATAACCCATACCAAAAATGTGCCAAAGATGCATATATTTGAAATATGCAACAACAACAAAAAACGTTTTGGAAAGAAAGAGGGAGCGAGAGAGAGAGAGAGAGGATGAGAGAGAGAAGAAGAGAGAAAGGAAGAGAACGAGAGAAAGAGAGAGGTAAATAGAGAAAGAGAGAGGAGAGGTAAAGAGAGAGAGAGAAGGAGTGCTAAAGAGACAAAGGGGCCTCTGTGTGTTGAATATTCCCCCACTAGGGTATGACTCCATCTGCCTTTCCATCCACTGACATCCACAGCATAGCTTTTTGGACTAATATCATATACAGTACATAATACATTTCATGCACACAATGAAAAGCCACCGTCCCAAAGAGTTTGGTATGTGTTTTCCTGTGGTCAAGAGCAGATCATTCTAGTGGCTGTAGCTATATACATAGAGTTGTACATGGAGACGGAGTCTTCTCTGCTATACACATCTGTGGATTTTGACACATTTTCAGGCAGAATACCATCAACAACGGCTGATCAGAGAAGTTGAATAAACTCTTTAGTGAGAGTTGTGTAACATTTACCTTCTGTAGGAGATGGACAACAGCTCTGACAAACCTATGGTAACCTATGGTAACCCTCTCCAACATGTTACACTATCATTTTTAAAACAGTCTTTGCGCACTTTCCCTTTAGTGACTTCCATGGACTAACCATTGTCTTACGTCAGGTGGCGTCACTCCTGCGAGACGCTCGTCCCTCAACCGCCAATCAGTGCAGGCGAAATTGTTGCGCTATCTGACATAAAACAATGTGGACGAAGGGTATATATATTACAAGGAGAGCTGTGATATTGGAAACTACATGGGAGGATTGGAGGAGTTTAGAAATGTTCAGCGCATTTCATATGAAACAAGTGACCTCATAAGGAGAATAGGTATAGGCTGGAATGCAAACCAGTATACTTATGGATTAGTTTGGAGACTAAGAGATTTCTTTGTCTCTTGTCGTAATTGTGCATAATCAAATTGTCACAAATTATGTAGTGACCTGCTTGTAATTCTAATCTCAATTGAACAATGGTGTACAAAGGGAAGTCAATGTTATTTCAATCCCATCCCCCAAAACGCTTATTTTAACTATCACAGCCTCAAGGGTACAACATTGAGATGTCATATTTACATATACTACATATACACACAAAAAGTCCACAGCAACTAGTTCTGGAAGAGACTGGCAATATCAATGTAAATATAACAAATGGGGTTGAAAGAAAGCCAGATTGGACCACAGAAGACACAGGCACCCCTCATCAGCTTCTGGAAGAGTAGAACATACTCGAGGGAATTTGGGGTCAAGTCTTGTTTCACCCCAGTTAGGTCAGTTAGGCTGGCTAAGGAAGAGGAGGGCATCATTTCCCACAAGGCCTTTCACTCTCGTGTCTGTCTGTGGCTGTGGGACAAACTCAAAGCTGCAGCCTCCTATGGGCATTTCCTCATCTATCTGCGTGTCCAATGAAGTGCCTTGAAGTGACATCCTTATAGTTCATTGGCTGTGGGAATCAACTGTCCATCATGTCTTTGGGGGAGGTTCATCACACATCAGTGATCTGACTCCTACCACCTCAGACTGCATACTGCCAGCAGTGGAATGATCCAACACGGAGCCAAATTAACAAAACCTTTTAGAAAGCATTCTTATCAGTCCATTCAGCTGTAGATATTTACACTTTCAAATGTCCTTTCGATGTGTTGCTGCACTTCATCCAAAATACAGAACATAACGATTTTTGCAATGTAAGAACACCATTTGTAATAAACAATAACACTACCAACAATAATATCATTATAATAACAATCCTATTTGCACAGATTTGCACAAAAAATCCTTGTTTTCTATTTAAGTACAAAGAAATCCACAGAATCTTACTATGTACAACCTACAATAAATACTGTGTATCTTTTTAACAGTTAAGAAGAACCTGTTTGTTGTTTGCTTGTAGTGGTTTCTCTTTCTTATCGCTTTTGATCATTACCTTTTTTAATCCTTTGATTGAAGTCTTTCCCATTTTTGGAGGGTTGTGCAGAGAGGGAGAGAGCAGATGGGACAGGGGGTTGGGTGTCGGGTGTTGGGGTAGTGTGTGGCCTGTGGTATAAGCCTACGGCATCATGTTTCGGCTGGGGTGGTGTTCTCATCGTCATCGTCCTCACGCTCATCGTCATCGTCATGATGCCGGCGGTTGCGGGGCTTCTTCTGCTCTTTCACCTCCTTCAGTTCCTTGGCCTTGCCAACGGCCAGCATGGGGTCCCCCGGACTGCCCTCTCCCAGCTGCCAGTAGTCCTGACAGTACTGGTTGATCAGGCCCATCTCTGGCTGGCTCAGGATGGTCAGCAGGTCCTTGTACTGACCCGCGCTGGGAGTCCAAGGGCTGGACTGGAGGGGTGGCAGGGCTGGGCTGCCTGTCTCTACCAGAATGCTGTTTACCGTGCGGCTGGACAGGACCACCAGCTGTAGCTTGACCAGCGTGTGTTTGAAGTTCTTCTCTGTGGCCGTGCACTGGTAGACGCCGCTGTCTGATGACTGGAGGGAACGCAGCAGTAGACCCAGCTCTGTCTTTAGTGTCCGGCCCTCAGAGCGGATCTGACAGCAGGGAGATATCATTCATTTATCATTGCATTCATTTAGCAATCATTTTCCATAAACAGCAGGCCATATTGTTAAATAATAAAGTAGTCATTTGTCTGATTATCAGCCTGTTTAGAAGGCAGGCTGCATAAGAGTCAATACAGTAGAGTACAGTACAGCTACAGTGGGATGAGAGTTCCTGACTCACCTCTTTCCTCCTGTCGCTGTTCTCCCTCTGCAGGTGCCATTTGAGGGACACATGAGGGGACCTGGCCTGACACTCCAGGAACGTAGTGCTGCCCTCCACCCCATACTGCACCATCTCCAGCGTGTTCTTATTGGCTGCAGCAAAGCATAAGCATCATGACATCACATGCATGTGTTTCAGGCATCATTTCCTCAGACCAAATCAGTCAATTACTGCTCAACAGTTAGTGAAGAAGCACAGTAGTAGAATTGACAAAATCATGTCCTCTGTCAAAATCACATTCCCCTTTCACAATATTATACACATGTGATGTTATTGGATACTGCTGCTGTCACACTGAATGGTAACCTCGGTGCTGTTAGAGTGTCTATTTGAGGTACGTTAGAGTGTTCTTGTCAGCTCACCGTTGGAGTTATAGCCTCTGCACTGGCGGATTGGGTTGCCATACTTTACATCCTGTCGACGGCTGCGCCTAGAGGGGTCAGATCAACATTCCCCAAAAATAAAGAGGTTAACTACAAAACGTTCTACAAACTGCAAGTCTGCAGTAGATGCCAAAATATAATTAAAGAGTAGAGACAATGTTGAGAGAACATTGTATTGGCATTTGGCAAAGGTTCCTGCCCCTAAACATGAGCAACACACACACAAAGACGCACACACACACACACACACACACACACACACACTCTCTGTTGGTACTCACCTCTTCTGAGAGGCGGAGTAGCGGGTACAGGACTTTCCGTCCCAGGCGCAGTAGGGGTCCCGGGCCAGGCAGCAGTCAGCACACACCTCCCCGTACACGTCACAGCGATGGAGGGCCAGGTGGGTCACACCCAACACTGAGCCCACATACAGCTGTTGCTGTAGGGAGGAAGAGAAGGAGAGACTGAGCGAGGAATAGAGACCAATTGGAAAATGTCGGCATAGCATCATCCAGACTTCGGCATTCACTGTTTAAGCTCTGCAGTGAATTATGTGATATTTTATAGGAAGACAATTCTGAATGTGTGTGCACTGAACCATCAGACTGTGGAATGTTCAACTTACCCTTTTGGAGGAAATCTTCATGGTGGTTATGGGAGTTGGCACCTGAAATGTAAGGGATAGAAGCAGATCTTAATAAGAGAAGAATAAAAGTTGGAACGATGTTCTACAGAATAAATGTTTCTTACATGAGGAATGAGTTGACAAAAATGGAAAAATACTACTGAGAGAGAGGTAAAATAAGGAGAGAGAGAGAACATGAAAGAGAAAGAGAAGGAAAGGTAGAGGGAGAGAGAGGAAGAACAGGAGAAGAGAGAAAGAGAAACTCACCCTGAACACCTCCACCTCCTCTAGCACCAGCTCCTCAGTCTGCAGGTCATCTCTGGGCAGGACAATTACCTTCTGAACCGTCCCCCTGTCTGAAGACCCAGAGGAGTGATTGTGTTAACCTCTACTCCAGACCAGATCCAGAGGAGTGATCATGTTAACCTCTACTCCAGACCAGATCCAGAGGAGTGATCATGTTAACCTCTACTCCAGACCAGATCCAAAGGAGTGATCAGGTTAACCTCTACTCCAGACCAGATCCAGAGGAGTGATCATGTTAACCTCTACTCCAGACCAGATCCAGAGGAGTGATCAGATTAACCTCTACTCCAGACCAGATCCAGAGGAGTGATTGTGTTAACCTCTACTCCAGACCAGATCCAGAGGAGTGATCAGGTTAACCTCTACTCCAGACCAGATCCAAAGGAGTGATCAGGTTAACCTCTACTCCAGACCAGACCCAGAGGAGTGATCATGTTAACCTCTACTCCAGACCAGATCCAGAGGAGTGATCAGGTTAACCTCTACTCCAGACCAGACCCAGAGGAGTGATCATGTTAACCTCTACTCCAGACCAGATCCAGAGGAGTGATCAGGTTAACCTCTACTCCAGACCAGACCCAGAGGAGTGATCATGTTAACCTCTACTCCAGACCAGATCCAAAGGAGTGATCAGGTTAACCTCTACTCCAGACCAGATCCAGAGGAGTGATCATGTTAACCTCTACTCCAGACCAGATCCAAAGGAGTGATCAGGTTAACCTCTACTCCAGACCAGACCCAGAGGAGTGATCATGTTAACCTCTACTCCAGACCAGATCCAAAGGAGTGATCAGGTTAACCTCTACTCCAGACCAGATCCAGAGGAGTGATCATGTTAACCTCTACTCCAGACCAGATCCAGAGGAGTGATCGTGTTAACCTCTACTCCAGACCAGATCCAAAGGAGTGATCAGGTTAACCTCTACCCTACTCTAGACTCAGAGGATCAGGTTCTACTCTACTCAAATGTCCTGAGGAAGATAGGGGAATAGGAGTATAGGAGGATCCCCCCGGTCTTGTACAGGGGTCTACAGGAGGCATTCATCACCAGGCTGAGTGAGCACAGTACAGTCATCAACTGTAGGGTCTTCCAGCTCCCACCCTCTGATCCACACCATGATTTACGATAGGGACAGGCTGTGTGAAGTACTGCCAGACGATGACCAGGGTAGTATTACCGTACATTCAAACAAATTACAGTAACTCCACCCTTTCCATAAAAATAGTACTGTAGGCTGTGTTCTTTCGTCTTTGAGAATACAAGCACTTTGACAAAAATTCTAACATAATACTTTCCCCAGATTATAGTTTTTTTTCTGAATCTATCACAGTTGTGAACACACACAATAACAAGACTATCAAATCAATCAGCAGGCAGGGACTCAGAGCACTGACCTGTCCCCAGGAAGAGGACCTCGTAGCTCCCATCTGCAGCAGCCACCTGGTCCACGGTGATGGTGGTAAACTCATAGTCCACGTTGTTCCGGACCACCAGGGGGCGCTTGTGTATTGGGTACACAGTGTTGTACATGGTGGGGTGGTTACGCATGAAGTTAATCACCTCGTCTGGGTAATCCTTAGTGGACTTCATGTTGGGGGTGAACGTGCCACCGGGACACTGGGTTTAGAAAGAGAGCAGAACCAGCAATGTTAAATGTGGTCATTTATTGAATTTATGAATATGTGTGTGTGTTTATCACCCTCAGCACGTCACTCACCGTCCCAGGACGAGGGTAGGGGATCTTCCCAGTGTAGGCCATCCACTGATAGTTGGGCCCCTCCTTGTGAGCATAGGGTCCATTAAAGACCTGACGGATGTCAGCCATGGAGTAGACACACACTGCTGAGCCCTTAAACACGGATCTGGAAGGGAGAGGTAAAGGGACGAGGAGGCTCAGAAACACTAAAGGGAACAGCTTTAGGAGACATGGGATTACTACTCACTCTCTGAGAAATTAGCTACATTGTCCCTCACATCACATATTCTCTCATAGACATAAGGCAGGCATACTCCAACACTATGATGACCCACAAACACTCTCCACCACAGACAAGCTGTCTGACACACTCACAATCAAACATCACACACAGCCAAGCTAAACATCAGAGAGACCACAGCACACCTCACCACAGCACACCCCACCACAGCACAGCACACCCCACCATAGCACACCCCACCACAGCACACCCCACCACAGCATACCCCACCACAGCACACCACACCCCACCATAGCACACCACACCACAGCACACAACACAACACCACATCCCACCACACCCCACCACAGCACACCCCACCACAGAACACCCTACCACACCACAGCACACCCCACCAGAGCACAGCACACCCCACCACAGCACAGCACACCACAGCACATCCCACCAGAGCAAAGCACACCACACCACAGCACACCACAGCACGCCACGTCCCACCACACCCTACCACACCACAGCACACGCCACCAGAGCAAAGCACACTCCACCACAGCACACTCCACCACACCACATCCCACCCCACCACAGCACACCCCTCCACAGCACACCACAGCACACCCCACCAGAGCAAAGCACACTCCACCACAGCACACTCCACCACAGCACACCACAGCATACCACTCCCCACCACAGCACACCCCACCACAGCACACCACATCCCACCCCACCACAGCACATCCCTGTGGTGGGGTGTGCTGTGCTGTGGTGGGGTGGGGTGTGCTGCTGTGTGGTAGGGTGTGCTGTGGTGGGGTGTGCTGTGGTGGGGTGGGGTGTGCTGCTGTGTGGTAGGGTGTGCTGTGGTGGGGTGTGCTGTGGTGGGGTGGGGTGTGCTGCTGTGTGGTAGGGTGTGCTGTGGTGGGGTGTGCTGTGGTGGGATGTAGTGGGATGTGCTGTGCTGTGGTGGGGTGTGCTGTGGTGTTGTGGGGTGTACTGTGGTGGGGTGTGCTGTGTTGTGGTGGGGTGCGCTGTGGTGTTGTGGTGGGGTGTGCTGTGTTGTGGGCTGGGGTGGGTGGGGTGTGCTGTGGTGTGATGTGCTTTGCTTTCATGTGGTGGGGTGTGCTGTGTTGTGGGCTGGGGTGGGTGGGGTGTGCTGTGGTGTGATGTGCTGTGGTAGGGTGTACTGTGGTGGGGTGTGCTGTGGTAGGTGGGGTGTGCTGTGGTGTGATGTGCTGTGGGCTGGGGTGGATGGGGTGTGCTGTGGTGTGATGTGCTGTGGTAGGGTGTACTGTGGTGGGGTGTGCTGTGGTAGGGTGTACTGTGGTGGGGTGTGCTGTGGTGTGGTGGGGTGTGCTGTGGTGTGTGGTGGAGTGGTGTGCCGTGCTTTCATGTGGTGGGGTGTGCTGTGTTGTGGGTGGGGTGTGCTGTGGTGTGATGTGCTGTGGTAGGGTGTACTGTGGTGGGGTGTGCTGTGGTAGGTGGGGTGTGCTGTGGTGTGTGGTGGAGTGGGCTGCGGTGGGGTGGGGTGTGGTGTGGTGGGTTGTGCTGTGGTAGGTGGGGTGCGCTGTGGTGGGGTGTGGTGTGGTGGAGGGGTGTGGTGTGCAGTAGTTGGGTGTAGTTGGGTGTGCTTTCCTGTGGTGTGCTGGGTGTACAGTATATTACTATATTAGTACATTCTGTCGAGGGGCCTAGCATTAGCACTACAGTAGTTTTAATCAATTGGGCTTCAAGGGGGATGATGACTGTGGCGAGTTAGCATGAATGCCTTGGGTGAGACGGGGAAACAATTACAGAGCACTTCTCTCACAGACACACATACCAGCATATTTATTATGACTGGGTGTGTGAGTGTGAGAGCGAACTCTCTGTGTGTGTATCCTCCACACAAAATCTACTGTTGCATATATGGGGGCAGGAGCTGCGAGCCGTTTCCTTGAATCCTAATGCTGTGCTGACTGATGGCTTGTTATCAAAGCCCAGCCATGTGGGAACACAGGTTAAGTCTCTCACTGGAGACCCCTTCCCCTCTGTGCTACGGACTGACTTCCTCCTCTGCCTTTGTAGTGTGCAGAGCAGACTGTGTGGAATAGGCTGTTTCAATAACAGAGCGTGTTACACAGGTGCCTTCGGGCAGAATGAATATGGATGGGAGACGGGAAACCACGGACGGAAACCGAACATCTGAACCACTGACTTCATATTTTCTACAGGTCTGCTGAGGAGATCTGATTGAGTGAAAGCTGAAAGGGGCTGTATTGTTCTTCAATGAGACAGATACTTGTGGTAATGATGTGATTGAATTAACGGAGACAAATAACACAGTCAATCAGTGGCTCACCCTGAAACTGAGAACACTCCGTAGATGACAGGATTCTTTGTGTCTTGAGTTGGCTGGATGTACACGTCCCCTGTTAGACAAAAAGATAATTACATATTACTAAAAGTGGTAGTGAAAACATTCTTTCACAATCACAATACTATAGCAGTATGAAGGACTCTGGTAAAACACAGTTAATCTGAGATAAACATGGAAGGATGGTGTCTGTTAAGCGGGGGATCTATTATTCCAACCGGGATTCCTGAGCAGCCAGAGCTAATTCAAAGCGTGACGTACGGACAGTTTCTACTTCCGGTATTGACACAGGACAGGAGGCGGGTTCAAGGAGAAGACCTTTTGGATTGGACAGCATAGCGGTGGTTAGGTTTGTTAGCAGCATTTCCGGCCATTATGGGGTCCTGAATCAGAACCCTTCCAGAGCAGACACTGATTCCTGCGTCTCAGAGGGGGAAGGTACAAAAATAGAGATCTGTGGTGTAACAAGGCTTTAACGGGAGCCATATGCAGCCCATGATTGTCAGAGCTGAGGAAACTGGACCCTGTATCCTCCAGTGGTTTAATGAGTTAAAAGTGAAAGGAAAAACAATAAAGGGGAAAATGTAAATCAATTTAGAGTCGACTACCTCAACTGAGAAGTATAACACTTCAGCCCCTTGTTGGAAACCCAATTCCTGGGTAACGGTTTTCCATTGACAGAAAAGTGAGGGGGACAGGGAGAGTAGATTGTACGTCTAAGCCCACAGCCACAAGTCATTGGAAAGGTCAATAACTATGAATGTCTAATGATTAGATGATGCATGAAACATTATACTCTTCATGTATAACTCTGGACCACTGTCATGGGCGTTTATGAAGCCAGACGTTAGTAGATATCGAGCCTCGTATATATAAAGCAGCTCCACACCCTGACTCTACCCTTTCAGATAAATCTCTCAGCAAATATCAAGTTGAAATGTAAAAACCCTCAAATAACAAAACAGCAGCTCTCTCCATGCACACACTCACCAAATCTCACTGGATTAAGAGTAAAGTCGTATAATAAAACGTTATTTTGAGTTTATCATGCATTAAGATTGTTTGCCCAAAGAATAAACAAATCCGCTTTGACCCACCACTCCTTATTTTTGTAAAGAGAGATTCTTGGCCTCTTAGAAAAGCTGTAACTGCAACTGAGTTTCTTTGACATTCATGAGTGTTCCAGGTCTCCGGTAGCCTCTGGAACTGCCGATCCGCGGCCAACAAGGCAGAGCTCATCTCAGCCTATGCGTCCCTCCAGTCCCTCGACTTCTTGGCACTGACGGAAACATGGCTCACCACAGATAACACTGCTACTCCTACTGCTCTCTCTTCGTCTGCCCACGTGTTCTCGCACACCCCGAGAGCTTCTGGTCAGCGGGGTGGTGGCACCGGGATCCTCATCTCTCCCAAGTGGTCATTCTCTCTTTCTCCCCTTACCCATCTGTCTATCGCCTCCTTTGAATTCCATGCTGTCACAGTTACCAGCCCTTTCAAGCTTAACATCCTTATCATTTATCGCCCTCCAGGTTCCCTTGGAGAGTTCATCAATGAGCTTGATGCCTTGATAAGCTCCTTTCCTGAGGACGGCTCACCTCTCACAGTTCTGGGTGACTTTAACCTCCCCATGTCTACCTTTGACTCATTCCTCTCTGCCTCCTTCTTTCCACTCCTCTCCTCTTTTGACCTCACCCTCTCACCTTCCCCCCCTACTCACAAGGCAGGCAATACGCTTGACCTCATCTTTACTAGATGCTGTTCTTCCACTAACCTCATTGCAACTCCCCTCCAAGTCTCCGACCACTACCTTGTATCCTTTTCCCTCTCGCTCTCATCCAACACTTCCCACACTGCCCCTACTCGGATGGTATCGCGCCGTCCCAACCTTCGCTCTCTCTCCCCCGCTACTCTCTCCTCTTCCATCCTATCATCTCTTCCCTCTGCCCAAACCTTCTCCAACCTATCTCCTGATTCTGCCTCCTCAACCCTCCTCTCCTCCCTTTCTGCATCCTTTGACTCTCTATGTCCCCTATCCTCCAGGCCGGCTCGGTCCTCCCCTCCCGCTCCGTGGCTCGACGACTCATTGCGAGCTCACAGAACAGGGCTCCGGGCAGCCGAGCGGAAATGGAGGAAAACTCGCCTCCCTGCGGACCTGGCATCCTTTCACTCCCTCCTCTCTACATTTTCCTCTTCTGTCTCTGCTGCTAAAGCCACTTTCTACCACTCTAAATTCCAAGCATCTGCCTCTAACCCTAGGAAGCTCTTTGCCACCTTCTCCTCCCTCCTGAATCCTCCCCCCCCCCCCCCCCCTCCTCCC
Organism: Salvelinus fontinalis; assembly: GCF_029448725.1. Lineage (NCBI taxonomy): Eukaryota > Metazoa > Chordata > Actinopteri > Salmoniformes > Salmonidae > Salvelinus > Salvelinus fontinalis. Next base: position 58,457,844 of record NC_074667.1, read on the forward strand.
TCTCTGCAGACGACTTCGTCAACCATTTTGAAAAGAAGGTCGACGACATCCGATCCTCGTTTGCTAAGTCAAACGACACCGCTGGTTCTGCTCACACTGCCCTACCCTGTGCTTTGACCTCTTTCTCCCCTCTCTCTCCAGATGAAATCTCGCGTCTTGTGACGGCCGGCCGCCCAACAACCTGCCCGCTTGACCCTATCCCCTCCTCTCTTCTCCAGACCATTTCCGGAGACCTTCTCCCTTACCTCACCTCGCTCATCAACTCATCCTTGACCGCTGGCTACGTCCCTTCCGTCTTCAAGAGAGCGAGAGTTGCACCCCTTCTGAAAAAACCTACACTCGATCCCTCCGATGTCAACAACTACAGACCAGTATCCCTTCTTTCTTTTCTCTCCAAAACTCTTGAACGTGCCGTCCTTGGCCAGCTCTCCTGCTATCTCTCTCAGAATGACCTTCTTGATCCAAATCAGTCAGGTTTCAAGACTAGTCACTCAACTGAGACTGCTCTTCTCTGTATCACGGAGGCGCTCCGCACTGCTAAAGCTAACTCTCTCTCCTCTGCTCTCATCCTTCTAGACCTATCAGCTGCCTTCGATACTGTGAACCATCAGATCCTCCTCTCCACCCTCTCCGAGTTGGGCATCTCCGGCGCGGCCCACGCTTGGATTGCGTCCTACCTGACAGGTCGCTCCTACCAGGTGGCGTGGCGAGAATCTGTCTCCTCACCACGCGCTCTCACCACTGGTGTCCCCCAGGGCTCTGTTCTAGGCCCTCTCCTATTCTCGCTATACACCAAGTCACTTGGCTCTGTCATAACCTCACATGGTCTCTCCTATCATTGCTATGCAGACGACACACAATTAATCTTCTCCTTTCCCCCTTCTGATGACCAGGTGGCGAATCGCATCTCTGCATGTCTGGCAGACATATCAGTGTGGATGACGGATCACCACCTCAAGCTGAACCTCGGCAAGACGGAGCTGCTCTTCCTCCCGGGGAAGGACTGCCCGTTCCATGATCTTGCCATCACGGTTGACAACTCCATTGTGTCCTCCTCCCAGAGCGCTAAGAACCTTGGCGTGATCCTGGACAACACCCTGTCGTTCTCAACTAACATCAAGGCGGTGGCCCGTTCCTGTAGGTTCATGCTCTACAACATCCGCAGAGTACGACCCTGCCTCACACAGGAAGCGGCGCAGGTCCTAATCCAGGCACTTGTCATCTCCCGTCTGGATTACTGCAACTCGCTGTTGGCTGGGCTCCCTGCCTGTGCCATCAAACCCCTACAACTCATCCAGAACGCCGCAGCCCGTCTGGTGTTCAACCTTCCCAAGTTCTCTCACGTCACCCCGCTCCTCCACTCTCTCCACTGGCTTCCAGTTGAAGCTCGCATCCGCTACAAGACCATGGTGCTTGCCTACGGAGCTGTGAGGGGAACGGCACCTCAGTACCTTCAGGCTCTGATCAGGCCCTACACCCAAACAAGGGCACTGCGTTCATCCACCTCTGGCCTGCTCGCCTCCCTACCACTGAGGAAGTACAGTTCCCGCTCAGCCCAGTCAAAACTGTTCGCTGCTCTGGCACCCCAATGGTGGAACAAACTCCCTCACGACGCCAGGACAGCGGAGTCAATCACCACCTTCCGGAGACACCTGAAACCCCACCTCTTCAAGGAATACCTAGGATAAAGCAATCCTTCTGCCCCCCCCCCCCCCCCTTAAAAGATTTAGATGCACTATTGTAAAGTGGCTGTTCCACTGGATGTCATAAGGTGAATGCACCAATTTGTAAGTCGCTCTGGATAAGAGCGTCTGCTAAATGACTTAAATGTAAATGAGTGTGTAAAAATATTTGTTTTATTGCCAGGATATGAGAATGACAGGTAATGGCCGCAAACAAGAACGGGAATTAACTGTTGGCTAACAGGAGAGACATTCAAAATACATCTGACACCAGTTTGACATCCCTCCTGGCTGGAGACGGAGAACTTCAATCAAATGTGGAACAAGTTGCATAATTGTATTTTATTCTGGACTTTTTTTTTGATGTGTCAGAGCAGACTAAGACTCCTTGAGGAGTTTCTAAAGTCAGCAGTGTGCCTGCAAAAATAATGCTCTGTTAATGCTAGAGAATGAGGATGACAAAATATCATAACTATGAGAGAAATTGTGCTATTTTGTGTATTTTCATTTTTGTCATTGTGCATGTATAGTTTTATTATAGATAACCAATAACCATACCGTACCTTGAATTTTGCCTTATGCTGATTATACAATTACCATTTATATCATGAAGAAAACTAATGCAGCATAATGTACTTCAATAGTTGGAGTTTCATTCCAAAACACTATATATCAATTTTCAGAAATATTGGTAAATTAGCTTTTATTGTTAAAATAAATTATGAAAGAGATTGGTATGTTTTTTCACTATCTAATCATGGCATGTTCAATGACAGACATGTATTTGTTTAAAATCACTAATCCTGTTTAGTTTTTTTAACAAAATGCTACATATCCGCCTCACTCTCAGAGAAATAATAGTTTCTGATGAAACAACGCAAATGTGAAAATTGGTGCATACAGCGTTTTGAGAAAAATAAATCTTCAATTGAAAATTGGGTTGAGACAAGTTTTATATGTTACAGTAGATAAATGTGACAATGTGCATTCACAAAAGCCTCTTCTGAATAGTCATGGTGGGTAAACAGAGAGACATAGGGTCTGTCTGTCTGTCTGATGACTGTAATGAATGCATTACCAAAAATGGTGTATGGTCTCTACCCTTCAGACCCATCTGACTGCACAGCACTTAAAAAGTATATGGTCTCTACCCTGGGGACCCGTTCGACTGCAAAGCATTACAAAAGCAAACACAAATAAAAACCACATGGCTCCCTTTGTGACACAGAAAAACATGTAGTCAAAATGAAGTCACATTGCTCAAGAATGATGACTATGAGAAACTATGAGAAAAATAATGGTGGACGGTAAAAAACCTTAGACTGGAAGGAAAAGAGTTGGCTTCTGGGGCTCTGCGCTTGTAATACCTTAAATAACTATGAAATGAACCAGAAACCAAATGGTCCTTTCCCCATCACACTTTTGAAATGGCAATAAAAATCCCAATTACCCACACATTCATTTTCATTTTTTCTGACAGACACGTTATTCCTCCTGGAATCCTGCCAACTCTCTTTCTTTCTTTCTTTCTTTCTTTCTTTCTTTCTTTCTTTCTTTCTTTCTTTCTTTCTTTCTTTCTTTCTTTCTTTCCCCCATGCCTCTCTGTCTCCAGACTCTACTGTACATAGCTCCTATGCTGGCCTGGAAGACAAGAAGACTTGGATCATTTCTCCTTTTCGAACCAAGACATCCTCAACATCTGACTCTAGTGGTGTAGTGGTGCCTGGAGAAGCGGGTATACTCTAATTTTGCCCAAAAATTCCCAAACGGCTCGCCAGGCGAAGGAAAGGCGCCCTGTGTGAGAAATTCGGAGAAACAGTGACATACACTCTGAATGACCTAAACTGATCAATCCCATACTGGTTATTCACATTCAGGCCAAACCAAGCTGTACAAGTAAACTAATAATAAGCCTACTATTGAAACAGATAAATGAGGCTGTCAACTGAGTCAGAAATTCACAGGATTCAGATTTTCCCAATTTTTTTCAGGTTTTTACTCTCAGTGACACTTTTTAAATAAAAAAACTACAAAAATGGATGTTCAAAGTCCATAAAAAGGCCCAAATCACATCAGGAGACCGCTTTTGAGGTCTGGGAAAAATCTAAGCACTGTTGTTTGGTTAGCAGTGTTTCTGTAGTACAGCCACCTAGCACCGCTGTTTGGTTAGCAGTGTTTCTGTAGTACAACCATCTAGCCCTGTTGATTGGTTAGCAGTGTTTCTGTAGTACAGCCACCTAGCCCTGTTGTTTGGTTAGCAGTGTTTCTGTAGTACAACCATCTAGCCCTGTTGTTTGGTTAGCAGTGTTTCTGTAGTACAACCACATAGCCCTGTTGTTTTGTTAGCAGTGTTTCTGTAGTACACCAACTAGCCCTGTTGTTTTGTTAGCAGTGTTTCTGTAGTACACCAACTAGCACAGCCACCTAGCACTGTTGTTTGGTTAGCAGTGTTTCTGTAGTACAGCCACCTAGCCCTTTTGTTTGGTTAGCAGTGTTTCTGTAGTACAACCATCTAGCCCTGTTGTTTGGTTAGCAGTGTTTCTGTAGTACAACCACATAGCCCTGTTGTTTTGTTAGCAGTGTTTCTGTAGTACAACCATCTAGTACTGTTGTTTTGTTAGCAGTGTTTCTGTAGTACACCAACTAGCCCTGTTGTTTTGTTAGCAGTGTTTCTGTAGTACAACCATCTAGCCCTGTTGTTTTGTTAGCAGTGTTTCTGTAGTACAACCAACTAGCCCTGTTGTTTTGTTAGCAATGTTTCTGTAGTACAACCACCTAGTACTGTTGTTTTGTTAGCAGTGTGTCTGTAGTACAGCCGTCTAGCCCTGTTGTTTGGTTAGCAGTGTTTCTGTAGTACAACCAACTAGCACTGTTGTTTGGTTAGCAGTGTTTCTGTAGTACAGCCACCTAGCCCTGTTGATTGGTTAGCAGTGTTTCTGTAGTACAACCAACTAGCACTGTTGTTTTGTTAGCAGTGTTTCTGTAGTACAACCATCTAGCCCTGTTGTTTTGTTAGCAGTGTTTCTGTAGTACACCAACTAGCACAGCCACCTAGCACTGTTGTTTTGTTAGCAGTGTTTCTGTAGTACAACCATCTAGCACTGTTGTTTGGTTAGCAGTGTTTCTGTAGTACAACCATCTAGCCCTGTTGTTTTGTTAGCAGTGTTTCTGTAGTACAACCATCTAGCCCTGTTGTTTGGTTAGCAGTGTTTCTGTAGTACAACCATCTAGCCCTGTTGTTTTGTTAGCAGTGTTTCTGTAGTACAACCATCTAGCCCTGTTGTTTGGTTAGCAGTGTTTCTGTAGTACAACCATCTAGCCCTGTTGTTTGGTTAGCAGTGTTTCTGTAGCACATGAGAATGGAGTAGCAAAATAAAATGGCCACTGGATTGATGGAAATAATCCTGATATCATTCTGCCAGGTAGACATAGACTACTTTGTAGCTAGTTAACATTTTATTGAGAAGGTTTTTGGGAAAACCTTTCCATCTACCAGAAGACGGTTAGGCTTATCATTAGAATCACTATATTTGTTCTTGCTCCTTAAATTGTTTGAATGCCCCTCTCAGCCCCCCTCTCAGCCCTCCTCTCAGCCCTTCTCTCAGCCCTTCTCTCACCACCCTTCTCAGCCCTCCTCTCACCACCCCTCTCAGCCCTCCTCTCAGCCCTCCTCTCACCACCCCTCTCAGCCCTCCTCTCACCACCCCTCTCAGCCCTCCTCTCAGCCTTCCTCTCACCACCTCCTCTCACCACCTCCTCTCAGCCCTCTTCTCACCACCGCCTCTCAGCCCCCCTCAGATGCCTCTTCTGGGCTCCACCATTAAGCTGGAATCCTTAATGGTGAAACTGCCACGTCCGTTTGCAATATTACAACAACAAAGACGTTACTGCAAACAACCAACACTGTTTTCCCCCTCTGACATCATTGCATGTGCAATAGAAGAGCACAATATGTACTGCAAAAAAAAGGTTGTGGGGTGGCCAGTGGCACTGTTTCCCCCTACTGTGGATTCCATCTTTATGATAGAGACTTTAGACGTCCGTCACTTAGACAGACGTGTGATGGATAGCTGTACGTTCAGCGGTGACAAGCCTAGTATGACATCACTGAGTGTGTCCCAGACTGCTCTCAGACTGAGGGAAACCTATTGACCTGCAGGAGGGACTGTTAAAAAGGCGGTGACATTGACGGAAGACGAGAGAAGTAAGAAAAATAGACATTGACATTGAGTAAGAGTTGAGTACTGCTGAACATAAGTGTGTGGTTTGGGTAGTCATGCTGTATCAAAACAACTGGTCGTTCAGCCCTCAGCCTACGGCTGAAATGAGCCTCCACTAGGCTACAGGCCTAATATATAACAAACACAATCAAGTAATGATTGATGGCAGCAGTTAAAACAAATGACCTGCAATAAAACAAAATCACATCAGTTATTGTGATTGCATTGGACCGCTAATGAAATATGGCCTACTAATAACTAGTTTTCATGATCATTTCAAGGAGAGTGCTCAACCCTCCTCAGAGTCAGACTTCCTCAACACAGTGCATTTCACTGATGTTTTCCTTAGATGGTGAGCTATCAGTCATGTGAGAGGAGAGATGTGAGTGACAGGCAGGGATGATCCCTCTAACCCTGCAGGGCGCCCCCCTGGCTGATCCAGATACAGAACTTAAAGCCCTGCGCCTCATTACCAGTCCTCCCTAGACACCTACACACACCTCTACTCTCAGCACTTCCACTGTTGTCTTATTGAGGTAACCTGATCCCAGATCTGCTTATCATACAGGAGTGATGTTGATGTCCACAACTGGGTGGGACAGCGATATCTTAACCACTGCAGTACCTTCCTCAGAATTCCCATCTGTGTTGCTTTACAGGTGCAGAACAGTACAGTAAGTGTACAGACCCATTAGTACAGACGGACATTCTGTGCCTTGCAGAATAATTAATCAAACAACATTGTAACAGTCATCAACTCTTTGCTGATTTCCTTTTTGCCCTAAACCAAAACTATACCAGAGAGCAGAGCTGAAGAGATGGCAATTCGCTACACCAGCAATAACATCAGCTAAATATGTGTATGTGACCAATGACATTTGATTTGATTTCAGTGAAAACACAATGGAAGAGTTAGTGTCTGTTAGGAATCTGTGCTTGGCTATGGTGGTGCATGTGGAATCTGTCAGCAGATACATATACACTCTTGTTTTCTATTAGCCGGCTCATGGCGTCACATTGATGCTTTCACTCTCCGTCAGCTAGGCTCTCAATTAGGGCTGTGGTGGTCACGACATTTTGTCAGGCGGTAAATGTCAAGCAAATGACTGCCGGTCTCATGGTAATTGACCGTTAACTATCAGAAGCACACGTTCAGCTTCTCCAGGCCTCCAGCATACAAGCCGCTGATGCACGTCTTGGGAACATCAACATTTAGAAAAGTCTAATAAATCCATTTAATATACACAACATCACAATAAATCCATTATCTAGATCATTTAGTGGACAATATATGTTAATAAATTCCATGCCATTATTTTATATTATATAATTTTATAGTAAGAAGAATATATACTGAACAAAAATAGAAAAGTAATATGTAAAGTGTTGGTCCCATGTTTCATGAGCTGAAATGAAAGATCCCAGAAATCTTCCATACGCACAAAAAGCTTATTTCTCTAAAATGTTCTATGTGCAATAATGTGCACAAATTTGTTTATATCCCTATTAGTGAGCATTTCTCCTTTGCCAAGATAATCCATCCACCTGACAGGTGTGGCATATCAAGAAGCTGATTAAACAGCATGATTATTACACAGGTGCACCTTGTGCTGGGTACAATTAAAAGGACACTCAAAACGTGCAGTTCTGTCACACAACACAATGCCACAGATGTCTGAAGTTTTGAGCGAGCGTGCAATTGGCATGGTGACTGCAGGACTGTCCACCAGAGCTGTTGCCAGAGAATTTAATGTTAATTTCTCTACCACAAGCCACCTTCAACGTCGTTTTAGAGTATTTGGCAGTACGTCCAACCGGCCTCACAACCGCAGACCACGTGTAACCACGCCAGCCCAGGACCTCCACATCCGGCTTCTTCACCTTACGGGATCGTCTGAGACCAGCTACCCGGACAGCTGATAAAACTGGGTTTGCACAACCAAAGAATTTCTGCACAAACTGTCAGAAACCGTCTAAGGGAATCTCATGTGCAAGCTCGTCGTCCTCACCAGGGTCTTGACCTGACTGCAGGTTGTTGTCGTAACCGACTTCAGTGGGCAAATACTCACCTTCGATGGCCACTGGCACGCTGGAGAATTGTGCTCTCCACGGATGAATCCTGGTTTCAACTGTACCAGGGAGATGGCAGACGGCCTGTATGGCGTTGTGTGGGCGAGCAGTTTGCTGATGTCAACGTTGTGAACAGGGTGCCCCATGGTGGCAGTGGGGTTATGGTTTAAGCTATGAACATATGCTACGGACAACAAACACAAATGCATTTTAGCGATGGCAATTTGAATGCACAGAGATACCATGACGAGATCCAGAGGCCCATTGCCGTGCCATTCATCCGCCACCATCACCTCATGTTTCAGCATGATAATGCACAGCCCCATGTCACAAGGATCTGTACACAATTCCTGGAAGCTGAAAATGTCACAGTTTTCCCATGGCCTTCATATTCACCAGACATGTCACCCATTGAGCACGTTTGGGATACTCTGGATCGATGTGTACGACAGCGCGTTCCAGTTTCTGCCAATATCTAACAACTTCACACAGCCATTGAAGATGAGTAGGACAACATTCCACAGTCCAAAATCAACAGCCTGATCAACTCTATGCAAAGGAGATGTGTAACGCTGTATGAGGCAAATGGTGGACACACCAGATACTGACTGGTTTTCTGATACACACCCCACCTTTTTTTAAATATATCTGTGACCAACAGATGCATATCTGTATTCCAAGTCATGTAAAATCCATATATATACACAGTGCTTTCAGAAAGTATTCAAACCCCTTAACTTTTCCACATTTTCTTAGGTTACAGCCTTATTCTAAAATGGATTCAATATTTTTCCCTTCTTCAATCAACACACAATACCCCATAATGACAAAGCAAAAAACAGATTTTTTGACATTTTTGCAAATGTATTACAAATAAAACAAAGAAAGACGTTATTTACATACTAAGTATTCAGACCATTTGCTATGACACTCTAAGTTGAGCTCAGCTGCATCCTGTTTCCACTGATCATCTTTGAGATGTTTCAACAACTTGATTGGAGTCCACCTGTGGTATATTCAATTGATTGGACATGATTTGGAAAGGCACACACCTGTCTATATAAGGTCCCACAGTTGAAAGCACATGTCAGAACAAAAACCACACATTACAGCCCCCTTGGAGTTTGCCAAAAGGCACCTAAAAACTCTCATGAGAAACAAGATTCTCTGGTCTGATGAAACCAAGATTGAACTCTTTGGCCTGAATGCTAAGCGTCACATTGGAGGAAACATGGCACCATCCCTATGGTGAAGCATGGTGGTGGCAGCATCATGCTGTGGGTAAGTTTTTCAGCAGCAGGGACTGGGAGACTAGTCAGGATCGAGGGAAAGATGAATGTAGCAAAGTACAGAGAGATCCTTGATGAAAACATACTCCAGAGTGCTCAGGACCTCAGACTGGGGCAAAGGTTCACCTTCCAACAGGACAACAACCCTAAGCACACGGTCAAAACAATGTAGGAATGGCTTCGGGACAAGTCTTGGAATGTCCTGGAGTCACCCAGCCAGAGCCCGGACTTGAACCCAATCGAACATCTCTGGAAAGACCTGAAAATAGCTGTGCAGTGACGCTTGTCATCTAACCTGACAGAGCTTGAGAGGATCTGCAAAGAAGAATAGGATAAACTCCCAAAATACAGGTGTGCCAAGCTTGTAGCGTCATTCTCAAGAAGACTCAAGGCTGTAATCGCTGCCAAAGTGCTTCAACAAAGTACTAAGTAAAGGGTCTGAATATTTATGTAAATGTGATATTTCAGATATACACTACCATATAAAAGTTTGGGGTCACTTAGAAATGTTCTTGTTTTTGATAGAAAATCAATTTTTTTGTCCATTAAAATAACATTGATCATAAATACAGTGTAGACATTGTTAATGTTGTAAATGACTATTGTAGCTGGAAACAGCAAATTTTTCATGGAATATCTACATAGGCGTACAGAGGCAACCATTACTCCTGTGTTCCAATGGCACGTTGTGCTATATAATCCAAGTTTATAATTTTAAAAGGCTAATTGATCATTAGAACACCCTTGTGCAATTATGATAGCACAGCTGAAAACTGTTGTACTGATAAAATAAGCAATTAAACTGTCCTTCTTTAGACTAGTTGAGTATCTGGAGCATCAGCACTTCTGGGTTTGATTACAGGCTCAAAATGGCCAGACACAAAGAACTTTCTTCTGAAACTCGTCAGTCTATTCTTGTTCTGAGAAATGAAGGCTATTCCATGAGTGAAAATGCCTTGAAACTGAAGATCTCGTACAACACTGTGTAGTACTCCACTCATAGAACAGCACAAACGGGCTCTAACCAGAATAGAAAGAGTATTGGGAGGCCCGGTGCATAACTGAGCAAGAGGACAAGTACATTAGAGTGTCTAGTTTGAGAAACAGACACCTCACATGTCCTCAACTGGCAGCTTCTTTAAATAGTACCTGCAAAACCAGTCTCAATGTCAACAGTGAAGAGGCGACTCCGGGATGCTGGCCTTCTCAGATCAAGAATAGACTGACGAGTTTCAGAAGAAATGTATTTGTTTCTGGCCATTTTGAGCCTGTAATCGAACCCACAAATGCTGATGCTCCAGTTACTCCAGTGTATTTTTTAAAATAAATGTTCTAAAATGTCAAAAAAACAGTTTTTGCTTTGTCATTATGGGGTATTGTGTGTAGTTTGATGAGGGGAAAAAACGATTTAATTATGTTTAGAATAAGGCTGTGACGTAACAACATTTTGAAAAAGTCAAGCTGTCTGAATACTTTCCGAATTAACTGTATATATACATTTTAAAAACAAGACAGTTGTGATGGAAACAGTAAGTTTATATACTCTTGAGTGCAAAGCTGTCATCAAGATGTGCAAAGCTGTCATGAAGAATCTAGGTGTGTCCAAACTTTTGACTGGTACTGTATATATAGTTGAAGTCGGAAGTTTACATACACTTAGGTTGGAGTCATTAAAATTTGTTTTTCAACCACTCCACAAATGTCTTGTTAACAAACTATAGTTTTGGCAAGTCGGATAGGATATCTACTTTGTGCATGATACAAGTATTTTTCCCAGCAATTGTTTACAGACAGATTATTTCACTTATAATTCACTGTATTACAATTCCAGTGGGTAAGAAGTTTACATACACTAAGTTGACTGTGCCTTTAAACAGCTTGGAAAATTCCTGTTCATGACTTTTATTGAACTGAACACTGGAACAAAATAACAAAGAGAATAAACGAAACCGAAACAGTCCTGTCAGGTGCAGAAAACACTAAACAGAAAATAACTTCCCACAAAACACAGGTGGGAAAATGCTACCTAAGTATGGTTCCCAATCAGAGACAACGATAGACAGCTGTCCCTGATTGAGAACCATACCCGGCCAAAGCAAAGAAATACAACACATAGAAAAATGAACATAGAATGCTCACCCAAATCACACCCATACCAAACCAAAATAGAGACATAAAAAGCTCTCTAAGGTCAGGGCGTGACATTGACATTATGAGAAAATCAAAAGAAATCAGCCAAGACCTCAGAAAAGAAATGTAGACCTCCATAAGTCTGGTTCATCCTTAGGAGCAATTTCCAAACGCCTGAAGGTACCTCGTTCATCTGTACAAACAATCGTACGCAAGTATAAACACCATGGGACCATGCAGCCGTCATACCGCTCAGGAAGGAGATGCGCTCTGTCTCCTAGAAATGAACGTACTTTGGTGCGAAAAGTGCAAATCAATCCCAGAACAACAGCAAAGGACCTTGTGAAGATGCTGGAGGAAACAGGTACAAAAGTATCTATGTCCATAGTAAAACGAGTCCTACATCGACATAACCTGAAAGGCGCTCAGCAAGGAAGAAAACACTGCTCCAAAACCACCATAAAAAAGCCAGACTACGGTTTGCAACTGCACATGGGGACAAAGATCGTACTTTTTGGAGAAATGTCCTTTTGTCTGATGAAACAAAAATAGAGTGTTTGGCCATAATGACCATTGTTATGTTTGGAGAAAAAAGGGGGATGCTTGCAAGCCGAAGAACACCATCCCAATCATGAAGCACGGGGGTGGCAGCATCATGTTGTGGGGGTGCTTTGCAGCAGGAGGGACTGGTGCACTTCACAAAATAGATGGCATCATAAGGTAAGAAAATTATGTGGATATATTGAAGGAACATCTCAAGACATCAGTCACGAAGTTAAAGCTTGGTCGCAAATGGGTCTTCCAAATGGAGTATACTTACAAAGTTGTGGCAAAATGGCATAAGGACAACAAAGTCAAGGTATTGGAGTGGCCATCACAAAGCCCTGACTTCAATCCTATAGAAAACTTGTGGGCAGAACTGAAAAAGCATGTGCGAGCAAGGAGGCCTACAAACCTGACTCGGTTACACCGGCTCTGTCAGGAGGAATGTGCCAAAATTCACCCAACTTATTGTGGGAAGCTTGTGGAAGACTACCCGAAACGTTTGACCCAAGTTAAACAATTTAAAGGCAATGCTATCAAATACTCATTGAGTGTATGTAAACTTCTGACCCACTGGGAATGTGATGAAAGAAATAAAAGCTGAAAGAAATCATTCTTTCTACTATTATTCTGACATTTCACATTCTTAAAATAAACTGGTGATCCTAACTGACCTAAGACAGGGAATTTTTACTAGGATTAAATGTCAGGAATTGTGAAAAACTGAGTTTAGATGTATTTGGCTAAGGTGTATAACTTCCGACTTCAACTGTATATATACATATATTTTTAAATTAATTATTTAAGTTGACTGATTTCCTTATATGAACTGTAACTAAGTAAAATCTTTGAAATTGTTGTATGTTGCATTTATATTTTTGTTCATTGTAATTTAACTTATTTGAATAAAATAGAAAGGATATTTTTCCCATTCCTGAGCGAGTGCGCATGTGAAGTGGCTATGTTGAGTGTAAAAGTGATAATTTGAAACAGATCCTATACATGGGCGGCATAATGCAACTATATTGATGATTTGAAAAAGTCTAATAAAATACACTTGCGCTCTTTTTCTTGCCTCAGGCTGTTCTCTCATTAAGTGATAACATTCTCATCCATCAGACTATTTTCAATTGAATCTCGCCTTTACTAATATTTGAAATGAGTTTTGATTTAAAATGGCCATCATCAGATAGGTAGGAACAGGGTCGGGGTAAAAAGATGTCATCCATATGCACTCTACTACTGCATCACTGGGTCCAAGCTTCCTGCCATCCAGGACCTATTTTTATACATTTTTTCTTAACTCTATTTCTTGAACTGCATTGTTGGTTAAGGGCTTGTAAGTAAGCATTTCACGGTAAGGTCTACACCTGTTGTATTCGGCGCTTTCATGTGGTTCCTTTTTCAATTATGCCAGGTAGGCTACTGTGGTTTTACAGCGGAGCAATGTGCTTAATATTAGCATCTGATAAATAAATATAGTAGCAGTAGAAAGCCTCTAACTCTATTCCGCCCAAACTCTGCATGCCACGGGCTCTCCAATCCTGTTCCTGCAGCTACCCAGTGCTTAGTTTGCGAAACCAAGTGAAATCTATTCAGGAACATTGATAGTAACATGTTTTCACAACCAAACATATTTAATTAAACTGTTGACAGTGTTGTTTTTTAAATGTTTTTCTGCAGTGCGTAATATGCATTAGTGCAGTTTGGAACGGTTCAAAAGAACTCAGATGTTACAGAGATACTACAGAAAGACTACAGATATCTGAACTGATGGTTGGTCCTTTGGAGTGGAGCAAACTATGTTAAGGGAACAGAGGAGTAGGACAATGCTTGAGGAAAATGGTGAAGTTACGTTAAGAACATAACTACTAGGCTATACCACTGTTGGGAAATGATGCCTACTTACGGAGCTCATCGAAGTGGGTCTCTATGCCGTCCACCCCAGGCACAGAGCAGATGAGTCTGGCCTTCAGGAAAGTGCTCCACTTGTTGACCAAGCAGCAGTGTCCACCGTCATCATTCTGCAGGGGGGAGACAAACACAACAAGTGGACCGGTCCACAGATTCAAACCAACAGCTGTTTGATACAGACAACTAGCAGCCAACACTAGCTTACAGAGAAGTTGAGAGTGAAAACATCAGATCTGTGGGTCAGTCTGTCCACCCCATCTGTTGTGGACAGACGCCTGCCCCTACAGAGGCCTGGTGATGCCCAGTGAAAACTATTCACAGCCCAGTAATCCTTGCAAAACATTACGAAACGTGTTTATTACGAAATGTTCAAGTGAAAGATCATAGAATGCTATTTATGCAACAATTTATATTGGAGTAATATGCTACTGAACATCATGCAAAGGTTATAATATTCCTTTGTTTTGTGGCTCCTACACAAACATTTGATGTACTCTTAAATTGTATCAACATGTGAACTCATTCTACCATGTATTGTATGTACACTGTATCTACGACAGTAGTGTTATTTCCAGTGGGCGTCAGAGAATCTGTCCTTAATGGCCATGTACTCTTAAAAATCTCCATCTGGCACAGTCAGAAGAGGACTGGCCACCCCTCACAACCTGGTTCCTCTCTAGGTTTCTTCTTAGGTTCCTGCCTTTTTAGGGAGGTTTTCCTTGCCACCGTGCTTCTACATCTGCATTGCTTGCTGTTTGGGGTTTTAGCCTGAGTTTCTGTATAAGCACTTTGTGACATCTGCTGATGTAAAAAGGGCTTTATAAATAGATTGATTAGATTTGAGGACAGTGGCTTAGGATCCAGAGACAGACAGGACCAACGTCCCAAAGGTCCCATAGGAGACGTGCAGCAAGAGGGGGAAGGTTTGCACACAGCACAGGGTTACCCTCTGACCCCCTCTAAGGGTAAACAACGTTCTGAGTCACTGCAGCCACTGGATACGTACATCATTAGATCAACATTACCCTGAGAGTGTTATGTGTGTTTATACTGGAGGCCAAAGGCAAACTCTCCCACTCCAACAGAATATCACAGGGGACAACAAGCATTCCCTTTAGTTTGGTTTTCTTAGACTCCTCGTTGGCTGTTGAGGAAGTGGGGGGCAGAGATGGTTTAAGGGGATTTTCCAAGGAGACCCCTCTACTCTGGGGATGTCTCATTATCAGGAGTGGCAGGGTACTGGGTTTGCAGGCTCAGAGGTCACAATACGAGACAAACCCTCACAATTGCAGTAAGAAAACATTTGCAGATAATATGGTTGTGTGGCCACTTACCAGACAGATCCTGCCTATCCTGGACTGGGCCATGGGACTCTGGCCCATCTCTGAAGCCTTCTCCCGGAAGAAGAAGTACAGCTTGTCGTCATTCTTCTCAGCACTGTCTGGGATGAGGTGTGCCTTGATGAATATGGGATCTGAAAATAGAGAGAAAGATCGAGAAAGAAAGAGAGAGCAAGAGTGAGAGATAGAGAGAGAGAAAGTAAGAGATAGTTGAAGACGAGACAGATGCTAGTGAGAGTCAGTTGAGGCCTCAAGCTGAGCACATGTCACTACATTCCAAATCAGTTTTATTAATCTCACTGAATGAGCACAATGTGGCATCAACCTCTCTTCTCATGATAGCTCACTGATTAGGGCACTGCTGGACAAATCAAACTGATCCTGTCCTCCCTGCTGCAACAGACACAACCCATATGGGGGCAGTCCATGTGGGGGGTGGGATGGGGGAGTACATAGAATAGGTTAGAGATGAGTTCATTAGTCACAGGCATGCAGAGATGCAGCTGGAACTGCTGGGTACAGTGAAAATCTTATGCTGCGGGCTCCAACAGCGCAGGTCAAAATAAAATAAAAATAATAAAAGAGAAGTGAATGAGAAAAAATAAAGATAATAATAATATATACACATTTACAATTGTAGCAATGATAAATGACCATTGGGTGGTGGGGGCAGGGTAAGAATGCCCATAAGGGGAGCAGCAGGGGGGGGGAGTGAGAAGTGAATGAAAAAACAGTAATAAAAAAGAATAATATATACATATTTACATTGTAACAGTGATAAATGTCCATTGGGGGGGTGGGGCAGGGTAGGAAGTCTGGGTGCAGGATGGAGACAGGGGGAGCAGGTAGCTGCCTATTGGCTATTCAGCAGCCTGATGGTCTGGGGGTAGAAGCTATTGGCCAGTCTTCAAGTTATTGCCCTGATGCTCCTGTACGGTCCGCGTCTGAGAAGCGGGGAGAACAGGACATTGCTCGGGTGGCTGAGGTCCCTGATTATCTTCTTGTCCTTCCTGCGACACCTGGTGTTGTAGGTGTCCTGTAGGGCAAGCAGTGTACCCAATGGTGCGTTAGACAGAGTGTACCACCCTCTGTAGCACCTTGCAGTCCGCGGCGGTGCAGTTGCCATACCAGGCTGTGATGCAGCCCGACAGTATGCTCTCAATGGTGCTCCTGTAGAACACTGTGAGGGCCCTCAAGGACAGGAATAATTTCTTCAGCATCCTGAGTTTGAAGAGTCGCTGTTGTGCTTTCTTCACAACGTTCTTCGTGTGGGTTGACCATTCCAGCTTCTCAGAGATGTGCACATTGAGGAACTTGAAGTTTCTGACCGTCTCCCCATTGATGAGGATGGGGGCGTACCCAGCCTGGTTCCGCCTGAAGTCCACAATCGGCTCCTGGCACCATGCCGTCAGAGTGCCTACGTCCTGCCTGTAGGCCGTCTGGTCATTGTTAGTAATCAGGCCAACTACTGTCATCAGAAAACTTGATGATGGAGTTGGAACTGTGTGAGGCCATGCAGTCGTGGGTTTATAGGGAGTACAGGAGGCGACTGAGGACGCACACTTGTGGGGCCCCTGTGTAGATAATCAGTGTCGAGGAGGTAACGTTGCTTACCTTCACCACCTGGTGTCGGCCCATCAGGAAGTCCAGGGCCAAATTGCATAGGGAGGAATTCAGTTCCAGGGCCGTGAGCTTTGTGGTGAGCTTAGAGGGCACTATGGTATTGAAGGCTGAGCTGAAGTCTATGAATAGCATCTTCACATATGCATTCCTTTTGTCCAGGTGTGTGAGGAGAGTGTGCAGTGCAATGCACACTTGTTTTGTCTGTGGATCAATCAGGGCGGTAGGTGAATTGTAGAGTGCCAAGTGTGTCTGGGAGGGAGGAGGTAATGTGGCCTTTGACTAGCCTCTCAAAGCACTTCATGATAACGGAGGTGAGTGCTACGGGACGGTAGACTTATATGGGGGGTTGACCATGTGGGTTGTGGGGTGGGGGGGAGGTACATAGACTCATGTGGGGGTGGGATATATGAACCCATATGGGGAAAGCAGGATGGATCAGGATCTCCTAGTGTGGCCCTGGGACTGATGAACAGGACTCAGGTGGGGATGGGGAGTACCTCCTGGGACTGATGTACAGGACTCAGGTGGGGATGGGGAGTACCTCCTGGGACTGATGAACAGGACTCAGGTGGGGATGGGGAGTACCTCCTGGGACTGATGAACAGGACTCGGGTGGGGATGGGGAGTACCTCCTGGGACTGATGAACAGGACTCAGGTGGGGATGGGGAGTACCTCCTGGGACTGATGAACAGGACTCAGGTGGGGATGGGGAGTACCTCCTGGGACTGATGAACAGGACTCAGGTGGGGATGGGGAGTACCTTCTGGGACTGATGAACAGGACTCAGGTAGGGATGGGGAGTACCTCCTGGGACTGATGAACAGGACTCAGGTGGGGATGGGGAGTACCTCCTGCTGTGGACTCAGCCCTACTAATCAATGGTGACACTTTCCTCCCAAACACACTGACCTCCAAAACACACTGACTTCCCAAACACACTGACCTCCCAAACACACTGATCTCCCAAACACACTGACTTCCCAAACACACTGACTTCCCAAACACACTGATCTCCCAAACACACTGACTTCCCAAACACACTGACTTCCCAAACACACTGACTTCCCAAACACACTGATCTCCCAAACACACTGACTTCCCAAACACACTGATCTCCCAAACACACTGATCTCCCAAACACACTGATCTCCCAAACACACTGACTTCCCAAACACACTGACTTCCCAAACACACTGACTTCCCAAACACACTGACTTCCCAAACACACTGATCTCCCAAACACACTGATCTCCCAAACACACTGACTTCCCAAACACACTGACTTCCCAAACACACTGACTTCCCAAACACACTGACTTCCCAAACACACTGATCTCCCAAACACACTGACTTCCCAAACACACTGACTTCCCAAACACACTTACTTCCCAAACACACTGACTTCCCAAACACACTGACTTCCCAAACACACTTACTTCCCAAACACACTTACTTCCCAAACACACTGATCTCCCAAACACACTGACTTCCCAAACACACTGATCTCCCAAACACACTGATCTCCCAAACACACTGACTTCCCAAACACACTTACTTCCCAAACACACTTACTTCCCAAACACACTTACTTCCCAAACACACTTACTTCCCAAACACACTTACTTCCCAAACACACTGACTTCCCAAACACACTGACTTCCCAAACACACTGACTTCCCAAACACACTGACTTCCCAAACACACTGACTTCCCAAACACACTGACTTCCCAAACACACTGACTTCCCAAACACACTGATCTCCCAAACACACTGACTTCCCAAACACACTTACTTCCCAAACACACTGACTTCCCAAACACACTGACTTCCCAAACACACTGACTTCCCAAACACACTGATCTCCCAAACACACTGACTTCCCAAACACACTGACTTCCCAAACACACTGACTTCCCAAACACACTGACTTCCCAAACACACTGACTTCCCAAACACACTTACTTCCCAAACACACTGACTTCCCAAACACACTTACTTCCCAAACACACTGACTTCCCAAACACACTTACTTCCCAAACACACTGATCTCCCAAACACACTGATCTCCCAAAACACACTGATCTCCCAAAACACACTGACTTCCCAAACACACTGATCTCCCAAAGCACACTTACTTCCCAAACACACCCACCCAGCAGCACTTATGTGTACACTTTCGTCAAAATAAAACATCTAATCAAATTGGATTTGTCACATGCGCCGAAGGGTGTGACATTAACGTGAAACGCTTGATTACGAGCCCTTCCCAACGATGCAGAGATAAAAAAATATATATTATAAAAATTATACACAAGAAAGGAGCTATATACAGGGCGTCCAGTAGCAGATCAATGTGCAGGGGTAGAAGGTATTTGAGGTTGGACAGCCAGTATGCTCTTGCCAACTCAAATATAATTGTCATGCCATACATCCCAGACATGAAATGCTACCAGACATGTATGGCATGACAACGGACCATAGAAGACTTGGCTACAGCACAAACGTGACAAAACATTTCCTACTGTATTGATGTGATAGGCATGGTTGACTTTTTAATGCCTGAAACAGCTAGAGGCTTAGACCATATAAACAGTATGACACACAGAGGTGCTATGAGACAGAACAGGAATGGAGAGACTGAGGAATCAATTGATACATGATGGAAATATAAAGACAAATGCCATAGAGAGATGATGTCTGTCAGGATGAGACGAGAGACGTTACCATTTAACCATTTGGAGTTGTATTGATCCGTCCTCATGGCAGTCTGTTTCCCTAGAGTACGGAAGATGGACGCATCAGTCCCCATGAAGTCAATGTAGACCCCAGCGTAGAGCTCCCCATCTGTCAATTAGAGAGAAAGAGATCAATGGAATGTTATAGAAAGTCAATAACCTATCGGTTGACAGGAGGTAAACCAGGGGTGATTCGTGACTACCATCCTTTGTTATGGCAATATGGCCCTGTTTTCTGTAGGACAATAACACATGGTAACCCTCCCCTCCACATAACCAACAGTAGTGCCAGCTGGTGGCCAGGGTCAGGCAGGACAGCGGGGAGGGCGATCCCAGGGCAGACACTGGGGACCTGGGGCAGGATGTGGGGATGTAGTCATTGGCCCTGGTCTGGTCATTGTAAGCAGTGTGGGGTGGAGGCCTGGGAAATGCCCGCCACCAGTTGCTTGTGGCTGAGTGTGTGAGTGAGCAGGTGCTGCCCCAGTATGGGACCTGTTTAGAGTGTTGACAGATCTCCCTAAAGACAAGATAGT
Source organism: Salvelinus fontinalis (assembly GCF_029448725.1). Classification (NCBI taxonomy): domain Eukaryota; kingdom Metazoa; phylum Chordata; class Actinopteri; order Salmoniformes; family Salmonidae; genus Salvelinus; species Salvelinus fontinalis. The sequence goes on from NC_074667.1 coordinate 58,477,925, forward strand.
ATTTTCCTTCTATAATCCCATCAGATCGAACGCCTTTACACTGGGGTGGGTTGGCAAGGTGACCAAACATGCTTGAAAAACTGGGGTCAAGAGAGATACATAGAAAGCCCCCGTATAAGAGGAGAATTCTTTGTTTTGCATCTGTGTTGTGTGGTATGACTGGCTGTGTTGTAGGTCAGTTATGTAGCAGCTGAGTCGCTACAGTAAGTGGATGCTAGTTAGTTCCGCCCCGGTCAGCTCTAGGTGTGGGATGACATGGGAAGTCACAGAGCGGGGTCATGGGAAGTGCCACACACCCTGGGTGGCTGGGAGGTCAGTGGAGCCATGCCAGAGAGGAAGAGGTCAACTGCTAAGTCTGACCAACTGTCTGCAAGCTGGTGTCAACACCAGACCACCTATTGATATGAGAACTTACATACCGACACATGATACTCCCTTTATCCCCGAATTACAGTAAATATACTGTGCAGTACATAGATTAATACTTCTCAATACAGCAATTCACTTTCCAGTATACTTTTATGATTATGAGAATAGTATAACAATGGATTTTTTTACGTCATCACAGGGTAACTACAATTGAAGAGAAAACGGTTTTAAAAGAGGCAGAAGTATTTGAATGAGCAAGATCTAGTGTGACTTGCCAGTCGTGCATTGATAGATATTGTATTAGGTAATAGCTTCCACAGGGGTTGGACTGACCACAAAGACTCTTTGGGGGGGAAGAGGAATATAGCTTGACGGGGAAACAGCACTTTTGTTTCAATAACAGAGACACTCAATTCTTCCAATATTGGAACAAGTGACCTGAGAGAGAAGAGGTGAACAGGCACTTACTGATCAAAGCTGAGACGCTGTTGAGTTTAGGGTCGTAAGGACATTTGCCTTTCCCCGAATCCACTTTGCCTGGCTCTAAACGGAAGATATATTCCTGTAATAGATAGCAAATCAAATGTTATTTGTCACATGCTTGGTAAAACAACAGGTGTAGACTAATAGTGAATTGCTTACTTACGGGCCCTTCCCAACAATGCAGAGAGAATAATAGAAAAATAATTGAAAGATAATAACACATGGAATAAATAGACAATAAGTAATGATATCTTTATACTATATACACAGGGTACCAGTACCGAGTTGATGATAACTTGGCTATATACACGGGGTACCAGTACCGAGTTGATGATAACTTGGCTATATACACGGGGTACCAGTACTGAGTTGATGATACCTTGGCTATATACACGGGGTACCAGTACCGAGTTGATGATAACTTGGCTATATACACGGGGTACCAGTACTGAGTTGATGATACCTTGGCTATATACACGGGGTACCAGTACTGAGTTGATGATAACTTGGCTATATACACGGGGTACCAGTACCGAGTTGATGATAACTTGGCTATATACACGTGGTACCAGTACCGAGTTGATGATAACTTGGCTATATACACGGGGTACCAGTACTGAGTTGATGATAACTTGGCTATATACACGGGGTACCAGTACCGAGTTGATGATAACTTGGCTATATACACGGGGTACCAGTACCGAGTTGATGATAACTTGGCTATATACACGGGGTGCCAGTACCGAGTTGATGATAACTTGGCTATATACACGGGGTACCAGTACCGAGTTGATGATAACTTGGCTATATACACGGGGTACCAGTACTGAGTTGATGATAACTTGGCTATATACACGGGGTACCAGTACCGAGTTGATGATAACTTGGCTATATACACGTGGTACCAGTACCGAGTTGATGATAACTTGGCTATATACACGGGGTACCAGTACTGAGTTGATGATAACTTGGCTATATACACGGGGTACCAGTACCGAGTTGATGATAACTTGGCTATATACACGGGGTACCAGTACCGAGTTGATGATAACTTGGCTATATACACGGGGTACCAGTACCGAGTTGATGATAACTTGGCTATATGCACGGGGTACCAGTACCGAGTCAATGTACAGGGATATGAGGTAATTGAGATAGATAAGTACATATAGGTAGGGATAAAGTGAGGACAGTGCAGAACAATTAAATATGTAAACAACATCAATTATTCTGTTGTTTCCATTGAGAACACAGAGTTGATTCAGGCCTTATTTATCTATTACAAGTGATTTGGTTTTTGCATAATGTAACCCTTTGCAGAGAAATACAGACACAAGGAGGATATATAGGGAATGCAGGTTGATGTTTATTGGGATGAGTCTTGTCCTGGAGGCAGAGCTGAGTGATTTTTACTAGATGGGTGGGTTGCTAAGTCAACATTTGCCCTATATTTGCTTTTTGGTCATAATTTAAGGTTAGGTTTAGGCATAATGTTAGCAGTGTGGTTAAGGTTATGGTTAAGGTTAGGTTTAAAATCAGATTGTATGACTTTGTGGCTATGCCAGCTAGTGACTACCCTGCAGAGCTGCCTCCAGTACATGAGTCATCCAATAAAGGTTGGCACTTGGTACACAAATATGTGTCCTTGTTTCTAAGCACAGGTCTGTCAAATGTTGTGTTAGTGTGCTGAACCAGACATCTATGTAAAACACACACTCACACACCTGTATTAGCTTTAAGCAAGGGAGTATGAAGCGTATAAGGCCAGTTATTGGCAAAATGGAGTGCTTGAGTAAAAATGAGGAGAGCGATCCAAAACTAATCCACCGTGCTCCTAGTGTTAGAGATGTGGAGGGTGGCTCTGAAGTCCACGAGCCAGGAGGACATTGGCTTTGTGTCAAGTAGCTTACTGTACCCCTGAGGATTGGTAATAATAATGCTTATTTTATTTTAGAATATGTGATTAGAAATGCATGATGTGATTCCGTCACGGTAAATGAAAAACTAAACAGATTGCCTTTCTAAGACAAATTCTAATTTTGCCTATGGAAAACATTCCTTCCACTTAGTTGACAATTACAATTATCACACGGCCCCAAAAAATAGTACACATGTCAGGAATACATATTTAACTAAAAGGCATGTTGGATGAATACAGTTTCCCTGAAAAACAATGAAAGATAGGCAGACTGTTTAATTGTGAAGCAAGGCTGTTAGAGTTGGACAGTGTTCTTATACCCTGGTGTCTATGACTCCACTAGTTGTAGGCACCCTCCCAGAATGGCTCCCAACACTGAAGGCAGTACATTTACAAAGCATTCTTTTGTATTCTAAGCAACAGGGGTGAATCAGGATCTCTACATTTGTAAGACATTAATTTACTGCACAATTTTTACAGTATATTTTATAGGGGAATCAGAAGTTAAAATGTATTCTTTATGACTTGTTGTGGTACTCATTAGAATGGATTTTGCCATTGTCCTCCACCACATCTTTCTTTATGACTTTGAATGATTTGGCTGATATTCATATGCAGCGTGCTTCTCAATATTGTAGTTGCCAAGATGAGTTCTAGAACAAGTACAGTAAAATCCCTTATAAAGTAGGCCTTTGGGGTCACAAAAATCAACCCATGGATGTTAATGACTGTAAAGAACAGGACTTGGTGACATTGACCAACTTAATTTATGACCTTTCTACTAATTTATGACATTTCTACTGAACTGTGACCATATCACCATAATCTCTATCTTTAACACCCCATTTCTTCCACACCATAATCAGCAGCGTCCATTTTGGATTTCAACAGATTGTACATGATGACAGGGCCTCTCAGACACCAGATGGGCACCTGACCCAGGTCTCAGACCCCAGCCCCTTGCTACAGTAGCCTCCCTCGCCCCAGGTGACAGCTCCTTGCTACAGTAGCCTCCCCCAGGTTCCAGAACCCAGCCCCTTGCTACAGTAGCCTCCCTCGCCCCAGGTCATAGCTCCTTGCTACAGAAGCCTCCCCAGGTCCCAGACCCCAGCCCTTTGCTACGGAAGCCTCCCCAGGTCCCAGAACCCAGCCCCTTGCTACAGTAGCCTCCCCCAGGTCCCAGACCCCAGCCCTTTGCTACAGTAGCCTCCCCAGGTCCCATACCCCAGGTCCTTGCTACAGTAGCCTCCCCCAGGTCCCAGACTCCAGCCCTTTGCTACAGTAGCCTCCCTCGGCCCAGGTCACAGCTCCTTGCTACAGTAGCCTCCCCAGGTCCCAGACCCCAGGTCCTTGCTACGGTAGCCTCCCCCAGGTCCCAGACTCCAGCCCTTTGCTACAGTAGCCTCCCTCGGCCCAGATCACAGCTCCTTGCTACAGTAGCCTCCCCCAGGTCCCAGACTCCAGCCCTTTGCTTCAGTAGCCTCCCTCGGCCCAGGTCACAGCTCCTTGCTACAGTAGCCTCCCCATGTCCTTGCTACAGAAGCCTCCCCCAGGTCCCAGAACCCAGCCCCTTGCTACAGAAGCCTCCCCAGGTCCCAGAATCCAGCCCCTTGCTACAGAAGCCTCCCTCACCCCAGGTCATAGCTCCTTGCTACAGAAGCCTCCCCAGGTCCCAGACCCCAGCCCCTTGCTACAGAAGCCTTCCCAGGTCCCAGAACCCAGCCCCTTGCCACAGAAGCCTCCCCAGGTCCCAGAACCCAGCCCCTTGCTACAGAAGCCTCCCCAGGTCCCAGAACCCAGCCCCTTGCTACAGAAGCCTCCCTCGGCCCAGAACCCAGCCCCTTGCTACAGTAGCCTCCCTCGCCCCAGGTCATAGCTCCTTGCTACAGTAGCCTCCCCAGGTCCCAGACCCCAGCCCCTTGCTACAGTAGCCTCCCCAGCTCCCAGAACCCAGCCCCTTGCTACAGTAGCCTCCCCAGCTCCCAAACTGCAGTACCTTGATACAGTAACCTCCAATCAACCAGGTCCCAGAGCCCAGCCGTTGCTACAGTAGTCTCCTCTTGGCCTAAGTCCCAGTCAGTTGCTACAGTAGTCTCCCCTCGGCCCAGGTCTTAGACCCCAGCCCCTTACTACAGTAGCCTCCCATCAGCCCAGACCACAGCCTCTTGCTACAGTAGACTCCCCTTTGCCCAGGTCCTAGACACCAGCCCCTTGCTACAGTAGCCACCCCTCGGCCGTAGGCCCACCTTTGACTCCACAGGCCTTGCCGTAGTGCTGAAGTCTGCCGCCCGGCTGGTCCTCCCTCCGGACTGGGGTGCCTGCAGGTAGAGGGCCTAAAAAAGAGGACACGTGCCACGCGATTACCACGAGGGTCCCATCGACTGCACCCGAAGGGACAACCCAAAACCAACTGAAACTCAGTGGAAAAATCAACCCAAGAGTTGACCAGAAGGAGAACAGAAAAAGCTCAAAGAAAGACCCATGACCGAAACACAACCATGACCACAACAGAAGAAATGAGAGTGGACTCATGACATTTAAAAAAAAATACATGTCAATCGTTTAGCAGACACTCTTATCCAGAGCGACTTACAGGAGCAATTAGGGTTACGTGCATTACTCAAGGGCACAGACAGATTTTTCACCTACTGACCCAACTCTCTTAACAGCTAGACTACCTGCCACCCCATGAGAATCAATGAGAAGAGAACCCAAAAGTAACAAAAAATAACTATGTCAAGCGAAGCACGCTAGAGAGAGTTCAGTGACGTAAATAAATAAAAATATGGATGAGTTTCAGAATCCACAGCTATCTAGGTTGCCAAATACATACAGAAAACATGCCATGCCATGCAAATGAAAACATAGACACAAGATTCAGCAACATAAAAAAGACAAATGAGACAAAAGAGGACCCATTTGGGTGAAAAGCAGAAAAGGAGCTCAAAGTAAAGTGAACTCAGTGAAGAAGTGAGGTAATATCTGGAAAACCTTGGGAGCTGTCTGAGGACTCAGCATGCGTGAGGCCTTTGGAATGACAACTGGGAGAACTTCCAAACAAATGGTTTCTGTTTACACCTCTAATTTTAACCAATGAAAACCTTTACAGTTCAAGCGATGTAGCTAGCAGGGCCTGGGGGAGAGGATGAATGTCAAGGGGATGACTGGCCTGTACATTGAAACCTAAGCCCTGCAATGAATCGTTGAGACTAAACAGGCAGGATAGTAACAGTAAGTGTGCACTGGGGACGGCAGCTGCTGCATCTCTGATGGCCGCTGGTCTATGAGGGAGAGAGGGAGAAACAGAGGGAGGAATGGATGGAGGGGGTGAGTTACAAGGCTGATGATGGATGAGAGGCTCCATCGGTAATGATGGCCTTTCAGAGCCTCCCAGACAGGTCAGAACACTACACATAAACAGGTGAGGGGGGAGAGGAGACAGCCGCTAGTAGGAGAAGATAGTACTGGTTGTTTTAGACACACTGTCAACATTCTCTTCCCAGCAGTACTTTAGCTGACGGTTAGCTTCCTATGGTGGCAGTTAGCTGTCTCTCCAATAGGAGTCACTATAACAGTGTGACACAAACTGACAGAATAAAGGAGAGTTAACCACCTGTGAAGAGCTCATTATCTATTGGGGCATTTCCAATGAGGATTGACCCCAGTGTTTTACATCAAAAGGCTCAGACTTTTCTGTTTCCGTCTACTTGGGCCGGCACCCGTGTCTCACTGGGCAATGGCTCTGGTGGTCCTGCTCTCACTTGGAGGCAAGACCCGGGGTACTTTTTAGCTTTTATTTACATAACAATGGCCAACTGTGAACTTTAACACCTACTCACAAAGCAACAGTCTTGAAGGATGCAGAGATTGTTGATTCTGCTCGCAACAAGGCTTTAGTGTCACACTCCTGATGGAAACACAATTACACTATAGAGTTTACATTAACATAAAACACTAGCGGCCCACTAAGTCTCAATGGAAAAGCACCAATATGAGCCTTTCTCTGGGTTCACCAGACCATGGATAGAGCAAATCAATGTGACAAGGGGAGCAGAAAATGAGAGAACAGACCATGACAAGGACAGACAAGGAGCGGAATGAGATTTTTTGACCCCGGGTTGATTGACAGATCTGACTCTGAAAGAGGGGAGTACAGGAGTGTGACCATGGTTGGCTACATCTTGTCTCTGGTTACCTGGGACCTGCGCCCGCGGTCCACGTAGGTGCAGATGGGATTGTATGCCCCTGTTCCACACACGTACAGGTGGGTTCGGTTCCATGGCTCGATCAGACGGATGAAGTTCCCACATTCCCCCTGATGGAGACAAGGAAAAAAACGCTGTCAGTAGGATACAGGGATAATCATTACATTTTCAGAAAGAGAAACACATTCTGCTCTGGACTCCTTTCAGCCTTCTGAGGAAAACAAAAGGTCCAATTGATGATCAATAACCTTCAGCTAACCACCTCAAACTATCTCCGTTACATTTATGTATTCCACTTGTGCCTATGGAAAACATTCCTTTCACTTAGTTGACAATTTAATTATCATACGCCTAAAAAATATTATTACACACGTCAGGAATACGTATTTGACTACAAGGCAAGTTGGATGAATACAGTTTCCCTAAAAAACAATGAAAGATAGGCAGACTGTTTTAATCTGAAGGTACACACACACACACATTGAACAGGATAAGGCAGTGTCCCATGATGTCTCCTTCCAGCTGTCTAGAAACCCCGTTCCCCTGTCTTAACACCAGCCAGTCCCCCTGCCTTAACCCAAGACAGTGCCCCTGCCTTAACACCAGCCAGGCCTCCAATCTGGCCACAGTGATACAGGACCAGGCCTCCATGCTGGCCACAGTGATACAGGACCAGGCCTCCATGCTGACCACAGTGATACAGGGCCAGGCCTCCAGGGCCAGGTCCCCATGCAGATCACAGTGATACAGGGCCAGGCCTCCAGGGCCAGGTCCCCATGCTGATCACAGTGATACAGGGCCAGGTCCCCAGGGCCAGGTCTCCATGCTGATCACAGTGATACAGGACCAGGCCTCCATGCTGATCACAGTGATACAGGGCCAGGTCTCCATGCTGACCACAGTGATACAGGGCCAGGCCTCCAGGGCCAGGTCTCCATGCTGACCACAGTGATACAGGGCCAGGCCTCCAGGGCCAGGTCTCCATGCTGATCACAGTGATACAGGGCCAGGCCTCCAGGGCCAGGTCTCCATGCTGACCACAGTGATACAGGGCCAGGCCTCCAGGGCCAGGTCTCCATGCTGACCACAGTGATACAGGGCCAGGTCCCCATGCTGATCACAGTGATACAGGGCCAGGCCTCCAGGGCCAGGTCTCCATGCTGATCACAGTGATACAGGGCCAGGTCTCCATGCTGATCACACTGATACAGGGCCAGGTCCCCATGCTGATCACAGTGATACAGGGCCAGGCCTCCAGGGCCAGGTCTCCATGCTGATCACAGTGATACAGGGCCAGGTCTCCATGCTGACCACAGTGATACAGGGCCAGGCCTCCAGGGCCAGGTCTCCATGCTGACCACAGTGATACAGGGCCAGGCCTCCAGGGCCAGGTCTCCATGCTGATCACAGTGATACAGGGCCAGGTCTCCATGCAGATCACAGTGATACAGGGCCAGGCCTTCAGGGCCAGGTCTCCATGCTGACCACAGTGATACAGGGCCAGTGTGTGTGTGTGTGTGTGTGTAGGTATGTGTATTCATTGCAAAGTTGTGCTCCGCCACAGGGAGTGCAGTGTGCATGATTGCCTTTGACCTCTTGCCTGAAATGACATCCCCTTTGAATTGCTTTTGAAATGTCATAATCTGTCATTACATAAAGAGGGGGTTTGCCAAGATGTCTACAGCCAATTTCCTCTCTTATTATTACCGTGTTGGAATTCCAACCCGCATGCACGCACGCACGCACGCACACACACACACACACACAGGGGCCTGTACTATGTAGCCAGAGGTGGTGAGCTGTGCGGGTCAGCGAGCGCATCTAAATGAACATTCCAGTTGGATAAACAGAAGCCTGCTCTCTGAAAACTAGCAGGGGAGCATGGTTATTATCCATACCCCATCCTGCATGCCACTGCCCAAATACACCCTTAGGGCTGTGTGTGGGGGTGTTGACATGTGTGAACAAATCAAAAGAGAAATCAGAGGAGGACGAGACCTTGATATGAATTTAAATGGTGCTCTCAGGTCCACAGGGGGCTGTGGTGTGTGTGAGTGTATGTGCAGGATTTAACCCTCTGAAACAGATGTGCTAAAACAGGAGCTCTAGCCTCCAGCTACAGTCCTCCTCACCCTAACAGATCATGATTCAAAGGGGTAAGGGAAGGGAATGATGGAATATGGCTGCATAATGTAAACTGTTGCGGATTATTCCATGTTTAATGGCCAACTCACTATCAAAGTGTCAAAGGGCCTCTCCAAAATGGCCGCCAAGTCACCTGGCAAGTCACCTGACGGCTATTGAAAAGAGTGATTACTGGGGTAGCAGTAAATGTGAAAGTGGATTAACTGAAGGTGAAGATTCTCGTAATTTGTGATGCTCGTCATTTGGTGTGACGCAGACAGGATGGCATGAGTAGTGAAACAGAAGAGTCATTGTCTGTTCTTTTGACTTTTGATGTTGAGTCTTAGCCAGACAAAGTGATATTAGGACATTTCCGTTATCTCGTACCAGCTTTTGTGCCTAATCCATTACATTGTTAAAGGTGTCAAACTTATGCGCAAGTGGCAGCAGTGTGTACGAGGGAGGATCCTAGGTGTGAGAAGTGTGCGGAAGAGCATGAGACAAAGGAAAGTGTAGCATTGGGGAAAGAAGCGATATGTTGTAATTGTAGGGGTGCCCATGGGGCTGGGATCAGACATGTCCAGTGAGAGAGAGGCAGGTTGAGGTTGCCAGGGTTAAGAAGTGCAGAGGGTATCGTGTGCTGAGGCAGTGAAGAAAGTAGAGGAAGATGGGTCAGCAGGGAGGGATCCTGAGAGGATTCGTGTGAGTAGTAGATCTGTGCTATTACAGAGGGATAGGCCAATGAGTGATATACTGTGTATTCAGTAAGTATGGCTTTTTAGCGTTCATAGCAATGGTAATCAATTGTACTGCAGGGATGGAACTTACATCGCAGAAAATAGAGGTTGCGGTGGCAGCTGTAGAGAAGTATTCGGGTGTACGAGCTTTGATGTCAGAAGAGTTACAGGGTGTGTTGAGTAGTGGTGTCACGTCCTCCCAGGCCGTTGGCCTGAGGTAGGATCAGATTGGTTTAAATAGAGGAATAGGGTGGTGGGTTTTTAATCAGTGTAGGGTGAGATGGCAGGGAATTTATTTATTATTATACTTTTTTTTTTATCACGCAAAGTATAATGGATTTAAAGTTAGTGGCGGTAATGGACAATGTTTTGGATGCCAACCGCCGTTAAACCTCATCGAAGACGAACACCACACCAAGCAACAGCCCTCAGATGAAGAACCGACAGAATGCGTCATTGACCAAAAGTGAGTTATTATCTGATGCTTTGTCTGACTATGTACTTTGATTTGTTCTGTAGTTTCTGCCTTATAGATTATGTTCTTGAACTTTACTGTCGATGCTGCACTGCCCTATCGCTTGCCTATCGCTTGCCTTAGCTTCAGCATTTTGCATATTGTTCATTTAAGTTTAAACCGTTTCAGTATTGCTATTTATAGCACCCTTTTGAGTAGCATTATATGGGAAATGTGTATTGAATGTGTATTGATGAATTGTGCCAGGGTAATTGTAACTTATTGTGGATTTGTTAATAACTGTCACATTTCCATTGTTCCTAGAACCATACATACTACATTCTATAACTTCAATGTCCTCTGATGATTGACCTGCCAAAATAAAACAGTTCAAAGTGATCAAAGTGAAGTCCTGAATACAAGTCTCTCTGACAGGAGCCCTTTGGCGGCCACTAAAACCAGCCATACAGTTATTTCAAAACTAGACCATTTCCTACACCAAGAGCACAACTAACCCACATGTTAAGATGATTGAGAGAGTATGGTACTCACGTTGATATCCTTTCCAGACAAAACACACTCAGTTTTCCGCTGAGGAGCCACAGGCCAGTGAATCTGAGAGAGAGGAGAGAGAGAAGCAGGTTCGTTTTTAGTGCTAGACATGCAGAACCCAGCAGGTCTAGCTAGGATCAATAATGGAGTGGGGCATCTCTTACTATGAGTGGCTCCTTGTTGATGTCGTGCAGGTCCAGAGACAGGATGTAGTCCTTGCTGCCCACGTACATGCGGTCGTGGTCCTCGTCCATACGCAGGATACGGTAGTCTGTTGAGTTGAGCAGGAAGGAGAAGTGGTGGGCAGTGCCAGTAGTTCTCAGCTCTAATGCGAGAGGGAGATGAAGAGAATTAGATTTAATCACTGTAGTCATGAACAATGTGGCTGTAAAGTGCAGTGTATATACACACATTGAGAAACATGTAATTCACATACAGGTTACTGCCAAAATAATGGAAACACTTTAGTAAATGAGGGATACAAAATATATTGAAATCAGGTGCTTCCACACAGGTATCCGTCCTTAGTTAATTAAGCAATTATGCTTAGGGTATGAATAAAAATGCTGGGCAGGCAAATCTTGGGGACATTATTTTAGCTACTAAGGCTATGCCCCTGCTCCCATAGGATGACAATGCCCCCATCCCCAAGGAACAAGTGGTCACAGTGGTTTGATGAGCATGAAAATGATGTAAACCATATGCCATGGCCGGTTCAGTCACCAGATCTCAACCCAATTGAACACTTATGGGAGATTCTGAGAGCGTTTTCCACCACCCTCAATAAAACACCAAATTATTGAATTTCTCGTGGAAGAACCAAAGAATTTCTCGTGGAAGAGTTCCAGACACTTGTAGAATCAATGCCAATGTGCTAAGACGCTTTATGTTGTTGTTTTCTTTATTTTGGCATTTACCTGTATATTCAAAAGTGATTCGCCTTTTATTGAGAGTCAGTTCAAGGCAACAAGATCCTAGAACTGGCACAGGAACTTTACAGTAACAGTCCTTTTGGGGGGAAATCATATTTCCTCCACAAAGTCATGCCAACCATATCCAAGCACACACACAAAAACAAATCTTGTGCCGCTTACAATAACTTCAACCACTCATAAAACTAGGCTCCAAATGTAATCCTCCGACACCCCCACAACCCACTAACTTTTACATTAGCTGTGGTGGAGCGATGCCTGCTACTCCAATCTTCTGTTTACATTCAGTTGCTCTGTATGACATACGAACCCTCACAGGCTGTTATTATGGTTTTTGCTTTTTGAATTGCTATGAGTTATGGTATATACATGTAATTACACACATCCCAAAAGTGACGCACGAAGAGTATCGTGGTAACTAAGGGAACAAACACTCAGACAGGAAATGCAACCTGGGTTTCAAGAAGTGTCTCAACGTGAATATATAATATCTAATATCTAATATCTGCACAATATCAGCATAAGCCATCATAAAACCCCAAAGCCTGTATGGGGTTTGATTTATTAAGATCCCCATTAGCTGACGCCAACGGGGTGACAGTTAGTCTTACTGGGGTCTGACACATAACAAAAAATACATTACAGACAAAATACTTTACATTTACATACATTTAAAAACATGAACATGTAGTGTGTGTGTTGGGGGGCAGGATGAGACAGAGGAGGCATGAACATGGGAACAGACTACTACCCACTTCCTCTGCAAAGCGTATAGTTTGAAATGGTTGATATTCCAAACAATAAAGCCTAGAATTAACAAGAAATATGTTTTGACCAGTCCAAATTCTGGCATATTACTGTATCATTCAGTACTTTGGCAAAGATCATGGACTTCTGAGTTATGTATTTATTAAAATGTATTACAATCCATACAGAATGGTTTACTTTATTGAAACCTAGGAAGTCCCTGAATTTTCCATGTAAATATTGTAGATCTTTGACCTGATACAGGTCCCATCTTCCTTTCTGGGACAGATGGGCTTTCTGTCCCAGAAGGTAATACATGCATATTATTATTACTTCTGTATAGAAAACACTCTGAAGTTTCTAAAACTGTTTGAATTATTTCTGTAAGTATAACAGAACTCATTTGGCAGACAAAAACCTGAGAAGAGGTCAAAACAGGAAATGAGAACTCGATTTTCAAAACAGTGTCAAATGATACCCCTTCTAGATATGACTGAATAAACACTGCCTAGGGCTTCCACTAGATGTCACCGTCTTTAGATTTTAGTCTTATGATTCTACTATAAAGGAGATCATAGGAGCTGTTTTAGTGAGTGGTCGTCAGAAATCTCAGTCTGCTTTTGCGCGCGAGGGAGAGAGTGCTCTTGTTCCAATGCTCTTTCTTCAGACAATGAAATTCTCCGGTTGGATCCTTATTGATGATTAATGTAAAACACATACTAAATATGGATTGCAAACATAATTTGACCTGTTTCTACGACCTGTAACGGAACTTTTTGAGTTTTTGTCTGGAGGGATTGTTCGTGCGTCATGAAAATGGATTCCTGGGCTGAACATGCTAACAACAAGTGGCTAAATGATGGGCTTTATGGAACTTTTCAGTCATTTATTGTTGATCTGGGAATCCTGGGAGTGCCTTCTGATGAAGTTATTCGAATGTAAGTGCATATTTATAGTGTTTTTGTAGCTTTTGTTGACGCCAAAATGGCAACTATTTCTTTGGCTGGATTGTGCTCTAAACGCCGTTCTCAGATTAATCTTTTTCCGTAAAGTTTATTTTGAAATCTGACACAGCGGTTGCATAGAGGATAAGTTTATCTTTAATTATGTGAATAACACTTGCGTCTTTTATCAATGTTTATTATGAGTATTTCTGCAAAATCACCAGATGTTTTGGATTCAAAACATTACTGCACGTAACGCGCCAATGTAAACTGAGATTTTTTTTAATATATATATATATATGCACATTATCGAACAAAACATAAATGTATTGAGTAACATGATGTTAAATGACTCATCTGATGAAAATTTTCAAAGGTTAGTGATTAATTCTATCTCTATTTGGGGGTTTTGTGAAAGCTACCTGTGCTGTGAAAGAAATGTCTGTGCTTTTTTGTATTTGGTGGTGAGCTAACATAAACATACGTGGTGTTTTCGCTGTAAAACATTTAAAAAATCGGACATGTTGGCTGGATTCACAAGATGTTTATCTTTCATTTGCTGTATTGGACTTGTTAATGTGTGAAAGTTAAATATTTCAAAAAAATATTTTTGAATTTCCCGCGCTGCCTTTTCAGTGGAATGTGGGGGGGGTTCCGCTAGCGGAACGTGTGTCCTAGACAGGCTAATGTACTAACAGAAATTGGGGATGGCCGATCTCTAACATAAAGGAAACCAAGAATAGCAGAAGTCCAGATCAATCTGTCCTGACACAACAAGATGATTCAAAACACATTTGATTTCCAATGCCCTCCAGAATTACATGCATAATGTCTTGTGGAGTTGTTCTATAATATCAAAGGCTGGGAATTCAACTAACTTGCTCCTTCTATTGATCCCATATGTTGTTCTCAGGCTGTTGCTAAGCAAGTCCGTCTTAGCCTTTTCTATTTCATCACACTGTCTGACATGCTTCTCCAATGTCCTTTTAGTATATGCATCCTCATTGAAGAGTGACTACATGTCTTCAAAAGAACACTCACAGTGTCTGCACTTACTGTAGGTAAAGCCCATACCCTATTTGAGCCCTGCTAGTTCATGTTGTGTCAGGGTGTCTCCACAGAGAGAGACCAAGGCACCATATATAGTTTTCTCTCCGTTAAAAGTTTACATTTTAACCCCACTGTACAATGCATCCATGTCTTCCTTGATTCTATTCAATATTACATCTACACCAGATTGACGGAGGTCTGCTGATCTAGCCATGACAAGTAGGCTGATAGCAGCCCGTTTAGACCTGAATTTTGGATTTATATTTCCTAGGGTGTAGTACACCATTAACAACTAGTCTTTTGAGGCAAAGGATCCTAGTGGATTACAGATCTCTATTTCATCCGTGTACAGAACAATCTGCAATGCATTTGGTTTCTCTGAAAATAAGGGATGTGATTTTAGAAGTGCACCATCAACAATGTCATGAAAACAACTTTCCCTGCACATCTGGGGTCCCTTTTCAACCAGACAAAATCCTTGGGTGTGAGAAGAACTGTTCTAGACTTTTGACTAATGGTACATAATGAAATAATTTGTCTTTGATGAAAAAGTATTTTGATCCTCCACATTTCATCCTGCATATGGTTCGAGCAATTGGAATTTCCTCTGCGTCCAAACAGCTAAACTGCTTTTTAATAACACTGTCCTGTCTAAATGTTGCAATGCCAGCAAAAGGGTCAATGAAATTGTCAAATATATCCATTGCATCTTCTTCAAGTTGACCTGATGTGCTTCCTGAATACTTCTTTAGCACTGCCTCCATCTGCTTCCTGAGGTTGTCCAATAGTGATGATTGATATTGCTGTACCCCAGCAACAATATCATTCACGCCTTTCTGAAAATGAGAGAGAGAGAGGTGGGGATGTCATCAATCATGGAGGTTGGAACACACCTTCATGGATACTTATGATATACAGATTTTGTTTATGACATAATCCTTAACATAAGGACATAAGGGATCAACAATAGTTAGGTGGACAACCTAGCAGTGAGAATGAACTCAACCATCACTGAACCACAACGAAATGCTCTGCATAATGTAACAAACCAAATGATGTGCTCTGCTCAGAAAAAGCATCTTACCTGTGAGAGACGATGCTTGGCTCTGGCATTTATCACAAAAGCAGTGGCATGTGTTGTCAGATCCTAAAAAAATGTTGACATTGAATATGTAGTATCCTGACATGTGCAGGCTGGACTTTACTAGTTCATGACATGTATAATGTTTGTGACAGGAGAAGTGGTTGTAAGTCGCTCTGGATAAGAGCGTCTGCTAAATGACTTAAATGTAAATGTAAATGTAAGACTGACTATGAATGCTATTAGTATAGCCAAGTACTTTAAAAAATATGGTCAATTTCAGTAGATTGCCACCAACTGAGTAACTTACTTACTTACTGTGACAGCTCCATGTTGGTCAATGCCCCTTTGTCCTTCATCTGAGTCAGGTGTATGGAGTTGCTGATCAGTGATGCTGGAGTTAGCTAGAAGCTGATCGGGTTGAATGTTGTCCTGTGTACCACATGTCAAAGAAACAGATTATTATTTGAAATTGTATTTAGTTTCACCAATAGAGCTTTTTAAGTGTTTTGTTCCTATTTATCATTGATTATTTTCACATTAACCCAGCTTTAGCCATAAGAGTCATTATAGCTAAAATTATCGAATAGCCTATGGACAGTATGACTTTGGTCCGTGTATCGTCCATTCATTAAATAAAATTTAAAAAATCCAGCAGAAAACAAAAACAAATCCTAGCTAGCTACTTACTTGTTCCGGTGGTACTTGGCTTTCCTCCGATGGCTGTTCACCTGGTCGGGTGCCTTCAAGTAGGTGTTGAAGGTGTATCTTCTCTTTACATGATGATAGAAGGAACTGTACACTCTATATTCCTCAGTGCATCCGTCAATACCACAGAGCAACCAGAATTCAGGGCTGCGACTGTGAAATCTATTGATATGGCTCAATAACAGTTTCAATGAAAAAGTCATAAAAACACAGCAGATAACGTACCGCCAAAGTATCTTGAACGTTACTAAAAGGAAACGCAATAAAACGTTCCCATTGCTTACTATGAAAAGGGTGAAAAGAACTCAAAATGATGTTCACAAGTATTTTTTATACGACCAAGTAATTTGATTCGAGTGGAGTATAACAGCACTGAGACTTTTAACTATACATGTATCACTCCGCTTTACAGGTGTTCTAATAACCGTTAATTACATTAACGATCGTTATCTATCTTAGATTGTAACAAACGTCGCACCACAAATATGAACATATTTCCTCAAATAACATTTGAGTTAAATGATGAATGGTCGTCAGGAGAGGACGGTAACGTGTAGACCTACACAAAGTAGCAGGCTAGTGTGTAGGAACATGTTTATGTGGTGCTTGACAACAGTCCAGTTCCAGTCCAGTTGTGGAACTATGTGTCCCAGTCCAGTTGTGGAACTATGTGTCCCAGTCCAGTTGTGGAACTATGTGTCCCAGTCCAGTTGTGGAACTATGTGTCCCAGTCCAGTTGTGGAACTATGTGTCCCAGTCCAGTTGTGGAACTATGTGTCCCAGTACAGTTGTGGAACTATGTGTCCCAGTCCAGTTGTGGAACTATGTGTCCCAGTCCAGTTGTGGAACTATGTGTCCCAGTCCAGTTGTGGAACTATGTGTCCCAGTCCAGTTGTGGTACTATGTGTCCCAGTCCAGTTGTGGAACTATGTGTCCCAGTCCAGTTGTGGAACTATGTGTTCCAGTACAGTAATGGAACTATGTGTCCCAGTCCAGTTGTGGAACTATGTGTCCCAGTCCAGTTGTGGAACTATGTGTCCCAGTCCAGTTGTGGTACTATGTGTCCCAGTCCAGTTGTGGTACTATGTGTCCCAGTCCAGTTGTGGAACTATGTGTCCCAGTACAGTAATGGAACTATGTGTCCCAGTCCAGTTGTGGAACTATGTGTCCCAGTCCAGTTGTGGAACTATGTGTCCCAGTCCAGTTGTGGTACTATGTGTCCCAGTCCAGTTGTGGTACTATGTGTCCCAGTCCAGTTGTGGTACTATGTGTCCCAGTCCAGTTGTGGAACTATGTGTCCCAGTCCAGTTGTGGAACTATGTGTCCCAGTCCAGTTGTGGAACTATGTGTCCCAGTCCAGTTGTGGAACTATGTGTCCCAGTCCAGTTGTGGTACTATGTGTCCCAGTCCAGTTGTGGAACTATGTGTCCCCAGTCTAGTTGTGAAACTATGTGTCCCCAGTCTAGTTGTGGAACTATGTGTCCCAGTCCAGTTGTGGAACTATGTGTCCCAGTCCAGTTGTGGAACTATGTGTCCCAGTCCAGTTGTGGAACTATGTGTCCCAGTCCAGTTGTGGAACTATGTGTCCCCAGTCCAGTTGTGGAACTATGTGTCCCAGTCCAGTTGTGGTACTATGTGTCCCAGTCCAGTTGTGGAACTATGTGTCCCAGTCCAGTTGTGGAACTATGTGTCCCAGTACAGTAATGGAACTATGTGTCCCAGTCCAGTTGTGGAACTATGTGTCCCAGTCCAGTTGTGGAACTATGTGTCCCAGTCCAGTTGTGGTACTATGTGTCCCAGTCCAGTTGTGGTACTATGTGTCCCAGTCCAGTTGTGGAACTATGTGTCCCAGTACAGTAATGGAACTATGTGTCCCAGTCCAGTTGTGGTACTATGTGTCCCAGTCCAGTTGTGGTACTATGTGTCCCAGTCCAGTTGTGGAACTATGTGTCCCAGTCCAGTTGTGGAACTATGTGTCCCAGTCCAGTTGTGGAACTATGTGTCCCAGTCCAGTTGTGGAACTATGTGTCCCAGTCCAGTTGTGGAACTATGTGTCCCAGTCCAGTTGTGGAACTATGTGTCCCAGTCCAGTTGTGGTACTATGTGTCCCAGTCTAGTTGTGGAACTATGTGCCCCAGTCCAGTTGTGGAACTATGTGTTTTGGCAGAGCCAAATAAATGATTAAATGAATAAACAAATCATAATCTGTTGTCGCGTACTACTGTTAACTAATAAATGGCGCTTGTAGAACTGTTGTATAAAAGCAATATCACACTCGAGGTCGTGCTGTTATACTGAATATTATTATCTTCTGCACTTGGCCTGCGGCCTCGTACCTACGACCGAATCACAGCTGTGCTGATATTCAACACTCCCTCTCGTGTGATATTGCTTAACTGACATACGTTCATCACAGTATCTAGCTACATAAGGGAGGCCTATAAATAAAAAGTCAAAGCTCTGCGTCATTTAACAACACCATGAATGAAGATATAATGAATGACACATATCCGGGCATGGATCATTTATCAACCGCAGTATTAAAAGGTCATGTTAATTTGTTTATACCCATCTACCTTTCGTTAGCTAACATTAATTTGAATTGGAAAGTTGGCAAACCAAGTTAGCATGCTAATTTTAACTAGGTAACGTTGACTGTTAGCAGTTAATAACTGCACGAACGGCCATTCGTTGAATACACTTGAACTTTGGTTAGATTGATAGTGCTTTATTGCCAGAAATAGTGTTAATAAGGTGTAAATGTGCCCTAATGACTGACACCGTCGATTATTTAGCTTCGCCGTCTTTGGCGCCCTTTCTATTGACAATAGAAAATAAATAGAAAGGGTGCCAAATGGCGAAGCAAAATAATCGACGGTGTCAGTCATTGTCGACAATCTTAGCTAGGCAAACTAAGATTAACATAACTAAGATTTTCATAAGGGCGACAATTTAGCGTTAATGTTAGTTTCATTAGCTTGGACTATCTTTTGGTTTAAAGTAATTAACGCCAATGTTAATGATATACTGGTAGTCTAATTTTGTTAGCTAACATTAGCTAGCTTGTTAAATCATTCCTGCATTAACTGGAAAGGGAAGACAGTATGCTAATGTCTCATAACCTGTATCAACCTGACACTTTGCGTCTATGTATTAGTTGCTAATTATTTAACTATTTACCATGTGGTTAAATGTGTATTTACGCTGCTAATATAAGGTCCCATGTGGTCCCGTGTGGCTCAGTTGGTAGAGCATGGCGCTTGCAACGCCAGGGTTGTGGGTTCAATTCCCACGGGGGGACCAGGGTTCAATTCCCACGGGGGGACCAGGATGAATATGTATGAACTTTCCAATTTGTAAGTCGCTCTGGATAAGAGCGTCTGCTAAATGACTTAAATGTAAATGATAAGCACAGACATGGTGTCCAGCTTCTTAAAGGAGGATTCATGTGATCTCTTTCCCGGCCCAGAGCACTTCTTCAGAACCATTTGGAGACTTACTCATGGTGAAAATGAGATATGTTAGATTTTCACAGTTGGGAGATATTTAATCTAACCATGCAGGCAGTGTTCCTGTTATCAAAGAAGCATTTCCTGGCCATCATTACAATACATGTATCTGAAGATGTGTTTGCTGTTAGGTTGTTGTTATATTGTGGTGTTATTTGTTTTTTATAATTACCATTGAATAAATGTATGTCTTATACAGGGTGAAGAATCAGACCTGTGTAGACCTGGCACCTCCTCTGGGACCTGTGATTTCAGCCCCAATCCCACACCCTTTCCCTCCTCCTCCACCCCCTTCCACTCTTCACCCCCTTCCACTCTGTTTTTGTGGTCATATTTGTTTTTCTCTTTGTGTTTGTGTCAGTCTGCAGAAGTCCCCAACACCTTTCTTCAGGCGAGACCACTCTTCAGCCCTGTCGTGATTGTCTGTGAAACCAACTGCATACTGGCCATTGGAACCATGCCTGTGGTGACCTTCCCAAAAGAGGACATCTAAGCCAGCATGACATATCTCATGGCGTGCTATTACGCCTTTCACCTCACATATCCCAAGTGCATTGCAACACTCCTCTCTGTGCTGCAGACAGAAGTCCTCTCGGACGCCATCCACGACCGGGACATGACTTCTTCATATAAAAAGGCTATGGCGGAGTGGAAAAAGATCATTACTGACTAGGGTTGCAGGATACAATTTTTTCAATTGCCGGTCTCGATAACAGAACTGCGTGTATCAGCCGATCCGAGAACCGATCCGATAACCTTTAATAAATAGGCAGGGTGTTTGTTGTTTATTATCAGAGTGGTTTAAAGCACTGTTACATTTGTTATCTTGCCATAGGTCTTACATTTGTTATCTTGCCATAGGTCTTACATTTGTTATCTTGCCATAGGTCTTACATTTGTTATCTTGCCATAGGTCTTACATTTGTTATCTTGCCATAGGTCTTACATTTGTTATCTTGCCATAGGTCTTACATTTGGCCTTTGTTGTTGTTGTTTTTACATCCATATTCAGTCCTCAATAAAGAAGTGAAAAGAAATGCAAAAAATAAGCTCTCAAAAACAAGAAAAATTGGAAAATTTCTCTTGCCAAGATTTTTAAAACAAGTAAAAAAATATCTAGTCTCAAAGAACGCACAGATACAGTTGAAGTCGGATGTTTACATACACCTTAGCCAAATACATTTAAACTCAGTTTTTTAATATTCCTGACATTTAATCCTAGTAAAAATTCCCCGTCTTAGGTCAGTTAGGATCACCACTTTATTTTAAGAATGTGAAATGTCAGAATAATAGTAGAGAGAATGATTTATTTCAGCTTTTATTTCTTTCATCACATTCCCAGTGGGTCAGAAGTTGACATACACTCAATTAGTATTTGGTAGCATTGCCTTTAATTTTTTTAAACTTGGGTCAAACGTTTCAGGTAGCTTTCCACAAGCTTCCCACAATAAGTTGGGTGAATTTTGACACATTCCTCCTGACAGAGCAGGTGCAACTGAGTCAGGTTTGTAGGCCTCCTTGCTCGCACACGCTTTTTCAGTTCTGCCCACAAATTTTCTATAGGATTGAGGTCAGGGCTTTTTCATGGCCACTCCAATACCTTGACTTTGTTGTCCTTAAGCCATTTTGCCACAACTTTGTAAGTATGCTTGGGGTCATTGTCATTTGGAAGACCCATTGCGACCAAGCTTTAACTTCCTGACTGATGTCTTGAGATGTTGCTTCAATATATCCACATAATTTTCCTGCTTCATGATGCCATCTATTTTGTGAAGTGCACCAGTCCCTCCTTCAGCAAAGCACCCCCACAACATGATTCTGCCACCCCCTGTGCTTCACGGTTGGGAGGGTGTTCTTCGGCTTGCAAGCCTCCCCCTTTTTCTTTCAAACATATTGATGGTCATTATGGCCAAACAGTTCTATTTTTGTTTCATCAGACCTGAGGACATTTCTCCAAAAAGTACGATATTTGTCCCCATGTGCAGTTGCAAACCGTATTCCGGCTTTTTTATGTCGGTTTTGGAGCAGTGGCTTCTTCCTTACTTAGCGGCCTTTCAGGTTATGTCGATATAGGACTCGTTTTGCTGTGGATATAGATACTGTTGTACCTGTTACCTCCAGCATCTTCACAAGGTCCTTAACTGTTGTTCTGGGATTGATTTGCACTTTTCGCACCAAAGTACGTTCATCTCTAGAAGACAGAACGCGTCTCCTTCCTGAGCAGTATGACGGCTGCGTGGTCCCAGGGTGTTTATACTTGCGTACTATTGTTTGTACAGATGAATGTGGTACCTTCAGGCATTTGGGAATTTCTCACAAGGATGAACCAGACTTGTGGAGGTCTACAATTTTTAAGGTCTAAGGCACAGGTGTCAAACTCATTCCACGGAGGGCCGAGTGTCTGCGGGTTTTCGCTCCACCCTTGTACTTGATTGATGAATTAACATCACTAATTAGTTAGGAACTCCCCACACCTGGTTGTCTAGGGCTTTATTGAAAGGAAAGACCAAAAACCTGCAGACACTAGGCCCTCCGTGGAATGAGTTTGACACCCCTGGTCTAAGGTCTTGGAGGTCTTGGATGATTTATTTAGATTTTCCCATGATGTCACGCAAAGAGGCACTGAGTTTGAAGGTAGGCCTTGAAATACATCCAAAGGTACACCTCCAATTGACTCAAATAATATCAATTGGCCTATCAGAAGCTTCTAAAGCCATTGTAAGGGCTTCCGTCGGTAGAAGGAGAGGAGGACCAAAGCGCAGCGTGGTATGTATCCATATTTATTAGAATACTTCTTCAATACGAACAAAACAATAAACAAACGAAAACCAACGAAGCTACAGTCCTGAACTAGAGAACATAAAACACATGAACGCACGAACAGGAACCATCACCCACAAACAAACAGTGAAAACAGGATACCTTAATATGGTTCCCAATTAGAGACAATGACAAACACCTGCCTCTGATTGAGAACCATATTAGGCCAAACAACAAACCCAACATAGAAACACAAAACATAGAATGCCCACCCAGCTCACGTCCTGACCAACTAAACAAAGACTAAACAAAGGAAATAAGGTCAGGAACGTGACAGCCATGACATAATTTTCTGGAATTTTCCAAGCTGTTTAAGGCAAGGTCAACTTAGTGTATGTAAACTTCTGACCCACTGGAATTGTGATACATTGAATTATAAGTGAAATAATCTGTCTGTAAACAATTGTTGGAAAAATTGTCCTAACCGACTTTCCAAAACTATAGTTTGTTAACAAGAAATTTGTGGAGTGGTTGAAAAATGAGTTTTAATGACTCCAACCTAAGTGTATGTAAACTTCTGACTTCAACTGTATCTACATGAACATGTAGTGTGTGTGTGTGGGAGCGGGATGAGACAAGAGTAGGCATAAACATGGGAACAGACTACTATCCATTATCTCTGATCTGGCCCTGGTAATGGAAGACATGTAACGTGACTCCGGTCCTAGTGTTCTAGTGTCTTAGTGTCCTAGAGTTCTAGTTTGCTAGTGTTCTGGTGTCCTAGGGTTCTAGTGTTCTAGATTTCTAGGGCCACCGGTCGAAAACAGCTCAGGTGGATCAGCCTACCAACCCAGAGGGACAAGTTCATAAAAATGTAAAAGGTTATTCAAAAAAACAACCATTCTGGTCATACCACAGTCCAGTTACATGTAGATTTGAATTCCATGTGAATTTATCGTAATGGTTTACATTTTAGAAATTTATCAGACTCTCTTATCCAGAGCAACTACTGTAGTAGTGAGTGTGTACATTGTTGTGCAGGTCCCGCATGGGAACCCTCAACCCTGGCCTTGCAAGTTCCATGCTCTACCAACTGAGATACACGGGAAACATTTTTTGAAACAATCTGGAAATAAAACCTGTCACAAATTACTCATCTGTCATTAATGGCGGATTGCTGCCATGGATTGGTGTGTGTGTGCGCATGTGTGTGTGTGCGTGCATTTATGTGTGAGATCAGGGGTGTGAGGGCAGATGGATGGGAGGTTTGGGACACAGAGTAGAGCTTTGTTCCTGTCCTCCCATTAGTTTCAACTGGTCTGGTATGATAATGGGTCCATTAAAAGGTTGAGAGGATCTCAGTGTTAAACCGTAGCTGGGAAACTGACAGGAGGTCTTTCTCTCTGTCTCTCAAGGTGGGCCTCTGTGCGTGAAGCTTGGGAAAGTTGATCCAGCACCTGGATCCCAAATGTCCCAGAGGACACTACGATGTAGGTCCTGTTCCTTTTCCACTCCGATGGGTGCAGACAAACGACCCCCGTCTTCTGTAACTTCTACTACTTTTCCAGAGCCCTCCTCTTTCTCCTGCCGCTAATGGTATGCTCCATTGCATCGAGAGGAGAAAGTCTCTTCTCAATAAAAAAGCCCTCCCCACAACAGCTTTAGTGAACATCTGTCCATGTGGATATAGAAGTGTATAATGTTATGTTTACCCAGATGGAAGAAGTGAGTGAGTGAGTGAGTGAGTAGCTCTCAAGTGCAGACAGAGACACAGGAGATTGTGTAACTGTAAAAGTGACATGGATCATCTGGCAGTGGGCTACTCAGTTGTTAATGTGCCGAGCACTGGCTTTTCCCCTTAGGAAACTCTTCAATGGTACTATCATGGTTTAGCAGGTGTGAGATAGCCACACACAGATACTGTATATAGTGCAAGATGTCTTCCCTTCCTCCTTCTGTTAATGTGAATGCTCTTCCCATATACACGCACGCACGCACGCACGCACGCACGCACGCACGCACGCACGCACGCACGCACGCACGCACACACACACACACACACACACACACACACACACACACACACACACACACACACACACACACACTAGGACTAGGACTAGTAACTAGGACACAGGTGGTAGTGAAGATATTTAAACCCTCTAACCCTCAATAACCCCCTCTAATCCTCTCTAACCCTCTCTAATCTCCACAAACCCTCACTAACACTCTAACCCCCACTAACCCTCTCTAACCCCACTAACTCTCTCTAACCCCCTCCAACCCTCACTAACCATTGCTAACCCCCATCTAATCCTCTCTAACTCCCTCTAATCCTCACTAACCGTCTCTAACCCTCACTAACCGTCTCTAACCCTCACTCTCTCTAACCCTCACTAACCCTCTTTAACCCAGACAGACAGGAACATCCCTTTCTCTCAGCAGTGTCTGTTCAGCCCACCCAGAACAGATACAGAGCAGCTACAGTAGTGCCCCCCCCCCCCCACACACACACACACACTACATTCAACAGTGTGAGAGCAGTGAAAGGTCATCCATCTTCATAAAAACCCAGGCCGACTAGTCTGAGCAGCCCTGTTGTCAGCTCTGGTCATCAGCAGGCGAGTCGCCAGCCAGCGGTTTCTCACCGTGCCCAGACATCACTCCCGTCCTGTCCTGTAGCGCTGCTGGCAGGTGCAGCGGGCCGAGGGGATACTGGAGACGCTGGGTTCAGAGGACACGCCGTCACCAGCTGACATGTGGCATTCATCACATCCGCGCTGAGATTAGCACTCATGGTCATTTGAATGGGACCGTGGTGGTGTCGCGTCACTGTCTGCCTGCTCTGTTTCTAGCGCTTGGCAGGGGGAAGTTAGGCATTGCACAAGTCCCTAGCAGGTCCAAGGTCATAGGAGAGAAACATATACAGACAGACAGAGAGACAGACATACACAGGAATATTATAGGGGCGTCATGCACCCCAAAAATCTAATGGGGTACAAAGTATGTGAGGATGGCTGGGGGTGGTCCAGTGGGGGGACTCGGCCCCCTGTACGGAAGTTGGAGCAAAAAGCTTTTTCCTGCAATTTAGAGCCATCATTAAGCTTAATTCTATGTAAATATGCTTATTTGTCTACATATCAAAGCATACCTTCTGAGCTGTCTATCCTACTGACTGGGGGGTTAGAAGGATTACTTTATCCTATCCTAGGCATACCACCCTGCATACCACTGCTGGCTTGCTTCTGAAGCTAAGCAGGGTTGGTCCTGGTCAGTCCCTGGATGGGAGACCAGATGCTGCTGGAAGTGGTGTTGGAGGGCCAGTAGGAGGCACTCTTTCCTCTGGTAAAAAAAAAAAAATATCCCAATGCCCCAGGACACTGCCCTGTGTAGGGTGCCGTCTTTCGGATGGGACGTTAAACGGGTGTCCTGACTCTCTGAGGTCATTAAAGATCCCATGGCACTTATCGTAAGAGTAGGGGTGTTAATCCCGGTGTCCTGGCTAAATTCCCAATTTGGCCCTCAAACCATCATGGTCACCTAATAATCCCCAGTTTACAATTGGCTCATTCATCCCCCTCCTCTCCCCTGTAACTATTCTCCAGGTCGTTGCTGCAAATGAGAACGTGTTCTCAGTCAACTTACCTGGTAAAATAACGGTAAAATAAAATAAAAAAATAAAATTCCTTAAAGAGGTGGGGTTTCAGGTGTCTCCGGAAGGTGGTGATTGACTCCGCTGACCTGGCGTCGTGAGTGAGTTTGTTCCACCATTGGGGTGCCAGAGCAGCGAACAGTTTTGACTGGGCTGAGCGGGAACTGTACTTCCTCAGAGGTAGGGAGGCGAGCAGGCCAGAGGTGGATGAACGCAGTGCCCTTGTTTGGGTGTAGGGCCTGATCAGAGCCTGAAGGTACGGAGGTGCCGTTCCCCTCACAGCTCCGTAGGCAAGCACCATGGTCTCGTAGCGGATGCGAGCTTCAACTGGAAGCCAGTGGAGAGAGCGGAGGAGCGGGGTGACGTGAGAGAATTTGGGAAGGTTCAACACCAGACGGGCTGCAGCGTTCTGGATGAGTTGTAGGGGTTTAATGGCACAGGCAGGGAGCCCAGCCAACAGCGAGTTGCAGTAATCCAGACGGGAGATGACAAGTGCCTGGATTAGGACCTGCGCCGCTTCCTGTGTGAGGCAGGGTCGTACTCTGCGAATGTTGTAGAGCATGAACCTACAGGAACTGGCACCACACTGCCTGGTCTCTGACCTCCTCCCTATAGGCTGTCTCATCGTTTTCGGTGATCAGGCCTACCACTGTTGTGTCATCATAAAACTTAATGATGGTGTTGGAGTCGTGCTTGGCCACGCAGTCGTGGGTGAACAGGGAGCACAGGAAGGGACAAAGCACACACCCCTGAGGGGCCCCCGTGTTGAGGATCAGTGTGGCAGATGTGTTGTTGCCTACCCTTACTACCTGGAAGTCCAGGATCCAGTTGCAGAAGGAGGTGTTTAAGGAGGTTGTAATACAAAAATAAAATGTATTTATGTATACTTTTAATTGGAAAAGTTTCAGTCTGATAAATCTGGTGCCTGGCCTTAAAGTTCAGTGAGTGCATACATTTTAGTGTACGTCATCCTTGCAAGCAAGATAAGTGCTCTTCTCAGTTGCGGCTCTGATAGTTTTATCTAGCACGACATATTGAAAGTGAGAGGACGCATATAGAGGAGAAACCTTCACATATAAATTGTGTGTTCAGTGCCAACTGGTGTCAATAGTTCCACCCAGAGCAGATCAGAAGGATCTGGGATACATCACTGGAGCTAACCACAACCAGATGTGTGTGTGTGTGTGTGTGTGCGTGTGTGTGTGTGTGCGTTCCAGGACCTTATGGTTATGATGAGGAGATAAGGTTGAGGAGGAAAGAAGCCTTGGATTTAAGCACCTGTCACATTTACTGCATCTCAGGGGAGATTGACAGGCGAGCTGAGGGAGAACGAAAATCGATTAGGGAATGACCTCGACTTTGGAGCAGCAGACCTAATGGAACATCCCATCACAGGTATGCCTGAGAATGTAACTAGTGAAGAGCTCTGTCTACCACAGACCCAGACCAGCATGTCAATTACATCTGGTGGTAAACTGATACGGTCTGTCTGTCCACCAGATGATTTGATCCCTCTGCTCTCTCACTACTCTTCTACTGGGTGGGTAGACAGGTGGCTGGGCTGGGGCTGGGTGGGCAGGGTCACACTGTCTCCTTGGTGGAGCGAGAGACAACAAGCATTTCTCTACACTCTCAATAACATCTGCTAACCATGTGTACGTGACCAATAAAATTTGATTTGAGAGAGAGACCAATTGTGCACCTGCCCAGGTCGCTCTATTTGAGGGGCTGCTTGTGGAGTGAACTGCGCTGTGACAGTCTGTGAAGCGGAAAGAGGAGCACAGCCCTCGGCCCTCAGCCCTGACTTGGTTCCTCCTGTGTGAGGAGCCGCTATCAGAGCTGGAGATCTACCCATGATCTGCCTGCTGCACTGAGGTGTGGAGGTGAGGGGAGGGGGAAGGAAGGTGGCGATCTGGACGTAGAAGTCGCAGACAGCAGAAAATCCCCCATACCTGCCCAGGCATCCCTGGCATGTTGTCTGAATTACCCCATCAACACTTAGGTTCAGTGACCCATAATGGGAAGGTGTGGCTCACCTTGCTTTGGCTTGTCTCCAGCCATGTGTGTGTGTTTGTGTTGCATGTATGGTACAGAACATACAATAAATGTTGAGCATACTGAGCAGCGGCTTCGTATAAGGAAAGAATGCTGACTCATTAGTGTTCTTTCTCTTCCTTTCTCTCTCATCTATCGCCACCTTTAGACAATCACGTTTCACTTTTTTTAGACACTCAATCACTTTTTATAGCTACTGTTTACAGGCCTCCTGGGCCATATACAGCGTTCCTCACTGAGTTCCCTGAATTCCTATCGGACCTCGTAGTCATAGCAGATAATATTCAAATTTTTGGTGATTTTAATATTCACATGGAAAAGTCCACAGACCCAATACAAAAGGCTTTCGGAACCATCATCGACTCAGTGGGTTTTGTCCAACATGTCTCTGGACCTACTCACTGTCACAGTCATACTCTGGACCTAGTTTTGTCCCATGGAATAAATGTTGTGGATCTTAATGTTTTTCCTCATAATCCTGGACTATCGGACCACCATTTTATTACGTTTGCATTCGCAATAAATAATCTTCTCAGACCCCAACCAAGGAGCATCAGACAACCCAAAGATTCCTCGATGCCCTTCCAGACTCCCTCTGCCTACCCAAGGACATCAGAGGACAAAAATCAGTTAACCACCTAACTGAGGAACTCAATTTAACCTTACCCTAGATGCAGTTGCACCCCTAAAAACTAAAAACATTTGTTATAAGAAACTAGCTCCCTGGTATACAGAAAATACCCGAGCTCTGAAGCAAGCTTCCAGAAAATTGGAACGGAAATGGCGCCACACCAAACTGGAAGTCTTCCGACTAGCTTGGAAAGACAGTACTGTGCAGTATTGAAGAGCCCTCACTGCTGCTCGATCATCTTATTTTTCCAACTTAATTGAGAAAAATAAGAACAATCGAAAATTTCTTTGTGATACTGTCCCAAAGCTAACTAAAAAGCAGCATTCCCCAAGAGAGGATGGCTTTCACTTCAGCAGTAATAAGTTCATGAACTTCTTTGAGGAAAAGATCATGATCATTAGACTCTTCTTTAAATCTGCTTATTCCTCCAAAGCTCAGTTGTCCTGAGTCTGCACAACTCTGCCAGCACCTAGGATCAAGAGAGACACTCAAGTGTTTTAGTACTATATCTCTTGACACAATGATGAAAATAATCATGGCCTCTAAACCGTCAAGCTGCATACTGGACCCTATTCCAACTAAACTACTGAAAGAGCTTCTTCCTGTGCTTGGCCCGCCTATGTTTGTCATGTTTTTGATCATCATGTCTTGTCCCTGTGCTTCCCTCTGCTGGTCTTATTAGGTTCTTTCCCTCTTTCTATCCTTCTCTCTCCTCCTCCCTTTCTCCCTCTCCCGCTCTCTCTCTATCGTTCCGTTCCTGCTCCCAGCTGTTTCTCATTCTCCTAACGACCTCATTTACTCTTTCACACCTGTCCCCTATTTTTGCCCTCATTAGAGTTCCTATTTCTTCCTCTGTTTTCCGCTTCAGTCCTTGTCGGATTCTTGTTTGATGTTTGCTGTTCTGTGTCCTTGTTCCGCCCTGTCGTGTTTTTGCCTTCATCAGATGCTGCATGTGAGCAGGTGTCTAGTGGTCGCGTCTCCAGTCGTTCATCTCTACTGACGAGAGGATTTCAGTTTTCCTGTTTTGTTTTTACCTTAGATATATCAGGAGTATCGTTTTTGTCTAAGACTGGAATAAAGACTCTGTTTCTATTACGTCGCTTTTGGGTCCTCCTTCATCAGCAGAACAGAAGAATCCGACCAAGAATGGACCCAGCGACTACGGATTCTCGCAAGACTGCCATCGAGATCCAGGGAGAAATGCTCGGTAGACACGAGCAGGAATTGTCTGCTGCTCGTCATGCCGTTGAGACCCTGGCCGCTCATGTCTCCGATCTCTCAGGACAGTTTCAGAGTCTTCGTCTCGTGCCACCAGCTACTTCCTGGTCTTCCAAGTCTCCGGAACCTAGGGTTAATAACCCACCTTGTTACTCTGGGCAGCCCACTGAGTGTCGCTCCTTTCTCACCCAGTGTGATATTGTGTTCTCTCTCCAGCCCAACACATACTCAGGAGAGAGAGCTCGGATCGCTTACGTCATATCGCTCCTGACTGGTCGGGCTCGGGAGTGGGGCACAGCTATCTGGGAGGCAAGGGCTGAGTGTTCTAACGTTTATCAGAACTTTAAGGAGGAGATGATACGCGTTTTTGATCGTTCTGTTTTTGGGAAGGAGGCTTCCAGGGTCCTGGCTTCCCTATGTCAAGGTGATCGATCCATAACGGATTACTCTATAGAGTTTCGCACTCTTGCTGCATCCAGTGACTGGAACGAGCCGGCGTTGCTCGCTCGTTTTCTGGAGGGACTCCACGCTAAGGTTAAAGATGAGATTCTCTCCCGGGAGGTTCCTTCCAGCGTGGACTCTTTGATTGCACTCGCCATCCGCATAGAACGACGGGTAGATCTTCGTCACCGAGCTCGTGGAGGAGAGCTCGCGTTAACGGTGTTTCCCCTCTCCGCATCTCAACCATCTCCTCTCACCGGCTCAGAGACTGAGCCCATGCAGCTGGGAGGTATTCGCATCTCGACTAAGGAGAGGGAACGGAGAATCACCAACCGCCTTTGTCTCTATTGCGGTTCTGCTGGACATTTTGTCATATCATGTCCAGTAAAAGCCAGAGCTCATCAGTAAGCGGAGGGCTACTGGTGAGCGCTACTACTCAGGTCTCTCCATCAAGATCCTGTACTACCTTGTCGGTCCATCTACGCTGGACCGGTTCGGCTGCTTCCTGCAGTGCCTTGATAGACTCTGGGGCTGAGGGTTGTTTTATGGACGAAGCATGGGCTCGGAAACATGAGATTCCTCTCAGACAGTTAGGGAGGCCCACGCCCATGTTCGCCTTAGATGGTAGTTCTCTCCCCAGTATCAGATGTGAGACACTACCTTTAACCCTCACAGTATCTGGTAACCACAGTGAGACCATTTCCTTTTTGATTTTTCGTTCACCTTTTACACCTGTTGTTTTGGGTCATCCCTGGCTAGTATGTCATAATCCTTCTATTAATTGGTCTAGTAATTCTATCCTATCCTGGAATGTTTCTTGTCATGTGAAGTGTTTAATGTCTGCTATACCTCCTGTTTCTTCTGTCCCCTCTACTCAGGAGGAACCTGGTGATTTGACAGGAGTGCCGGAGGAATATCATGATCTACGCACGGTCTTCAGTCGGTCCAGAGCCAGCTCTCTTCCTCCTCACCGGTCGTATGATTGTTGTATTGATCTCCTTCCGGGGACCACTCCTCCTCGGGGTAGACTATTCTCTCTGTCGGCTCCCGAACGTAAGGCTCTCGAGGATTATCTGTCTGTTTCTCTCGACGCCGGTACTGTGGTGCCTTCTTCCTCTCCCGCCGGAGCGGGGTTTTTCTTTGTTAAGAAGAAGGACGGTACTCTGCGCCCCTGCGTGGATTATCGAGGGCTGAATGACATAACGGTTAAGAATCGTTATCCGCTTCCCCTTATGTCGTCAGCCTTCGAGATGCTGCAGGGAGCCAGGTTCTTTACTAAGTTGGACCTTCGTAACGCTTACCATCTCGTACGCATCAGAGAGGGGGACGAGTGGAAAACGGCGTTTAACACTCCGTTAGGGCATTTTGAATACCGGGTTCTGCCGTTCGGTCTCTCTAATGCTCCAGCTGTCTTTCAGGCATTAGTTAATGATGTACTGAGAGACATGCTGAACATCTTTGTTTTCGTTTACCTTGACGATATCCTGATTTTTTCACCGTCACTCGAGATTCATGTTCAGCACGTTCGACGTGTACTCCAGCGCCTTTTAGAGAATTGTCTCTACGTGAAGGCTGAGAAGTGCGCCTTTCATGTCTCCTCTGTCACTTTTCTCGGTTCTGTTATTTCCGCTGAAGGCATTCAGATGGATCCCGCTAAGGTCCAGGCTGTCAGCGATTGGCCTGTTCCTAAGTCACGTGTCGAGTTGCAGCGCTTTCTCGGTTTCGCTAATTTCTATCGGCGTTTCATTCGTAATTTCGGTCAAGTGGCTGCCCCTCTCACAGCTCTGACTTCTGTCAAGACTTGCTTTAAGTGGTCCGGTTCCGCCCAGGGAGCTTTTGATCTCCTCAAGAAGCGTTTTACATCCGCCCCTATCCTTGTTACTCCTGACGTCACTAAACAATTCATTGTCGAGGTTGACGCTTCAGAGGTGGGCGTGGGAGCCATTCTGTCCCAGCGCTTCCAGTCTGACGATAAGGTTCATCCTTGCGCTTACTTTTCTCATCGCCTGTCGCCATCGGAACGCAACTATGATGTGGGTAACCGCGAACTGCTCGCTATCCGCTTAGCCTTAGCCATAGACAGTGGTTGGAGGGGGCGACCGTTCCTTTTGTCGTTTGGACTGACCATAAGAACCTTGAGTACATCCGTTCTGCCAAACGACTTAATGCACGTCAAGCTCGTTGGGCGTTGTTTTTCGCTCGTTTCGAGTTCGTGATTTCCTATCGCCCGGGAAATAAGAACACCAAGCCTGATGCCTTATCCCGTCTCTTTAGTTCTTCTGTGGTTTCTACCGACCCCGAGGGGATTCTTCCTGAAGGGCGTGTTGTCGGGTTGACTGTCTGGGGAATTGAGAGACAGGTAAAGCAAGCACTCACTCACACTGCGTCGCCGCGCGCTTGTCCTAGTAACCTTCTGTTTGTTCCTGTCTCTACTCGTCTGGCTGTTCTTCAGTGGGCTCATTCTGCCAAGTTAGCTGGCCACCCCGGCGTTCGGGGTACGCTTGCTTCTATTCGCCAGCGGTTTTGGTGGCCTACTCAGGAGCGGGACACGCGCCGTTTCGTGGCTGCTTGTTCGGACTGCGCGCAGACTAAGTCAGGTAACTCTCCTCCTGCCGGTCGTCTCAGACCGCTTCCCATTCCTTCTCGACCATGGTCTCACATCGCCTTAGACTTTATTACCGGTCTGCCTTCGTCTGCGGGGAAGACTGTGATTCTTACGGTTATCGATAGGTTCTCTAAGGCGGCACATTTCATTCCCCTCGCTAAGCTTCCTTCCGCTAAGGAGACGGCACAAATCATCATTGAGAATGTGTTCAGAATTCATGGCCTCCCGTTAGACGCCGTTTCAGACAGAGGTCCGCAATTCACGTCACAGTTTTGGAGGGAGTTCTGTCGTTTGATTGGTGCTTCCGTCAGTCTCTCTTCCGGATTTCATCCCCAGTCTAACGGTCAAGCAGAAAGGGCCAATCAGTCGATTGGTCGCATTTTACGCAGCCTTTCGTTTCGTAACCCTGCGTCTTGGGCAGAACAGCTCCCCTGGGCTGAGTACGCTCACAACTCGCTTCCTTCGTCTGCTACCGGGCTATCTCCGTTTCAGAGTAGTCTTGGTTACCAGCCTCCTCTGTTCTCGTCCCAGCTCGCCGAGTCCAGCGTTCCCTCCGCTCAGGCTTTTGTCCAACGTTGTGAGCGCACTTGGAGGAGGGTCAGGTCTGCACTTTGCCGTTACAGGGCGCAGACTGTGAGAGCCGCCAATAAACGTAGGATTAAGAGTCCTAGGTATTGTCGCGGTCAGAGAGTGTGGCTTTCCACTCGTAACCTTCCCCTTACGACAGCTTCTCGCAAGTTGACTCCGCGGTTCATTGGTCCGTTCCGTGTCTCTCAGGTCGTCAATCCTGTCGCTGTGCGACTGCTTCTTCCGCGACATCTTCGTCGCGTCCACCCTGTCTTCCATGTCTCTTGTGTCAAGCCTTTTCTTCGCGCTCCCGTTCGTCTTCCCTCCCCCCCTCCCGTCCTTGTCGAGGGCGCACCTATTTACAAGGTACGGAAGATCATGGACATGCGTTCTCGGGGACGTGGTCACCAGTATTTAGTGGATTGGGAGGGTTACGGTCCTGAGGAGAGGAGTTGGGTTCCATCTCGGGATGTGCTGGACCGTTCGTTGATTGATGATTTCCTTCGTTGCCGCCAGGGTTCCTCCTCGAGTGCGCCAGGAGGCGCTCGGTGAGTGGGGGGGTACTGTCATGTTTTTGATCATCATGTCTTGTCCCTGTGCTTCCCTCTGCTGGTCTTATTAGGTTCTTTCCCTCTTTCTATCCTTCTCTCTCCTCCTCCCTTTCTCCCTCTCCCGCTCTCTCTCTATCGTTCCGTTCCTGCTCCCAGCTGTTTCTCATTCTCCTAACGACCTCATTTACTCTTTCACACCTGTCCCCTATTTTTGCCCTCATTAGAGTTCCTATTTCTTCCTCTGTTTTCCGCTTCAGTCCTTGTCGGATTCTTGTTTGATGTTTGCTGTTCTGTGTCCTTGTTCCGCCCTGTCGTGTTTTTGCCTTCATCAGATGCTGCATGTGAGCAGGTGTCTAGTGGTCGCGTCTCCAGTCGTTCATCTCTACTGACGAGAGGATTTCAGTTTTCCTGTTTTGTTTTTACCTTAGATATATCAGGAGTATCGTTTTTGTCTAAGACTGGAATAAAGACTCTGTTTCTATTACGTCGCTTTTGGGTCCTCCTTCATCAGCAGAACAATGTTGAACATAATAAACGGCTCTCTATCCACCGGATGTGTTTCAAACTCACTAAAAGTGGCAGTAATAAAGCCTCTCTTGAAAAAGCCAAACCTTGACCCAGAAAATAAAAAAAACTATAGGCCTATATCGAATCTTCCATTCCTCTGATTTTTTTTTTTTTAAAGCTGTTGCGCAGCAACTCACTGCCTTCCTGAAGACAAACAATGTATACGAAATGCTTCAGTCTGGTTTAAGACCCCATCATAGCACCGAGACTGCACTTGTGAAGGTGGTAAATGACCTTTTACTGGCGTCAGACCGAGGCTCTGCATCTGTCCTCGTTCTCCTAGACCTTAGTGCTGCTTTTGATACCGTCGATCACCACATTCTTTTGGAGAGATAGGAAACCCAAATTGGTCTACACGGACAAGCTCTGGCCTGGTTTAGATCTTATCTGTCTGAAAGATATCAGTTTGTTTCTGTGAATGGTTTGTCCTCTGACAAATCAACTGTAAATTTTGGTGTTCCTCAAGGTTCCATTTTAGGACCAGTATTGTTTAGCCTGTCTAGGATCAGCGTGCCGCTAGCGGCACCCCCCCCCCCCCCCCCCCACTGAAAAACCAGTGCCGCGAAATTCAAAAAAAATATATTTTTTCAATATTTTACTTTCACACATTAAAGTCCAATACAGCTAATGAAAGACACAGATCTTGTGAATCCAGTCAACATGTCCGATTTTTAAAATGTTTTACAGGGAAGACACAATATGTAAAGATGTACATCTATTACCTAAAAATACATTAGCATAATCCACCATCTTTTATTTGTCCACCAACACCAGTAGCCATCACCAATTCGGCTAAACTAAGATATTTATAGCCCCTAACCAACAAAAAAACTCATTAGATGACAGTCTGATAACATATTTATGGTATGGGATAGGTTTTGTTAGAAAAAAGTGCATATTTCAGGTAGATGGCATAGGTTACAATTGCACCCACCGTCACAAATGGACTAGAAAAACTACATTGAGCAACGTGTTTACCTACTTACTAATCATCAAACATTTCGTAAAAATACACAGCATACACGAATCGAAAGACACAGATCCTGTGAATACAGACAATATTTCAGATTTTCTAAGTGTCTTACAGCGAAAACACAATAAATCGTTATATTAGCATAGCACATAGCACATAGCAGCCCAGCATTGATTCTAGCCAAAGTGGGCGATAACGTCAACATCGCCAAAAATATATAAATTTTTTCACTAACCTTCTCAGAATTCTTCAGATGACACTCCTGTAACATCATATTACACAATCCATATAGAGTTTGATCGAATACTCATCTCTTCAGTGGGTCATATGATTGAGTGTAGTCTGGCCCAGGAGTGTGAAGGTGAACGGAAAGGCACTGGAGCAACGAACTGCCCTTCCTGTCTCTGCCTGGCCGGTTCCCCTCTCTCCACTGGGATTCTCTGCCTCTAACCCTATTACAGGGGCTGAGTCACTGGCTTAGTGGTGCTCTTCCATGCCGTCCCTAGGAGGGGTGCGTCACTTGAGTGGGTTGAGTCACTGACGTGATCTAACTGTCTGGGTTGGCGCCCAACCTCGGGTTGTGCCGTGGCGGAGATCTTTGTGGGCTATACTCGGCCTTGTCTCAGGATGGTAAGTTGGTGGTTGAAGCTATCCCTCTAGTGGTGTTGGGGCTGTGCTTTGGCAAAGTGGGTGGGGTTATATCCTGCCTGTTTGGCCCTGTCCGGGGGTATCATTGGATGGGGCCACAGTGTCTCCTGACCCCTCTTGTCTCAGCCTCCAGTATTTATGCTGCAGTAGTTTATGTGTCGGGGGGCTAGCGTCAGTCTGTTATATCAAGAGTACTTCTCCTGTCTTATCCGGTGTCCTGTGTGTATTTAAGTATGCTCTCTCTAAT
This sequence comes from Salvelinus fontinalis, assembly GCF_029448725.1. NCBI lineage: Eukaryota > Metazoa > Chordata > Actinopteri > Salmoniformes > Salmonidae > Salvelinus > Salvelinus fontinalis. The sequence goes on from NC_074667.1 coordinate 58,514,653, forward strand.
TCTCTCTTTCTCTCTTTCTTTCTCTCTCTCGGATGACCTGAGCCCTAGGACCATGCCTCAGGACTACCTAGCATGATGACTCCTTGCTGTCCCCAGTCCACCTGGCCGTGCTGCTGCTCCAGTTTCAACTGTTCTGCCTGCGGCTATGGAACCCTGACCTGTTCACCGGACGTGCTACCTGTCCCAGACCTGCTGTTTTCAACTCTCTAGAGACAGCAGGAGCGGTAGAGATACTCTCAATGATCGGCTATGAAAAGCCAACGGACATTTACTCCTGAGGTGCTGACTTCTTGCACCCTCGACAACTACTGTGAGTATTATTATTTGACCATGCTGGTCATTTATGAACATTTGAACATCTTGTCCATGTTCTGTTATAATCTCCACCCGGCACAGCCAGAAGAGGACTGGCCACCCCTCATAGCCTGGTTCCTCTCAAGGTTTCTTCCTAGGTTTTTGCCTTTCTAGGGAGTTTTTCATAGCCACCGTGCTTCCACACCTGCATTGCTTGCTGATGGGGGTTTTAGGCTGGGTTTCTGTACAGCACTTTGAGATATCAGCTGATGTAAGAATGTAAGAAGGGCAATATAAATACATTTGATTTGATTTGATTTTTATGTTTGGCAGCATGAGTGAAGGATGCTTTGTTGCGAAATAGGAAGCCGATTCTAGATTTAATTTTGGATTGGAGATGCTTAATGTAAGTCTGGAAGGAGAGTTTACAGTCTAACCAGATACCTAGGTATTTGTAGTTGTCCACATATTCTAAGTCAGAACCGTCCAGAGTAGTGATGCTGGACGGGTGGGCAGGTGAAGAGCATGCATTTAGTTTTACTTGCATTTAAGAGCAGTTGGAGGCCACGGAAGGAGAGTTGTAATGGCATTGAAGCTCGTCTGGAGGTTAGTTAACACAGTGTCCAAAGAAGGGCCAGAAGTATACAGAATGGTGTCGCCTGCGTAGAGGTGGATCAGAGAATCACCAGCAGCAAGAGCGACATTATTGATGTATTCAGAGAAGAGAGTCGGCCCGAGATTTGAACCCTTTGGCACCCCCATAGAGACTGCCAGAGGTCTGGACAACAGGCCCTCCGATTTGACATACTGAGCTGTATCAGAGAAGTCGTTGGTGAACCAGGCGAAGCAATGATTTGAGAAACCAAGGCTGTTGAGTCTGCCGATAAGAATGTGGTGATTAACAGAGTCGAAAGCCTTGGCCAGGTCGATGAATACGGCTGCACAGTATTGTCTCTTATTGATGGCGGTTATGATATCGTTTAGGACCTTGAGCGTGGCTGAGGTGCACCCATGACCAGCTCTGAAACCAGATTGCATAGCGGAGAAGGTACGGTGGGATTCGAAATGGTCGGTAATCTGTTTGTTAACTTGGCTTTCGAAGACCTTAGAAAGGCAGTGTAGGATAGATATAGGTCTGTAACAGTTTGGGTCTAGAGTTTCTCCCCCTCTGAAGAGGGGGATGATCGCGGCTGCTTTCCGATCTTTGGGAATCTCAGACGATACGAAAGAGAGATTGAACAGGCTTGTAATAGGGATTGCAACAATTTCGGCAGATAATTTAGAAAGAGAGGGTCCAGATTGTCTTTCCCAGATTTTGCAGCTCTTTCAGAACATCAGCTATCTGGATTTGGGTGAAGGAGACATGGGGAGGCTTGGGTGAGTTGCTGTGGGGGGTGCAGGGCTGTAGACCGGGGTAGGGGTAGCCAGGTGGAAAGCATGGCCAGCCGTAGAAAAATGCTTCTTGAAATTCTCAATTCTAGTGGATTTATCGGTGGTGACAGTGTTTCCTAGCCTCAGTGCAGTGGGCAGCTGGGAGGAGGTGCTCTTATTTTCCATGGACTTTACAGTGTCCCAGAACTTTTTGGTGTTTGTGCTACAGGATGCAAATTTCTGCTTGAAAAAGTTAGCCTTAGCTTTTCTAAATGCCTGTGTATATTGGTTCCTAACTTCCCTGAAAAGTTACATATCACAGGGGTTATTCGATGGTAATGCAGAATGCCACAGGATGTTTTTGTGCTGGTCAAGGGCAGTCAGGTCTGGAGTGAACCAAGGGCTATATCTATTACTGGTTATACATTTTTTGAATGGGGCATGCTTATTTAAGATGGTGAGGAAGGCACTTTGGAAGAATAACCAGGCATCTTCTTCTGATGTGATGAGGTCAATTTCCTTCCAGGATACCCGGGCCAGGTCGATTATAAAGGCCTGCTCGCTGAAGTGTTTTAGGGAGCGTTTGACAGTGATGAGGGGTGGTCGTTTAACCACAGACCCATTACCGATGCAGGCAATGAGGCAGTGATCGCTGAGATCTTGGTTGAAAACAGCAGAGGTGTATTTGGAGGGAAAGTTGGTTAGGATGATATCTATGAGGGTGCCCGTGTTTATGGATTTGGGGTTGTAACTGGTAGGTTCATTGATCATTTGTGTGAGATTGAGGGCATCAAGCTTAGATTGTAGGATGGCCGGGGTGTTAAGCATGTCCCAGGTTAGGTCATCTAGCAGCACGAGCTCTGAAGATAGATGGGGGGCAATCAGTTACCATATGGTGTCCGGGGCACAGCTGGGGGCAGAGAGCGGTCTATAGCAAGCGGCAACAGTGAGAGACTTTAAAAGTTTTAAAAGTAGAAGCTCGAATTGTTTGGGTACAGACCTGGATAGTAAGACAGAACTCTGTAAGCTATCTCTGCAGTAGATAGCAGCACCATCCCCTTTGGCAGTTCTATCTTGTCGGAAAATGTTATAGTTAGGGATGGAAATTTCAGGGTTTTTGGTTGTCTTCCTAAGCCAGGATTCAGACATGGCTAGGACATCTGGGTCGGCAGAGTGTGCTAAAGCAGTGAATAAAACAAACTTAGGGAGGAAGCTTCTAATGTTAACATGCATGAAACCAAAGATTTTACGGTTACAGAAGTCAACAAATGAGAGCACCTGGGGAATAGGAGTGGAGCTAGGCACTGTAGGGCCTGGATTAACCTCTACATCACCAGAGGAACAGAGGAGGAGTAGGATAAGGGCACAGCTAAAGGCTATAAGAACTGGTTGTCTAGTACGTCCGGAATAGAGAGTAAAAGGAGCAGGTTTCTGGGTGCGATAGAATAGATTCAAGGCATAATGTACAGACAAAGGTATGGTAGGATGTGAATACTTTGGAGGTAGGCCTAGGCATTGAGTGATGATGAGAGATATTGTCTCTAGAAACATCATTTAAACGAGGTGATGTCATCGCATGTGTGGGAGGTGGAACTAAAGGGTTGGCTAAGGTATATTGAGCAGCGCTAGAGGCTCTACGGTGAAATAAGACAATAATCACTAACCAGAACAGCAATGGACAAGGCATATTGACATTATGGAGAGGCATGCGTAGCCGAGTGATCATAAGGATCCAGTGAGTAGTGAGGCTGGTTGGAGACCCGGGGATTCAGACAGCTAGCTGGCCGGGGCTAGCAAGCTAGCAGAAGGGCCTCAGAGGGACGTCGCGATGGGGGAAGTCGGTTTATAGCCTCCTCGTGCAGAGCCTCCTCGTGCATTTACGTCGGTAGACCAGTCGTGATGGATTAGTAGGGTTGCGTGTGGTTAAGTGGACCAGACCAATTGGCAAAATACGTATAGTGTAGGAGTAAATGAGACACATGGATAACATATAAAGGCATAGGACAGCTGAACATTAAAAAACAGACTACATGAAGAGAAGAGACACATAGTCTGCTGATTCTACTAAAGACACACATACCAGAGAAATATGTGCTTAGGGCACCTGGACACACTAGACATATAGTCTGCTGATTCCATTAAGAGCTACACATACCAGAGAACATAGTGAGGCACTGAACTAAAAAGATAATGGTGACAGGAAGAATTAGGGGAAGTATGCTTATTTGCATATGGGTTGGACTTCTATGTTGTATGTGTATAAATGCTGGAGCCGGGGCTGGGAAATGGTGTGTGTTCCGCGGATCATTCCGGCTTTGATATACTCTGTATTAAAAGTCTAAATAGATTTTCACAAGTTCTTGAAAGTGTTATACTTGAACCGATTGTCCACGACAATAGTGGTCCAAGAAATTGTCCGATGGACCCATTCAGCTAACAGCCGATATGCTCTAGACAGCTAGCGGGCGGCTGCTAGCAGGCTAGCAGATGGGCATTCAGTGGACATCGCGACGGAGGGGCCAGTTGAATAACCCCCTCGGGCAGATTACGCAGGTAGTCCAGTCGTGAAGTACCGGCGGGGCTCCGCACCGGCAGTAAAATGGGTCCAGGCCAATTGGCAAAATAGGTATTGTAGCCCAGGAGTGGCTGATGGAACTCTTTAGCTAGCCGGGAGATGGGCCTAGCATGGGCTAGCTCCAGGCTAGCTGGTGCTTGCTTCAGGACAGAGACATTAGCCAGGAGTAGACACTCAGATTGCAGCTAGCTAGCTGCGATGATCCAGGTGAAAAGGTTCAGAGCTTGCGGTGGGAATTCGGGGATATGGAGAGAAAATTGGTCCGGTATGCTCTGGTTAGAATCGCGTTGTGCAAACTGGCGAGAGTTTTCTGAGCTAAAGGTTAGCTGATGACCGCTAGCAGTGGTTAGCTAGTCAGCTGGCTAGCTTCTGTTGGGGTTCCGATTCAGGAGTAAAGAAAATACTTATGAAAAAAGCAGATCCACACCACATTGGGTGAGGCGGGTTGCAGGAGAGTATTTTGAAGTTGAGTTTTAGAAAAAATATATAAAAATGTGCGAAGAAAGAATATATAAAAGATATATACATGGGACGCGACAAAGCCGAGGACAAAGATGTCTGACTGCTACGCCATCTTGGAAAAAGTATAAGAGCGAGAGCCAGAAAAAAAGTCCTTCTTTGAGCCTGACAGAGGCAGGGATATTGAGAGGACATCAGAATAACCAGGTATCTGAACTAGAGGCCTTATCTCAGGGAGCTGTAATGTGACAGCCTGGTGTTTGCCTCCCATCAACAGCTCATAATCAGCCCCTACCACCACCCACTGGTCCGGGACTGTTGACTCAGAACACATGTTACAGGAGCTGATTGGTGTTTACCTTCACCTGTCAAGGAGAAATAATTGCCACCAGATTATGTCTTATCTCTGAGCCTCTGGAGGTTGTCACTCCGACGCTCTCATACTCCTCCGCAGCTGTGACTGACAGTGTGTATGTGTATGTGTATGTGTGTGTGTGTGTGTGTGTATAGATGTGTGTGTGTATATGCACACACATCTGTGTGTGACAGTGCAGCAGCGAGCAAAGCTCTATGATCCTCACATCAAATCAGGGACACCTGTCTCCCAGTGCAGGGATCAGGAAGAGGCAACATTGATTTAAGCAGCGCTGCTCCTTCAGCTGACTTCCTGTGTGGAAACAGGAGATTATACAAATCTATCTGGGCTTGTTTCAGATGACAAGAGAGGTTAATTAAAGCCACAGGGAGAAGGTGTTGACCTTCACATCATCTGACAGGGAATACTTTTCTCTGTCTTCGTCTCCCTCTGGTCAGTGCACTTGATCATTACCTTTTCTTCATTAAAGGAGAAGGAGAGAAAATGTGAATCAACTGCGGCGCCGAGTGGAAGAAGGAGAGGAGTTGTCTCAGAAGGAGTCGTCTCAGATAAGTTAATACATACAGCATCAGTCAACTTAATGGCAGTTGCAAATGTGCTATAACATTATCAACCTTTGTCCTTCCCAGGACCCAGTCAGGGTTGTTACAGACTGATGAAACAAAAAGTGACGTGTTTTCCAGTGATGCTATTGGCTTTTTTTGTTTGTTTAATTGTTTTTAATTGTTTAAACAGTCCAAGCAAGCTCAACACATGAATCATCACTTGTACTTTGTTGAGAAAAGACCTGTAATCGCTCCTTGGAGTCGTAGAACAGTGCTTGGGGAAAAGTGAGAATGACAGAGTTGACATGTACTAATAGAGCGTGAGCTCTGAGAGGTTGTTTGGAGTGAAAGGGTGGGACTGCACTATCTGAGGTAAACATCTGAATCTCTATATCCACACGTACTCTTCCACACCAGACGCTGCCAAAGACAGATGCCTGACCTGCAGCAGCCCATGGTCAGGGGTTGAAGGTGAAAGGGAGCCAGGGGGCTGGTGAGAGGGTTTATCCTGGTCCAGCATAATCTGGGATTATCTCAGTGGTCAATGTGGCTCGCCTCACGCCTCTTCCTGATCACAATCAGGAGCTAGGAGCTAGCACGGTCTCTCTCAACATTGTTTTCAATGGCATCCTTCCAACAATACAATTGGCTATAAAAAAAACAGCATAGTGCATCAAATCATTCAACATGGCTCCAAGAATATACAATAATAGTTTCCATATTCTACAGCAAAAAACAGCCTTGGAGATGCCAAAAAGTTGATAAACGTATGCAGAGCTTATAATACCATAAACACTGTTGCCCCGCAGCATGTCAGTCTACTGGTTCTAACCTCCTCTCTCAGAACACTAATCCCTGGCTTCTGGTGAACGCAGAGAACGATGGTTCCTCGCCTTGTTTACCATGGGGCCTATATCTCAGTGGCACGGTCTGGGCTCCTGGCTAGCGAGTGTGTGGGGGAGCTTCAGAGTAGACTAGAGGGGGTATGTGTAGCTGTTAAGCTAGCCTCTGTAATGGTGATAGAGCTATGTTTATTGTTGTAGCTGTGCTGTAGGCTAGCCGGCGGTGTGGTGCGGTAGGGGTCAGGGTGTGTTGTGTGGCTGGCCCGGTGCTGAGACCAGAGGTCAAAGGGATCAGGGAGGAGCGGAATAATAAGACAGATACCTGGTGGTGGTGTGGAGGAATAGAGCATCCACCCCTCTCTCTGTCTCCATCTCTCTCTCTCCATCTCCATCTCTCTCTCTCTACCGCTCACAAAGGAGTGGAAGCCTTGCTATGCCTCCTGATGACTTCAAATCCTCATCGCCTCACTCTCTCTCCTCTCTGTCTCTCTCTCCCTCTTCTCTCTCTTCATCTGTCTCTCTCCTTCTCTCTCTCTCTCCCCCTCTCCATCTTTCTCTCTCCATCTCTCTCTCCCTCTTTTCTCTCTCGTCTCTCTCTTTCGCCCTCTCTCCAGCTCCAACAGATCTCTGACCTGGCAATTAAAGCAAACACTCAAGAAAGTTAACTAATGTAAAACCTACTGTGCCCATAAAAAGGATTTAGGTTAAGAACTTTTTTGAAAGAGTACAGTTTGAAAGATATGGCAAACAGAAATAAAACCGGATGGACATCATAAATATATGGGAGAGGTTGAGGGTAAAGGAAGGACAAGAGTTAAAAACAAACAAAATAAAACTATTGTAAAATAGACTGTGTCCATAAAATGTATATAATATGTATGAACTGGAAATACATGCCTAAGCATTGTTGTTCACTAGTTTGCTCCAATTGGGGCAGGGGTGGAAGGGTTGGAGGGAAATTTATATATAACAAAGATTTGTATATATACAGTTGAAGTCGGAAGTTTACATACACCTTAGCCAAATACATTCAAACTTAGTTTTTCACAATTCCTGACATTTAATCCTAGTAAAAATTCCCTGTCTTAGGTCAGTTAGGATCACCACTTCATTTTAAGAATGCGAAATGTCAGAATAATAGTAGAGAGAATGATTTATTTCAGGTTTTATTTCTTTCATCACATTCCCAGTGGGTCAGAAGTTTACATACACTCAATGAGTATTTGTTCAAACGTTTCAGGTAGCCTTCCACAGGCTTCCCACAATAAGTTGGGTGAATTTTGGCCTATTCCTCCTGACAGAGCTGGTGTAATTGAGTCAGGTTTGTAGGCCTCCTTGCTCGCACACGCTTTTTCAGTTCTGCCCACAAATTTTCTATAGGATTGAGGTCAGGGCTTTGTGATGGCCACTTCAATACCTTGACTTTGTTGTCCTTAAGCCATTTTGCCACAACTTTGTAAGTATGCTTGGGGTCATTGTCCATTTGGAAGACCCATTTGCGACCAAGCTTTAACTTCCTGACTGATGTCTTGAGATGTTGCTTCAATATATCCAATTTTCCCTCCTCTTGAAAGCCATCTATTTTGTGAAGTGCATCAGTCCCTCCTGCAACAAAGCATCCCCACAACATGATGCTGCCACCCCCGTGCTTCACGGTTAGGATGGTGTTCTTCGGCTTGCAAGCCTCCCACTTTTTCCTCCAAACATAATGATGGTCATTATGGCCAAACAGTTTTCATTTTGTTTCATCAGACAAGAGGACATTTCTCCAAAAAGTATGATCTTTGTCCCCATGTGCAGTTGCAAACCGTAGTCTGGCTTTTTTTTAATGGCGGTTTTGGAGCAGTGGCTTCTTCCTTGCTGAGCGGCCTTTCAGGTTATGTCGATATAGGACTTGTTGTACTGTTGATATAGATATTTTTGTACCTGTTTCCTCCAGCATCTTCACAAGGTCATTTGCTGTTGTTCTGGGATTGATTTGCACTTTTCGCACCAAAGTACGTTCATCTCTAGGAGACAGAACGCGTCTCCTCCCTGAGCGGTATGATGGCTGAGTGGTGGTCCCATGGTGTTTATACTGGCGTACTATTGTTTGTACAGATGAACGTGGTACCTTCAGGCGTTTGGAAATTGCTCCCAAGGATGAACCAGACTTGCGGAGGTCTACAATTTTTGGCCTGATTTCTTTTGATTTCTCCATGATGTCAAGTAAATAGTCATTTACAACATTAACAATTTCTACACTGTATTTCTGATCAATTTGATGTTATTTTAATGGACAAAAAATGTGCTTTTCTTTCAAAAACAAGGACATTTCTAAGTGACCCCAAACTTTTGAACGGTAGTGTATATATATATATATATATATATATATATATATATATTTGTAAAAACAAATGATGTGGGATTGGAAGTGATGAAAACATTTACATTGATGGAAGCTAGAATATATCTGCAGTATTAAAGCTGATCTACCCACTAAAAAAGAAGCCCTAACACCCATGATGAATTCACACTGAGAATCTCCTTTCTTATAACTTAAGGATCTATGTTTCCCCACTACATCAACTGTCTGCTCTTCCGCATATGATCACATATAAAAAACCGAGCACCAAAGGGTAAGTAAAGGGGTGCATTAGATTTATTCTTTAGCCTGATCTCTCCTCCTATCTTTACACATACAATGGAGTGCTGGGCTTGATTTTGGGAGTAGTCTGGAGTCTGTATCCCCCTTCCCCTCTCCAGCAACAGGGTCATGGCCAGCATGTCTCCAGCAACAGGGTCATGACCAGCATGGCTCCAGCAACAGGGTCATGACCAGCATGGCTCCAGCAACAGGGTCATGACCGGCATGGCTCCAGCAACAGGGTCATGGCCAGCATGGCTCCAGCAACAGGGTCATGACCAGCATGGCTCCAGCAACAGGGTCATGACCGGCATGGCTCCAGCAACAGGGTCATGGCCAGCATGGCTCCAGCAACAGGGTCATGACCAGCATGGCTCCAGCAACAGGGTCATGACCAGCATGGCTCCAGCAACAGGGTCATGGCCAGCATGGCTCCAGCAACAGGGTCATGGCCAGCATGGCTCCAGCAACAGGGTCATGACCAGCATGGCTCCAGCAACAGGGTCATGACCAGCATGGCTCCAGCAACAGGGTCATGGCCAGCATGGCTCCAGCAACAGGGTCATGACCAGCATGGCTCCAGCAACAGGGTCATGACCAGCATGGCTCCAGCAACAGGGTCATGACCAGCATGGCTCCAGCAACAGGGTCATGGCCAGCATGGCTCCAGCAACAGGGTCATGGCCAGCATGGCTCCAGCAACAGGGTCATGACCAGCATGGCTCCAGCAACAGGGTCATGGCCAGCATGGCTCCAGCAACAGGGTCATGGCCAGCATGGCTCCAGCAAAGGGTCATGGCCAGCATGGCTCCAGCAACAGGGTCATGGCCAGCATGGCTCCAGCAACAGGGTCATGGCCAGCATGGTGAGAGGTAGGTAGGGGTAGATGGGGGGAGGTGATGAGAGGTACATGGGGAAATTAGAGGGGGTAATTAGAAGGTATATTTAAAGAGACCATTAGAACTGAGTGTTGACTCAGGGACTACTGAGACCGAGCTATCCACCGCTCTCTCTCTCCCCACTCCAGGGCAGTGAGAGGAGCCTAAAATGGCCTCCCAGGTCATTGATCAACCCCAGGAAAGGACTGATGGTGGTGGGGTAGAGGGGTGAGAATGGAGGAAGGAGTCCCCATGGTGGAGGAGTCTGACAGCGTGGCCTAAGAGCTTTCATTTATCAACGCTAGCCTGGCAGGAGGAGTGCCTTGGCAACTTAGTGTTCTCTCTCTGAGCCTGAATGACTAGTACAGAGGCTATAGTGAGGCTATAGAGAGAGACGCTACTGGCTGACTGAGGGGGCAGAAAACACTCAACTCTGTTTCCATTTTCATTTCAAAGCAGCTCACTCACAGTCGGAGGCGTACCGAGGTCTAACAACGACAATCACTGACAGAAAGTTCCTTGACACTCACAGAAACACTGACAGACATGGCTGGATGTAGCCATTAGAGGTAGGAAAGAAAGAAAAAGGACCACACCAAGACCTGTAGGGTTCCTCCCAGGACCTGTAGTGTCTCTCCCAGGACCTGTAGTGTCTCTCCCAGGACCTGTAGTGTCCCTCCCAGGACCTGTAGTGTCCCTCCCAGGACCTGTAGTGTCTCTCCCAGGACCTGTAGTGTCTCTCCCAGGACCTGTAGTGTCCCTCCCAGGACCTGTAGTGTCCCTCCCAGGACCTGTAGGGTTCCTCCCAGGACCTGTAGGGTTCCTCCCAGGACCTGTAGGGTTCCTCCCAAGACCAGTAGGTTTCCTCCCAGGACCTGTAGGTTTCCTCCCAGGACCTGTAGCGTCCCTCCCAGGACCTGATGGTTTCCTCCCAGGAACTGATGGTTTCCTCCCAGGACCTGTAGGTTTCCTCCCAGGACCTGTAGGTTTCCTCCCAGGACCTGTAGGGTCCCTCCCAGGACCTGTAGCGTCCCTCCCATGACCTGATGGTTTCCTCCCAGGACCTGTAGGTTTCCTCCCAGGACCTGTAGGGTCCCTCCCAGGACCTGTAGGGTTCCTTTCAGGACGTGTAGGGTCCCTCCCAGGACCTGTAGGGTTCCTTTCAGGACCTGTAGGGTCCACAGCAGGACCTCTAAGCCCATATACAGGTCCCTCCCAGGACCCAAAAGATACAAGTCTCCAGCAGCACAGAATCTAAATGTTCAAATGTTCACATCAAAAGCTGTTGCACAGGAATATGGTCAGGTGCATCGCAAATTCAGAACTGCTGGACAGCAACATAATAAACTAAAGCTGCTGAGGTTTAAATTAAATGATGAAATAGGTAGGCTTGCCTACAAAACGAAAACAATCCATATGTTCAAATCAAAAGACCTGATTAACATGACATCAACAACGCAGCCACATGTCCCCGGTGCCGACACATTCAGAAATCAAAAGATGGTTTACTATTTAGTTTAAAAGCTCTGACGAAGGCCAAGAGAACAATAAACACTTTTCAATGAGAAAACATATATCCACTTAGGGTAAAAACATTTTTTAAAGACTTCTATTTTCAATGATGTAGCCTACGATGCAGAACTCGTGTTAGGACTGTGGCGGTCACAAAATTTCTCAGCAGGTGATTGTCAAGAAAATAACTGTCGGTCTAACGGTAATTGACCGTTAATTAACCTAAACACATTTAGCATCATCCGGCTTCCACACAGCCTACAAGCCACTGATGCAGACCTTTGGAACATCTACATATTAAAAAGTCTAATAAATCCATGTAATATAGTCTACACCATCACAATAAATGCATTATTTATTTAAGACAGGTCTAAAGAAGCATGATAGGAAGAAAATGTAGTCTATTTCAGAAGAACAGAATAGCATACTCTTGAGTTTTCCTTATGTTAGGTCCTGATGTGTCTATGCCAAATTGCTGTGGGCATCACTAGTTCATTTAGCGGACAAGATTTGATTAGAATTCCTTGGCATTATTTTATAATATGAAGAACACTATTGAACAAAGCTGAATAAAATATAAATATTTTCTCCAAATGATTTAAGGGACTGCGCACATGCGGCTATTGTGTGTTGAGTGGTTAAAAAAGAAATAGGTACTCCTATATGCTTAATTTAGAGTTATTAATGTAACTTTAGTTGTTCTACTAACGTTGGGCTATATGTTTAGATGTTTAATACATTGTAAGGCTGCATGATGAGACTAATGCTGATTTGAAAAAAGTTGCTTGAAAGGCATGAGCTCTGCTTTGTTTCTTTTGCGCAGGCTGTACACTACATTAGTCTCTCATTCACAATTTGACAAGCACTTGATAATGCCTCAAATTTCACGGTGGTATCCCCTTTGTGGCCGTCATGCACCTTAAAAAAGTCTATGCCTTTTGCGGCCAGTGGCCGTTGTGCCTTTGGCCCAGAGTGCTGCGTTGTGCCTTTCTCCATGAGTGCTGTGCACGCCGAAGCACCTCTTACTCACAAGGCTCTCCATCACATGATTGGGGGTGGCAGGTAGCCTAGTGGTTAGAGTGTTGGGTAACTGAAAGGTTGCTAGATCAAATCCCTGAGCTGACAAGGTAAAAATCGGTTGTTAAAAATCTGTTGTTCTGCCCCTGAACAAGACAGTTAACTCACTGTTCCTAGGCTGTCATTGTAAATAAGAATTTGTTCATAACTGACTTGCCTAGTTTAAAATATTATAATTGGGCCTTCCTCACAGGCTACAAGTGAAAGGGGATGTAATTACATCCGTCCTTATACAATTCCGAGGTGCATATTGAAGATATTGGAAGAGCTGTCTTCAAGCCAACAAGATGAGTAGGCTATTCTGTTCTGTGTGACAAATAAATATTCCAAACATAGTCTGGGACAGTTGTGGGATGCAATAGATCCCAAAATAATACAAATTTTACGCAATGTCGCTGATGCAACAGATCAGAACATTTAGCTTAAAATGTTGATAAACTATCAGGCTATTTCTTCACATTATAAGCGCAGCAATGTGCACATGGCAGTAGGCTATATGCACACATTTTCCATTAGCGGGAATACACCAATATCAAAAGTGACCGCAAAATTAATCATGCATGTAAGGCTTTTATTATGAAGGTGCCTTTTTATGGTGAAAATGATCTTCCCCAAACTTGAAACTCCACGCGCTGCTTATGTTTGCCAGTTAGGCTCTAAACCCCTTGTAAAGCGGATTAATGTGCTTCATTTTAAGAAGTTATTTGGCCACTTTAGTTGTGATACAAACCTTATCAAAGCACATACTGTAGGCCCATGGGCTAGGCTACATGAGATGTGCCACTATGATTAGAAAAAGTAGCTAAATAAAAGGCAGTTTCTTATGCTGGGCATCATTCACCAGTGATAATGTATAATTCACAAGTTATAAGGCTGATATTGTCACCCATCAGACTATTTTTGATTTAATATTTTCTTTACATATACTAAATAATACATGTGTGAAATTTGTTTTTATTTAGAATGGACCATTAGCACATACCTGTCTCGAAAAATACATGTCATCTATGCACTTAAGTAGCAAATGGAAGACGCTTTTCCCATAGTTAATTATAGCCAGGTAGGCTATACTCCTGTTGTAAAGATAAACAATGTACTTAATATTAGGAAAGTTGAGAAAAAATATAGTAGGCCTATAGAAAGCTGATGGGATCCTCCTCTTTTTAGTAGAGGCCATCACTCTGTTTTCTCACGTAATTGCATAGCCTACAGAAATATTGCGCAACATGAAGTGTTTGATTAGATTTTTGATTACATTTGCATTGATATTAGAGTGATTAGACGGAAAATAGAGTGCTGAATACCAGGTCGTTAACACGTTTGGTAGGCTACTAATGACCATCATCAGAGATTGGAGAAGCCTAATTACCGTGAATAAACAGTCACGTGGAATTTGACTGCCTTCATGACTCGTGACCGCTTAGCCTACATTTTAACATCACTGCAGAAGCTTCAATATTCGGCATCTTCCCAATTAAGTAGCCTAGTTTTGTTGTTTGGCTACTTGAAGAGAACTAGAGCCTATCACTTGCAGCCCACCTCTTCCAATGCATTGTGGAAAAGTGGAATTCTACTAGATGAGTATGTGAGAATGTTATAGGTTAATTTCGGTAGCACAACCCCATATCTAATTATCAGCTGTTGTCAAAGCAGAAATTAGCATAACATCTGGTCATTTAACGTGTACTCGATTTTAGAAATGTCACATACTATAAAACATTATACTATACTATAAACTAATAATACTTACTTACTAATGTTTTATGATACTATAAAACATACTTTTTCCCCTCATACTAAAACAGTCTACTATTTAGGACTTAAGTATGTATATTCGAACACGGCCTGTGATCTCCATCATTCTTAAATGGAAGAAGTTAAGACTCTTCCTAGAGCTGGCCGCCCTGCCAAACTGAGCAAACGGGGGAGAAGGGCCTTGGTCAGGGAGGTGACCAAGCACACAGCCAAGACAATGCAGGAGTGGCTTCAGGACAAGTCTCTGAATGTCCTTGAGTGGTCCAGCCAGAGCCTGGACTTCAACCCGATCGAACATCTCTGGAGAGACCATAAAATAGCTGTGCAGCGACGTTTCCCATCCAACCTGACAGAGCTTGAAAAGATCTGCAGAGAAGAATAGGAGAAACTCCCCAAATACAGGTATGCCAAGCTTGTAGCGTCATACTCAAGAAGACTCGAGGCTGTAATTGCTGCAAAAGGTGCTTCAACAAAATACTGAGTAAAGGGGTCTGAATACTTATGTAAAATTATGTAAAACAATTTAATCCATTTTAGAATAAGGCTGTAACGTAACAAAATGTAGAAGAAGTCAAGGGGTCTGAATACTGTCCAAATGCACTGTACATATTCCGGACTCTGACATTGCTCGTTATAATATTTGTATATTTCTTAATTCCTTTCTTTTTCTTTTTTGGACTTGTGTGTATTGTTTTGTAATGTCAGGTATTACTGCACTGTTGGAGCTAAGAACATAAGCATTTCACTACACCCGCGATAACATCTACTAAATATGTGTACGCGACAAATAACGTTGTATTTTATTGTTCTAACTAATATTTTTTATTCATATCTGATATTATGACATCTTGTAGCCCTTTGGGGTACTTTAGATTAGCACAGGTGTCTGTAATTATCTCTGGCTCACTGTGTGGCCTTAACTGACCCACTATTGTTTGTGGAGACATTCTCTGATGAAGGTCGACTGACCGAAAGCTCAGCCACAATTAAAGAAATGTGCACCTGACGAAGTGTGAGGAGACTTTTTCCTGTTTCTACAGTTTTGCCTTTTGCCTCCAGCACCTTCACTAATCAGCTCTGGGTTTGTGGTAGATTATGCCTATTATCTGAAAGGTGAATGTAAAAAGTCACTTTAAGGACAGAGAAATTAATTAGGTTTGTCAGAGTCTATTTTTGCAGGATCAGGTACAATTACATTCATAGGTATGTTTAGATTCTGCTGAATTTCTTCATCTCTCTTTCTTGGCCATGTTTTCTCTGTTAATTAACCTTGCACTCTGAGATGGATTTAGGGTACAACGTGGCCAACAATCACATTATGATTCCCCTGCCCTTATTACTCAGGGCGTTCAAACAGATTTAGCCTAGTGTAAAGGAGCAGGCAAAGGCTGTATTGTTTAGAATAAGAGCATAAGCTGGAGGAATAACAATAGTAATACCCTTTATTACATCAGATGTCCTGTATAAGCAAAATGTCTTGCCCCGCTACAGTATGGCAATCCATTCTGACACACAGAATGCAATCCTTTCTGAGGCATCTGTAAATGCCCCTTTGACCTTTGATTATCATCTGATTTTCCAGCAGAACATTAAAGGCTGAAATGGAAAAAATTTCAAAAAGAGACCTTGACTCTGCCTCCCACACCGTGCCCTTTCACAATCATGTTTCACGAGAGTACAGGTTATCCAGAAGGTTCTCTCAGCTCCAGCTCAGCTAGCCAAGGATTAGGACAAGACTCAACATGACATCTATAATAATAAGAATAATTTGGTGGGTGCTTATACAGTATTGGTCCTATTTCAAGTGTGTATTATACACGTGTGAATTGGAAATGTGTTTTTTTCATAACCCATTCTCCCTGAGAGTGGGGTCACGGCCAGGGTCTGCCATTATGAACGGCGACCCTGGAGCAAATAGGGTTAAGTGCCTCGAACTAGTGACCTTTACGCTTACTGGCCCGACGCTCTAACCGCTAGGCTACCTGCCGCCCTGCTACCCACTGTTAAATCCCAAGTCCTCTGTACTCATTTGGTCACCTTAACAAACCCTGCCAGAGACAGACTTTAATCAAATGTCTCATAGAACCACCACCTTAACGGAGTTTACAGCATCACAAAACATTCTGGATTGTGATTATACTGTAGATCTGAACTCATTCCAAACCACGGTTCTCATGTATTACTATTGATTGTAGTACAGGGTGGTATTTGTGCATGGCAAATTGACTGTGTCACTCGCTCCATCTGTGCGCTCCAGCACACACAGACATCCCCACTTATTTATCTCCTCCCTCCTGTAGTGTTTTAGGCCAATAGGGGGCGATACCATCCGCATGTTTTATTAGTACATAATCACGATGGGATAAAGGTTGACATCACCCAACCCAGGTCTATGTTGTGAAAAGGTGACTGGGTTGGAGTGACTACAACCCCCAACTTTACAGATCCCCCTCTGTCATCAGTATGCTAGGACTAACTGCCCTTCAGAACAGAACAGGAGTCAGTAGGGTCAGGGGACTAACTGCCCTACAGAACAGAACAGGAGTCAGTAGGGGTCAGGGGACTAACTGCCCTACAGAACAGAACAGGAGTCAGTAGGGTCAGGGGACTAATTGCCCTTCAGAACAGAACAGGAGTCAGTGGAGTAACTGCCCTACAGAACAGAACAGGAGTCAGTAGGGTCAGGGGACTAACTGCCCTACAGAACAGAACAGGAGTCAGTAGGGTCAGGGGACTAACTGACCTTCAGAACAGAACAGGAGTCAGTAGGGTCAGGGGACTAACTGCCCTACAGAACAGAACAGGAGTCAGTAGGGTCAGGGGACTAACTGCCCTACAGAACAGAACAGGAGTCAGTAGGGTCAGGGGACTAACTGCCCTACAGAACAGAACAGGAGTCAGTAGGGTCAGGGGACTAACTGCCCTACAGAACAGAACAGGAGTCAGTAGGGTCAGGGGACTAACTGCCCTACAGAACAGAACAGGAGTCAGTAGGGTCAGGGGACTAACTGCCCTTCAGAACAGAACAGGAGTCAGTAGGGTCAGGGGACTAACTGCCCTACAGAACAGAATAGGAGTCAGTAGGGTCAGGGGACTAACTGCCCTACAGAACAGAACAGGAGTCAGTAGGGTCAGGGGACTAACTGCCCTACAGAACAGAACAGGAGTCAGTAGGGTCAGGGGACTAACTGCCCTACAGAACAGAACAGGAGTCAGTAGGGTCAGGGGACTAACTGACCTTCAGAACAGAACAGGAGTCAGTAGGGTCAGGGGACTAACTGCCCTACAGAACAGAACAGGAGTCAGTAGGGTCAGGGGACTAACTGCCCTACAGAACAGAACAGGAGTCAGTAGGGTCAGGGGACTAACTGCCCTACAGAACAGAACAGGAGTCAGTAGGGTCAGGGGACTAACTGCCCTACAGAACAGAACAGGAGTCAGTAGGGTCAGGGGACTAACTGCCCTACAGAACAGAACAGGAGTCAGTAGGGGTCAGGGGACTAACTGCCCTACAGAACAGAACAGGAGTCAGTAGGGTCAGGGGACTAATTGCCCTTCAGAACAGAACAGGAGTCAGTGGAGTAACTGCCCTACAGAACAGAACAGGAGTCAGTAGGGTCAGGGGACTAACTGCCCTACAGAACAGAACAGGAGTCAGTAGGGTCAGGGGACTAACTGACCTTCAGAACAGAACAGGAGTCAGTAGGGTCAGGGGACTAACTGCCCTACAGAACAGAACAGGAGTCAGTAGGGTCAGGGGACTAACTGCCCTACAGAACAGAACAGGAGTCAGTAGGGTCAGGGGACTAACTGCCCTACAGAACAGAACAGGAGTCAGTAGGGTCAGGGGACTAACTGCCCTACAGAACAGAACAGGAGTCAGTAGGGTCAGGGGACTAACTGCCCTACAGAACAGAACAGGAGTCAGTAGGGTCAGGGGACTAACTGCCCTTCAGAACAGAACAGGAGTCAGTAGGGTCAGGGGACTAACTGCCCTACAGAACAGAATAGGAGTCAGTAGGGTCAGGGGACTAACTGCCCTACAGAACAGAACAGGAGTCAGTAGGGTCAGGGGACTAACTGCCCTACAGAACAGAACAGGAGTCAGTAGGGTCAGGGGACTAACTGCCCTACAGAACAGAACAGGAGTCAGTAGGGTCAGGGGACTAACTGACCTTCAGAACAGAACAGGAGTCAGTAGGGTCAGGGGACTAACTGCCCTACAGAACAGAACAGGAGTCAGTAGGGTCAGGGGACTAACTGCCCTACAGAACAGAACAGGAGTCAGTAGGGTCAGGGGACTAACTGCCCTACAGAACAGAACAGGAGTCAGTAGGGTCAGGGGACTAACTGCCCTACAGAACAGAACAGGAGTCAGTAGGGTCAGGGGACTAACTGCCCTACAGAACAGAACAGGAGTCAGTAGGGTCAGGGGACTAACTGCCCTACAGAACAGAACAGGAGTCAGTAGGGTCAGGGGACTAACTGCCCTACAGAACAGAACAGGAGTCAGTAGGGTCAGGGGACTAACTGCCCTACAGAACAGAACAGGAGTCAGTAGGGTCAGGGGACTACCTGCCCTAGAGAACAGAACAGGAGTCAGGGGACTAACTGCCCTAGAGAACAGAACAGGAGTCAGGGGACTAACTGCCCTACAGAACAGAACAGGAGTCAGTAGGGTCAGGGGACTAACTGCCCTACAGAACAGAACAGGAGTCAGTAGGGTCAGGGGACTAACTGCCCTACAGAACAGAACAGGAGTCAGTAGGGGTCAGGGGACTAACTGCCCTACAGAACAGAACAGGAGTCAGTAGGGTCAGGGGACTTACTGCCCTACAGAACAGAACAGGAGTCAGTAGGGGTCAGGGGACTAACTGCCCTACAGAACAGAACAGGAGTCAGTAGGGTCAGGGGACTAACTGCCCTACAGAACAGAACAGGAGTCAGTAGGGTCAGGGGACTTACTGCCCTACAGAACAGAACAGGAGTCAGTAGGGTCAGGGGACTAACTGCCCTACAGAACAGAACAGGAGTCAGTAGGGTCAGGGGACTTACTGCCCTACAGAACAGAACAGGAGTCAGTAGGGTCACGGGACTAACTGCCCTACAGAACAGAACAGGAGTCAGTAGGGTCAGAGGGGTTACTACACTACAGAACAGAACAGGAGTCAGTAGGGTCAGAGGGGTTACTACACTACAAGCCATTAGTGACCCTGCTGATGCTTCAGGTTCCTCTTCCTCCTCCAGGCCAGGGGCGTCCAGGGCTTGCCTGCCCTGCATACACCCACTTGACCCCTCCGTCTATGGGACACAAAGGCCAGGGTCACCCCCGACCAGATAGGTGTCAACAGAGACCCCCAGCCCAATCTCTTGTGGCTAATGCCATGTGACAGGCAGAAGACACTGGGATAGCGGGAGGTCGAGGTGGCTGGTTGTTGTGCTGCGTGGCGTGGAGCCGTGGAGGCGTGGGTCTGTGACGGGGTGTCAGTGTTGGGCCCTGCCTGCAGAGAGGCTGGCTTATTCAGCTGACAGGCTTTGTGTTCAGTGAGCAGCAGATGGAGGCCATGCCACTAAGACAATGTGACAGGCATGGAGACCATGGAGCATGATGGGGGAGACCAAAACTAAACGTTCCCCCAATTCAGCCCCACCATGAGGAATACGAAATCACCTCTTCAAACAACATCAATCATCTTGAACTGTTTGTACAGTATTTGAAGCACAATTCTTTCCTTATATCCCTCTCCCACACTTGCTGTATGGCTTTCCATTTAACCTGTAGGTGGAAGGGTTTGAGAAAAATAATTGTGGGAAAGATATTCAAATATATAGTAGCAAAGAATAAAACAAGTCATCAAATAAAATGTAAACATCTTGTTGTGTGTGTATTTTCTTGATGGACTAGTTACAGTATAATGATTGATAGATGAGCCTCTCCTATACTACTCTATGGATGTGGCTTAATGTCAAGTTTCCTGTCTGCCCAAATTCCCTAAAGAGAAATCTTGAGAAAAAATTCCATTACTGACAGCCAGGCTGCACACAGGTATAACAAATCAATATTGCATTGACCCAGTGCAAGGATTTGTGGATAATTACGCTCAAAAATCAAACTCTCTCCCTCGGGTTTGTTAAACCCTGTGACCACGACCTTGGCTTTAGAATAACATTAACTGACAGGTTACTTAGAATTCCAGAGTAAATTCTCAAACCCAAACACTCAGAGACCTCCAACAAGTTGTCCCAGTTAACTCCTCTGCTGTTGTTGTTGTTACAGGGAAGAGCC